>NC_091821.1:162586540-163186540 GCF_038994185.2 Dermacentor albipictus | reverse complement strand
CGTTCAACTCACTTGAGCAATTTACTGGTGCTTCTTCCTTGAGAAACAGACATGATGAATCTGTTTGGAGAACTGACACAGGCTGCTGCAGTCAAATAGTTGAGTGAAATATGCCTTTTAGACCAGTTCGCTGCAGCCAGCAAGAAACCTAAGGTTCATTCATTAGTAGTGTTGCACATATTGAAAATATCATTGTTCCCCAGTGGAGGTCAAGTGTTCATGTGAGACTTATGGTGTCTTCTTCAAGAGGCGGGTACGCGAGGTTTTCTTTTATGCTCTGACGAAGCAAATAGCTTTCAGTCTGTGTAATTAAACAAGGCCGGATCGAGACATGCTGAGGCAGGATGTGTTTGCATTTTCCATTTCAACGCAGCCTAAGCTGCGCTGTAGTGCCTCGAGTATGCTATAGGCATTGTAATTGGAGCTGTAAAGAGCTACTTCATGGTTTCAATTCGAAGTTGTAGTGAAATGCTGGGTTTCTCGAACAAAGCGCGCCTCGCCATAACGACAGTCGGTTGCTTCAGTTACGGGAGGGGTGTGCCATATCGTCGATAAAAGCTAGTGAGCGCCACTATGACGCATTTCATCGCTTGCAGGTGATTGCATAGTTCTCGATCTTAACCACGACATTTCCTTTCATGTGATTGCTGTTATGATGTTCGTGAAGTATATATGTACTCTACACGATGCGCCGTCGTGTTAAAAGCCAATGCGTTTCTGGGTGCTTATTGCAGAGAACGGTGAAAGTAGTGCCAAACCTTCTCACACAAAATGCGTGCCTATCTCTTCCATTTAGGCCTTAATACAGTTGCCACATTTGACTAAAGCAAATCACCAGAGTGATAAGAATTATGATGAAAGCTTCGCTGGACAGTGTCCTTCTAACACGGATTTATAATGTTGACACCAAATATCAAGGTATTTCTTCCATGTAATATGCTATGTCTCTCATACTTAATTAATAAGGAAATGTTAAGTGTTTAGAGGAGCATCATAAATAACTTCGCGTGTTGAACTTGCAGACATTCTTTTTAAGCGAAACTTATGAACAGACAGAGTGCATATATGCATTGCAAGACGAGTAGACCCCTTCAGCGCTACATAGCTTGCGATATCCAAGTCGCAAATATTCATGACTCACGTGGTTTCAAAGAAGAAACTGGGCTCCACGATGGCAACAGAAATAATCCGAAATAACCTTCTGTAAGCACGGCTCAAGCCGCCAATACCCCAAGCACGCACCAAGAAAACGAGCACGCGTGGCAGCCGAGCGAGCCGCAGCGAGTGGCGTCCTGGCCGTGACGTCACTCGCGAGCGCCACTCCGAATTCTCGCCGCTAATACTGAGCTGTGCAGTACCCAGTGCCGCCGCGCTACCTCCATTCGAAGTAGTAATGAACAGAATGCAAAGGTCCCTTGTATAACTAGCGATGAAGTTAGAAGGACCTTGCGAGACATTAACCAAAGAAAAACGGCAGGAGAAGATAGAATAACAGTCGATTTAACCAAAGATGGAGGAGATATAAAAAGCTTACGCGCTTTATAGGAAATGCCTCACGACTTTAAGGGTTCTAGAGAACTGGAAGAATGCCAAAACTATACTAATCCACAAAAAGAGGCACGTCAAAGAATAAAAAAAAATTATATGCCCTTCACGAATTCTCTATAAAATATTCACGAAGATAATTTCAGATAGAATAAGCGCAACACTTGTCTTCAGTCAACAAAGAGGTTTCAGGAAGGAATATTCTACGATGAATCACACCCATATCATAAATACTGTAATCGAGAAATCTGCAGAGTACAATCAACCTCTGTATACGGCTTTCAGAGATTACGAAAAGGCATTTGATTCAGTAGAAACACCAGCAGTCATCGAGACATTACGTAATCAAGGAGTACAAGAGGCTCACGTGAATATCTTGGAAAATATGTACTGAGATTTTACAGCTACCTTGAACCTACAGAAGAAATGTAGAAAGATACTTATAAAAAAAGGGGTGAGGCAAGGAGGCAATCTCTACAATGTTACTCACTGCATGCTTGCAAGAAGTGCACCAGCTGTTAGGAGTGAGGATCAGCGGCGACTATGTCAGCAACCTTCGGTTTGCAGACGACATTGGCCTGTTGAGAAATACTAGGGACAAATTGCAACAAATCATTGATGAGCTTAACAGAGGAGGTGTAAGAGTGGGGTTGAAGATTAATATGCAGGAGACAAAGATAATACTCAATAGTATGGCAAGAGAACAAGAGTTCAGGATCGCCAATGAGCCTTTAGAGTCTGTGAAGGCATGCGCTTACCTAGGTCAATTATTTACAGGGGACCCTGATTATGACAACAAAATTTACAGATGAATAAAAATGGGTAGGTGTGCATACGGCCGACTTCACCAGATCCTGACAGGAAGCTTACCACTATCATTGAAAAGAAAGGTGCGCAATCACTGCATTCAGTCCGCGCTAACATATGGGGCAGAAACTTGGAAGTTGACAAAGGAGCTTGAGAACAATTTAAGGACCATGCAAAGAGCGATGGAACGAAGAATGTTGGGCCTAACGTTAAGAGACGGGAAGAGAGCGGTGTGGATCAGAAAGCAAACGGGAATAGCCGATCGTCTAATTGACATTAAGAGAAAAAATGGAGCTGGGCAGGCCATGTAAAGCATAGGATAGCTAAGTGCTGGACCATTAGAGTTACAGAATGGGTGCCAAAAGAAAGTAATCTCAGTCGAGGTCGGCAGAAGACTAGGTGGGGTGATGAAATTAGGAAATTCGCAGGCGCAAGGTTCAAATCGGTTGGCGCCGGACAGGGGTAGTCGGAGATCGCAGGGAGGGGCCTTCGTCTTGTAGTGTACATTAAATAGCCTACTGCTGCTGCTGATGATGATGGTGATGAAATGGGACTAAGCAGATAGTTCCTTTAAAAGAAATTAAATCATGTGGAACAAAATCTGACCTAGTTCAATGAGCTCGCGCGAGAGTAGCACTTTTTCACGATATTGTTAGATGTCCATTGCGCAATCTGCTTGCGGGATTGGCAACCAACCGAAGATCTACTTCACATCGGAACGCTCAATATTTACGAGCATTTATACTTCTATTTATTGTTTTTTTCTTTGCGGCATAAACAATAGTCGCAGGCAACTTATTCAAAATCAGTCTTACTGGCGAATCCGTAAATGGTCGTGGTACGAAGTTCTTTTTCCTTTTTTTTGCGTTCAGCAGCTTTCTATATGTAGCTGCCGCAATAGAACGAGGAGAAGTAGTGCTCGAAGTATATACACAATAGGCTTCAGATGGCCCTGCTTCTTGCCATCCCTTCTATTTCTTTTCCCACACTTCTGAGCGATGTAATAAGGGTGCCCTAGCTCACTGAACTCGGCTCACATTTGGCTCGCTCTAAGTGCCCTACCCGCCGTTCCTCTGCATGCTATTTGCAGTCGTAGACAAACGTCTGCTGCCACCCCCGCCCGGCAGCCAGTATTAGCAAGTACTTTCTTTACGAGTGCGTCATCGGGGACACTTAGATCGCTTTAGGGATTAGAGACTACGGCGCAGAGTTCTTCCTCCAGACCTCTGGTCGTTGATATAGAGAGCTCCATTATGGGATTAGTCGTGAACATGGCAAAAGGCAGGCGTACCTGCTTACGCCCTAATGAAAAGTTGGTATCTTTTTCTTTTACCTGGCCATGGCACCATGTGTTGACCTCCCAAGCACCGAAAGTCCACGCATGGGCCTTTCTTTCGTTACCAATATTCGTCACAAGGGCTTCGCTTGCTCGCAGTGATGCCGTCTGTACGAGTGTAGCTGTGGTCAATCTGCAGTAACAAACTTATCCAAGAGAAAATTTGGTTGTTGTTGTTGTTGTTCTAGTGGATGTTAACATAACTTCCATTGCATTACTGCGAGAGGCATTGAGCAATAAATTTTAACGATCCGACCTAGAAATATTGATCAAATTTCAGACAGTTTAACTCAAGGCTTTCTACTCGATTTTTTGACGATCCTCGTCCATCGGATCTCCAAAATGGGATTGTGCCACTGCTCCTGGCGACGAAAGCAAGGATGTCACAAGTCTGGAAGTTAACGAGCATTTCCTAGCGTGCAATCCCTTGGCGACACTTTTAAGCCCCCAGGGTCGAGGCACGAGGAACCAACCGTTTCGCACGCTTCAGTTCAATGACACAAAAGCAGTCTACGAGTACCCAGGTCACAGGGAAAACAGCAGGCTAGTTTTGTTCTTGAATAATGAGCCACCGGCGCAGTGGCGGATAGTCGCTTAAAGGTTGTTTGCAACGCTCTCGCTTCTTCATTTTCTCGTCATTACTTTGCATTCTGGCCGGCATTGACGCCGCATCAACAAGCGGTGCTATCCGGTCTACTACCACGGCCAATGACCGTTCATATGCGTCCCGTAAAAGGCGGTATGGAACCAAGCGACAACATCATCAAGAGAGTCGCGATTTAATCGTGGCTTTTAAATTGAAGAAGGGGGTGCGCGACAAGAAAAAAACTAAATGTAACCCATATTTTTACGCCTTACATCTTACACCTAACGGGGAAAACTTACTGTTAGACTAATTTGGGGGTTTAAGACTCCGAGTAGCCATAGTTGTCATTTGTATGGATTACCTTCATACTATATTTGTGTTAGAGCGAGCTATGTCAAACGATTACTGTTCGAAGGCATATTGCAGTTGCCCTCGTTTACATGACAGGATTGAGTCGTGCCGTTCCTTCTTTTTGCACTGGAAAGCCTTTCGAAGTGAAGTTGCATGAGATATTTCTGCGCCGATTACAACAAATCTCCTCGTCTTCTGATGAGAGCATGCCACGCTGTTAGATACGGGACCTTTTTCTGAGCCCCCTTCGAGTTCTCCAGACCACATCGAATCGCACCACAGCTAACTGAGAAGCGCAGAAGCGCGGATGCCACATTCCAGAGGCGCGCACGTGCAAACAAGTTGAAGGCCCCCACTACGTACGCCGCCGGTGGAGCTATTCAATGCTTGACTCTTCCAGAAAGCGAAGGGATAGCCCGGCACTGCTGCAAGTAAAGTGGGTCCCGAAGCAAGACGGCTGTGATGCACCGGGAAGGCCTGGCAGCGTAGCCCCCATACGCCCATTGTGCCGACGCGTTGCAAGCCAGCGAGGCAAGACCGCAGGGAGAAGTAAGGCACCGAGAAATTCTGCCCGCCTTGGTCCGCCGTCGCCCCACCTGGCTATTGTGACGGTGCGTAAGTCAGCAAGGCAAGACCGCAGGGGGACCAAGCGGCGACTCTCTTTGCCTGGTATGACACCATCGCACAGGCGCCTACCATTTGCCGAAAATGGCGTCATCTGAGCGGGCTCGCCCATTGGCCGAAAGTCGTTTTAAGCCGAGATCGAAGGGCTTAAAAGACACAGACCGGGAGCAGCAAAAAGGAGCTTTCCAGAGCATTCCCTGATTCAGCTCTTTCGAACTTCTTGCCACGGGCCACAGCGTCCGAGTTCCTGCCGGCCCGTAATGAGTTTACGACCGTTAATTGACGCTGACTGTACATAATATAAATAAACCTCCCAAGTGTTTCATCCCGACGTCCTCCTCAACTCCTACAACGCCATTTCAGCAAGCGTTCGATTGCGTTTGTCACGAGAAATTGATCGCGAAATCATACTTCCTGATTGGAAGCGGTAGCATTATAGGTAGGATTAGATTTTTTTTTATTCAGCAATCACAGTTTGTCTTCCACGATCCCACATCACCACAAAACCGTTTCCATCCCTTCTAGAGTCCCTGAACGTTTGTACTTAGGGCCCCTGCTATATTTGATTTATGTTAATGACATCACCAGCAACATACAATGCAACCTAAAACCTTTTTCATAGTTTTTACAGAAATAATTGGTTGCGGAGGTGCACCTCACCTTAAATAACTTCCTTATAGCCTGATGGCAAGCTGGTGCAACAAATGGCAAATGTCCCTTAACACTAACAAGTCGTTATCCGTCCCCCATGCTGGTCACAACAGAGAAGAATACCTCAGAGTGTACTTATTTTCTTAATGACAATGCACTCATTGAACTTCAGCAGCATAAGTACCTTGGAATAACCTTGATATCTGACCTGAGGTGGAGCTAACATATTATCAGTATCACATGCACCACCACGTATAAGCTGTTCTTCTTTACACGGTCCCCGAGGCTTGCTCCCAATGATATTAAATTTCTGCGTTATAAAACATTTGGGAGACAGGTAATAGAATACGCTCACAAAGTTAAGTTAAATTAAATATTATCACCCCGTAGACTCCTCAAAGTATACCAACTAGTCTGCGTCCTGGTTATCCGTCATAAGCATAATAAAACATCGATCAAACAGTGTTGCATGACTACTTATTCAAATACTTATTTTTCCGGTGGAGGTTAGGGAGTGAAATGGTCTTGATTCATCAATACCCAACATCTACTCATGGTCAACATTTAGTGCCATAATAGAAAAAAAAAGAATTCTAGGGTTTTACGTGCCAAAACTACGACATGATTATGAGGCACGCCCTAATGAGGGACTTCGGATTAATTTTGACCACCTAGGTTTCCTTAACGTGCACCAAATGCACGGCCCACGGGCATTCTTGAGTTACCTCTCCATCGAAATTCGGCTGCCTTTGCCGGGATTTAAACCCGCGTCCTATAGAGCTTAGTAGCGCAACTCCGAAGTCTGTATGCCACCACGGGGGGTGATAGAAAAAAAAAGACAAGTACAATCTGCATATACAATGTTTTGTTAACTTGTACAATTGTTTTTCTTAGTGTACTTAATAAAATGTGTAATTATTTTCTTCAGTTGTGTTATACTGTATAGGCTGTACTGTAAAGTAACAATAAAATTCAAAAAGCGCTAAACGACAGGACCAGAATAAGGAGCAGACAAACACGGCGTTGAACTTACAGTTGTAAATTCAGCGCCGTGTTTGTCTCCTCCTCATTCTGGTCCTGTCGTTTAGCGCTTTTTGAATTTTATTGTTACCATGCAACACCAACTCGCCCAATCCGCTGCCCTTCTGCTGTACTGTAAAGCACCTATCACCATATTTTGTAGGTGAATGCAATATTATTCCTTTTTTAGTGCTCGTACTTTTCAACTATGCGTAATTAGCATATGACGTTTTTTTTGTTTGATATAGGCGTACGAATTTTGCATTTAAAAGTACCTACGTAGTTAATTTTAAAATGTGCTGCATCAAGTTGTATATTCACGTTGTACACTATGCCCACCTTCTATGGTCTTGATAAAGAGACTAGCTGGATTGAAAATTAATGAGAAAGTCAGAAATTAGGAATGCTCCAGTTGTAAGCAATTCAAAAAGAAGATAGAAAGAAAAAAAACGAACGATTGATAGCACAAGCAAGGTCAATTGCTCGCCTTTGTCTGCCGAAATAAGCGTCGCACTCGGCGAGCACGAAACAAACGGCGATCAAAGTGGCGATGTCTCCCTCGTCAGAGAAGACATTTCCAATGTGACAGGCTTGATTTTTTTATATTTTCTTTGGATGAAGAATTACCTACTATCAGAGAAGTCAGAGCTTCTAATAGCATTCGAAGACACGTGTAAGGTATGCCCATTGATCACCTGTACCCAAAAAATGCGCACCCAATTACAATATTTGGCAATTCCGAATACATGCACTTGTTCTATTTTCTGGCACGAAAACTCCCTTCTGACAATTAATATCCACTTCGGAAACAAATATATAAATTAGAAATTAAAAACAAAATAAGGATAAAAGAACGACAATACAACATCTCACAATTAGAAATATTGGTGAAGACTGCGCAGTTCTTGTTAGCCCTTCTCTAACTTTTAAGAACAAAATACAGTAAGGTTAGGCTTCTTCCAGAAATTTGAATTTGACGTTTTCTGTCTTCCTTATCCATTACAATATTTTTCCGCCTAGTTTTTCTTGCGCTCAGGAAGGGAGCTGCTCCCACTTTGCCTTCTTCTTCTTTCGAAGGTTGAAGAAAACCTAGCGCGCACATTCGAGACGAGAGCTCGCAAGAGCTGTAGTTGCCCCCAGTGAGTTAAACAAAGCGAAGAAAGGACGCCAGGGGCTGAATGACGTTCGACGATGAACGGCGTAGGCGCGCTCCTCGTAAGAGAGACGACGGCTAGGTCTGACCGCCACGCCCGTCGAAACCATGCTCGCCGATATTTTTGTGGAGCGGGCCCTTGAGTACCACTGTCACTCATCTGTCCAAACATTGATTATCGCGAACGAGAAGGAAAAGAAAATACGAATGCGCTGCCACTGAACTTCCTATACGCGCTGCGTTGAGAAAAGTCCCTCCTCGGATTGGATGTATCGTAATCGCGGCTGAACAAAGTTGACGCATGTCGCGGCTATTTCGCACGCAGAAAAAGGTCACAACCTTCAGCTATAGCCGAGTCCACATAGCTTGAAATATTAGCAGTTGCCCGGTGACAAACACGTTAGCCAAGTAAATTGTAGGGGTAGGGGTGAAGGTTACGTTAATTGAGCGAACGTTGAGTTCGATCTGAACACAATTCTTTCGTTATATTCTCTAGAAAACGAAACCAAAATGAAAGTACTGCAATAGACTACATACCACCGGTGGAATCCGAACCCAGAGCCTCCTTATGGACCACAGACACCACGAAAATGTCGTGGGAAGAGCTTACAGGCTGATTTTGACACCTTTTCTTAAAAGGCATCATTATCAATGGCTGTGTAGTTTACTGTACGCAAATAAATCCACACTCTCCGGCAGGTGCGAGTAGCCAGCCAGTGCCTGAGTGATCGGCGGGCAGCAATCTTCTATTCCTATCGGAACGGGGCAGCCTCCGGCTATCGTCTTTAGATAAAAATAAAGGAAATGAAAATATAAAGTAAAAAAAATCGTTTTTATTTGTCACGCTAATGCTTCTTTAACGCGTACAGGTCACTTTCACGCGATGAGTTTTTACGGTTTTGTGACGTCGCGGGACAGACAGGTGAAGCGAGGGCAGCCTGAAAATTTTGGCCAATAGCAATTGGTCAAATGACGTTCTTCTTGTGATGGCGAAAAAAGCGTCGAATCAGAAATTATTATTTTTCTTTATTTCGGTCTAATCATATATAATCAGTGGGAACATATCATATCAGATGGGACGTTTTCGCGGATTTCGTGATGTTACGCTAGAGTCTGGCGCAGTGGAGGTGGTGCGAAGATTTTTTCTCGAATCGTCGAGCGCTGATTACAAACCTGGAATATAAACATTTGGAATCGCATTACGTTATAGCGCCCAAATCGCCCAGGATTCTGACGTGTCCCTAAATCCACTAAAACGCAGCTGATTTTGCTCTAAAGGTGACGGAAGACACACGTGCCACAAATTCGGCATATTTATTTTTCAATTACATTCAATTTAAAGAAACAGTATAAAAATAAGCGTTACTATGAAAATTCGGGACTATGAACGCCGATATTGACGAGGCACTTGTGGACGAGCCAGCGATTTACGTCGATGGCTCGATTTGGATAGATTTGGATGTCATCTTCGGAAAGCTTTTACACTTGAGCAAAGTTCATCTGCATCGAGGCCAAAGTATAGTCGGCACCCCAGGATTTTCGGTGAGTCCTCTAGAAATGGCGATGGTGTAAGGTAAAGATGCGGGACTATGCCACAAGGTTCGTAACTGAGACAGAATTATCATATCTTAAAAGTAAACTTTATTTACGTCTCAGGCGGAGCTCAATAAGGATGAAAATCAAGGGACTGGGTTATCACCAATCCGCGGGTGTAATGCCTTTGCATTTTTTGACATTTCAACACATTTGTCGGTGGCTCCCTTGCTTTTAAGCGAATGAAGTGGACTTTTTGGTCGAGAAAATTCGGACATAGACTAAGGGCTATTGCGGACGCTGAATATTTTGTATCTGTTCTCTAGTATTTGTCGCAAAAGCATTTCTCGTACTAGCGAGGCTCAAATAAATTAGTCCGAGAAAATGCACTCCACAAAGATACCACTAAATTTGCCGGAGTCGACGATGCTGCCGCCGATGGTCTTGCACACAGACTATGATTGCTATGAAGGCCACTTTCCATTGCATTGCCAACATTACTAGCGCTGTGTGCAGACAACATCGAGGGCCCGTCGGGGACAGAAGCCGTAACGATGACTTTTCGAAGGAATGACATGGATAGACATCAATTGGCAAGGAGTCACAGCGTGCTCCCCTATACTCCGACGCAGCATCCCTGCTGATGAGGTGACCGTTGCAAATCTGCAAGCTATATTCGTACTGCGGTCATTAATGGACGTTATCCATCTGCCCGTAAACAAAGAACACACTCCGTCGACTGAAAGTGCTTTGCATGTACTCGTTAGACTGAGTGCAGTGCTGGCGTCTCTTGAATAGATGATGTTTCACAACCTAACACTTGCTTGTTCCTAGAATATGGATAGAACAAAAGCGGCCGCGTTGATTACTAAGTACACGAGAGGGTGCGCTTCCTTAGAACAGCTGGCCTGTAGGAACGACTACACTCTTCGGTGCGTTATTGATTTCGTGGGCTGTACTGTAATTTTTTTTTTATGGCGTTACACTTTCTATCTCTCTCTGAATTTAATCCTGCTCTATTCCCTGCTTCCCCAGTGCTCAGCAGCAAACAACATATTCTCATCTGGCTAACTTCCCTTCTTACACGGTTTCTATTTTTTACTGTGATCTTAGAATCGCATTTGCGGCTTTGCAAAACCAAAACCACCACTTAAGCAAAACCTCTAGGGTGTAGTTTGAAACATCGCTCTCCTTGAGAAGGTACACGTTAACGGAATATAAAACGCTTAATAGTGCCGCGCTTGGGGAAGCTATTAATGCTTAATGTGTATAAGAAGCAACAGCGGCGAAGGCGTCAGTTTTATCCGTGTTCTCGGCATTGGGCATTTCAGCTTTCTGTTTCAGCTCATGCTCCTACAGCCTGAAAGATGTCCAGGCCACTCCTTTTCGAATTATGTAAGCAGATCGCATATAACCGTGGGCTTTCCAAGGCATTCAAGTAACCTCTGAAGTATAAAAAGGCAATACAGCAAACTTTGCGCACTCTACTGTAGGAACGACCATAAACGGGCTATGTTACGAAATGATATGTCTAATGTCTTTTTACCTTGTTTTTGCTCGCAGCTCCAATAGCTCAGGTGCAGAGAGACACGGGCGAAATCTGAAATGCGTATGCCATTGAAATTTTCTTTAATAAAAAAAATTACGGCAGAACTCATCTGACGATGACGATTGACAATGATGGGATTCGCATTTAAGCAATGCAGCGACACATTGTGTTTATGACGTCACGTTTATTTACCATCTGTAGTGGTCATTCTGATAATTCCGTTGTCTCGTAGTAGTAACGGAGAATAAATAATACAGCAGCAAAACGGTGAGTGACGAAACTAACTTTTTATTGGGCGAACTTGGGCCCATAAAACAATTTATGCTCAAAGCACAGCGATAGCGGCAAACACGGTCGGTGATCGTCGAAACCTGTTCAGCGGGTCAAGCTCGCCGGCTTTTATACATCACTCGTCGAAGGTTCGACTGTAATCACTAGCGCCCGAGTGGTTTCCACAAACTACTACTGAATTCGTGTTCCGCATGCAATCTGATAACACAAGGTTTGGCGAGTACATACGGAACAGATATAATGAACGATAGCACTCGTGTAAGTTCCATATCATGAAAGCGCGTCTTCAGCTGACCGATAACGCTTAACGTTTGTTAGCCGGCGAACAGCGGCCACCGGAGGAAGAAGCACACGTGTAAATATGCGAAATACTCAGGTAGTTTCCCACTTTGCTATGTCACTTGCTCGCCAAGGTCGCCCATAAGCATGGCGAAATACCCGCCGTAGTTGCTCACTGGCTATGGTGTTGGACTGCTGAGCACGAGGTCGCGGGATTGAATCCCGGCCACGGCCGACGCAATTTGATGGGGTCGAAATGCGAAAACACCCGTGTGTTTAGATTTCGGTGCATGTTAAAGAACCCCAGGTGGTCAAAATTTCCGGCGTCCCCCACTACGGCGTGCCTTATAATCAGGAAGTGGTTTCGGCATGTAAATCCCCATAATTTTTACCCTGAATATAAAAAAACGCAGTTTTGGGAATAAGAATGTCTACCATGGGACTGTATTTCTACAGAAGAGCTGGCTCGAAGACAGCAATATGATATATTTGATAATCTTAAGTGCTTAGCTTATTTGCTGTCATTCAACAACGCTTTATCACGCAAGAGTGCCATACCAGGCTTCCGTTATTGAACGTGGTTTTCTTTATCAGTCCTTTTTCCTGCTCTCGGAAAACTAAAGCTTACTTGATAACCATAAAAGACACCTTCACCAGCGCATTCCGGACATTGTAACGCTTTGTCTTGAACCTCACCGAGAGCATGGGCACCCGAAGTAGCCTTTGTCACTCACTGCACGCATGCTGTACACCAAGACAAAATTATCGTTAAGAAGCACAGTTTAACACAACCGGATAAGCAAAAAAAAAACATCTTAGTACGTATATCTCAACCTGAAAGTTAGCGAATGCGAGTAGTTTGGGTTTTTCATACCATGACAAAACAAAGCAGTCATGACCGACTGGCAGGATATCTCACTTAAACACACCACTTTAACTGTTTCCCACTTGATGATCGTGGATAACGCAAGTATTGCGGATTATTTCTGGTGTCTGACTTACGTCCTTGAAGCTGAGTCGCCTTGAACGACAAGCGTACACTCGTTTCTCTGCGCCTCTTGTATCTGCAACCCCATGTAAATTATGGAGGCACCAAGCTTCGCAGCAATGCGCGCACCATCAGACACTGTTCTCTCGTGGTGGCTTAGACAAGCATCCAAATTAAATTACCCTCGAGCGTTACGCAGTAGTCGTTGTATGGACGCCTGGAATGGCAGGTCAGCCAATTTTCGCTCGAGATTCACAAAAGGGCTCGCAGCCGGATGGTTGGAGCAGGAAGTGACTCGAGGCTACGCAGGGACTGTCTGCAATCTGATTGCGCTAATGGCTTTTATTTCTGCCCAAGCTAATGCGGGGATAATGTATGCACGAATAAACGAGGAAGCGAATCGCAAACAAGCTGCTAAGTGCAAATGCCACAGACCGAGGAAACGCTGAGCAGGCTCCCTGCGCGTCGAGATAAGCTAATGTATTTTTAAACAAATTCAAGCCCAATGAGAATGCGGTCGTGCGAACGCTTTAATTGCGAGTGCGCAGATCGCAAAACACATGAGTGCTTGGTTCAATACACGGCGATGGAAGTGTATTACAGCACAGCGGTAGTTCGGAGAAAGACAACAGTTGCTGTGGCATTACGTGACGCAGTCCGTTTCGTTGCTTTATTCCATTACAGATCAGGCGCAGATGGACAAAGTTTTATGTAATTTTCTTACGAATAAAAAGAACAACGAGACCAGACTAAATCAGAGGTTAATGCACGCCAGCATAAAACCCAGACGAGACGGAAAATCTGCCTAGTATAGGGCTGGCGGATCTCAACTCGCTGCTATTTTTACTTGGCTTTAAATTGAGTGATTATTTTGGGCAAAGGTTAAAGCGGAGGCTAACAAGTTGGGCTCAGCTGCCAAACTAATGTACTTTAACGATGAATGATTGCCGAATCTGTGGCGCGTGAGAGTCATGCGAGAATTAAAGCGTGAAACAGCCGGGCGAGGGCAAATAAGCCCTGTACGGGTCCATTAATTCCTTTAAAATTTTCTCGCATGCTATAATTCTTCATAAGAGAAAACCTTAGTCATTGTTTATGCTAGCCAAATGACAAAGAGCGCTTATGAACAAAAAAAAAATTGTGAATTCAGGCCCAAGTGCCGAATTCACAAAGCTTTTCGTCCGTAAGTGCTATTTGCCATTGATTAGCTTCCTTCGCTAATAATATGTCCAATGTCAAGATTGGCTGGAATTCGCTTTTACGAGCAATTCTAGCGTAAGAGATTTTGTGAATACGGCTCCTGGAGTTGAATTCACAAAGACTTTCTTTCGTGGGTGCTCACTTCCATAGGCTAGCCGCCTTCGCTAATAATATGTCCAGCATCAGGACTGGCTTAAATTTTCTCTTGCGAACACCTTCATCGAAAGAGCTTTTACAGCGTGCGCTGTCATGGGCTTATTCTAATGTCCGTTTCGGTTGGCGATGGTGTGTGCTGCTGCCGCCGCCGCTGGTAAAAAAAGAAGACCCAGTTCTTGCCGGGATCGAACGCGGGCCAGCTGCGCGGAGTCAGCTGCGCTACCACTGAGCCACGCCAGGGCTTGCGAGCTCGTGGCGGAAAAATTCCATATACACGCGTTTCTAGTGCACGCCAGGAGACATGAGATGTAAGATGCGCGCCACGTAGCATCGAAACGTGCACATTTCGCGTTGCAGTTGCATAATATTACACTGGGTGGCACGCCATGCAGCAGTTGCATAGGTAGCGCTACAAGGGACACAGAGATGTTTTGAGGAAGAAAAATAAAATTGAGGAGATGTATACCTAAATGATGGAATGAAGAAGAAGAAGAAGTAGTTTAATGAATGGAAAATGTAGAGAGGTCGGCCGGATAATGGAGCATCTGGCCTGCTACTCTACGTAAGGGAAGGGGAAGAGGGGAAGAAAAGGGTCACAATGGGGGATGATAATGGGAGGAACGAGGTGAATGACACATTACACAACTGGTATCACAGGCGTGAGTCCAGGCCCGTGTCACCTAGGAAACGTGAAAGTGCACGCATTGTCGCTGTCGTCTGCCAACTCTGTGGCCACGCGCCTAGCAAGAGGTCCTCCGACAGTGGTCCATTGTGGAAATGTCTCAATGTATCTGCCAATGTCAGTCTTTCTCGCGCATACTCAGGGCACACCACGAGCACATGTTCTATAGTCTCTACAGCGCCACACACTGAACAGTCCGGGGAGTCTGTCCGTCCAATAACGTGCAAATATTTGCGCGTGAAGGCGACGCCTAATCGCAGTCTGTGTATCAGGCATGTATGAGGGCGGGGAATTCCACGCAGAATAGGAAATTTCATATCGGGATCCAGGCTTTTAAGGTGGACGTGACGAGCGTCTGGCTGGGCCCAGTATCTCCTCGTCGCACTCCTCATTAATTCCGACAGGAGGCATGTGATGTCCGGTCTGGAGAATGGCACTACAGTTCGCAGGCCATTGCTGAGGGCGCGCCTTGCTGCAGCATCGGCCATCTCATTACCGTTAAGCCCACAGTGTCCCGGGATCCATTGGAACACTATGCGGTGGTGTTTTTCTTGAGCGTGTGAAAGCAGCTCGGTGATCTGCAGGGCCAGAACCTGATATGCGGTGTGGCGCAGGAAGCATCCCAAAATTTGCAGCGCGGGTTTTGAGTGATGGAATGAAAAAACATGTGTAGCCTACCTGAATAAATCAAGCAGCCTAGACGTCTGTTTGTCACCGCCCTGTTTCAGAGGGGAAGCCAATAAATTATCATCAGCAGCAGGAGTAGCAGCCGCAGCAGTAGTAGTAGCAACACCATCATACGGTGCCGCTTGTCTCAACTTGGAATGCGCCCAGCGTAGCGTTGGCACGTGCAAATTTTGCAGTGCGGTTGCATTGTGTACCACCAAGTGCGCCGACATGCAGCAGTTGCATGTTGCATGTAGCTGAACCTGGTCTACGCAAGCAGGATAGGTGACTCTGTGTCTTCGCCTCGTTTCAAAGGGGATGCAAAAAAAAAAATAAATTCGGCAGTACGTTACACTCCTGTAACATGTGAAGGCAAAAGCCTGCTGCATACTTGGCAATGCGCCGTCTCGCATCGTCGCGTTGCTGCTTTCGCAGATAGCCTTCTTCGGCTTGTTTTCGACGCTCAGCTGGGCTTCGCGCACTCGTATAGCAGGCTTAGACTCGCGCCAACGACGTTTCTCTTCGACTTTACGTTGCATCCACTCAGCAGGGGATTGAAACGTGTGCTGCTCTGTGTGTTGTACGGGTAATTTCAATGAATGTATGCACTGTTCGCTTTACTTTGCTGAGCACTTCTAGGCTCAGCCTTCCAGGGGTATGAGCCATTGCATTTTTTGTTTGCTTACGGGGGTGTGAGCCATTAAGAAAGTCGTGTCTTTGTGTGTGTGTGTGTTTTTTTTACCATTCGACGTCGCGTTTCTGTAAGTTGTATGCGTGATTTCAATGAATATATGCACTGTACGCTTCGCTTTGCTGACTGCTTGTGGCGTCAGCATTAGGAGAGGGATGAGCCATTTTTTTTGCCACTTAGGTGGGTATGCGCCATTGCTGCTAATAGTTTTTGGTACCATTGGACCGGACGACGCGTTGTTTTTTTTTTTCAAGGGCATCGGGGTATGAGCCACTTAATGCTTTCGACTTGATGAACGATCATCGCAGCAGCATCGTGTCGTACCACAGGTCAAGGGATGTGACGTGTGCGCCGAGTATTCTCGATACCTGTGTTTACTCTTTGGTACACGTTATGGCGCCTCCTCGCAAAGTACGAACCGTCTAGAGGAGTCACCTAGTCCAGGTAACTGTCAGGGTGCGGCATTATTCGATTCGACGAAGCACCGATCAACGGGCGCCAAAATGTCGTGGAAATAGGGGCCGGCGAGCAATACGGTAATTGCCGGCCACTCGGGAAAGCGGCTGAAAGAAGTCAAAGGCAGGTTTAGATATTATTGGCTTTTTGTCATCGGCGCGACCCTGACGCCCGGACAGCTTTTTGTAGGAACCCCTGTGTATTCTCTGCACCGCGCGTGCCTTGAGAAGCATCATGTAACCGCTCAAACGACAACGGACACACAGGAAAGACACAGGACAGGCGTGGACCTGTGTCCTGTATGTTTCCTTATCTCAGTTCCCTTCCACCCGTGCAACGATTAGGCCACACGCACTGAGGACTGCCGAAGAACAGCACGCCTATACGAATAACACCGTCGTGAACAGAAGCGGGAATGTGCGCGGCGACGGTGGGCGGCACGTAATACGGACGATGATCGCGCCTCAAACGTCAGGCGTATGCACCTTTGGTTGGATCACCCCTACCGACTCCACTCCCATCGTGATTGTGGGTTTCCCATCGTGATACCATTTGCGACTATTAATGCATTTTCTATAAGACCACACCCGTCATCGAACTCACTGCAATTTCCATCCCTCCTCTCTCTTCCTGTTATCTTTGTTTTCCCCTTTCCCATTCCCCGGGTGTAGGGTAGCCAACCGGACGTGATTCTGGTTAACCTCCCTGCCTTCTTCTTATCTCTTTCCCTCCTCCTCCCTCCCATCGTGATCGTGAAAGGTTCGACATTAATTCAACGTTACACAAACATTAGTGTGCCCAAGACGCATCATCGGTCGTATATAGACCTCACATTCGCCAAGAACCTTTCCAGGGTCGCCAGAGAGCCACTGGCCGTATATAAAAGTGGTCATAAAGCGATAGTCACCTTGGTGACCAAATAATAAATCTAAAAAAAGCAAATAAAGGATGGTTAAAAAAAGAAGATTGACTATGCAATATTAGAAATAAGCATAAAAATCGAGATATAACAACATAGATTGTGGTATCTGTCTTTTATTTTCAATCAAGATAATTTTTATAAACATATTTATTGCCATATATACAGTTCTGATGGTTATCCACCTTTATAGAGCGGAATGGCTCTGAAGTTTTGATGACATGAGGGCAAAGCAGGATGAGTTGATGGCTATAAACTGCGCCTTCACCGCAGTAAATGAGGCGTTGGAAAAGAAAGTCGCCGATCCGGGACATTATTCTCGACTGTATAATGTTCACATCAAACGCGCTCCTGTCACGGAAAATGAAAATTGCTTTGTAATTTTGAAGACCATTAGCCATGCCATCGACTGCCCTGTTTCTCCTTCTGACTTGGACGTGGTCCATCGTGTAGCCACGAAGTCCAAAGAAAAAAATATTATCGCTAGCTTTTGCTGCCGCGAGAAGAGCGACTTTGTTCGTAAGGTCCGCAAGACCCTCCTACGCACTGGCCAAATTGGGTTTTCCGGTAACTCTGGGTCTGAAATGTACGTTAACGCCCACCTGATTGTTGATAACGAGCGTTCGTTTTCAAGAACACTAGCTCTTTAGAAAGGTAAGTACTGGTAGCTTCCCTGGAAGTACGATTGCCGGATTGAGGCTCGTCAGACTAGCAGCAAGACCCCTTGTCGAAACGTTGGCTCCCACTTTTACCTTGTTCTCGTTTCGCTCAGCAGCAGTAGAGTGTTTCTTACAAAGTCCATAAAACGACATCTGTGTTTTAAACTAATTCGCGTGCCACTCATCCAACAGCCTTTTTATTTTCCCTGTTTTTGTTTTCTGAGTACCTGCGATCTCATGCGTTTTTCTGCTGTCGAGTTCATTTCTTTGTTTTCTTACATATTTTCAGTTCCCGTAGCCTGCGATGGAATATTGATAGCATAAGTGATTGAATTGGTTTAGCGAAGCATTGTTTATCATTCATATGGGTATCTGAAACTTGACTTTCTGATGGCGGTCCTTATCTCTATGGTTTTCCGTTATACAAGTCTGAATACTGTCGCCGTGCATCTGATGCTCACGAAAGCTTAGCCATATTGATATCTCCGGACATCAATCACACTCGGAGACTAGATCTTTCCATTCACATTTCATATTGCGAATCGGTTTGAGCAGAAATCGAACAGCCTTGCTTCACACATAATCGAAAGAATATAATTCCTGCTAGCATCTTATCGCACTCCTTCGTCATCACTCGCCAAATTCTTATCAGCTGTTGAGATCGTCCTGAACAGTTAATCTCTAGGGAAAAACATCTTGTTAGTAGGAAATATCAACATAAACTTATTCTAGTCTAATGAGGAGCATCCCTGCGTATACTGATTGCCTTTCAAGGTAGGGATTTGAGTGCCTCGTCAACTTTCACACTAGATGTAGCGCACGCGGTGCTCACACTTTTCTGGTTCATGCTTTTTGCAACTTCGACCCTCAGGTATCTGGCGCATTTAATGTAGATATTACAGATCATCATGACATATTTTTCACGTTTGATAGCCATGTAGCTAGCATTACCACTACATATAACACAATAAAATTTGGAGAAGAAAATTTTAACGACGCCATTTCTAATTGCAACTTGTTCAAAATGATATCTCTAAGTGATCCACAACAGGTGGTTGATGTTTTCGGCAATTCATATTTTGATGCTGTTTCTTCTAGCACTAGCTGTTGCGTGCAACAAAAATACCAAAACCTAAGGATCCTTGGATGTCATCTGCTCTTTCAACCAGTCTCAGTAACAAGCTTAAACTAATTTGAATGGTCTTGCATTACTTACGCAATATAACATTTTATCTCTTAGGAAGTTAATTATCTCAATTTATTTCAGCCTGCTTACGTTTTTAATATAACATATCATCAACTACCTTTCGAATCTATTAACAGCTTATTTGAAGACAGTTACTCTAAGCGTTTCGCGTGAGAAGGAAGTTATTACAACGAGTTCGCACTAATTACGAAATAAAAACGTCGTAATTTACAACAATTTGATTCTGCAACTCTTTGCCATCGAATCTGAAGTCTTTGTTTAACCTTTATACGTTTAAACAAGCGCTGAAAAAGTTCCTTCTGTCGTCTTAATCTCTCTTATCCAGCTCTTATTACCTAATATTATTATGTGGATTTTTGTGTTTTATGTATTCATTGCTGTGTATATACATGCTATACTTTTGTTGTATTCTGTTGTAGCTACTGCTTCACAAGTGCCACTTTTGCTTTCTTCGCATTTAGCCATGCATTTTTAATGTTTGATTCTTTTTCATCATGGCTCCCCTCTTACATTATTCGCACCATGGTGCCCTAGTCTGTAAAAGTATGTTTTACGTGATTTGTACGGTTACTCTTACGCTAATCAATTCTGAAATATTCGGCGAAGATGCACGAATAGTTAAATTCAGTAAGGTATGGTACCGAAAAGCCACGTAACAAAGAAAAATTATAGTAAGAGCGCGCAGTTTTATGACCTGGTCAGACGTGCTTGCAACGTTCCCTTTTGGTGACCCACTTAATCGAGCTTGACTATTTGCGTATTTTTACATTGTATCTCTCTCTCTCTCTCTCTCTCTCTATATATATATATATATATATATATATATATATATATATATATATATATATATATATATATATATATATATATATATATATATATATATATATATATATATATATATATATATATATATATATATATATATATATATATATATATATATATATATATATATACACATACCATCAGCCTGGTTACGCTCACTGCCGAGCAAAGACCTCTCCCATACTTCTCCAACTACCCCGGTCATGTACTAATTGTAACCATGTTGTGCCTGCAAACTTCTTAATCTCATCCGCCCACCTAACTTTCTGCCGCCCTCTACTGCGCTTCCGTTCCCTTGGAATCCATTCCGTAACTCTTAATGACCATCGGTTATCTTCCGTCCTCATCACGTGTCCTGCCCTTGGCCATTTCTTTTTCTTGATTTATACTAAGAAATCATTAACTCGCGTTTGTTCCCTCATCCAACCTGCTCTTTTCTTATCCCTTAACGTTACATCTATCATTCTTCTTTCCATAGCTCGTTGCGTCATCCTCAATTTAAGTAGAACCCTTGTCGTAAGCCTCCAGGTTTCTGCCCCGTACGTGAGTACTGGTAAGGCACAGCTGTTATAAACTTTTCTCTTGGGGGAAAATGGCAACCTGCTGTTTATGATTTGAGAATGCCTGCGAAACGCACCGCAGCCCATTCTTATTCTTCTGATTATTTCATTCTCAAGATCCGGATCCGCAGTCCCTACCTGTCCTAAGTAGATGTATTCCCTTACCACTTCTAGTGCCTCACTACCTATCGTAAACTGCTGTTCTCTTCCGAGACTGTTAAACATTACTTTAGTTTTCTGTAGATTAATTTTTAGACCCACCCTCCGGCTTTGCCTCTCCAGGACAGCGAGCATGCATTGCAGTTGGTCCCCTTAGTTACTAAGCGAGGCAATATCATCAGCGAATTGCAAGTTGCTAAGGTATTCTCCATTAAGTCTTATCCCCAATTCTTCCCAATCCAGGTCTCTGAATACCTCTTGTAAACACGCTGTGAATAGCATTGGAGAGATCGTATCTCCCTGCCTGACGCCTTTCTTTATTGGGATTTTGTTGCTTTCTTTATGGAGGACTACGGTGGCTGTGGAGCCGCTATAGATATCTTTCACTATTTTTACATACGGCTCGTCTACACCCTGATTCCGCAAAGCCTCCATGACTGCTGAGGTTTCGACTGAATCAAACTCTTTCTCGTAATCAATGAAAGCTGTATATAAAGGTTGGTTCTATTCCGCACATTTTTCTATCACCTGATTGATAGTGTGTATATGGTCTATTGTTGAGTAGCTTTTACGGAATCCTGCCTGGTCCTTTGGTTGACGGAAGTCTAAGGTGTTCCTGATTCTATTTGCAATTACCTTAGTAAATACTTTGTAGGCAACGGACAGTAAGCTGATCGGTCTATAATTTTTCAAGTCTTTGGCGTCCTCTTTCTTATGGATTAGGATTATGTTAGCGTTTTTCCGAGATTCAGGTACGCTCGAAGTCATGAGGCATTGCGTGTACAGGGTGGTCATTTTCTCTAGAACAATCTGCCCACCATCCTTCAGCAAATCTGCTGTTACCTGATCCTCCCCACCTGCCTACCCCCTTTGCATAGCTCCCAAGGCTTTCTTTACTTCTTCCTGCGTTACCTGTGGGATTTGGAATTTCTCTACACTACGCTCTCTTCCATTATCATCGTGGGTGCCACTGGTACTGTATAAATCTCTATAGAACTCCTCAGCCACTTGAAATATCTCATCCATATTAGTAATGATATTGCCGGCTTTGTCTCTTAACGCATACATCTGATTCTTGCCAATTCCTAGTTTCTTCTTTACTGCTTTTAGGCTTCCTCCGTTCCTGAGAGCATGTTCAATTCTATCCATATTATACTTCCTTATGTCAGCTGTCTTACACTTGTTTATTAACTTCGAAAGTTCTGCCAGTTCAATTCTAGCTGTAGGGTTAAAGGCTTTCATACATTGGCGTTTCTTGATCAGATCTTTCGTCTCCTGCGATAGCTTACTGGTGTCCTGTCTAACGGAGTTGTCACCGACTTCTATTGCAGACTCCTTAATGGTTCCGACAAGATTTTCGTGGATTCTTTCGTATATATATATATATATATATATAGCATAAGAAGCCACCAAACAAAGACACCAAAGACAACACAGGGGAAATTACTTGTACTTACTAAGTGAATTAAAGAACTGATAAATTAATGGAAATGAAAGTGGATCAATAAACAATCTGCTGCAGGTGGCGAACAATCCTACGTCTTCGGATTACGCGTGCGATGCTCCACCAATTGCGCTACCTCGGCGCCGATCTCGCATACACTTTCTGGAGTATTTATGTGTTACTACTAGAACTAACCCTGAGTGTTTTAACCCGCACCACCACTCACAAACCTTCGCAGTGGATGTGGAACATCCTTTCTGCCACCCGCGTCACCAGTGCGTGATCTTTTTCGGTGAAGTTAACTGGTCAATAAACCCACGCATGCTACCTGGAAGAATCAATGTCGCCGGATTCGAGACCCTCGTTACATAATGAACGAGGCGGGGAGCGATTCCACGTTGTCCCACGTTGTTTTTTTATCCACTTTCATTTCCATTAATTTATAATTTCATTATTTCAGTGTGTGTGTGTTTGTGTGTGCGTGTGTGTGTGTGTGTGTGTGTGTGTGTGTGTGTGAGTGTGTGTGTGTGTGTGTGTGTGTGTGTGCTTGTGTCTGTGCGTGTGCGTGTATGTGTGTGTGCGCGCGCGCGCGTGTGTGGATGCAATTCTTTAAAGACAAATGTCGTTTGTCTCCACTCGTATTGGCCAATCTCGTCATGCCTTTTAGTTCAGTCCAATTTTTGTCGTAGATAATCTTTCACTCACATTTCCTTCCTCTAGGCTCTACACTAACAGGGAGAATGCTGCTACGTTAAACTCCGCCTTACGCATGAAGGATGGCACGTGGAAATTGGCATTCGGGTCAAGTGAACATGAAACTTAAGAAGGGAAGATTTCTTTTAATGGAAGAAACCATGAGGCGCAACGTCTCACAAGGGGTACACAAGCGCTAATCGCCATGTACTTCGGTACTCTGGCAAAGCAGACTGAGAAGAATCCGTATATTTAAATGAACGTTTCAACGAAAGCACATTTACACACATAATGTAAGTTGGATTAACAGATTTAAATTGAATGCATGAACCAGGGTTGAAATAAATCTTATAGTCTTTTAAGCCTCTCGCTTTCTTCCCCCTGTACACTTCCCACTTTCAGTTGTTTTGCACTGTTTGTATTTATCTTGATTTATAGCAAGTAGGTGGGGGCCTCGCGCCATTTTAGGGCTAAATTCCGCGAAAAGGTACATGATAACTGCACTCAAACCAATAGCGTAGGCACGTGCGGAGTTACCTTTCTCTTAAGCATTAAGGCGAATATGGCACTGAGTACATGTGCCAACCGTGAGCCTGGATGAAGACGATAAACGACTGCAACTTCAAAAACAAGGGGCTCCCCTCAACCTCCGCCCCCCGCGCCCACCACCAAACCTCTTTTTTTATTGTTGAGCTAGGCATACAAATAATGATCAACATTTTTTAATGTGACGTAGTGTACATAACTGCAGTACCTGTCTGTGAATTAGTGTCGATGCTTGAGGGGGAACGCTTGCGTGCTGCATAATCATTATTTTTCCTTTTTACAGCATAATGCGCCTGCTGCAAAGCTGCTAAGACCACCAATTTTTAAAAAAACTCCACTGCGCTGACCATCCGCCACACGGACCGATCTTGCTCCATTTGAGGGCCTTATATTTCTAAATCGTTGATAAAATCGAATGGAAGGAATTCCCTAAAGTGTTGGTGGCTGAGTTTCTGTAATCTCTAATCCATTAAAGACGTCATTGAATAATCCTATGCATAATAATGAACATCATATAAAATGGCAGCTCCAAAAAAGATGAACGCAACAAAACTGGTATAAAAGAGAAATAAAATGACATATGAGATACACTATTGCAGAAGCGAAATTAAATTATGAATGGAATTGGGACGATTACAATCACACCCTTCAAGAACAAGTTTCGAAGAGATATCTACAGCCGAGCAGTAGCTCAATTACCACCCATCAAAATTTCGCAGGTGTATTACGAATTTACACGTATGTTTTGCTCGCCACATGCAACTTCTCAGTGCCCACATTAAGAAAATAAAAACAAATGCTTGCATGAAATTTGTTTTCCGTTAAACCTAGCACATTTCAGCATCGTTGTAAATTTGGTGCTTCCTCTCTTTGCACGGATACATGCTCAACATAACATCGACAGTGACCGCACTTTTGTGCTTCCATCTCTTATGAAAATTTATTCCGTGCGCCTGACGACTTGTAAGTGCTCTTTCATATTAGTAATGAAATATTTTTGGAGTGTTTTATGCCTGGTTTCTGAGTAAGTTATGTTTTTCCAAAGAAAATTGGTCACTGTTTCTTTTTTTTTGTTGATGACATGTAATGTGCAAGTTTCTATTGTGTTTCGAACTTGTTTGCAATTTGTAAACAAATGTTTCTTTTTAGTATGACTGGTGAATTTTGTTTTGTGCGGATAATCCGTTTTGAAAGGGAATTCAACAAAATTCTGTAAATAAATTTTTAATAAAAGATATGCAGAAAGGCCCAGACAAAAAATGGTTGGAGACATACCACTACTAAGACATGAAAGTCTGAGCACTAAATCACAAACTGAGTACCTTACCACAACAGCACGCCGGAACACGTCAGTTGCTGGAGATTTTACCTTGTGAAAAGTAACCTCCACTGCCTACGCTAGTGTTTGCATCCCGCTCTTTGACAAGAGGTAGGTGAATTTTCATACTCAACTAGAAAGTGCAATAATTACTACGTCTTTACTGCGGCGAAAAGTGCTGTCGACGCTCGCTGCTTCTTGAGCAGTGAACGGACACCGTTCGAAGGAAACGTTTTACTTGAAACCACCCTGGTCATAACTCAAATTTAGGGTATTTTTTTTCGTAGGAATTTATGCTTGAGTCCTAGAGCGCCGTTCACGAACTCAACTGTTTTGATAGGTCTAATCTTCGGCCGAACGAAACAATTTCGGCTCTAAGTTTGTACTGGCGGCCGGCGAAGGCTCTTTAGACCATTTGAACTTCGGAAATGCTTTGATGTTCATTTTGAGCACAAATCAAACAAACAGGAGCGTAAGCACTGTCGCAGCTGGGTTGATGGCGGTGAAATTTCTTGCACGGAGCGGCCAGAGGTCCAACGTCCGTTGTAATGATTATATCGTCGCCATATTTTAACTACAAATAATTTAAAAGTCTTTACATTAGCTACCTATACAAACTATGCTATGCTAAGCTTGGTCAATTTAGTAAAGTCTAATTATGCAACGACGCTTCATGGCAGTCGTAAGGCACTGGAATAACATTCGTACAGTTTCACCACGCTAACCTTATATGTATTCGCGTGTTCAGTGCATGTTGTGGAAATAATGATGAAACACACGAACTTGATCCCTGAGGCCACACACACAAAAAAAATCTGCTTTGCATTGCACAAGAAAAACGTTGCGTATATTCCCAAATAAGTGCTTGCTGTGAAGCCAATACTGCAACAGATCCCAATGCTGCAACAGATATATGATTTCCGCATGGAATTCTAATGACATTTAAGGAAAGAATTAGGAGCTCACTGGATAGTAAAAAGGTATGATCACAAAGGATGTGTCGGAATTTCCAACCCTTTGTTTGAGACAGCAGACCATGTGGCGCTCTCCATATAATAAGCCATAGGTTAAGCAAAAAAGTGACTCCAGTAGCGCTTGCCATGTAGTGGCTACACACGAAAAGGAGACGGAGACCAGACGCACAGCCCACTTTCATCAAGAGGCTCGGCGACCAGTCAGCGCCAATTTGATGTTATTCTCCTGACCCATCCCGATATTGCAAGTGCCCTGTATTTCCAACTCCCTCCTAATTTTGGGCAACTGAAGCTACTAGCATGTCACATGCAACGGCTCCTATCAGTGAACACTGGGAGGTGCTCCAAGCAAGCTCTTCGTCCAGTTGGCGGCAGCGTCTTTGGTACGGGCACACGATGGCACCAGCCCGGCAAGAGCATAGTTCGAGCAGTTCCAAGCGCACCAGTTCACATTCGAAACCGACATTAGCGAAGTCGCGGTTGCGATAACAGCGTGGACTTAGTATTGAATGTGACGTGAACTCCGTCTCGAACACCATCGATCGCGACACTGGCGCGACATTGCCGCTTCGCCTGTACAACGTCGAATAATGTTTCCCGACGTGGAATTGGGAGTGCATATTTCACAGATACCAGCTGACATGAAATAGAGACCCATATGACATATCAGCTATGCCTTCCGAGCAGTTAAGACGTATGCACTTTGCAAATGAAAGAAGTCACATTCGCATTACTTAGTGAGTATGCTGCGACAGAGTACCTGAATGCTGAAGTTTGAATATGTACGAAATGTTTGCTTTCTCGCGATGATATCCGGATTCCATAGTCAAGAACCCTTCTTCAGTCTAGTACTAAATTGTCGGTTAGCCACCGCGACACTATTTTGCACCGAAACATAGAACTATCAAACAAATGTGCCTTCCTTCGAAATTTTTTAGCCAGAATATACGCCCGAAAAATAATGGACGGTATAGGCAAAACAAACACTATTACAAGTGGCGTAAAGCTCTGATGGTCAGTAATATAATAATATAATATTTGGGGTTTTACGTGCCAAAACCACTTTCTGATTATGAGGCACGCCGTAGTGGAGGTCTCCGGAAATTTTGGCCACCTGGGGTTCTTTAACGTGCGCCTAAATCTAAGAACACGGGTGTTTTCGCATTTCGCCCCCATCGAAATGCGGCCGCCGTGGCCGGGATTCGATCCCGCGACCTCGTGCGCTGATGGTCAGATAACAGAGGAAACAACATAAGGATGGGCGAAAAGCGAGCAACGGGAGTATTGAAATTAGGCCCTTTCCCTGCTACATTTAGTCCTACGCTGCGTAGTCGACAGCGCGGCTAAGCAAAAGTGTCACAGCTGAAGAAATGCCTGAACTGGAATCGCACTCGTTTCTGAGGCACTGCGCCAATTGGTGAAAGACGCAAGGTAAATCTAGCGCAAGCTTTCACTCAAATATCTATTGTGTGTCGTCACTGAAATAGTGAATAACGTGTTGTCCGAATTAAGTACGCGACTTACAGGAAATAAATGTTTACATGTTTCTGCGCGCCATATATAAAAAGAAATGTTTGTGTTAATTCTGATAGATAATCATACTTCAGCGGCTGTGTTAGCAAATGTTGCTATTACGTGAAGTCCTTCGTACTGATTTGGCATTCGGCAAAGTTACCGTTTTTTTTTTTTGCTTCCTTTGATCGAATCAAATTTTCAGGTGCGACTAACTGTCGACTATTCATATCACACGGTTGTGCAGGGGCTGACTGCGTAAACAGCAAGACATTCCCGGATGTTGTAGAGGTTCATCATCATCGTCGTCATCAGTATCATTATTATCGATGGCAGCATATTAAATGCACACTGCCTAGTGAATGCTTATCACAATGATCTACAATTACTCCTGTCTTGCGGCGTCATCTAATCCCATCCTATGCCTGTCAATTTCTTAAATTCATTCCCTTGCCATTCATTTTGTAACAGGCCACCAGTTATCTTCTTCACGCATTACTCAGCCTGCCCAGGGGAGCTATAACGCAGAACTATTCCAAACTTTTCTATTCCAATTCTGCAATCAGCCCTCCGCGATTGGTCAAAAATATTTTTACGCCGGCCCCGCTTCCCCTGTCTGTCACACGACGTCACGAAACCGCGATAGGTTCCCATCTGATATGACGTGTACACACTGATTATGCATGATTTTACCGAACAAAATAAAAATATTTCTTTCTGATTCGACGTCCTTTTTCCATTAGACCCCGTTTATTGGTCAAAAGTTTTCGGGCTGCACCCACTTCACCTGCCTCTCACGAGACATCACAAAAGCGAAAAAACTCACTGCATCAAAGTGACTTGCGCACATTATAGATGCACTGAGATGCCGAACAAAACTGAATTTTCTTCTGAATACCCGCAAGCTGCCCCGTTCCAAAGGGAATAAAAGATGGCTACCGTCGATCGCTCAGGCACTCGCTGCTCAAACCTGCCGGAGAGCATGGGTTTATTTGCGTGTATTAAAACTTTTTGCGTGTCCGTGTAACATTTCCGAGCACTTTTGACCCGTTTACGACCTCGCTCGGCTAACTTTTCTTTGCTGAGGATCTGTTTTAGCATCATTCTTAAGCTTCCGCTGCAAGCCGCTGCGATTGTCGACGAGCCACCGCAAGCTAAGGTCAGGGAAAGCGGACCAATCACAGACGCCGGCAGCACCCTCTTAATCCGGTTATCGATATTTAGTGCAGTGGCGCGGCCCCATCGAATCCCTCTCCACTTCAGCGTCTCCTCGCCTCTTGTCAGCCAATTAGATAAGACAAGCCGCTGACTGTAGGCAATGTTATTCGTTTTTGAAGCAAACAAAAGTGACCTCCTATGAACGAGGAGAGCGTTTGATTGGTCCGTTCAAACAACCCAGCCGGTGACCGCCGGATGCTTGCGTCAGCGGTTACGCAAATTTGACGTCAGGAGATCGGAATAAAAACATATTGGAATAGTTTTACGTTATAGGGCTCCATCTCCATTTTTTGTCTTAATTTCAACTGGAATATCGGCTATCCCCGTATGCTCTCCCATCCACACTGTTCTGTTCCCGTCTATTAAAGCTACGGCTATCATTCTTCGTTCCGTTGCTCTTGCATGGCCGTTAGCTTCTTCTGTAGTTTCTTTGTTAAACTCTTTCTACCCCGCATGTCAGTACTGCTAAAATGCACCGATTACACTCTACTACAAATAATTATTGAAGAATTCAATTAGTTGTTTTCAATCATAGCAGAATCCAATTATTACACTCTACCGGTAAAATTCAATGATCCTAAGACATCCAGCTTGAAATTAAACCCTTTTGCAAATCTTCATTGAATACGTAAGGCATTGAAGCTGGAGACGCATTCGCAATGACGACTTAGGCAGAAAACTTGCCTTCAAAAATGGTGTCTGGAAATGCAGTTCGGGAATAAAAGAAGCAAATAATTGACACATCATTTATTTAGATGGTTTTAAGCTCACAGCCAGAGTGCGAAACTGAACATTTTTTTTTTTGTCACAAGTGGCGCACAGCGTAAACGTTTATTCTTGCCTTGAAAATCAGCCACGCGAATACCGACTCTGTCTGCATTCATTCGGAAGTCAAACGTCGATCACTCTGCAAAGGCACGGCCTAATTATGAAACATTATAAGGGTCATGTGACATGCACCAATGATCGACGACTTTCATTAGGCACACTGCTTTCTTTGATCCACACACCATGATTCATTATTTCAGACAAGAGCCGCCGTAATAAATAAGCGAAAGGCTTTCCAGATGGTGGTGGCGTCATAATCAACGCGCCCATTTGAATCCAACGCGACTGTCACGAATGTAACCCGCGGAAAATAGTTCATACTAGCTGTTTCCCCCGTACGTTATGTGCTTAACGTAGGGGTGTATGAATCATAAGAATAATAATTTTTGAGACCAAATCGAATACGAATAGAATAATGATGATACCAAATTGGGAATACGAATGCGAATTGAAATAGTCTTCGAATAGTGAGACAACTTCTTTCAGTGCACTATTGCTCGAGTTGCGCAACATTTTACTTGAAACGCTGTTAAATTTCAATCAAAAACAAAGGAATGTCAGAACGCTATGCACGAAAATGAGATCCTATATATATAGAAGTGACAACAGTATTCAAAGTGCTGTTTTGTCATTATCTCTTGAATGCGGGGAAAATTCAAATGTTTAACAATATTTTAGCTTTACGAGCAGAACCAGAGTACTGTACCGCGGAGAGTGTGGTCAACAGAAAGTTCCGCTGATAGAATACGACACATAAACCAAGTTCCTAACATTCTCATAATGCTGTCTGTTTGGTGGCACGTGAGCATCGATATCGCAAAAGCAATAAGCAGGAATATTGCGCCGACATCAACACTGTACAGGAAGTGTTCTTAACGCTCGGGTTATGCGTTAGACCACTGTTCGCCAATGTTGTAACCGACAAAAACGAGCCACTTATGTTTTAGTTTTTCCCAATTATTTGAATATTATTCGATAAATATTTGATGCGTTGAATATTAACTCTTCGATTCCAGCACTGAATCAAATAGAATTATATCCGGCTCGTTATTCATAATTTTCTAATGCGCGGATACTCCTAGAGTTTTGTATTGAAAATACGAGGGGGAAATCTGGCACTATAGTGTCTGCACGTGCCAACAGTATGTGACTGCTCATCCAGTATTGGAATGACAAACAATGCAATGATTTGCCCAAACATCGTTCTCACGGTTTCAAATGACCTTTTGGATTCATAGATTAACCTCCTTGAAGCTAAGTGTTCAATACAAATTCACGTTATGACGATAATTAGTCTCATTTATCCTCTAACATCGGTAACTCGATTTCTCTTTAGAACAACACGGATAAAAGTGAATAATCAGGATTTCTCGAAAAGATTTAACGCATAACGAGTGTCATTCAACTTGATCCAGATTTGGCGATATTCACAATCGAAACTTTTGCCGTTGACTGCTCTGCCGGAAATTACGCAATGAAATAATTAATACGGAACGTCTAACACTTAGCGCTACGAGACTAGCAGATAACATAATTTAACCATAAATAGCAACAAAATAAGCTGCAATGTGCAAGCAACGATTACAGCACTAGTCGTGCCTATTATGTGGAGTTGTAGCTCATATCGCTCAGCAATTATTTTAAAGTGAAGTATACGCTACCTCCATTACCACATAGTACGCCACGAGCACAAGCTTCGAAATTTCCGTGATAACGCAAGTAGTGGTGTGCGCAACAAATTTGTGACCTGAGCAATGTCACAACGAAAGAAAAAAAACCATATCCGATGCACGCTGGAGTGAAAACGACGAACTAACGTTCACCTTAACAGAATTCATCTCCGGCTGTCCAAACCTTTCCGTCAGTGCGCGAACAAAGGCATCGGCTCACAAGCACATTTACACCAATGCTTTTTTTTTTATTGAAGTGAATGTTAGGAGAGGTTGGCGCCTTTATGTGGTGGCACCGGCTACTCCTTGTCACTTGGCTGACGAAACAAATTTACGCAAAAAGGGAGAATAGCGACACTGAATATAACACTCAGTAGAACACCGGATCAATAAAAAATATACAGTCCAACAGTACATGAGTCGCAAAGTTCTGTGCATGAGTTCAGTCCACGTACGCATATATGAAGTCCGATGTTTTGAACAGCCAAAACACTCAACAACACTTGTAATACACTCCAAGTACAGGACAGAATTATACGTATTGCGTAAAAGTTGCGATCACCACATAAACCAACTATGCACCACGAACAACCGTTTATGTAACTCATTTAGCGTATTCGGATTATCCAATACTTAATATTTTCCCAAAATGTTGGTGTCCTCTAAAAACTTTTTCAGAGCAAGAAGCGCTCTTTTTTGAAGGCCCGCAGTTGGCCATGGGCCAAGTATGTTTTTTAGAGTGAATGGTCTTCTGTCTAATATAAACAAATTAGCTTGCAGTACCGTTCTTTGTGTATCGTATTTCGAGCACTCGAGAAGAAGATGATGCACATCTTCGTCTGAATGGCCACAAGAACACTGCGGACTAGAGACACGTTTTATTCTGCACCAATGCTTTAGTGCTTGATTTTTTTATGTACATGCAGTGTTGAAACGAACTTTCACCATGCAACAATTCGCTGCGCCTCAACAATGTCTTTTCTTTTCTTTTGTGGGGCGGGGGCCCCGAAATGAAATAACGCAAAGAAACGCATGTTGGCTACAATCGAATGCCTACTTCGGGCACCTAATGTGACTATCCAATCAATATCGACGAAAATGTGAGACGCTTGGGCAACAGATAACCATTCTCATACTGCTCGGTCTGCTACACCCGCAAGACAGAAGACTTTCCAGAGAAGTTGCAATAGCATCGCAGTGACGGTGATGCCCTCAAGCGAAGGAGTTGCAATTCGTCGAGTCCACAGTGATGGCCGCGAGCAATCATTGCCTCTTTTTCTCGTCTGCTGGCCAGAGAGCGTCCAAAACTCTGAGGCCAAAATCCACTCGGCCAGGGCAAAAGCGCGCCACGCGGCGGTCGGGGCAACAGGAGAAAAGCGCATGCGCCCTGGCTGGCTCTGGCAGCCCGCGGGTAGCGAACACAAGAAAATTGGAGAGGCTGAATGTGTCCTCGCGAATAAAAGTCAAAGTAGAAAAAATACATAAGCACGTAGGTAACCTTGCTGGCTTTATTTTCTCAATATGGATGCTTTGGCGCAGGTGAAAAAAAAAGTTGATATTCTTTCTGTGACATGACGCCACAAATCACCCACCACAACTCTTCGTTCCATCGGACCTTGCTTCGTGCTTTGTCAGCTTGTCTGATAGTGTGTTGATTTGGCCTGTCTCGTTGTATGCTCCAATTTACGACTTTAGAAATGTCACTGCACCTTTGGCGTCAAATGTTTACAAGAACATTAAATCCACAAGGTTCCGGAATCGAAAATCTAAAGCCCGACTTTTGGAAATGTCAATGCACCTTTCACATCAAAAGTTTATGAGAACCAGGGTTGCCAGATGGGGCTATTATTAGGCGAATCGGGCTACTTTTTATGCGGGTTGGCATCGAAAATTTCGAGTTGGTCACATGGCTATATTTGCGCTATTTTTGTCTTTAGGACTTCAGAGTCCTGAGGACCATGTCAATACAGAAAATTAGGGAACGCTGGTTTATGAAAACCCAAAGATCATTACTGCTACAACAAAGATATGTAGGCAATCCTGAAGGCTTTGTTTTTAGGCAGTGTCGGTTCCTGGAGAATGGTGTTGTCATGGCTGCCATACGTCATTCCAGCGCCAATCTCTCTTCTTTTTGGCGTATTTTCTAGCTGTGGTGAGAGAACAAAAAACTGGATTCAATATACATAATAGGTGCTTGTGGTAGTGCTACGTCCATAATTTATTATTTTTTAACAGATCACAGTGATGGTTGGGAAACAGTTCGTGCCAGTCTGTTTTGGTATATACGAGGGAAGTTCCAAAAGTAAGTTTCGTCAATTTTTTAAAGAGAAGATGGTACAGCAGGTGAAACTGTCGCCATAAGAGTCCACACCAGTTGCTGGTTTAACGACGGAAAGACCGCCAGCGGAGGACGAACGACGCATGCGCAGAGCGCGGAAGTAGAGAGAGTGGCAGCAGACCGGCGTCCCCGAGGTTATTCGAGTACAAATCAGAATGGCAGACAGACTTGTGCTGACAGCGTAGTCTCGAGTGGAAGTGCGTGCTGTTATGCGGTATGAATGAGCACCTGTTCCCTGCATCGAAAGTGTCACTCTCGGGACGTCACTTCCAAAACAAGGCTGAGGTGGAGCAGGCTGTGCGACAATTCCTTGCATCGCAGGGCTCCGGGTTTTACCAGAGTAGTTTCTTCAAACTGATTGCAGGCTACGACAAATGTTTCAATGTCAGTGGCGACTATGTGGAAAAAAAACTGCAAGGAGTATAATTCATGAGGCCATGGTGTATCTTTTTGGCAATAAAGTTTCCGTGTGAAAATGAATGATAAAGCTTACTTTCGGAACGTCTATCGTATGGTGCTCTACTGACTTCTTATTCTGATGTATAATGCTTGAATTTGTTAGACACAGGGGTTTACTTTGTACTTCCCGACAGCCGTGCGCGAGCTATTCAAGCCGCACTGAAAGTAAAGGCACACAGCCCCCTCAGAAATTTGTCAACACACACCTTCGTACCTGCATTCACAGAGACTTATGTGCACGTTTTCACATTGCGCGAATCTTGCCAGCGAATCTCTGTTTAAAACATTTGGAAGGCGCTTAAGCTTCACCAGTAAGAGTGGTACGCGATAGCATTCAATGATTCCTGAATGCTTCAGACACTTCCCGGTAACTGCAGCTTATGTAACCGTAATGTTCAACGGGAAGCACCGGCGGCGAACGCTATGCGCGAAGGCGAGCTTTGTCGTTCTTCTTTTTGATGGTGTGCAAGGAACCGAGGGGTCCGTGCCATTCCTACTGACAGACCTCGAGTGGCAGCTGGAAAACGCTGTGTCGTTTCCGCGTAACAGAATTATGTTTTCTCGTATAGTCAAATTACAGCCCGACGTTATCATATCTGTAGGTTGTGTGTAAGTCGCACTTTACGATTTTTCTGCGTATTTTACCTTGAGAAATTCAAATAATTGGGTAACTTTCTTGCGCCACGTGGACTACCTGCGTGATTGGGTATGCATGGTCCGAGATTGTCCGGGTATGCATGGTCCGAGACACGGCTCCCTTAAGGTTAAACCCCATGAGCGCGATTTTGTGTGCGACAGCGACGAGCGACGGCTTCGAGCGACGGGTCGGGCCGTCGCGCGAACAGATCGCTCGGTCTTGTCGCGCGATCGCTCGGTTCTGAAAATCTAGAATTCGTCGCTCGTCGCCAGGAAGTGCTATAAGCGACTAGCCTATAGTAGGCAGCCGGAACGGTATGTACATTAGTGACGTACTACCGTTTTGCTCACGTGCGCGCTTCTCAGTATACAAACGGAACGAGCGGAACGAGCAAACTACCGAATTTTGATATGTAAACGCAAAGAAACTTACTGCAAGACCCTTCAGAAATACTTTATGTTGCTTTGTACAGCCAAACAAATCAACTTAAATAATTATAGCAAGTGCCACGCCAGCTTCGGCGCTAACTCGATCCCCTAATACCGGCAACACTGGAGAGCCGTCGCGCGAAGCGGTCGCTCGCTTGGAGTTAGACTTCTGGGCGACGAGCGAACGAGACAGCCATCTCCATCGCATCGCTTGTCGCTGTCGCGCGCAAGATCGCTTGCATGGGGTTTTTACTTTAACGCTATCGCGTTAATATTGTACAGTTCAACTCTCTTCGATACTAATACCCCCTGGATGATTTCCAGCGCCGTTGTCTAAGTGGGGATTAAAACTATAAACATTAATTCACCTCTTGCTACGGGTGGGACGTCCAGCGTCGTCCTGAAATCCAAGCGCAGCTCAGGTGATTGGTCCAGCCATAGGTGGATTTCCACCCGTCCAAATGGATGGGGCATCACGGTGTGTGCACAAACCATGTGGCCTAGTCTGGAGGAACACTTGCGTCTTGGCAGCTGACGCTGGAGGGTGTGGCGACCCTCTGTAATCCAGCTTCTAGGAGGCCGTGCACGTCGTTCAATGGCAGATAGTAGCACAATGCTAGAGCTGGTGCCTCAGGCCGGGGATGGTTGCGCCTCGTAATCCTAGCATAGAGGCCGACACAACCATCCGAAAGGCAGGTTAGGGATGAGAGGCGAGGTACGTGTAGATCCCAGGTGTCATGACAAGCTCGCCATCTAAAGCTGGGGGACCCTGCGAGCCCCTGTAATTCAGCATATTCGGAGTTGCGTGAGTGAAATCGAGAAGGGTTGCATGTGTGTGCCTCACCGAAGTGCAGGAGATTCTCACAAGTGACAGGCGACTTCGCTGCGAAAGGTGGCGCTCTCGTTTAATCCAAGCTGGTGATTAAGATCAAGGAAGCGCTGCCTGTGTCGAACCTCACAGCCCCCCCCCCCCCCCATTACGTGGGTGTCACGGGCAAGACTGTAAAGTGCCTAAGAGGGCGAGAAAGCCAAACCAAGCCTTTCCGATTGGGAGTAATTCCGTAAGGTGACTATCGGGAGCTTCTTGCTGTCAGGACTCTGGCCTCCTGTCATTGATGCGGTAGGTCCTCAGGGGAAAGGGTCGGCGGACAACCCACCCGTTATAAATATAAGGGGAGAGATGGCTCCCCAGCAAGAGGTCTGGTGTACAAGGGCATCACCAAGCTCGGGGACGCTACGGCGCCCGGCAGAGGTGCCTTTCACGCGGGGCATTCCGGAAGTTATCGCCCCCGCCAACTCGAATACTGGGTTGTCCACAACACGACCAGTGAGGTGACAGTAGTAGGGTGGGCCGTCACGCTCAGTGGTAGGACTTCGGTCCGGCGATGACCCAACGTAAATGGGGACAAGGCGTACAGCTCTGGCTAGCGACAGAGCCCTGGGTGGCTCGGTAGGTCGAGATGTTGGGCTGCACCCAGTATGGGCGTAGGTCCTGGGAAGGGTGCCCGGCTCTGACCGAACCATATAAGGTCGGGACGAACCTTTTTGGCGGGCCAGTACTTGTTGTTGCGCTGTCGACCGGCGTGCGGCGTCAGAAACGGACTTCGCGATTTCTGACAAACCCATACGGGTGCAGTGCGGCGGCGCAGATGTCAAAATGCGGAACAGATTAGAACGCTCGCCGTGAACAATAGCTTTACGTCAAGGTTATTGCAGTATATAAGTAGGAGAGGCATCGGCGCTAAAAACAGCTGTGTTATCAATGGGGCCTACATGTATAGTTCGTACACCAGAAGAACAACATGCGTACGAGGAGCGCAAGAGGAAACAGCAACGAGAATGTAAACGGTGCCGGCGCGTAACGACCATCGACGAAGAACATTGTCGCGATGCTGAACGAAAACGACAAGCGCTAGCCCGGGCAACCATTCCACCCTGTCAAGATGGAATAGCAGCGAAAGCACTTTGCTTTTTGTTTGAGAGCTTTGACTGTCGTCAGCTTTCGCTGCCATTCCATCATTACAGGGTGGAATGGTTGTCAAATTTTTTTTGTGTTTGCCCTAGTCTTTCGGAGTGTACTCGTTTTGCGAGACTTTAATAGTCATTTGTCACCAACTATTTAGTTAGCTTTAATTATTGAAAAATAACGAATAGTTCTTTTTTCGAATAAGAATACTAGTTAGTATCTAATATTCGATTCATATTAGAAACTGCGAATATTCGCTAACCCCTACAGCAATGAGCTTCTACAGACCACATCGAAACAATGTGAGTGCTGCAGCCTTGTTAGAATGCTCTCAAGACAGGTGCTGGCGACGGAGGAGAAGGAGCCCTGGGACCACCTCGGGGCCTAATGGTCAACACAAATGAACCGAAGAGGCGGGGCTCAAGAAACCACAACACCCGTCTTCAGTTTATAAGAGGTTTAGTTCTGTGCCCGCGAATATGCCTGCTGAACGCAAGGTAAACTCAAGCCGCCTCCTCCAAGATAGCATGAAGGCTTGCACGCTCCCAGTTATGACGCCTCGAGCAAAGGCAGGGAACACTTTCAAAGCTGTAGTTTGGGAACAACGTACAAAGCGAGAGGGAGGGAAAGTTAAATGATATATCGGGAGAGGTTAGCCAAGTGTCAGACCTGGCATACTACTCCAGATGAGGTGCTGAGGGACGAAAGAAAGCTGGTAAGATAAGAACAAAAAACAAAGCACATGCTTCACACTAACGCATTCGCTAACACAAACGCTCGAACACAAAAGGTGTTTACAGGGCCTAATTGAAGCCAGCATCCCGTATGACTGATGTAAGCCCTTTAATGTAATAAAGCTAAGCGTCGCCCGCATTTTTTGTTGATTGCGACGAAGTGAATGTTTGGATACTGAAGAATTAATTATACCAAAATTGTGGCTACAAAAAAGCGCTAAAAAAAGATAAAGATTTAGATAGAGATAGCTAAATATAGTCAACATCTGCTGCAAACTAAAAAAAAGAACCCTCACTGTATACTAAGAACACGACAGAATACTGCATATGCATACTCTATATACTGAATAATGTTGTTATAGTGAAAAAAAAGACGAATGGTGTGCCGTTACTTCACGCCATTCCGCGGCTATTTCCAGCGTAACAACTATAAACTAACTGATGGGAAACGTAACCATCCCATTAAATTGAGACAATAAAATAACGACCCATCAGAGTAAACAAAATGTCAGTCAAACAAGAAAATCGACAAGATGTTAGGTTGGGATTTAAAAAGTTACGTCCCACAAATTCTACTTCTCTTTTGACAAGGTTGGAACAGGACACTGTCCGCAAGAACATTGCATCAGGCTGTCGTAGCTTGTCTTTGTTTACAGGGACAGGAAGACCAAGATCCAAGCATTTTCTGCACCCATAGGAGTAACCTAAGACGTCGACGCCACCACGATTTGTCTCGATGCTGATCAAATTGTGAGCATTGGATGAGGATGAGCGCTGAAAAAAGCGACCGGGATGCCACAGTGTAGGCACTCTGACGGGGTCCTTTTGTGTGGACTTTACAAAAGCGGGTCTTGTAAGCAACCTTGATCCACAGACAATACCATTGTATACAGATCCTTTTTCATGTTGAGGGGTAGTGGAAAGCGTAACAAAGGACTTCTATTGTACAAAATAGAATATTTCCTCCACTCATCGAACGACACGGTCTTTGTTGACGACCTGCCACTGAAATGTATGGTGTCTTGACTTTCTTCATGAGGTCACGGCTCGGAGTGCATAGGCTATGCGTTGCGTTCATCAATTTGTCTATGATATCTCTCGATCACAGCTTCTGATTACGCCTCGTGACCTCGTCTCCGAAGACATGCGTGTGTTTTGAGCTGGTGCATTCAAGTTTGACATATGCATATATGCTTAACGCGCTAGAGAACTGGAGGCTTCATAGCATGATTACTCGGCCAACCCGTGAATAGGAAAAAAAAACTCAAACAAATTGTGCTCAAAACTCAAACAGTTCTTCAAAAACCATAAGCTGAGTACACCATTCTTGTGCGATGGCTCTGACTCGTAAGAGGCGACCAGAATTGGGTCGAATGGGGTCACGCGTCTACTCCACACGCTAAACAAAAGTAAGCATTTGAATAAAACAAGGAAGTGCACCACGCTACTCCTGGACTTACCCAGCGCCCCGGGGTCAGCACCAGAAGGAACGGGACCCCTCTGGCAGACCACCTGCACCGCTGATGACGTAGCATTCCATACGCTGCAGTTGTACCATTTACGTGACAGCCACGTGTTGCCTGCAAGATAAGTCAAAATCCCAGAAAATGAAAATTACATGCCCCTGCCCCTTTAACAAAAGTAAGCGGAAGCAGGAAAAAGTTGTAAAATGCAGATAGGCTGCATACAAGTATGCACTTCCCGCTCCAAGAAATGCCCACAAGCGCTCACAAAATACCCATAAAACACGCAATAATTAATCACCAACACCAATTTTGCTGCTGTTTACAGTATGTCAGTAGATACCACTGCATATTTATCTCTGATATCAATGCCCCATTTCTTTAGTACCGCTCAGTTCACCCTACGATTAGTTTTTCGTGCCACAGTGTCCCACACTGCGGAAACATATTAGCTGGAAAAGAAATGCGTTTGGCTTTAGATCTCGTGGCAGCGTGAGTAAAATATGTTGCTTCTAATGCGTTTTTTTTCCTTGTTAATCAATTGGCAATTCATTTGAGAATCATCAAGAAAAAGATAACCAAAAGTTAATCGCAAGAACGGGCTATCAAACTGATGCGTTATTTACCACTGTGCAGACACAGCAACAACAAATATTTCTATAAGCTTAGCGTTATGCAAGTAACGTCCTCCTCTCCTGCAGAATAATTTCCATATATATATATATATATATATATATATATATATATATATATATATATATATATATATATATATATATATATATATATTGTTGCGTGCGAAGGAGACCGTTTGTAACCCTTACGGATGAAGGGGACCGTTTACTTTAAGTCGCGGAGGTGAGCGCAAGAGCAGTCAGCTGGTTCATCAACTGAGCGTCGTCCTCTTCTTCCTTCCTACCCCGGGGACCGCAAGCACGTTCACTGGTCTTCGTTTTCTTCATGCGTAACATTCCTCTCGTCGCAGACGAAGCCCGCCGGGCGAGTCAATCCATGTGTCTTGACGTGAACAATTTCAAGCGGGCGACATGGACCACTTGTGTCTTGGCAGCTCTTCTACCACTCGCCGTGAGGCGAGCTATGTTATACGTGACTTCCGTGAGTCTGTCAATAATCACAAACGGTCCATCGTAGGTGGCCAAAAGCTTTTGGCATAACCCGCGTTTCCGTACTGGAGTCCACAGCCAGACTAAATCACCAGGGCGATAGGTTACCGGACGGTGGCGAATGTCGTAGCGTGCTTTTGATCTGTCCTGCGATGCCAAAGTGCGCAAACGAGCAATACGACGAGCTTCTTCGGCGAGGCAGAGAGTCTCGGCGACAGTGGGATTTTCGTGACTGCAGAAGGGGAAAACAGTGTCGATTGTGTACCGGGGTGGCCGTGCGTACAGCAGGAAGAAAGGGCTATAGCCGGTGGTCTCGTGCTTGGCGGTGTTGAACGCCTACGTGATAAAAGGCAGTATGTCATCCCAGTTCTTGTGGTCGGATGAAACGTACATAGATAGCATGTTCACAATTGTTCGGTTGGTGCGCTCCGTAAGCCCATTCGTTTGTGGATGGTATGGTGTCGAGTGACGCAAGTGGGAATCACACAAACGAAGCAGCTCCTCTACGACGTCTGCTGTGAATTGTCGTCCACGGTCGCTGATGATCACGCGAGGCGGACCATGTCGCAGGATGACATATTGCAGCAGGAATGTTGAAACGTCAGTGGCAGTTGCGGAGGGCACTGCCGCCGTCTCGCAGTAGCGTGTGAGGTAGTCGACGCAAACAACTATCCAACGGTTTCCCTTGGCTGATTTCGGAAATGGGCCTACGAAGTCAATGCCCACTGGTTGGAAAGGCGTGCTTGGAGGCGGGATCGGCTGCAGAAGACCTGCTGGAGCAGTAGACGGCCGTTTGTGGCGCTGACACTTCATGCAGCTGGCCACATACGTCTCAACAGATTGTCGCATTCCAGGCCAATAAAAGCGTTCCTGAATCCGGTAGAGCGTCCTCGCCGAACCTAGATGGCCAGACGTAGGGTCGTCGTGCATAGCACTCAGAATCGCTGTGCGAAGGCTCTCCGGCACCACTAGGAGAAAACGTGCGCCAGTGCTGGAAAAGTTCTTCTTATAGAGGAGTCCATCACGTACACAGAAATGGTTTGCTGCCGTCGAGGCGGTCGTAGCGGTGAAGAGCGGTGTTAATTTACCGTCTTTTCGCTGTTCGGTTTTGAAGCAGTCGACGTCTGGAAAACGCGGCGACACAGAAGCCACGAGGTGATCGAAGTCGTCGGCGTCACAGTCCGTAGTACTAAGTGTCATACGCGAGAGACAGTCCGCATCAGCGTGTCGTCGACCACTCTTATAAGAGACGGTGAAGCTGTATTCTTGCAGTCGGAGCGCCCAGCGCGCAAGGCGGCCACAAGGGTCACGAAGATTCACAAGCCAACACAATGAGTGGTGGTCGGTGACCACTGTAAAGGGGCGTCCATACAGGTAAGAACGAAACCGCTGAACCGCAAATATTATCGCGAGGCATTCTTGTTCCGTCACAGTGTAATTCTGCTCGGGCCTACTTAATGAGCGGCTTGCATATGCGATCACGTGTTCGCGGTCACCGTAGCGTTGAACTAGGACGGCACCAATACCTATGCCACTGGCATCTGTATGGTGTTCTGTCGGAGCTGAAGGACTGAAGTGTTGAAGAACCGGTCGTGACGTCAGCAGGAACTTCAACTGACGAAAAGAAGAGTCACACTCCGGAGTCCACTCAAAGGGGGTGTCCTTCCGTAGCAGGCATGTCAGCGGATACGCAACGTCGGCGAATTTAGGTATAAATCGGCGGAAATAGGCACAAAGCCCCAGAAAACTACGGAGCTCCTTGACACAGCGCGGTGCACTGAACGCTTCAACGGCTGCTGTTTTCTGGGGATCAGGGCGGATGCCATCCTTGTCGACGAGGTGCCCAAGCACAAGGGTTTGGCGGTCTCCGAAGTGGCATTTCTTAGAGTTTAACACTAGACCAGCGTTTCTGATGCAGTTCAGGACAATATCCAGACGCGAGTTGTGTTCGCTGAAGGTGCGGCCAAACATGACGACGTCGTCGAGGTAGCACATGCAGATGTTCCACTTCAAGCCACGCAATACAGTGTCCATAAATCTCTCGAAAATTGCCGGAGCGTTGCACAATCCAAATGCCATCACATTAAATTCGAAGAGCCCGTCAGGGGTTACAAAGGCAGTCTTCTCCTTGTCGTCAGGATGCATCGGAATTTGCCAATAGCCGGATCGTAAAGCTACTGAGGAAAAGTAAGACGCGGAATGAAGGCAGTCTATTGCGTCATCAATACGTGGGAGTCGGTACACGTCCTTTTTTGTTACATCATTCAAACGGCGATAGTCGACGCAAAATCTCCAAGATCCATCTTTTTTTTTTAACAAGAATCACTGGAGCTACCCACGGACTTGCTGACTCTTGTACGACTCCCTTTTTAATCATTTCTTGCACTTGTTCGTTGATAATCTGGCGCTCTGATGGTGAAACACGATATGGCTTTTGTCTAATCGGATTTGCCGAACCCGTGTTGATGGTATGGCGCGTCCGAGACGCAGGGATTGCAGGTATATTGTCCTTCTGCGCAAAGTCGAATACCGAAACGTGCTTCGAAAGCACACCCACTAACGTTCGGCGTTCACTCGTGTTGAGCGATTTATTTACCATCGACAAAAGGGCCGTTTCCGAACTGTGGCCATCAGGTTCTTCCGGCACATCTGTAAGTTCAGCCACTGATAAGGACGCGTGTTCCCTGGCGAAGGCTAATTTCATGCCATCTGATAGTATAACGGGCTCCTTAGAACAGTTTACGGTCCATAAGCCAGTGCGTCCACCTTTGATCGACACCACAGAATGTGGCACCAACACATTCTTCTTCATACAGTTAAAGTGCATCGGTTCTACGGTAGCTTCGAAGCAGTCGGAATCGGCGCCGCAACAGACAACGGGAACGCAAACGGTAGATGATGCAGGTATGACCGTATCACCACAAACACACAGTGCAGTTTCGCGATCTACAGGGTTCTCCAGGAGTCCTGATGGAATCCTACCACTTAAGAATACTTTTCCTGTGCGGCAGTCGACAGTAGCACCACACTCCCGCAAGAAGTCCATGCCGAGAATAACATCATGAGTCGACCGAGGAATAATTACAAACTCTGTCGTAATAACATGGCCTCCCAAAAATACGTCAGCACTACACACACCAATAGGTCGCAATGGCTCACCACTCACTCCACAGAACTTTGAATCTTCGTCCCATTTAAACAAAACCTTTCGCCCTAACACGTGTTTAAACGAGACACTCATGACGGAAATTGTTGCGCCTGTGTCCACCAGAGCCATCACAGGGACATTATCTACAAGCACGCGCACTTTGTTTTTCAGCATCAACACAGGAGGTATTTCTGTCAGTAGCACGTCTCCAGCGACCTCACCTCCATCGGCCGCGCTAGCTAGTTTTCCGGTGACGAAGGGGACGTGGTGCGATGCCGCGGTGAGGGAGAACGGGGAGCACGACGTTGCGGTGGGGGTGTCAAACTCCTGTCAGATGCCGGGGAGCGATTCCGGGAGCTGCTGAGCCAATACTCGTCGCCAGATGATACGTGTGCTGGCCACGGGGCAGCGTGTGACCGTTCGGAGGGCCGAGAAAACTCTGAGGGCTGGCCATACCACGTGGTCACACGCTGGTTGCAAAACCGCGATATATGACCCGGGACACCACAGGAATAACACACCGGGAGAGGTCGAAACCTTGGTTGTTCGTCGATGAAGCGGATATTATCATTTTCGCGCGTGTAGTGGGTTGGTTCGTGGCGTGTGTCACGACGATACATCGGGCGTCGAGTAGGCGTGCGTTGAGCGCGTTGGTCATAGCGCGGAGTCGGAGGGCGTGTTGTCATTCTCGGCTGTGGGGCTGCGCTGTACTCTACGGCCGCTGCAGTAACCATCAGTTGCCAAGGGGACGAATGTGGCGTCGTCATAGCCTCACGTGACGTGTACACGCCATGGTGGTCAGCAGTTGAATGCAACTCCTCGCGGCGGGAAAGTTCCTCGCGGACGATCTGTCGGATGGTGGAAGGAAGGTCGAGGCAAGGACTCGTGTCCACACTGGCAACCGTCGTCACGTTTGCCAATCGACCAAACTTTGGCGCAATCCGACGCATCTTGAGCGTTTCAAAAGTTCTGCAGTGCCGAATGACGTCAGACACAGAACTGAGGCTCTCCTTTCCAATTAGAAAATTGTATACATCCTCAGCCACTCCTTTCAGCAAATGTCCGACTTTATCTTCTTCTGACATGCGAGCACTGACCACCTTGCACAGCTTTAATACTTCTTCGATATATGTTGTGCATGTCTCACCTGGTAGCTGCGCCCGTTGAGACAGTGTCTGCTCCGCACGCTCCTTTTTGGCGACTGGGTCCCCAAAACAAGCCTTTAGCTCGTCCACAAAATGTTCCCACGTCGTAAGCGCGTCCTCGTGGTTTTCATACCACACGAGGGCGGTATCGGTCAGGGAGAACACCACATTGGTGAGCTGAGCGGTTGCATCCCACCCGTTGGATTTGCTCACTCGTTTGTAGTGGACGAGCCACTCGTCGGCATCTTCCCCCGCTTTGCCTCCGAAGGTGGGTGGAACTCGGTAGTATGGCAATGGACTGCTAGGCGCTGCCCTCGGAGTGGCTCCTTCTTCTGGCATGTCGAAGATGGTCACGGCTGATGGCGGGAGGCCGGCAAGTCGACGGCTTCGACGAAGCTGCGGCAGTGATGGGTCCGTTGTTGTGAGCGATACCCCGCACCTCCACCACTTTGTTGCGTGCGAAGGAGACCGTTTGTAACCCTTACGGATGAAGGGGACCGTTTACTTTAAGTCGCGGAGGTGGGCGCAAGAGCAGTCAGCTGGTTCATCAACTGAGCGTCGTCCTCTTCTTCCTTCCTACCCCCGGGACCGCAAGCACGTTCACTGGTCTTCGTTTTCTTCATGCGTAACAATATATATATATATATATATATATATATATATATATATATATATATATATATATATACACACATATATATATATATATATATATATATATATATATATATATATATATATATATATATATATATATATATAAACGGCGATGTCAGTTATCATATTGTTGTCCTGTTAGTTATCTTCAAAGTGAATCCTTACGCACCTGCATATAATATAAGGCACTAGCGAGGTCAAAAGTTCTCCGGGTGTGGAATCCACGAAGAACATTCCCGCATTCGGCGTGCACACAGCTTCCGTTAAAGGCTTACAGCCTGTACCTGTGACCAACGCAGCGCTTCACTGTTTTGCAGACTACGAGTGCACATTCATTTCTACTGCACAGCGTAACCGGCACCCCATAAACTTTTGACACCGACTGTACGTTACCACGTTTTCTCGTCGTTGCCGTTTAGTGTTCAGCGCAGTTTGAGCCAGGAAATGTGCTGATGTGGTCCGTTTGTGCGCCCGAGCTGACCTTCGTCAAGCTTACGACGCGTCGTAAAAGAGATATCCTACCAGACCTGAAATCGAACCAAACGATCGTGCGTTTCCGCCTACCTCCTCCTTCCCTCTTGACTCTCTCCCAGAGTTGGCCCTTTAGCTCTCCGCACTTTTTAACGCGAACGCATTATATTCCCTATTACGTGAAAATCGGGCACCGTAGGCAGCGGCGTGACCCAGTGATGGTACTAAAGGTGACCGACGGCGCAAAGAGTAAAAAGCACTTTAAAAATCGTAGAGGGAAGAAAAAGAGGGGAGATTAAAATGCAACGCGAATGAAGCTGAAATGTGCTTGGGCCAGTGGTGGCCCGACAGCTTATCGTACGCCAAAGTACGCGGTTGTTTTCAGCCTTCCCGCTCTGCAGACAGAGCCATAGCAGGGCAGCTGAACAAGGACGCACCGAATAAAAGCTACTGGCATAGCTACTATTCTTACTCCGTGATCTCGAAGCAAGAGGACACGTGTTGGGCCACCACTCTGGCTTTACGGAGCGTTCGCTTGCCAAGGCTGGCTGCGTGACGTAACGCTCCCTCCTATATTTTTTCTTCCTCCATTTTAAAAATGCTCGGAATGACGTCAAATTTTTCAGGGAGGTTCCTGTAAGCAAAATAAAGGGCCTCCGGGATGCGAGACGTCCACGCTTTCTCGAGGCCACGGTGGCTTCATGGTTCTGGCTGGCAATAGGCGTGCCTAATGCGTGCCAGAACCACACGTCAGGTCGCACACGTTGCACACATTGCACACGTCAGGTCGCAGCCATCTGGCTGACGAAAGGTGTGGCGTAGTGCGCGCTTCATTGGGCAAGTGGTTGCGCAGCCAATGGGGAGGAGGTGGCGCCACGTCCTGAGTGTATAAAATGAGCACGCTTTCTGACGCGTCACTTGCTCTTCGCATTTCATTGGTGCTGTGTATGCTGCGATGGACTATCGTCGCCACGTAATATCTGTATAAAACGAGCCGATCTGTGGCAAACGTAGTACATGCCAACACACATGCACAGAATCAGTTCAAAGAACTTTAATGCATGTCGAAAACATCAATCGAAAACATTTCACCGAAGGGACTATAATTCTTTCGCATTCCCGCACGTAAGCAGTCCCTTAAGTTCCTCTGCAGAATTTTTTTTTTTTCCTGCATATATGCAGGTTGTCCCAGTTAACTTGAGACAACGTTTAAAGATACGCCGAAGCTGTGACGTGACAAGGAGCACCGGACTAAAGGCGTCTTGTTGGCTATTGTATGGAGTAAGTCACTATTCTTGGTGTTCTGCTTAGTTGCATAATTTGTCATGATTATTTATTTAATTTAGCAAGTATAATGTTTACGCTAATATTTTGCCGTGAAAGTTCTGGAGCGTTGTAGGAAATATCTAAATCAGCAGTCTCTAACTTCTTACTTGTTACGTAATCATTTTTATGCGTCCTAAAGAAAGCCCATGAATAATGAAAGAAATCGGCGCCCAAGTATTCCATACAGATGATTAACGAGCGAAGCTGAAGCGTGCGGCCCCGGTGTTTATCATAGGCTTAATCCCGACGTTTCAATAAACGACGGGTTGGTAGGCTACCGGATCCTCGATGCGCAGTTGCTGCTTGCGCTCGGCTGCACGAGCCTGTCCTTGTGCCCGGGCTGCAGCATCGGCACGGCGTAGACGAGCTCTTTCTCGGTTCTGCTCACGGCGTTGCTGATCGAAAGCTGCCTGCTCCTCAGGAGTACGTATGACACGTGGCCTAGCCATTTCGGAACCGGAGAAGAACTGCTGCGCGCGCGCTCCGCTGCGACGGAGAGCAACGACGTCACTACTGGCGCAGCTAATCGTGTGCCTCTCTTTCTTTCTTTTTTCGCGCTTGCGCATGGGGTCGCGCCGGAGGAGTTTTCAGCGTAGATGCGATGGACGGATGAAAAAAAGCGCGATACATGCGCGCTTGCTCACCGCGATTGCCGTGCTCTCAAGTGTGCCACGTTCGAACGAACTGTGCATTGAGCCTTGTCTGCTTCTCGACCTGTTTGTTGGTCTTATGAACCAATGCGAGAAAAGCACATCACTGGCGTAAATCGCAGAGCCAACGGCTTCATCTCTGCCTTGTCACTTCTTAAGCGGCAGCACAGTGGGCTATAGCTGTTGCTGCTGCTGTCTGGCACACCGCGAGGAAAGGCGACGCGGGAATCTCGTTTGGACCCCACCACGTCGAATGTGCACAATGCCCTCTGGAGCTTCCGGGGCGTCGCCACATTAGCCTCTTGACAGCTGTAGTTATCCGTGACAGCCCTCAAAAGCACTGCAGAAACTTCACGGCTTCCCTGTCTACTAACGTGCGAGTCCAGATGGGACGTAGATAGAACTGTAGAGAGAAGGAAGGAGAAGAGGTAGTTCCCATACAATGGGGGGGGGGGTAAGGTGATGTGACACGCACGAAAACCCTACTACTAGACGACAGCGGTTGCGGAGAAACTGAATAAGCTTAAGTTCAAGGTACCGTACTGTACGTTCCTCCTATTTCTGAAAAATAGGCACCATGCAGATATGTCAAGTGGACAAATTACGCAGGGTGTGTAGAAGCGGAACCGCATTATTTAAAGCACACCGCAGGGTCCAGGCAACACTACGGAAGCAGTCGACGTCAAATCAACACTTCTGTACCCGCCGCGGTAGCTTTGCGGCTATGGCATTGCTAGAGGTCGCGGATTTGATCCCGACCGCGGCGGCCGCATTTCAAAGGGGTCGAAATATAAAACGCATGTGTACTTAGGTTTTCGGTCACGTTAAAGAACACCACGGTGTCAAAAGTAATCAGGAGTCCGCCGCTGCGGCGTGCCTCATAATCGGACTGTGGTTTTGGCACGCACTGCCCCATAACCCAATTCAAGTTTAATATACTTCTGCCACGACACGATGTGCGATGTGAGTAAATGACAATGCTCAACCCTCTCAGAGGTAATGAAATATGGCGCACAACAACGCCTCAAGCAAATACTTTTTCGAGCGTGTTCTGTGCACCACGCAGACAAACAGCAGTGGTGCACGCAAGGTAGCCTTTAAGGTCAACTCCCCACTGTCGTGTTATATTAAATGTTGAAGAAATTAAGCTTTCGCCGTCAACATCACCGCTAATTATCGTCAGTCAAAGCAACCAGCACAGAAAGCTTCGCTTACATCGATTTCCTCAGTGCGCGGGATGTGCATAATTTTCTTTCTTTCATATTTAGCGGGCTTTCTATAGGGCAGAAAAAAAATATTATGTAACAAGTAGGAAGAAACTGCTCGATTATGTCTTGTTTAGATTGCTCTACAGATTTCTCATTGGATATTTTGCCCTGAAGTTCATACATGCAAAGTTCATTAACTAATGTTTCCTAAGTATAAAATAAAGCAGAATACAGAAAATAGTGTGACTTGCTCCATACAGCAGCCAACAACATCGTGGCGCTAAGTGCTTCTGCATACTTTGAAACCTTGGCTGATGTTAGGTGCCGCACCATGTTTAGAATCCATGTGTCCAGTGACAATTGAAGAGAGTTGTATTCTCTTCAGGATTCACGCATTAGAGGTCAAAATTTCGGCAAATGATAGTAATGCAGCAGTCTGCTGCATTGATAAAAAAAAGTGTTGCAGCAACTACTGGAGTAGTCGAAATGTGCGGCAACGTCACTGCGAGTCTTGTAAACTGGTCAAAGTGCCGGGTGTGCTGGTACGGAGAGCACCCATTAACCTTGGACACTTTCGACACCGTTAAGCGAGTGACGACCCCCGTTAAATAACTGTGTTGCGATCAGTGATTTTGCTAAAATAACGATGAGTAAAGAAAGAGGAAGTAAGAGAAACAACAGAGAAAGCCAAGAAGTGGAAAGTCGGCCATCTGTTGTGTATCTCTCGTGTGCCAGAGGTACGATCGGCTATTTATATTTTTCTCCCAGAACTCTGGTATGTTATCCAAGTTTTACATAATTCTTGGTTAAATGAGCAGAAGCTGCACCGTGTCTTCGCTTTTTGTGGGCGTCGAAATGGGAATTATCGGGTCGCATGAATCTCTACAGGCCAGTCAAGGACGTAGATTTGGAAATGGCGCGTTGTTTTGTATGACAAGTCATAAACAGCTATTCTTCTTCAATAAAGTAGGCGATCTCTTTTTTTTGGCGAGGTGTGAAGAATGAGGCTGCGTTAGTTGACTATGTTGTTGGCACTGATAGCATGTCCGAATCTATTTGCGGATTCCTTAAGCAGGTCATTTGAGGTGTTTGGTTCTGTTATCCTATAAAGACCTTTCTTTTTCAATGAAAATAAAAAAAACCAGAAAGGTGTATGCGATATACTGATATGTATGGTTATTATACAGTGCAGGCCACAGCTAACAAGCGTTTAAAGCTGGATTCACGTGACAGAGAGAAATGCAGGGACGAGCATGACGTAGCTTGGTGCCACTGAATCACAATGGCATCGCAGGCAAACTGTTAGTCGCGCGAATCGTTTCAACTCAAGCGGGTTGCAGCTCAGGCCCGGCTCGTCTGCACACTGAATCAGCGATACGTCTGGTCGTGTGAATCAACCTTAAAAGGGTTGAACCATAATGCAGGCAACACCGAGCGCCAGGGCCTTGAAACTTCACGTTGATACATTGGCTGTTGGAACCTGAGGGGCTCGCATTGTTTTATCGGTAGCAAAGCAGAAACAATAGATCGTGTGTTTCTAGATCGCCTTGAAAAAGAGAAGTCCACTAGCCGAAATGTTGGCTCTCGCTTTTACCTTGTTCTCGTTTTGCTCATCTTCTTGCATTTCAATCTCCCCCCTGGACAAATTTCAATCTCCCGCTTATACCATAAACGTGCTTTAAAGGAGCATCGAGAAAGATATTCCGTTAGGTCTACATGATTCTAGATTATCGGCCTGATACAACGAAGATATACTGGCTTTCGAAGTTACTCGCCTCCACTGTTCATGGCGCTCCTCGTATGGCCAGTACCGTAGAAATTGTTCTTCGAGTGCCGAGGTGTTCTAAACCTTAATAAGAAATTTAATGCAATTCGTTTCTGTAAATTAATTTACTGCTACACTTGCGAATGTCCAAAAATCTAATGCATGTAGTGATAATGCGAAACCCTAAGTGTTTACACCCACTCAAATTGATTTTGTAAAGAATTAAAAGAAAATGTAAATTTTGAAGCAAAATGTCATCCCATCTGTGCTGTGAAGCACAATCATGGTGTGAAAACTACTGATGTGAAGGCAGCCTCTGCTTCATCATGGTCACGGAGACTAGCCTTGTACAGTGTGCTTCGGGGGATAATAATAATAATAATAATAATAATAATAATAATAATAATAATAATAATAATAATAATAATAATAATAATAATAATAATAATAATAATAATAATAATGATGATGATGATGATGACAACAATGATGAACTGCTATTTAAAAGGGCGGCCATTACTCAAGCAACTTTCCCAGCTTTGAAGTAGCTAAAATGTCTATAACTCCTTCACGTCGGTAAAACAATCTCCACGCTCACTAAATAGAATGCTTCGCTAAACATTCAAGAAAAGTCGCCAGATATTGGAAGCGAGCTCCACCACTGGAATAACTGGCCCCACCGTTGGCGTGACGTGACATGAGGGATCACGTGGACACAGCGGCCCCGTCGGCTGCTACGGAAGCGCCGAAGCGAGCTGAAAACGAAAGTTTAAAGTCCCACCTTCGCCGCAGTTTTGATTAGGTGGTGAAGCTTCACCGCCTTTGGTGTCTGCTTGACAACACTTGAAAGTACTATAATAGGTAGGGGCTGCCTTTGAAGGCGTGCAGCATGGTATAGCTACTGCTCGGTGCCGCAGTGCCGGACGTACGCAACGGAGCCCGGTGTCATCCTTATTCACACGTAGGCGCAGGGCAAGGAGCTGCGTGAAGCTTGGTTGGCGAAACTTAGAATCGGCAGATAGCCATCGTCTACAACTCGATTATGCAGCAAGCACAGACGCGAGGAAGATTTCTGCTATGGCGCCGGGACTGCGATGTACGGTGAGTAGCAGAAAACACGCACTGAGACGCTCGCCCGTGCCCACTGCCTGGCTAATGTCATGACGGCTTGGTCTATGAATTTCTTGATGCTAGATACTGGCAAGTTCACTTGAATGGAAAGGGAGCGGTAAGACGCACATTAAAAAAAGGCATGGCATATGGTCATGTTTGTGTTATGAATTAATGCACTGAATTACGAAAAAGAAGCAGAGGGAAATCGCATGGTGAGAAGACCGATAAACATACAGCGCGACGCAACTTGAAAAATAATGGTGAAATGTCCAAGAATTTAGAAGACAAAAAAAAGATAGAATCGTCGCGACAGCACATCACAGTCGCCGTATACGTGTCGATGTCTCTATAACGACATTATTTTTGAACAGTTGTGATAGCGTCCACGCAACAGTGGTTGCTAGTGTGCTGTCAAATGCTCATATGCTGCGCCCTAAAGCTGACGGTGTGATGTGAAAACGCGCTCACAGCTAAAGGAAAACACTGTGCACGGGCATGCATGCATACGCGCAGTTGGTCGCATGGTCGCTGCGAACCCTTTGCGATCGCTGCATTGAGGCTTCATTCTGTTATGCCCCATTTGATTATACAGACAGCCCACTATAAGAACAGATTTCGCATAGTTTACTTTCAGCGTTTGCCTACCTTTCATGCAAGAAGCCGGTTCGGGAGAGTCTATCGCGGCGACCGCGCGCAGTGGCGTTCACTGCACGTATTCGGTAAAGAGATAGCGTCTGTAAACGATTCTGTGCTTTCGGTTAGCCCAAGGTTATTATATTGACAGTCAAAAACTTCCCTCGTTTTGAGAGTACCTACATAAATATCCAGGAGGGCTGCCACGTGGTGTTTTTATTGAGCGCCGTAAGTGAAACCTATGAGGAGGCCGCCGCGTGATCCCTCATATACTACGCAAGGGAGGCGCTTCCGACAGATGGCTACTCCGTAGCTCCTCGCCTCCAATGGGGATAAAATAGCTAAGATGGTAACACTACTCAAAGACAGGCAAAATACAAAATTAAACCTGATCTCGTGTTTTCATGGATGGTTATGTTAGACGGCTGCAAGGAACGCGCAATGATGCAACTGGCGGAAGATGAAACTTGTTTTTAGACTGCCCGTTGACAGCCTTCTCTGCAATGCAGGCGTGCAAGGCGTGTGCCTCAGGTGGCTCGGACCGCGAAGCTCCGTAGCACTGCTTATTGCGGGCGGTCGAGCAGCATCTGCTCGTGGTGACGAGGCCCGAAAGACAATCCCACCTACGCAGGGTACATGTAATAACATCTAGTAAACCGATTCAACCTCCAGATGAAGTCGATGAAACACAGTCTTCCTGAGCGAGTAGGAGGTGAGATATATGGGCGGAGGCACTGGGCATCGCACTTCATCCCGTCACTACTCGAGTGAGGGGAGTAGGAGGAGTTTGAGACTCAAATGTTTCCATTTTACTATCCTTATGATCGACTCAGATTTTGACGTACGATGACGCATTAAATCATTCTAAATAATTTTCCGGATTTGACGTCTCAAAACTACCATCCGGTTATGAGGAACGCCGTTATTGGGGGAAAGCGGCCGCGGCGTAATGGATACAGTATCGGGGTTCTGTGCTGGAGGTCCTCAATTCGAATGCCGTAGTTGGACAATTTTACATTTTTATTTATTTAGAAAGCTGCAATTTCGCCATCAGAGCGAAACAATGAATTTCACAGCAACATTTTAGAATATTGCACGGAGTATATAGGGCCTGTAGCCTTAGTGGCAGTAGGAACTGCAGTAAACATAAGCTAAGTAAACGCGCGTGACGTGGGGTGTGCAGACACAGAAGAACAGTAAGAACTGGACCGCGAGCGGCGTCGGCTGGAACTACAGGGTCTTGTCGCCATTTTCGCCTTGCGTCGGCCTTGCGTTCCTGTACTGTGGTATGCTCACGGTGGGCACGGCATGCTCACGGCCTACTCTCTACTCTGCCCCGTCCGCCCAGCTAGGCTTATAGATGTTTTTTTTTGTCAACCTTCCGGTTTATCTTCTCTCAAGAATTTCTACTTGCCCGCCGCGGCTATAACGTTGCGCTACTAAGCCTGAGGGTGCGGGATCAAATCCCAGCCGTGGCGACCGCGTTTCGACGGGGGCGAAATGCAAAAACGCCCATGTGTCGTGCACTGGGTAGACGTTAAATAACCCCAGGAGCTCAAAATTAACCTTGAGTCTCTCACTAGGGTGTGCCTCATAATCAACTTTATCTGTATTTGGTCTTCGCTATAATAGGTGGAAGAATGCCAACAAATAAAAAAAACAGGTCCGCAACAGCCGAATGTAACGATAATTGCATTGCGCATTGCGAATGGCGAGCAATTTTCTGTCGGGCTCAATTGACGTGTTCTACTTCCGCGCCCGGCTGCACACAGCGTTGCTCGAGGCACCGTGCCTGCGATTACAGAGTTTCCTAAAATATTACTACAGGGAACTGTGGCGCTGCGATCGTCCAGCTACCACGGCAATAGCGGGAAGCGCATGGATTTGTCTGGTCTTCGTCACGTGGCTTGAGACGTTCTTGTGGAGTTATTTATTACGCTTTCTCTTTATGAATCTCCAAGCAGCGATATCTTTTTCTAAACGCATGAGGATGATAAGAAGTTTCTGCGTCGTGCATTTATCATAATTGCGAATGGTTGTATTTAAGTCGCAAAATGCTTTTCCAAGTTATCATAGTCGCAAAGCCGTTTGAAGACAGAAGGGTGAAGCCTAAGCAGATCTATATTACTACCCGTCACTCCCATGCTGGCGGAACCGCCATGCTTTGCTCCTCTCGCAGACGCTAGCGCCAGGGAAGTTTCTTTATTTACTTCTTTTTTTTGCATGACGCTTTATTTTTTATACTCCCAATTCCTTCGCGCCTCCGTGGTTCGCATTACGGCTGCAGTTTTTGTAAATAGCTCGCGAAATACGAAAAAGAATAAAAAACAACAACAAAAAGAAAAACAAAACTCTCGAGTACGCACACACGCGTCGCGATTTCAGTGCTTTCACGCGTGCTGCGCATGAACAAACAGCGCCGTTCAGCGAGTGCGCTGCTGCTGAGAAAGTGACAGAGCAGCAACGCAGACGTCGGGCGCGAAATGCACGCCGGCGATCGATACAACTTGCGCTGCTGAAGGCAACAGGCGCGCCAGTTCGTGATTGCGATAAGCAGACTGAAGAACCCGGAATCATCGCTGTCCTCTGAGTTGCTCAACGGCTGCGCGGTATTATGGAGGCGGCGTTGTCCATACGAGGCACGTTTGAGGGCACTGGCGATTGGGGCGTGTAAGTGCATAGTTAAGCAGTTGAATGCCTTTCTTTTATTACATGGAGCGGCCATTCTTTATGGCGTGTAATAATTACTGTAGGAAGGTAGGAAGTTAGATAGCGGAATCGGTTGCTGAAGGCAACGCCAGCAGTCAGATGCCTTGAAGCTAGAGTTCCCACAAATCGCGGTAATGTTGAGAAAAAATCTTAATTTTGGTTCAGCGTACATATGGTACAGAATATTTTTTTTTCTGCATCGCTCAACCATGTTATCTAAAATATTGTCGTTTTGAAAAAAGTTTATTCAACATGTGTCTTATGTTTCATGAACAAATAGTATTTGCCTGGGCTGTGCGCCGAGTTTTGCCGTTTAACCTGCCTGATTATTCGTAAGAAAAACAGTGTGGCCGGCCACTCAGTCCAGTACAATAACGATGCTGCTGCTGCTAATTATTATTATTATTATTATTATTATTATTATTATTATTATTATTATTATTATTATTATTATTATTATTATTATTATTATTATTATGTCGACGACGACGACGATGATGATGATGATGATTATGATGATGATGATGATGATGACATCCCATTGCATACGGGGTGATGACAAAAGTTACCTATCCTGCATAAGTCAGTCAGGTTTTACAACGTCTATTGAAGCTTAGAATTTTGCATAACTCTAACTTTTTATTAACCTATTAGCGGCTACGGCCTCTTTTCTCTGATTTTTTTTCCACCGATAGCCTAAATGTCTCTTGCTTATCTGGACTGCTCACCAGTTACTGCTGCCATGAGCTTTGAATCCCAGCGCTTTTGGAAAGTCGACGTTCCGTGTGGCTGGGTGAATATCTTAGCATGTAATTATGATGTGCGTAGTCACCTCCGTATCTTTTTCCTGCCACAGACGCATGCCACAGCCCGAACATTTGCTCTTGTATAATTGCGTCCTCAGGCAGCCAGCTCGGCCTTCGAAAAACAAAAAAGCACTGTCGTTGTGCTCTTCTACAAGTTTGGTTTCCTGATTACTTGCTTGTTGCCTTTCTAAAACTCCATGGACGTTTCTTGTTCCATTCCATGGATCAAATTGAATGTCTTTGCTTCTGTCCCTTTCTTTTCATTGGCTCCGGATAGCCTACGTGTACTTCTAATTACCTTGCACTGAGTTGTCAAATACTCGCCGCATGTACGAGATACTGTGCAGCAATTATATTCGGTAACTGAAGCAATACTTCCTCTTTGTAGCTTTCTAACCGGGTTTCCGAACAGAATATCCAGCGCTGAATGAATCAGATAGCAAGCTACCTAGCTTGCAGGTGCTTCGCTTCCGCCATTGAACTATTTGCTATGATGTACCTCTGCAGATTATCTCAAGTGGAAAAGGCTGAATAATCTGCCCAGAGGTAACTGATTTAACAGGCAAATTTTATTCTTCCTCCATGAGATCCATAAATTGCGAAAAGGAAGCGGCGTGCTCTACGAAGTTAGTTTGTTTAGTGTGAGAGAGCTTTAATATACTGATACTTTACATATGGCTGAACTTCGTAGTCGTTTTGTCTTGTTTTTAAACTCACTTAATGTTGAGTCACCGTCCTCCATTACTTTTACATTTCTTGTTATTTATTATCGTACTTTTCGATGAACAGGCGTATACTATTACTTTACCAAGTTGTAGCATGCGTTACATTCGATTAGCCATTAGTTTTTCGCGTCTATATAGAACTCCACTTGAATTGGGAGAGAAACTAAGGGTTTCAAATGCCCGCTCAATCTCACAGTTAACCTCGGCAATAGTTCTGCAACACTGTTAATTACCTAAGTGAACAGATAACTTTTTTTGTGCAGTAGATGTAAATTCCTTCAAGCAATCCACCTGAAAAGGCGAAAGCACGCTATAACAAACCGGCGACCTTTTGTTCACGAAAATCTCCCCCAATAAAAAAAAATATAATATTAGGCCAAAATATTTTTTCTTAAACACATTAGGTGTGGCATTTTGGCAGGCAATGCGCCTGGCATTGACGCGCCATTTCTGCCTGTGATTTGCTTTCTTGCACGCTGAATACCGTATTCTATGCCAGATCGTGAAACTGAAAGCGTACGTGTAGTCTTCGTTTGTCAGCAGCGAAAATGTCTGCATAGGTCGACAAATGCCTATGTCTAGGTCGGTAAATCTCCTAAATAAGCAAATATCTGCATTTGCTGAGGTCAGCAAATATATATAGTTATTTTAGGCTCACAGAATTAATTTTCGCTTAGGATAGCACAGAGACTTACTAAAATCATTCTCAGCTGAGTTCACTCGGTCTAAGACTCACCAAGACCAAGCCTAGCAAAGCTCTGTCGGACTCACTCAACAAAATTAGATTGAGGCAACCTCAGTCAGACTCGCAGGCTCACGAACTCCGTACTCTCCCGTAGTCACACAGACTCACGGAATCACCGACTGACCGAGTCTCAGATTTACGTACAAAGAATAAATGCGAATCCCAGTATCGCACACTCACACGTCCAGGTAATTGAGGGCTCTTTCACTGATACCCACTTGTGTTAGATTTTCAGGCTAATAATAACTCACCGGGACGCATAATTAGCAGGTGACAAAAACGCTATTGAACTACCTCGATTAAGAGCCAGGTATATCTCTAACGGTATCAAAATCGCAACGTTATGTTGGTCAACTTCAAGTGTAGCAGATTCATACATGTATGTGCCTGTGAGGGTGCGTGGCACGGGCACGGGCGAAGCTACATCCACTAGCACACGCGGGATCAAGGACTGAATGTTTCTGCGCCAGCATATCAGCGTGAACGCTTCATTTCATCCAAGGCACACATTTCCTTCCGTTCAAAGGCTAACTGCATTCCTGCAATAGTTTGCGTTAGAAATGCAAGTGAATTAGTCGCAAATATCTCGCCAGAACAGACGTTCTCTTAGTACTGAAATTGAAAAAAACGATGCCATCATGGCCTGCTGGAAATTACGCCGAACCCAGTACGTTGAAAGCATGCGCGCCGCCGGCGCATGACGTTCGAGACGAGGCAGCGACCGCAGCATCTCACAGCTGAACATCTTCGAGGGCACGGTCTGGGATACGCGTCATATGCGCTATACACCAGGTGCCCGCGTCGTATACGTAGGTGCTATTTAAAAGCTCTTACTAAGAAAATTAGACTATATTCTTGCACCTTGGGCAAGCGGCTTTGCAAAGTTAGTTTTACCAGTATACTATATACACACTAAGGAAAAATGCACCCGTGTTTTCAGCTATCTGTAAGTCGTTCCCTTAGGCGCATAAAAGAGGGTGTTTTAGCAAACTAATACATCCATATAAAAGGGTGATTTTTTTAAAATTTATACCCTTGTGCCCAATGTCTCTTTGGCAGAAATTTTTTATCACTACTTTGTTGTCACTTTAGCTCCCCCTCTCCTCTTTCCCCAGCGTAGGGGAGCAAACCGGATCTTCCCCTCTGGTGAACCTCCCTGCCTTTCCCCTTTCCTCTGTCTCTCTCTCTTTAGCAGAAATTCGAACTACGTTTTCCATTAATAGCGACATCATTTATTCTAACACTACTCTAGTATTTCGGACGTCCTCCGAAGTAAACCCGAAGTGTTTCCGAGACTATAAAAAATTCGGAAAATCAACTTAACTAACCTGAATTCGAACATAGGGATTTCCCCTTAGAAGTGTAACCACTCGATCACTCCGACGACGTAATAATGGGGGAATCATTGCACCGGGTACCTTAAGAGTGCAGTAGTGCTTCTAGCTGCTCTTATAAGCTGACCCCACGCTTTTCAGCGCTTCAGTTTATATATAAATCAGCACCGAGGTGAAACTATTTAAGCGAAGTTAGCAGTAACATGTGAAAGGCAGACAGCAGAGAGGACAAAGTTCTTGTGTCTTAGATGTTTATGACTGGGGAGTGCCCATTCCACAATGAATGCATTGTTTTTATCGGTAGTACATTGTTCCACATGCACCTGCGAATCTTTGCTATAACGCTGCATGAACCCGTGCAAGAATTACTGTGCCTGCCCAATGCGCCTGCCCCAATGCTATGCCAGAAAGAACATATACCTGAAGAACTATGGTTGGCTGACGCGCTATGATTCGCTGACGATTGGCAGCTGGTCTATTGCACAATACAAGAGCTGAAATAACTTAAATGAAGCCAGTAGTAAAAAGTGAAAGGCAGTGTAGGAAATGAGAAAAATTAGTTTTACCATTTCACCACTGCAGGCGTCATGTACATGAATAGCAGGTTGACATATATGCAGTATGGAATTGTCTACCAAATAATTGAGAAAACGAATTCCATAGCTAGTATATATATGGGCGTGCCAGCTAACAGCCAAGCTGCTCAACGAAAAAAAAAAAGATTGAAAAAGCATGGCTCAAAACACGATGTTAAGACTTATGGTGTTCGGTCTGACGACCGAACACCCTGAGTCTTAAAAAAAGCTCATACTTCTTGAGGCCAAGGGCCTCAAGAGCTGTGAAGTCTTTAGGAAAACATAAATTTCACTGGCCTCACAGCAAAACATTAATATAAGTGAAGTGAATGCTATATAACATTATGCACACACTCGTACCCGTCATGCCCCCCTCTACTGCCCACTGTGGTGTCCCCGATGTTGGTTCAGAAGCCAGATTTTCTGAATGCACTGTTCATCTATACTGCATCACTCACGCACTCGTTTTGGAAAGAAAATGCTCAGAAGCACATAGTCGGAATATGATGACAATGCATGAGATATACTGAGCTACAGGATATCGGCAAAACGCCTCTGATGTGTAGGTGACACCAACGCTCCCTGAGTAGCACAGATGAACCAAATACACAAAAAACCACACGGTTGAATGCGACAACGAAAACGTTTGATTTTTTGTTGTTGTTGTTTTGTATTGACAGCACCCCTTAGAGAAAACCAACGCACAGAGTACAAGAGCACAACGTCTGCAGATTTGTAGAACGCAACCCATTTATTACTTAGCCGTGCTACACGTCACACGCCTTTGAAGAGAAAAAAAGAAAGCAGTGGGAAGTTTTGGCGCAAGTGAGTGAGAAGTACGCACACCAACTGTCAAGCTTTCTATATGTTTTACTACGACCTCGTTTACGCACCTGGAGGTCGCAGGAGATGAAAGATGCACGGCCGTACTGCAGATCCGACGCTGTTACGGGCCGTGCACTCGAGGGTGCCGTAGTCAACTTCAGACTTGGGTCGAAACCTGCGGAAGACGTGTTCCAAAGAACACAGAGATCATGAAAAAAATGGGGAAGAGGGTGTAAGCCAGCTTGTATTGGGAGTTGATGCCTTTGCTGAAGCTCTTGAACGAAAAAAAATGCAATCAAAACATTCAACTGCGCGAGAGTGCTTCACCAGATGCGACCGTAAGTCCCTAAGGGCAGACGTGCGATGATGAATGGGAGCGCTGAGCGCGGATCTCGTGAAGCGGAAAGCCCAAAGATCGTCGTCTAGTGCTTTGAGCTGTGTGACAGTCGTAGAAGGTGCTGCTATCGCCAGCACTCACCGCGGAGCTTACATCGTGGCCAACACTACTCTTTTTCTGTATTGCTATTTCAAGGTCTTCTTACCTTAGAAATGGTTTTACGGGCAAATAAGATACGGACAAAGAATAAACACTGACAGGCGCACTTGCTAGTTACCCGCTTATCACAACTTTAGATATAAAACTTTAGATATGAAAACTTAGGAAAACTTAGATATGAGAATACGTTAAGGTGTCTCAAATGTAAAAGCGTTAAAATGCATTCTTTTAGAGCGATTCAGACATCAAAATAAAAAGTCTACGGAGGGTACTTCAATATTTGTCCTCTGGCAACGAAACTCCCGCGTAACGCTATGCAAGTGCTTCATAGAACCAGCGCAGTGGACGCATCGCGGTGCTAGCGCAGATATAAAGGCATCGGAGTGGACACCGGACGGATGTTATATGCTTTCTGCGCCTACAGCCACTATACTGTGCAAGGGTCGACTACCATTAGTGGCGTACGAACGTCGCTATGCCGCTTACGGCTGCGAGTTTCTTTTATGAACTCCTACTTATTTCAAATTGTAATGGCCGACAGTACCAATTTCAACACACGTGGCCGTAGAAGAAACCACAAAACACCTCCTATTTGACTGCCCAACATATGAAGATGAGAGGTTTGTCCTTCAGATAGCTTTAGGGCAGTTATATGACAGGCGTTTCACAGAAGATAAGATGTTGGAACAGTGGCCTCATGCGTCTGCAAGGTGCAAAGCCACAAAAGCACTGCTGTGATTCTTGAGATGCACTGGCCCGTATGATCGCTTGTGATGAACTGAGCGATGAGCGCTTCATTACATGTGTGTAATGAACTGTGACCTTCTCTCCTGCTTCTCAACTTTCAGTCCCCTTTCGCACTTCCCCCGTGCAAGGTAGCCAACCAGTCTCAGCCTGGCTATCTTCCCTTCCTTTCCCATATTACTTCTGCTTCTACCTCTCTCTTGCCTACGCTACATGCAATTTGCCGCGACGTTTTTATAAATCTTTCCACATGTGGCAACAGTGATGCTTCGTGACAGTGACAATGGCTTGTATTTGTTGTGTGCCCGCTTGTCAGTCCGGTTGCAAGGGCACCGCCGAAAAGTATTCTTTCTTTGTGTCCCTAACTACGCGGACCTGCGAGACAAGTGGAAGCGACAGACTTCGTGGCGAAAGGCTCGTGGCTCCGCATTTAACAGGAAGCACGTTCGCATGTGTGGGAAACATTTTGATGCCGAATACGTTATTCGTGCAGACGTGGGCACAGTGGACGGAAATGTTTTGTTACTACAGCGTGAGTGATCTAAGCTCAAAGCAGACGCGATTCCGATGATTTTAAGTCCTTTCAGCGTCACTAACGTACCGGAACGTTTTCGTGTCTGTGTCCCAGCATGTCAATGACGTAGGCGTACTTTCTGCGCTCTGTATAGTGAGGGCCATACTAGGAGTGCATATGTCATTTTCCGTGGCATTTTCGCCTTCTGAATATCCGAAAATATATCACTGAATTCGTTTTATAACATCTGAGAGAAAGCCCCGACTTTGGCGGTGTGTCCCGTTCGAAAAAAACCGGACACTGAAAGGATCGAAAGCCTGCCAGAGAGAGAGAGAGAGAGAGAGAGAAAGGATGCATAGAAAGGCAGGGAGGTTAACCAGAGGCAGTTCCGGTTAACTACCCTGCACAGGGAGAAGGGTTAAGGTGGATAAAAAGAGGGAAAGAGAGTGGAAATGGGAGAAAGAGAGACGAGCAGGTACAAACCGCGTACACTACAGAGCGGTAGGGGGCGGGTAAGCCTAAGCCGGAAGAACAGCGTAAGTAGTGTCATGGTATGAACCATTTACACGGTAGCTTTCCGCAGTTACCGTCTGATAAGTGCTTTTTGATGTCAGCCATTTTGCCCGTTCCGCATAAACAAACAGACTGTCCTGTAAGCGGACGCTTAGCTAGTAAAGATGAAAATTCCTACCAAAAGCTTTGAAAATACATACATTTTATTTATTACCCTTGAGTTGTTAGCTCAAGAGAATGAGTCAGCTAAATTTATTTATTTGTTCTGCCCATCAGCTACATCTGGTTGACTATTACAAAGTTTTTTTTTTTTTTTTTTGTCCGTCGTGGTGACTCAGCGGCTACGCTGTTCTCCTGATAAGCACAATGATACGAGTTCCGGAGCCCATCGCTAGGGTGATTTCTGATAGCCCTGTTTGAGGACATTAAACACCATCAATTAATGCATGTACAAAATGAAATCTTACGAATGAAACCAAGAATTTATCTACGTAAGCCATGCATACAGCTTAGGACGAGCGCATGCACTTTACGTGCCGCTCGTGCAATAGTAGCTCTAATCCCCCCCCTCCCCCCCTGCCTTGACACAGTAATCTAAACTGACAGTCCTGAGGAAGGGCACGGCAAACCGCTGTCGTGCGGAAGGGCTGACCGTAGCTTTTTGCGTGAGCAATGCGACTTGACGGGCCAGATCGATCGCATAAAGCTGTGGTGTACAATTTAGCCACTAATGTATCGCATGCTAAATTATTTCACATAATCTTACCGGTGCATGTTCAGTCTGTAAATATGCTGAAATAAATGTGAAAATGTTTTTGCGAAAAATACACATAATCGCGCGGACAGCGTGGCAGCATGGCAGATTGATGCCCTTCTAAATACAGCAGTGCCTCTGGCGGCACTTTCTTTCCTTTCACAAAACTTGAAAGCAAGTTTCCTCACCAGAAGAAAAGTACTGAAGTAACCCTGGTGTAAGCAAACGAAATGAAAATTCAGTGCTTGCGAGGTCCGACATTTATTGTTAAAGCTTTGGAAATTAGCAGGAAGACCATTTTTCGAAAATAGTACCGAGTTGTGATTACTTTGTTGTGGAAGCATTGTTACGCGGATCTAGTGCAAATGCTTGGATTAGCTGCGGATGAAGCAACGAAGCAATGCAGGAATAATTATTTCAGTGGTCTGAAGTGAGCGGCTCTCGCTTCGAATGGCGCGACCCTACTCTTGTACGCAACGCTGCTACAGTGTGCGTTGGCGTGGACGAGAGAGCCACAACATAGCTTAGGCATGCCATGAATCATTGGAATTTTTGGGAGGCACATGTTGAGGGCAGAACACGTGGCGTTAATGCTAACAGTGAATTCCAACAGCAAATTCGGAGCACTTCTGGAGCAAAGTTTCCTACTCCTTTTAGAGCAAGACTATTCAAATGGCAGATCGGGAGTACCAGATGAGTGTACCAATGGCAGGTTGAGAGCACTCGCGCAGGCGTGATCACTCCGCGGAGCAAGTAAAACTGTTCTGCCAAATCGGCGGAATGGATCGAACTCTTGGTCAAAGTATTTCCCTTGGTATTTTCTGTTTCTTTCCAGCATGTCTCTAGGCCTCTGTTTGCGACAATATCGATGTCTCTAATGGGCACCACTATATTGCGCCGTGGTATTTTGCTTGCGCTGCTTGAGGGCGACAGTTCTCAACGTGAAAGTTCAAATTCGAACAGTGTAAGGATGATTCTGACCGCGACGCTGAAGCCACTGCTTACGAAAAAGCTTCGAAGTCACGTTTTCCCTTCCTGCCAGGAGATCAAAAGTAGTCGGCTACGACGAGGACGTCGTTCGCTGCTACTCACCGGGCAGCTGCGTGTGATTTGTAAGGATATGATGGTTTGAGGAGGGTGGGCTCCTAGGAGCATCCTAGGAGGTTATGATACAAGTTACTCGCCGTTATGTCGGGATAGTACTACATACGAGAACGAAACATCACTCACCAGGATTGGCCTTACTGACCCCGCTAACCATTATTATCAGAAGGTTAACTGCTGGTGTTGGTTGTGTTATATCCATCTCCTGGAGGGTCGTGGAAACGAAAACTGTTGCGATGCAGACTACTAGGCTATGTCAGTGGCGTCGCCGGTGGGTGTTTTTCAATTTCTAGTAAGTACAGCGGGGCGTGGCGTTTCTCACGACGCTCGATGTTTCTGCGCAGGCGCGAGTAAGAGCGGGTGCGAGAGAGAAAATCTGCGGGCCGTTTGTCCTTGAATATGTGAGTCTGCCTAGGCACTACGGAGGAGGTTTTTTAAGGCGTGTTTATGCGTTTGTCCCCTAGGCATGCCGGCATTGCGGAGTGCGGTCCAGTTTGTTTACGCTCCGCCTCTGGCTGCCCGTGTGGTGAGGCAGTGGGCACGGATGCCCCATTTGGTGATCGCTGTATCCGGAAGGGCAAGGTTCTGACGGGTGTTGTATAAGTCGCGGGTCGCTTTTTTAGTCGCGACGATAGACTGCATTTTTGCAAGCACTGCTCGAGGAGGGCACATGCAACCGGCAAACGGAGGCCTCAGGAGAGCACCTGAGGGTATATTAAAGCAGCCGGCGCAGGATCTCCAGAGCACCCAAGCGGTGGCGGGGGGATCAAAGGTGGAATATCGCGGATAGCCAATTTTTATGCGAACACCCCCTGGCACGTTTCGGCCTCCGCGGCCCCAACCCACGGGCCGCCCTGCTTCCAGCTTTGATGTCCCCGTTGCCGCTTTGGTGTCCTGGAGGCGCCGCCAATAATGCGAAATAATGACACATTGTTTCAATTAGTAGAAAACACGATTGAATAGGTATAGTTACGTCCAGCCGCCAACTTGCGACGCTAAACCGCGCCCCGCGACTTCTGCCGGCACGCCTTGGGACAAACGCATACAACACGCGCTAAGAAATTCTTCCGTAGTGCCTAGGCAGAGTCGTATATTCTAAGAGCAAAAGTCCCCACATTTCCTCTCTCGCACCAGCTCTTACTCGCGCATGCGCGCAAACATCCGTCGTCTCCGCAAGTGCCACGCCCCACTGTAGCTACTAGCCATTGTAAATACGCAGCCGGGGGAGGGGGGGGGGGGGTGACCGGGCTTCCCCTACCGAACTTTTTGCGGACGGCGCCCTTTTCCCTTTTATGCCTGGCATGTCGCCTATAAACAAAGGCGCATACCCTTCGAACGCCCGCCTCAGAGAAGTACAGGAAGGTAGACGCCTTTAGGCTAACCAAGGGCCTGCTCAAGGTAATAGGATTATTATGCACAAAGCATGGGACACTTAACAGGAAATAATGGAACATTAGTCCTCCCCGAAAAAAAATATTCTGGCTGCTCGCCTGTAGGCTACTACTACTGCAACCATAGCGTAACTGATGTGGCTGCATCGTAGCCGTGGGGACAAGCCATCGGGAAGGATAGCTCCGGCTACGGAGTCTGCCGTCTCTCTTCGAGCGCCTCTACTGCAAAGCCGTGTCTGCAGCGTGTCACTTAGAGAAAGGGTGGATTCGCTTCATACCGACGTTCGAGTTCGACAGTGCCCTGTCGCCTTTTGTAAAACCGGCCCTCGACCCTGTGCACAACGGGGCTCTCATCATATGTGTTCCATTAGCTTGGTCTTGGTATATCCGCTTGCCCCGTCCCGTTGTGCCTTTCATTAGGCTTCTCGTACTTCGTAATTTCACTTGTCCCTCTACATGTTATCTTCTGGAGTGTCTCTTTTTCTTCGCAGACGCCGACAGTCATATGTGCCAAGTGGCAACACGGAAGTGCGCGAAATTTGTGAAAAACCTTAAAACGCAGCTCTTAATAGTCAGTTACTACGGTGAGCGTCAACGGCGTTGGCGTAACCGAGCGAATGAGCGCCGCGAACACTGAAAGCAAACGCCGAGCGCAGTGGTATAGATGAAAGCAAGGCCATAGCGAAGAGAGGAGGAGGAAAGCGCAGGAGGGGGTGCATCGGAACCATGAGGTGGAAAACGGTGGAGGAGCGGAGGGGAGACAGCCTCCACATGCGTTGTCGGCGGCCACGGCATCTATATTGCACTACTTTGTGAGTGGAACTTCAGCGAAACCCCTGTAAACATTTTAACAAGTTCACGTAAGCTACAACAACATACGTGAAAGTTGTCTACTGTACGTAGTGTTCCGCAAACATTTTTAGTGCGTTACCACTTTTGGCGGTACATAACCTGCCATGAGGGACCCCACCCCCAACTTTTATCAGTCCTCTGAAAATTTCCTTTCTTCAATGATGGAGATGCATTAAATTTTTTTTATATATGCATTAACCGTAGTAGAGAGAGCTACCGAAAACGTCTGTTAATGTTTTTTTTATAAGGATTGATTTAAACATGCATTTTATTGAGAAGGATGTGTTCGATTTTTTGATTGAAGCAAACAGATTCGTTTCAAAGGGATCGATTTGCCGCTATATAGCCAGCATTTTTCTAGCTGACAATGAAGGTAGAAATACTGCGGTTGAAGAAGAAGTCCATGCAGCCGAGGCGTCATTCATTCCCAAGCATATATCTGCTGACCCCAACTGAAACAGTTTCAGTGTCACCAAGTTGGCGGTGGCGGGGAAGCCATTTTGTTTTTTTAAATGACCGAAGGGTTAGGTCGCTGTTTGTCATTCCGTTTTGCCGTGTATCTTGTGACCCAAACTAATATTCAATTCAGCATATTAAACATCATTTCAGTGGCGTTATATGCTGATGTTACTCTTAAAGGAAACAGCGTTGAAGAGTATGGCCACCAGGACAGAAAATTTATCTCTGTTCCGGCAAGTTAAAGTGTATAGTTAAAACTCCAATGCAACCCCAAGAAAATGGCTCATGAATAATTTTGGTGTCATGACCCATTGTATGAGAAACACTGTTCTAACGAATGCTGTTTACAGAGCTTGGATATCTGTTTTTGATGCAGAGTTACAAATTTGTAAACTTCATGATTCGTTTTTTTTGTCTTGCCAGCTTTTGGAAATTTTTCCGAAAAATTGCATCTATTTCAATAGGCGGCATCGGAGTTGGCCCCGAGCTAAAGCTTCCTCTTAAGGAGTCCAGTGATGCTGAACCAGTTCCCACGTGGGGTCAGGACTTTCCAGAGGTAACACCTCAGGAGGTCGCGTAGGAAAAGTACTAGGGAGTCCACTAAAGCTATAGCGTGGGAATTCAGCATTTCAAGACTACCGCACATAGTACCTGTGCTGCTCACTCTAATATTTTGTTCGGTTTAATTTTATCGCACCGCATGATGTTTCTTCCCATTCCTAGCTTCCGGTAATGTCTACGGGTCTTGGAAGTATCTGCAATGAACGAATAAATAAATAAATAAATTATTTATTTATTAATTAATTAGTTCATAATATCTGATATATAATTAGCTTAATAAGTTGCTTAATGATTAGCTTAATTAACACAAATTGGTAGTTACTTCCTAATGGTGCGACACTGACAACGATAACAAGGCTTGGAGTTGCGCTTGGCCGCAAGGATGTTTGCTCCGCAGTCGGGGAATTTCGTATGAAGTCCAACGGAATCCGCTGGTAAATTTCTGGCTATTTCTTTCTTTGTGTTTTTCAATAATTGATTATTTTTTCTTGCTACTATTATTGCTTGTATTTTGACACGTAATTTGACGTTTCAAGAGCACTTAAGCTAAAGCAGTTCTGAAAATTTGTTTGGCGTTATAACTTGGAATAATCCACCAATTTTTTGGCCAAATAGGATAGGGGGATGACCGAGGAGGTGAATGGGTCACTAGAACGACGACTCCTCGAACGGTGTTCAAGCTGTTCCCGGAAGCGAATATAATGGCGAGACGTACAAGGCTACTCCTGCTGGGCAGAAGGAACAGCGCGTCCCGACAGCTATACGAAACGTCGCTTGCAAGTGGCGATTTCTTGCGTGCGTTATATTCCACCTGTTCAGCCAAGATGAAGAAAAATAAAGCATCCGTGGCCTAACAGTTAAGAGTATCGGACTCCTGTGCTACCAGTTGTTTGCTCTAATCCAGCCATTGGACAAATTATTTATGTTTATTTATTTAAACATGTGTATCTTATATTTGTTTGGAACATCATGGTGAAGACGAAGTTCACCTGGTGGGTCCATATAATTGTTAATGCAACAATAAATTAATATTCCATAGTTACATTGCTTCAGCAGCGGAGTCCAGCAAACTTCTCAACTACCATAAGCACGCCTTCAACCTTTTTGTTGCGCCTTCGACTTTCCTGTGGCGTATCTCTTTGCAAGGAAAGCTTGTTGTGTCGCTTGCGATTGAACGTCGCGTTTACAAACGCCTACTGTTATCGCACTGGCATGGTGGACAGTGTTTCGTGAAACGTTTGCAGCAGCGGCAGGGCTATCGAAAATATCTACTACTGCTTCCCTCCTCTGCTTGCCAAAAGAAAAAAGATCCCCTCATGCTATTTGAAGCCACTTGGGCGATGGAGAGCTCACAGAACATATTGGATCCAGCGTGATCCTCACAGAATAGTACAGCACATTTTCTGTGATGACTCCCAAAGGAATCAAGCTCCGAACGGCCCACGCGTACGGATGATCACGAAAGGCGGGGAAAAGAGGGAGAAAACAACTTGTAGAAGCGGATGCCGCCGAACTGGTGACGAGGCACGACCAGCGCACGTGGGTTGGGCATTGGACATTCCATTGGTCATTGGTTGGAAATTGGACATTGGTTTATTCGGACATTTCTATAGGTCCCGTGAAATGCGAATTAACGAGGTTTTGCTGTATATGCACTGTTGGATCAAGCATGCTCTGTGACAGGAAAAAATGTATTTACGAGAGTCTAGACTATCCAAAACTGCTGGTTTTCCTACGTGTAGAAAAGTGTTAATAAGAGTAGACCGTATCGTATGTCTTGATTTCTATGTTATGCCGGCTATGTTATAATCTAGTGCGGCAGTTGTGGAGGAGATAGCAAGCGCGATGGCAGCTTCTTCTTACTCCAATGAGGAGTGAGCTTGCGTCATGCCTGCTGCTATTGGAGTTAGCATGTTAGAGACAACGCTTAGACTGAAGGCTCTGTGCAGATTGTATTGAGCGGCATCTACATATACTGCGTCATTGTTGTGCAGATGGTGCGTGTGTAGGGCTTTCGCTCGGGCTTCTCTCCGAGCTTGGTGATGGACCAGCTGTACATTTTTAGGCAGCGGATGAATCGTGAGAAGATCTTGCACTTCTCTGGGGGTGGGATACGTATGATGAACTGATGTCGTGGTGTTGAGCCCCATGGTTGCGAGATTAACCGGCTTGTGCTGGTGGAAGGGAGGCGTTCAACCTCTGCCATTTTGTGAGCTCCCACGAGTTGGTCCAGTGTATTGTACACTCCCATGAGGAGTAAACATGCATTGGAAGTATGTCATGGTAGGTTGGGTACTGTCTTGTATGCTCGCCTGAGTAAGGCGTTAACTTTTTCCTCCTCTGTCTTCGTGACGTAGAGGTAGGGAAGGGAGTACACCACCCGACTGACGACGAACGCCTGAACCTCCTTGTGGAGCTCATGTTCTCGCATGCGCCTGTGCCGATTGGCGATGCGTCTGATAAAACGCATGGGTTCATGTACCGTGCTGGTGAGCTTCATTATGGTGAACGTGTTCTTACCATTGTTTTTGGATTATGAATCCCAGAATGCGCACCTGGTCTACTTCTGGGATGAGGTGGTTGCATAGGTGGTTATAGAGGTGGATTTGTATTTCCGTGAGGGAACTTGTCTCTGTGTAACAATTAGGGGCATTTACAACTTAAAGTTCAGATTTGGTTGGATAGGAAACTATAGGCCTACCACTTCAGCTTGTGCGATGCGATAACTTTATTTGGAATCCGGCGATTGAGAGGCCCGGGCCTGGGGCCGCCTAGATGGCCACTGGGAGCTGCTGCTCCTGTGTGGCTTCCTTGGCTCGCTGGACGGCCCAAAGTTGGTCTTGGAGTTCTGAGCTGAGCAGCACGGCCGACCACCGCGTCCGTAGATTTTCTGGGGAGACTGCCATTTTATTTTGATATATTTCACATCCCCACAACATGTGTTGAAGGGTGGCTCTAACAGACTTGCATAGCTTGCACATATCGCTCTCGTATATATCGGGGTAGAAAGTTTTTAGTTGCACGGGACTTGTATAAGTTTCTGTTTGTAGTCACCTCCAAGTAACGGACTCAGCTCTGTTCAGTTTAGTGTGAGGCGGTGGTAATACTCGCCTCCGATTTTGATAGAATTTGGTAATGTCACTAAATCTTGTTAATATGTCTTTTTCTCTCCAGATTTCCTCCTCCGCGTTCTCCTGACCGATGGAAGTCACTCTTTGCTCAGCTCGGCGAGTAAGACCTCGAGCTTGGCGGTGTGCTACCTCGTTGAGGTTGACTGCGGGAATGTCTGGAGTCGTATGCGCTGGGAACCAGATCAATTGCCTGCCGTTCTTCTCTGCATTGGAGAACTTTGCTTCATTGACTCTGATGATATGCCATGCCTCAGGATAGATCCTACCTTTTGCATAATTTCTAATGGCCGCTTGAGAATCGCTAATGATGTACTGAGCATTCGTGGAGACCAATGCTAGTGCAATGGCTACCTCCTCTGCGGTCTCGGAATGTTTGGTATTAACTGATACGCTTGTAAGGGGTTTTTGGGTGTGATCTACGATTACTGCTACATAGCTATTTCTGTCTGGGTATTCAGCCGCGTCTACGAAGGTTGCTCTGTCGTCTGACCCAAAGCTTCGGATAATTTTCTCTGCTCTACTCTTGCGTCTGCCGTCGTTGTAACCTGGATGCATGTTCTTGGGTATATTTGGTACTAGGAGTTTGTCACGAATTTCTCTCGTTATCGTCATCTTTTCCCCGTATAGATTGTGATAATTCATTCCTAGTTTGCTTAGTATATGCCGTCCCGTTTTGGTTTTGGTTAGTCGCTCTGCTTGAGATGTTTGTTGTGCTTCTATGAGTTCGTCCAGTGTGTTGTGGAGTCCTAACTTTAGCAAGAGATCCGTGCTCGTACTGATGGGAAACCCTAGCGCTAGTTTGTATGCTTTTTTTATCATGTTGTTAATTTTACGCTTTTCAGCTGCAAACCAATTGTGGAAAGCTGCTATGTATGTGATCTGACTGATTACGAATGATTGTATCAGCCGTATGATACTTTCTTCCTTCATACCTTGGTGCTTGTTAGTAATTCGTTTGATTAATCTCATGGTGTTTGTTACCTTTGTGTCTAACTTCATTACGGTTTCCCTATTTGTGCCTTTGTTCTCGATTACCAGACCCAGCACTTTGAGCTGGTTGACTATTGGGATATTCCGCCCGTTCTTGGTGTGTAGCTTGATTTCCTCATGAGCCTTGTTTCTGTCGTATCCTCTGGGAGGCCTGCCTCTAAGTGTGGGGCGATACAATAGAAGTTCAGATTTCTCTGCAGAGCATGTGAGGCCTGTTCCTATGAGGTGTTCCTCTACTGTGTTATTTGCAGTCTGGAGTCGTTGTTCTATTGATCCGTCGCTGCCATCACAGGTCCAGATAGTAATATCGTCCGCGTAGATTGTGTGATTCAGGGACTCTATGTGATTTAATTTTTCGGGGAGTCCCATCAAGACGAGATTAAACAGCACCGGCGAGATGACAGCGCCTTGCGGCGTGCCGGCCCCCCCTATGTCGATCTCGGGCGACTTGAGCCCTCCGACGGAGATGACTGCTTTCCTATCTGATAGGAAGCTCTTGATGTAGTTATACGTCCGTTGCCCTAGTCCTATTCGTTCGATGTTTTCCAATATGGTTGCGTGGTTGGCATTATCGAAAGCTTTTTTAAAATCAAGGCCCAAGATGGCCCTTGTCGAGCGCGTGTTATAATCGATTATCTGATGCTTAAGTTGGAGCATCGCATCTTGTGTCGAAAGATTTTTGCGAAATCCTATCATTGTATCTGGGTATATGTTATTATCCTCTAAGAAGTTGTCTACTCTGTTTAAAATTACATGTTCCATTAATTTTCCGACGCAGGATGTTAGGGAGATTGGTCTGAGGTTGTCAATCTCAAGCTTCTTACCAGGTTTTGGAATAAGCGTTATCGTCGCTTTCTTCCATTGAGCTGGCACCTCTCCCTTTACCCAACACTCGTTTATGTATTCTGTTAATTTGGCTATCGATTCATCATCCAGGTTCCTGAGAGTCTTGTTGGTTATACCGTCCGGGCCTGGGGCAGATTTGGTATTTAACTTTTGTAGGGCCGCGCGGATTTCTGCCTCCGTGAGTTCCTCGTCTAAATTTGCGTTTGTATTCCCGTTGTAGCTAGGATAGATGCAAGGGGGTGCCTGTTTTAAGTATTTCTGCTGTAATTCATTGAGAAATTCCTCTTCTGTACCCTCATATGCGTGTATTAACTTATTAATGGCTTGCATGTGATTTTTCTTGTTATTGTCATGGTCAAGCAGGAATCTGAGCATGTGCCAGGTTTTGCCGGTGCTTAATTGTCCGTCCATGGAATTACATATCTCGTCCCATTGTTGTTTGGTCAATTGCTTAGCATGTTTTTCTATTTTTTTGTTGAGGAGTGCTATGCGCTTTCTTAACTTTCTGTTATGCTTCTGACCGCTAAGTCTATTCTGAAGCGACTGCTTAGCTTCCCACATGTGGAGAAGTCTGCTGTCGCATTTACCCAAGTTAGATTCAGGTGCTGCTATTTTTGTGGCAGCTTTGACGTCATCACTGAGCTCCTTAGTCCATTGTTCTGTCTGCGATTGATCGTTGTTGTGTCTTCTCTCGCGTTCTACGAAACACTTCCCAGTCTACTAACTTGATCAGTCGTTCCTTGGGTCTATTCGGCCCTTCTCTGACGTGTAACTCCAATATGCGGTGGTCACTACCCAAATCTTCCAGTGTGTTGTGCCATGTCGCCTTTTCAATATTCTTGGTAAAGGTTAGGTCTGGGGTTGTGTCCCTGTTTAGCGCCGTGCCTACTCTGGTTGGAGTGGCGGGGTCTGTGACGAGCGTGAGGCCTAATTCTTGCGAGTCGTTCCATAAGTCCCTTCCTTTTGCTCTGGTATATAAGTATCCCCACGTGGTGTGTGGGGCATTAAAGTCTCCTCCTATAACTACCGGATTGTCTCCAGCAAGTCTGAGTGTTTTCTGAAACAGATTCTTGAATTTGTGTTTATGTAGCATGGGGTTACTATAAATGTTAAGAATAAATAAGCTACGTCCTGTCTTTTTTTGTGGGATGAGTTCCAATAGAATATTGTCAATGTGCGTTATGCCTGTGTTGTGCTGCATGCAAGTGATGTTTCTTTTTACCAGCGTAGTTAATGCCCTGGTGTCCCCTTCGGCATAGCCAAAAGATCTGTATCCTGCTAGCTTTGCAATCCCGTGTGTTTCCTGCAGAATTATGACGTCCGGTGTATCCTTGTCTTTCAAATACTGCTGCAAAACTGACTTTTTGTTTTCGTAACTTCTACAATTCCACTGCCATATCCTGAACCCTTCTTTAGCGCGCTTCATTTCGGGTGCGACCATGGGAGGGAGACGGGAGGTTGGAGAGAAGCTGATCTGATATAATTATGTGGTTGACAGTGGGTAAGGATTGTGGTGCTTCTGACGCAACGGAGGGGAGTCCATTACCTGGTGACTGGTTTGCCTCTAGGATATCTAATATACTCATAATTGCTGCTATTGCCTTAGCCATTTGATTCATCATTTCGTCCCGTCTTTCATTGGACTTTTTTATTTCTGTGAGGCTCTTTTGAATATCGGCTAATGCTTTATCTACCACTGCGTTATCTTCTTTATCACTGATGGCTTGGGCCTTTCGTTTGAGTGGAGGGGGCTCATCCCCTTCGTCCATCTTATTGTCCGGGATTTCAAATGGCTCTTTCGTGCTCGCGTGTGGAGTGGGAGTTACCTGATTTATTTGGTTTTTTCCTTCCTTGAGAATTTTGATTTCATCGCTCATACGTGCTAGCAAAATCCTCAGCAGCCCGTTCTCGTGTTTTAGTTGCTTGATCTCGTTATTAGTGGCAGTCTCCCCACAAGCCCCCGGGCGCACGCCATCGACCACGTCTGCCCAGCTCACCGTGTTAGTCTGGTTTGCTGAAGAGCATGGCTTAGTTCTGGATCTGGATCTGGATCGTGTCCCCGGTGTCCTGGAGCCGGACCGGGATAAGGACCCGGTGGTGGATGGAGACCTTGTTCTCAACCTGGAGCGTCGTTCCCTGGCGTTTAGGAGGCCAGGCGTTCCGCGAGTCTCTCCCCTGTCTTCTCTTGAGATAGCGTCCTCATGTTCTTCTTGTCGTTCTCGTTGCAGTCTGTGCCATTGTCTCTGTTTAACGATGAAGGGCTTTTTGAATTTGGCTTTGCACGTCTTGTCTGCGGTCGGATGGTCCTCGCCGCATAACTGACATTTAGGTTGGCACCTGTGGTCTTTATCTGGATTTGGTGTTCCACATCCCGCACAAATCTTGTTGTCAGGGTTGGGACATACATCTCCTCTGTGTCCAAGTCTGTTACATTGGTGACAGATATCCACTTGTTTCCTGTACAGAGAGCAAGGGAGTAGCGCTGCCCTGTATCGGACGTACGTGGGCACTTTGTGTCCTTCAAAGAGCACAATCACTGTGGTAGTGTTACTGAGTCTCTTTGCTGCTATCGCCGTTGGGTTTTTACTCGTAACCACTACTGCTGTGATGTCTCTTGGGCCCTCGTCGAGTGGGATTCCTCTGATGACTCCTTTGGCCGTCATGTCAGGCGCTGTCTCGTAAGCATTGCTCTCGTAAAACTTGTCTTGAATCTTGATACGTGCTACTTCCTGATATTTGTTTGCACGCTCTTGATCCGAGGTACTGACGATGAGGATATTTTGATAGTTGTTGGGGCAGACAATGTCCTCCTCCCTTTCGTCTCGAGGAATACGTGCCGCATCTTGTACCGCAGCTGTGAGGGGAACTATACCGTGCTCGGATAATTTGAGTCCTCCACGCGGTCTGATCACAATCTTGTAATTCCCTCTTGGCAAATGTGGCATTCTGCTTGCCTTGCGTATTTGCTCTAGCCTGCCTTTCCATGGGTTGTTGTTGCGCTTGCCGAGCCGCGTCGGCGACAAGGTGCGCTCGCGGTGTTGGGAGGTTCGCCGGTCTGATCTTCTGTGTCTGACCTCCTTCCATCCCTTGCTTGTATCCATTTCTTCCTGAGATATGCTGCGCCCCTCTACGGTGACTTCCATCATTGAGAAAATGATCGGCAATTGTTGAGGAAGCCGGCCCCGGCGCGTGGCCTCGCGGCTCTCCCGCCACGAGGTCCGGCCAAAATACTGGCGTAGAGGCTTGAAAAATGGGAATCCCACCTGGTTTTCGGTATCCACGTGTTCCTGGGAACGAGCTGAGTCCGTTGGCGTGCAATAGCGGGTGGCTTTTTGGCGATTTGCGCTAGAAGAACATTCGTGGAATACGGAGCCGACGTGATGTGCATCCGCTCCCTCCGGCTTCTTCTTCTTCCTCTTCCACTTCAGCTTGTTCCGCCACTATATTGTGTCTCCTGAATTTCCCCTGAATGACTTACGGATGTCCATAGAGTAATGTCATCGGCATAGATTGAGCGGGATAAGTTCGGTACCTGTACAGGCGGCGTAGCCATGGGTATTAAAGTAATATTGAGCAGTAATAATAGTGGTGGTTTTGACCTTGCATACGCGCAGTTTACTAATGAAGCTTCCCATAACGCTTCCTTTTAATCTCTCTTTAAGGCCAAACAACACGTATGCGTACCGGCGCGCGAAAGCTTGCGCCCACGCGCCTCCCGCATGCGCAGATGGTGCAGAGCGGATTTTGTGCGTCCGCCGCGCAGGCAAGAATATTTTCTCCAAACAAATATCGGTGCTCTAGCTGCCTCACAAAAATACCAAACGATGTCCCGCAAGGCCCAAATTTTGCGCCAAGGGGGCGCGCGCTGGCGTGCGTTTTGTGGGTTCGAACTGCCATTCGTCTCGAGGCGCGACAAACGCAAGGCGCGCGGGCGCGATTTTTACGTGCGCCGCAAGCGTACGTGTAGTTTGGGACGGCCGCCGAAGGCACAGCGGGCGTTGTGTGTGTGCACATGCATTCATAACTTCTAAATTTCATTTCTCGCTCTCTCTCTCTTTTCTGTCCTCGTCCTTATCCCCCAGCACAGGCCAGCAACCCGATCCAGGCTAGCATATAGCTGCCTCTTGATTTCTCTCCCCATTTTTTTTCTTTTTTTTTTATTCTCAAGATGTCCAATACATTATGTGTTGATGCTTGTTTGCTGCCTTGACTGCTTATATTGTTAAATTTTATTTTCGCCTTCGCCAGGCGCCATCGGAGAGAGAGAACCGAGGTGCGAAAGGCACGGAGGTTAGCCGGAAGAGATACATTCAGTTTACTACCATGTCACAAATTCTTCTTTTGCAATATAAGGTGTTGAAAACTGCCATACAGGGAGCATTCTACTTCAAGAATATTTTAACGACGTTTAGTAGTAACTCAGACGTCACTCTCTAGCAGCCCCATTGACTCGACTGCTCCTTAAGGACAAGAGCGTCGAGTATTTGTTCAAATTTTCATCTATTTTAACTGCGTATGTTGGCGCATCACATCGTTATCCACAATGTGATTGTATGTTTACAATACCCAGAGTTGGTGAGGCGCCCTTTGAGGTGTAGCCGGTGGCGAGCATTGGCGTTAACAAAAAAGCCGAACCTTCCTTAACGCAAGCAATACATGGAGGTCGTCGTAGCGCGGAATGTGTTATGCCTGGTAATGATGTTGCTGTGTGGGGGGTTATGCTGATGTAGTATGCGTTATTTATTTATATGTGCGTGAGGAGTAGGGTCGGAGAGATGCACATAATTACATTGCTTAGCATATACATTCTGCGCCACACCGACCGCAATATAATGCTACGCATATCTTCGACAGTTTCCGCTCTGGAAGGTTAGTTTGTTTGCGCGATGTCCGGCGCGGCATAACCATCGCCTTAATACCGCCATAGGCAGCGGAGGGGAGACGGCTGTACGTGCATGAGTAATGAATGCATGAGTGGCACATCTTCTCATTTTGGGTTCCCTTTAGTCCCCATCCATCCTCACTGGTGGGGTGTTTACCAGGGCGTCACATACTACTTGGTATCCCCATTTTAGTATAGGCTTAGACATTTCGTGCCTAGGTTTAAGACCTAATTTCTGTGTATGTCGTATAGTGAATAGCGAAAGCGGACAGGCTTGTAGAATGTGTTGCGCTGCGGCACCTATTTTTATCGTGAGCAATGGGTCGTTTGTCATTGTACTCTAGATGGCAGCTATAAAGGAACATGGGCCTAACATGGGATTAAACTGCGCATTCTCGCCTTGAATTGGGAAAGGGGTTTGCTGGCTTCAGGTGCACCTTTACGACCCACTGGCCATAAAATGCTACGCATTAAAACAGTCCAGATGTGTATGTACTTACAGTCGCGAACAAATGTGCAAAGACCACTGCACCGAGAAAAAAATTAAAATTTATTCTAGCACAGTGCTGCAATTTGGATTTGTCTCAGTGGATTGCATTGGTCTAAGAGGCGCAGGTATGCTGTAGCACTTGCACATCCAGTAATTCTGGACATTGCCCCTGCGGCCATCTGTCGAGCTTCACCGCAATTCAGCAGCTTAACTTAATGGATAGCATTTTTAAAAAATGATACTTCGAAATGCCCACCCGTCTAGTAACATGCCCTTCTAAGAGTATGCTCTTCTAATAGCAAGAGTATTTACGGCACTAATTCGTAACTTTCGTGCTAAGTTATAGCAGTGTTTTAACCCTTACCAACATTCTGCTATAACGAAGCAAACGCGTCACGATAAAGTGTCGTAAATGCGCATGCTATTAGAACAGCGTATCTTCTCGACGTTGCCATTTGAAAGTTGTTAATATTCTGGCAGCCTTCTGGGGTGCCATTTCTTAAGTATACTGCCCATTGAGTTAGCTGGTGCACTGCGGAGAAGTTTGACAGTTCAAAGGGGCAATGTCCAAAATTCCTGGACATGATTTCAGCCGGAATGCGTAGGCTGCGACGAAGAAAAATGTTTTCGTGCCTACTGTGGTCCTGAGCCTTTTGCTCACGACTATATGTATGTATGTATGTATGTATGTATGTATGTATGTATGTATGTATGTATGTATGTATGTATGTATGTATGTATGTATGTATGTATGTATGTATGTATGTATGTATGTATGTATGTATGTATGTATGTATGTATGTATGTATGTATGTATGTATGTATGTATGTATGTAGGCACGTTCTTACCTACATACATAGCAGGATCTACATACATACGTAGTAGCAGGATCTCTAGCAGCATGAAAAATTTCATCCACATCATGGTATTATTTGGTCAGGATATGCGACAGATGCGGTTGCCACGACAGCCCAGCAAGAAATGTAACATTCTGCACATCATGAATAACAGGTAGGTTGTCTCCGCTATTGATCCGGTTTTTGCCTCAGTTACCAGTGGCTAGTAGATTTATTATGCCGTGAAAAAAAAATGCCAGGGCGCCAGTCGAACGGGCTCACGTAAGTATAGATGAGCGAATACGCATTGACTACTTTCATTTTATCGAGACTTTTACCCATAAGTGCATAAAAACATCTTTCGTGTACTTTTCTATGTTTTTCTTTTTTAAAGCAAATGCTCATAAATTACGTGAAAAAAAAAACAGCAGCAGGGAAACGATAAAGCACATGTTGTCGCCCGACTTTCAGTGAAAAAAATAAAATAATCATACCCGCTAGCGCTGTCGCTGCGTATTCCTCATGCATTTTACACTCCCATTTCGTAACCTAGTGCCTGTCTTTCCTCCTTTACTGGCACGGTAGTACTACTTTCTCGAAAACACAACGAAAGCATTTACCCTACCTTGATAAACGACTGCTTGCGGACTTCCCTTCGCGCTCTCTAGAGAAAGCGAAGCATGTTGTACCAGCCGCAGTTTTTCGTCGTAGCTACGAATGAAAGCACTGATTTATGCGGTCTTGCATATTTCACGAAGCTGCAAGGCCCATCAAGCAAGAATGCACCCTTTTCTTTTTCCCCTGCCTCCCTTTTCTTCCCCCTTCTTATTTATGCGTTCAAAAAGGCGAGTAGAAGCGTACTTGGGAAACGGAATGGGCTGATTGCAGTTGTAGCGTGTGATTTACGATACTAAGGCTAGCGCCGCGGAGTATGGGATCTATGCAATGGGCACAGCAGCATACAGAAATTATTGCGAGGAAAAGCCGACCGACAGGCGAACAAAGGACGTGCGCACAGCCGCATCACACGCTGTACTCATAAGCTTAGACCAGGAACAATTCTGAAATAAAGAGGCACTTTTTTCTCTTTCTTTGAGAAGAACTTGACGAGTGCGGTCCCTTATCTTACCAATTAAGAGTGCCTGCATGTAGAAGGGAATTTAAATGGAGCGGACTCGTGTGCAAGATACACGCGCATGAAACAGGTGAGCACTACTCTGACTGGAAGCTTTGATCAAGCGCGGCGTTTGTGGCTTATGTGCGAAGCAAAGCAAAGGATTATTGTACTCTCACCTTCATTATATGCGGTGAAGGTATTCTGCGCGAACTTATTTATGCATTTGGGACAGTGTTGCCAACAAAACGATACAGAAAAACTGCATGTCGGGCCTTCGAAAACCGTAACACTTCCAATTTGAAAAGGCGGCAGCGCACAAAAGAACCGGACGCAGACAAGACGAGATGAACGAGCGTCTCGTCTCCATCTGTGTCTTTTTTGCCTGCTACCTTTCCAAATATGTACCAACACTCCCAATTGGCCACATTAATCGCCCTTCCAGTCTTCCAACACTGCTCCAATCGGAAATATAGCCACGATGAAAATTCTCTAGCGCCTGCATAGTTAAAGCAGCTTAAATAAATCAACCGCTGAAATGAAATGAAAGTAAGCTTGATCTGCTTACTGAAGAAAAAAGAAGCATTCGCAATAACAATAAATAAGCGTTCTTATTTAGTGTGCTTACTAATGGCAAAAATATATTACCCCGTGCTATACAAAATGTTTTGTTTTACAATTGAGCCCTCTGTCGCAGGGTGCCACGTGAATCTTCCCGAAAGCAGCCTTCAAACATCTACTACCATGATCATTCCAGTTTCGAGCGATCATTCGGTCGTGTCGTTGAAGATACGGCACGAGAAAATTCCCCAATCTAAGAACTCTAAACTAATGAAGTAAGAAGAAAAAATCATAGATTGCTCTGAACTGCAGAAACTGCGCAAATATTTGTTTCAAGGAAATGCCATTGACATGCATTTCCAGGTTCTTGGCCCAGACGATTCCCATGCAACTATAGCCCTCATCGAGACGGTTGTACGGCAAAAATTGGCCAACGTGGACTCCAGGCACTTTGCCCAGTCAACACACCCGACTACCACTCCTCTACCAACAATTTCGTACGCTCGTCCTCGTTATCTGGAAGAATGGCGCACTTCTGATGACAGGCCTATCTGCTTCTGCTGTGGATACATCGGACATTTTTCCTGCCATTGACGTGGTTCTTGGAACTCGAAGCCTTGACCGAGGTTTCGAACTACTCAACACCCGACTGGTAGTCCCCGCCCTCCGACACACATTGAACACACCGCTCCAACGTCTCTGCCTGCACGACAAAACCATTCCCCTTCAACACCCCCACGTCTTTCCCGCTCGCCTCTGCCTCCTCGCTCCCCGTCTCGCCCTTACTCCCGCCGCTCCTCGGAAAACAAACAGTCGTAGCTCCGAGAGGTGAGCCTGCCATGACGAGCAGGCACGAAATATCTCTGCTTACACTGCCTGGCCATCACACCCTCATCAACGTGGACGTGGACGGTATACCTGGAATAGAAATGATTGACACAGGAGCACACGTATCGGTTATGAACTCTAACCTCCGTACGCGCCTAAAGTAAGTCTTAATTCCTGCTCCGCTCGCTGTCGTCCGCATAGCCAACCGTGCAACTCCTGCTGTCGCTGGGACATGTTTTATGTCTTGGAGGAGCGCCCACATGAAATCTTCTTAGGCCTTGATTTTCTGTCGGCACATTCAGCCATTATTGGCTGCTCTGAGGGTGTTGTCCAACTCGCCCTGCCGTATGCCGTTGACCCTCCTGATACTACGCCGAGTCGACTTTGTTCAACAAATTACGTTCGCCTACCTCACCGACCCGTGACCTATGTGGCCGGTTCACCTGATCTACCTGTTGTCGATGGCGATTACATCGTGTCGCCAAACGTCAACGTCCTCCTGTCGCAGAATGTCCCATTCCCACACGCGGTCGTCCATATAAAAGATAATGCCACCTATCTTCCTGTGGTGATTTCGGCCTGCGCCCTCAAGTGCTGCCTCAGGGCGTATGGAATCTTTCACGACAATGATCACTCCTGACCTTCCGGCCCACCATGCGGCCGCACTTCGTTGCCTTCTTGCTTCGTACCGGGATATTTGAGATCTGGATGACCGGTCACTTGGTTAAACATCCGTCGTGAAACATAGCATATAGACTGGCGACGCCAGCCCGATTCATCGACGACACTATCCCGTCTCCCCTCCGAGCGCCAGTCATACAGAAGGAACACGACAAGATGCTTGCCCGGGATATCATTGAGCGTTCTTGTAGCCCTTGGCCTTCCCCGGTCGTGCTCGTCAGAAAGGATGACAGCTGGCGCTTCTGTGTCGACTATCGCCATCTCCACAAAGTAACAAAGAAGACGTGTATATCCTGCCACGGATTGATGACGACCTCAATTGTTTACATGGTGCAAAATATTTTTCTTTGATAGACCTTCGCTCCAGGTACTGGCATATAGCAGTTGACGACATGGATCATGAAAAGACCGCCTTTATTACACCTGATGACCTCTGTCAGTTTAAAGTGATGCCGTTCAGAGTATGTAATGCTCCGGTTACCTTTGAATGTATGCTGGACGCTCCAAGCGGTCAATCTGCCAGTGCTACCTCGATCACGTTTTCCTATTCTCAACAACTTTTGCCACACACTTCAATCGTCTTTCGAGAATGCTTTCTGTTTTCTGCAAGATTGGGCTTCAGCTAAATTCATCAAAATATCACTTCGGCTGCCGGCAACTTTTTGTCCTTGGACACTTCGTCGATTCTTCCGGCGTCAGTCTCGATCCCGCAAAAGTTCGCGCCATCAAGAATTTTCTCGTTCCAACTTGTGCCAATGACATTGGAAGCTCCCCCTTTGTGCGCCTCTGCCCATGCTTCTGTCACTTCGTACGCAATTTCGCTAACGTTGCACGTCCTCTCACAGAACGTCTCAAGAAAGACGGGGTGTTCGCCTGGCGTCGGAAACGAGCTACTGCGTTCGCTGAGCTTACCATGCGGCTCGCTTTACCGCCAATTTTCACCCATTTTGACGTGACCACCCCAACGAAAGTCCACAGCGATGCCAGCGGTCATGGAATCAGCGCTGTTTGGCTCAACGCCAGCAAGGGTACCACTGCGTTACTGCGTACGCCAGACGTCTTCTGCCCGGAGCGGAGCGCAATTACTCCATGACTGAAAGCGAGTACCTCGCTCTCGTTTGGGCAGTGCGTAAATTTTGTCCCTACTTGTACAGCCGGCCATTGACAGTTATCACCGACCATCGTACCTTATGATAGCTTTCATCCCTAAAGGATCCTACTGGACATCTCGGTAGGTGGTATGAGTACTCCAGGAGTACTCATACACAGTCGCGCATAAGGGCAGCGGATTGCACGCAGGCACTGATGGCTTGTCGCACTATACAGTAGACCCACCGAAGCTTCCCGACAGCTGCGAGTATACCTGCATGTTGCTGCTTACTGCGTTTCAGGACACCGGAGATGAGCAACGCCGTGACCCTACTTGCGAGACGTCATTCTCCAGCTGACTTCTGAGATACCTTCCCCTTCTTTACGTACGTTTGTACTTCAGGATGACATCTCGCACCGTTACAACATGTACCCTAACGGTCCTGAACTGCTCTTCGTTATTCCCACATATATGCGTCAAACTGTCCTCTCACAGCTATACGATGTTCCTACCGCAAGTAACCTCAGAGTCTCTTGCACGTATGACCTTGTTCAGCATCTCTTGTTTTGGCCCGGTATTTACTATTGCGTCTGCAGTTACGTCACTTCCTTTGAGCAATACCAGCGCCACATGAAATCAGCAGTATTCCCAGCTGGCCGCCTTCAATCCCTTGACGCACTATAGGAGTAATTCTTTAGGTTTGGTCTTGAGTCTGGACCTTCTTGGCCCTTTGCCGCTATCTGCCTGTAGAAATAGGAGGATAGCAGTCGCTACCAACTGCCTGACGCGGTACGCAATCTCTCGGACTCTCCCAACCAGCTGTGCAACCAACGTCGCTGACTTACTCCTCGAAGACGTTATACTTCACCACAGCGCTTCTCGACAGTTCCTCACTGACGGAGACCGCTTTTTCCTATCAAAGGCCGTCCAAGACCCTTTGCACTCCTCTGCTACAAAACACAAGTTGACAACAGCGTATCATCCTTAGACCAAGGGCCTCACAAGCCTATTAATAGAACTATCAAAGACATGCTTGCTATGTAAGTTTCTGCCGACCATCGACACTAGGACGTCGCTCAGCGCTTCGTAATATTTGCTTATTATTCCTCCCGACATTACTCTGTAGGTTTTCTCCATTTTATCTTTTGTACGGAAGAAATCCCACGCGGCCATTTAACACACTCCTTCCCGCCGTTCTTGACACGTCGTCAGAATACGCCCATAATGCCGTCTTCAGAGCTGTAGAGGCATGTTCGGTTGCCCACCTGCGCCTTACCGCTTCACAGGGAAAGCAACGACGCTTCTGTTATGCTCGCAACCGGGATGCCCACTTAAACCCTGGTGGTATAATGCTCCTTTGAACACCGTCACGGCGAGTGGGCCTTTGCGAAAAGTATATTTTGCCTTACTCTGGCCCCCAACTGTGTCTTGTGCCAAGTGACGGACGTCACATATGAAATCCCGCCTCTCAATTCCACCTTGTCTCGACCCTCCGTCGATGTCATCCCCGTCACCCGCCTCAAGCGATACTACTCAGACGATCTAGCAAGCGCTGGGACGGTGCCTTCGCCGCCGTGGGTCATGTCACCAAACACTGCCAGAGACAAAGCTGAGGACAGTACAGAAGACAACGAGGCTAGCTGATGTCACGAGGACAGTCTGCCATCTTCTATGCATGTAAAGGCGTTGCCAATACCTTTAAATATATTTAAACCACCCTTCTCCCCGTAATAATATTGTCTTTGTGCTGCGAATATTACAACAACGTCGACGTTGGACATCGTTATCGTCACAATACGAGAATTAATGCATCCCTTCCTCCACACTTCTCTAAAATGCAGATCGTTATGCACTATAGATACATAGCTTCTACATACGTTATCACAACCTATGACGAACGTCTTGCCAGAAAAGAATATCAGTTTCAGGAAATAGACATTTGGGGTCAAATCCACAAGGCTTTTCGTTTGCAAGCGTTGTTTTTCTTTGGTCGACTCCGTTCGCTAATTATATGTCTAGCATCACGATTGGCTAGAATTTGTTCTTACAAACAAGTTTAGCGTAAGAGCTTTTTGTGAATACAGCTCCTGATCTGCGATCACTAGGCTGGTACACGCCTCATTTGCAGAAGATTCGTAAAAATAAAAAATGGTAAAATGGTAGGCGAGCCTTATCTTTGACTAAGGTGTTTCCTAATGACGCTCGCACCTCGGCCTTTGTGTTCATAAATTTAGGTTAGCTTTAGGCGAACGCAACGCATGAACCGAATTCGAGGGCAATTATTGCGATGCTTTTTGCGATGCCTTAACGTCCACATGTACTCCAACTGGTGCATCAGATTTAGGAACGGGACACTGCCACTGTATCATTTCATTTTACCATGCAGTGACTAAAACGCCAGAAAGCACCAGAAACGGCAATCTGGGCCGGATCCGACCTTCACGATCGATCGGTGAGGCTTTGTGTGATGTATACCTTGTCACTGAGAAGCTTGAGCACTGCATGGGCTGTGTAGTAAACCAAAAACTCCATACGCATTTTATGAAGTTGTGTGGCTGCATCAGGCTAAGTTATCGAAGTCGAGATTCCTCAATTTGATACAGATATTTTAGCACTTTTCTGAGGCTCACATCTCTTGTTTGACAAAATTCCGGGCCTGCTTTGCTCCTATAGAGCGCACACTATTAAAAAACATCTATTTATAAGCTGTATCAAGAGGGGCGTCCATATGAAGCACAAAGCACAACATTGGAGACCTCAATGTAAGGCCAAAGCGCAGATCTTGCACATCACAGAAGACGGCTCAAGATAAATCTCGAGGAAAAGACAAAATATTGCTCCCCTCCACAGAGTATTTCACATGGGTGAATTCGGAATATGCCTGCGTGATAGGCTAAAATGAACAAAAAAAAGAATAACATGAATAAAATATGCGCCGTGTTACTTTCCAACTAAATTTGTGCTGTAATTCATAACCTGGATGAAATTGAAAAGATGCACTCATAATTACAGCAGGCTTTGTTCGTCTCTGCTATAAGAAGGTGACAAGAATTAAAACTAAGTATAAAAGAACTTCAATGTCGAGAGTATACTGCGCCACCCACACGCTGAACTTCAATGACCAGCGAGATCTAATAAGCGACTAAACGAAAGTAAATGGAAGTATTCGGCCCTTCATGTGGGAAAATAAATTTGCGCCTGACATGACTGTTCGAAGTTCTGTCGCTGTCGCTGAAATCATTTATGGCCATCTTCACCTTTCCATTGAGTAAGGATGAAGCACGTGTGAGAAACGCTGCCTTTCAGCAAGGATATTTGTTGCTCTCGCTTTCTTCCGCACTTTGCGGAAACTCCTTTGCTTTGGACCACAGAACGCCAACAATAATGAGCTACTAAATAATTTCGGCGCCACGCTTAAACACAACCATTTGATGTTGCTACTGGTTCTGTTGCAAAAGTTCTTACGCGACTACATAGCATTTCTGGGGATGCGTTTCTTTATAGTGGAACCACGTAGGTGCATGTTGTTGTTTGGGATGTACAGGCGGTACTAGCCTTCTGGCAAAAAAAAAAAGATACGCACGCACTTGCTCTGCCCGATCTCGAAAGGAGCCCTTCTTTATTTTCCGTGTCACGTTCACGCAGAATAGCCTGCTTACACACACACACACACACACACACACACACACACACACACACACACACACACACATATATATATATATATATATATATATATATATATATATATATATATATATATATATATAAAGTTGGGGACTAATTTAGGAAGCCTTAGGGCATTTCCCGGGTGGCGATTTCTCGATATTTAGGAACTCCTAATATTTACATTTTTCCCAGGTATTTCTTTCTCTTCATGCACCAGTTTAGGTATCGAAACGGGACAGGTTCAATTTTTGTCGACGAACATCGCAACAATGGATGGCGTTTCTAAAATTCTTTAAGTTCCTTTTTCCCCTCTTCGGCGGCGTGTTCCTCCAAAACTGCCCTGCACACTTGGCATTAAATTTAGTGATTAAAAAGTCAACTAACCAATCTCAGGTAATTATAGAATGGACTGCCATGGCTAGTCAACAATTTGTGTCCGTCGCGCTGAACTAATGTTGAAGACAGCATCCTCGGGGCAGTTCAGTCATATTTTAAATTACCTATTTCAATTTAATTAAATTATGGGGTTTTACGTGCCAAAACCACTTTCTGATTATGAGGCACGCCGTAGTGGAGGACTCCGGAAATTTCGACCACCTGGGGTTCTTTAACGTGCACCTAAATCTAAGTACATGGGTGTTTTCGCATTTCGCCCCCATCGAAATGTGGCCGCCGTGGCCGGGATTCGATCCCGCGACCTCGTGCTCAGCAGCCTAACACCATAGCCACTGAGCAACCACGGCGGGTGCCTATTTCAATTTAAAATTTATGACCCGGTGTGTGTGTGTGTGTGTGTGTATATATATATATATATATATATATATATATATATATATATATATATATATATATATATATATATATATATATATATATATATATATATATATATTTATATATATATATATATATATATATATATATAAAGAGAGAGAGATGAAGGGATAGACGAGGCCAGGGAGCGCTCACTTGAGGCTGGAGCGCGCGCCGTGGCTCTGGAATCCAGTGAGCTCCCTCTTTCCCAGGGAGCCGTTGAGGGACCAGGAGAAGAGGAGCTGCTGGGGCTCCGCCACCATGGTGCACGCGAGCTCCACCTCCTGTTCCACGCCCGACAGGAACAGAGCATTCTCCTCACGCTCGCACACGGGAGCATCTGCAGCGGTAAAAGCAAGTGGCTAGAGACGCAGCGGTCACCCGTTTTCCACGCGCACTGAAACTCATGACACAGCGTGCAGGCCAGTTGTAAACAAATTAGATACGGCAACGCGGAATGCGGGCTAAGCGCATTCCGGGTTCCCGAACAGACGCATATAGCTACTCGCCATTTTTTTTTCTTAGTTATTAATGTAAACTCTCGTTCACAGCAACTTGAAGTGACCTGAGAAATCGGATCGTCTTACCAGTAGTTAGTCCTGAACAAAATTCATTTTAGAAAATCACAACATAATATTCTTTGTGCACGAACATTTCCGTAGCACAAAGCTTAAACGAAACAGTATTATAAAACCAAAAGGGACATGTAAAAAAAAGGACATTTATCAGATTTGCATGAAGCAGTGCGCTTCTTGACTAACTCCTGAATTGAATTCTTGGGTTTTACGCGCCAAAACCACGACTTCATTATGAAGCACGCCGTAGTGGAGACTCCGGAGTAATCTTGACCACCAATAGTCCTTTAACTTAACCCCGATGCACGGGACGCACGCGTTTCTGCATTTTGCCCCCATCGAAATGCGGCCGCCGAGGCAGGGATTTGATCGTGCGACCTCGCTAAGCCAACGCGGCAGGTTTGATGCACACTTACATAACCTGTTAAATAATTGTACCTTGTCAACAGGATGCAAACCTGTGCGCTGTGACAAAAGATGACATTTCATCTAGCTTGTAAAAAATTTCTTCGGCGTCCTCATGCTGTTGAACCAAATGTACCGAAAAATTCGAGGCATTATCAGCTGCGTCATGTGCGATCACCATTGGGCGGCGTCCTCACCATAACTTTCAGCCTGCACCTCGAAGAACTCCTCAATCACCATTTTTGTTACCAGCCCCGCAGATTTCCACATCATTGTCGACACTTGCGTGGCTGTCGGTGTGCGCAGAAACACCATTTGCTTCCTGGACAGCCAGCAAGGCCGCCTCCACCAAGTCTGCCGATCCATCATGGTCTCTCGTTAAGCCGAGTAGCAGGCGTGAGTGGCGCGCCTGCTAGTTCGGCTTAACCGAATTAACGGCTCGCATTAAGCGGATTTCGTTCGCATTAACCCCATGGGAGAGCAGCCATATGTTCACAAACTGCTCTTCATATCCGAAAATCCGGCATAATTTGATTCATTTTAGCAGGAGTCTACCGTATTTCCATTGCCGTCACTTGAAGAAATATCAGCGTCAGAATTTTTTTTTCACAACTTGCGCAGATCAAGTTCGTCGAACCTTTCACTAAAACTCGTGTGACCGGAGTTTGTCGCAAATGTACAAATTACGGTCTCACTGATACGCCATGTCATAATATACAAACGGTTATCTCGTTTCTCGACGCCGGAATAAAAGACAGCAACCAGGCTTCCTTTCTTTCTTTTTTTTTGGGGGGGGGGGGGTGGAGGGGGTCGCCCCCGTATAGAAGCGGTGAAAGCGTCGATGCACAAAGCGACGCCCAAGACACATGAAAGCAGACCGCAAAACCTCGTGGCGTTCTTTTTCTAAGCTGAAGGTACCGAAAGAACGGCACATGCTCCGCTGCACACATTTTAATCAGTGATGACAGTATGTACTACAAGGTATAGTAACATACATGTAGTTCTCCCCCTAAGCCTGCGAACCAGGGATTCTGCGACAAAGCCGACATTCTACTATGCCTATGAATATCTCTTGAGGTTGAAGACTGCGGCCCAAGCTTGGCATACCGCAATTTCCAGTGCACTCGTCTGTTTCAGTTTGTGCATCTTAATTGTGCGAATAAATTAAGCATTTTTTCGGCGAGATAAGCATTTGGCCGGGACATAATCATTCCTTCGTTTTGCAGGTTATTTTCCCCGTTGGTAGAGGCGCTTGTAGTAGAGCCGTTTGACTCTATGTGCGCAGACAGAAAACATTGCGTAGATTTCGCACAAAAGGAAGTTGCCGTCTGCTTTGTGTTTCAATCTCATTTGCTGTTGAGCACGAGGTCGCGGGATCGAATCCTGGCCACGGCGGCCGCATTTCGATGGGGGCGAAATGCGACAACACCCGTGTACTTAGATTTAGGTGCACGTTTAAGAACCCCAGGTGGTCGAAATTTCCGGAGTCCCCCACTACGGCGTGCCTCATAATCAGAAAGTGGTTTTGGCACGTAAAATCCCATAATTTATATATATTTTTTCATTTGCTGTCGGTAATATCCGATCAGTCAGCATTGCTCCTTTCTTAAAGTATAGTTTTGTGGCTCCGCAGTACAAGCAACACCGTGCGACAGTAGCATAGTAAAATGGCGTCTGGATGCTGACGATTAAGTAGACTAAATCTCTTACTATCACTTAAATAAAAGGCGTGGCGGGGAAGGTGTAGGCGGAAAGCGAAGGAAAACTGTTTTACTTTAATGCGCGGAAGCGCATTATATATATTTAGAAGCGCAGGCAGAAGGCACTGACCCCTTTCCCGTGCTCTATATTTTGCCGGTAAGCTATTCTTAGTATACTCGCGTTGGGTCGTTTTGATTTTATCAATCTGCACTAAGTTTCTTTTTTTTTCTCGGTGGAACCCTAGCTTCAACAACAGCGTCGAATTCTATACCACCACATTTCAGAAAAAAAAGAAAAGAATAATTGTGCAAGCGGTAAAGAGAGAAAAAGAGAGGTCACAGGTACTTAAACGGAGTCTATCAAGGAAGGCACATTACCGGGAGAACGAACATGAGCCTTAGCCTGTTCGCAAATGCTGCTGCTTAGTGTTTTATTTATTTTGAAAAACGAGATTCCAAGGCTCGCCTAGAGGCAATGGCCGGGCGTTTTGATTTTTCAATAAAATTTGAACTTTTGCGCGCCTGTATTTGACTTGTCGAAATTGAGTCAATAAATCAAAAAGTTCGGTGGAGCGTTGAGAAAGATTCGCGCCTTTGCACATTTAATTATTTTAACGGTTGAAGCCCAGCGAGCAACGTAGTTTTCTGGCCCTTCGAGTTCAACGAAGCTCAGCCTGGTGCCTCCGATGATAAGCCGTACATCGATCCATGGACTGTTATTATGTGCTCCTTGTGCTCCTTTGGGTGCTTAGCTTTCCCTCGGTGACGTGCAAGTTTAAGCACGCAGAAATATACACCAGCTCGCCCTGGAAGCACCCGCATTAAGTGGCAATAAACGGGCACTAAGTTTCCTTCACTGTCACTTTTATCCGCAAGTACGCATACGTGCGCATGATCATACGGGCGCTCAAACGTACACGAAGCGAGGTGAGACTGACTTTTATTTTAGCATTGCATTTTGCAAGTCAAATTTGTGCGCATCCGGAAACGAGAAGTCTTCAAGTGTTTCGTCTTCGCTATAGCATCCAGGTTATGTGAGCTGAGTTTTCTCTCGCTTAGACGCTGAATACTCCGCAAGCCTTCAATCATAGTTGACTTTCGAGTTTGATATCGTGGGAGAACGTTTTTTCGAGCGGTCTGTTAAAGCTCATAAGTTCCACTTAAACTCAGGTGCCTCTAAGTCGACAAAGCCTGGAAACAAGCGCCTCACACGATTTCACTTAGGTGAGCTGCTGCTGTGGGGTCACGGGATTTGCAAATGCTGTAGCTGTCCGGCGCTCAACGCACGTTGAGCAAAGAAAAGCCCGTTTGTCGAAACCAAAAAGTCAATTTATTTATTTATTTATTTTGCTTCAAGTTTGGCCCTTATCTCGCACAGTGCTTGAGAGGCAGGTAAATAACACATTTTATTACAAATTTATTTATGATACGAAGTTACGCGATGGGCTTGTTACTGGAGGTTATGGGCAGGGACACAGACTAGAGCAAGTCTTTGCCTCCGGCTCTTTCTATAGAGCTTCACTTGTCTCAAGGGTTCCTCTCTCGAGGTTAAATTACGCCCATTACGTATCAACTGTCCTTCCCATAGCAAGGCGCCCGCTGGACCTGTCCCCCTCTCTGCCCGTCTCTGGTTTTGCACACGTCGTTCGCAAAGGCGCACTCACGCTTGACGCGCAGCCGGACGGCGTTGCTGACTGTCCGTCCGGCCGAGTTTTGCGCCGTGCAGCGGTAGCGGCCCGCCTGGTGGCGTGTCACCTGTCGCAGCGCCAGCGACAAGTTGCTCACGATGAGGCGGGCGCCACTGAGCCGCCGGTCATCCAGGCTCCAGGCAACTTCGCTCACCGGCGGGTTGGAGCGGACCGAGCACTCGAAGTAGGCGTCGTGGCCCTCTTGCACGCCGGAGGAGTCCAGGCCCGGGCCCAGCCGCAGCTCCACGATCGGCTTGTCTGCGAATCGTGGATCGGAAATTTCCAGCCGATGACTATGCCCCGGCATGCGAGGCGCTCGGACGCGCCCTTTATGCGATACCTAAAGTACGTGAGCCGCAAGAAGCGATTCTGTTGGGGTTTGCGCTGAACCTCTTGGCTGACGATCCTTTCATTACAAGAAAAACTGCTGTGACCTATGGGAGGAATATCAAGCGCAAACAACCGCTCTGAAAGCTTTCATACCATTAATGAGTGGAAGAGGCATCATGTATGATTACTTCTGTCTTGCGCACGGTGTTGCTTCCTAGTTGTTTTGCGTTGCCTTTGCATATCTGTTCAAAGGGTCGGGTACACCGAGTCGGTACTGTATACCTATATATATATATATATATATATATATATATATATATATATATATATATATATATATATATATAGTCATTATGTTAATTCAATTCTTCAGATTCGACTTTCTTCTTGACATGTTTACATGCCACATCCGCTATAATTTGCTTAAAGCTAACAGGGTGTGCTGTGTATTCAAGATTCACACAAGGTTGCTTTACGTACAAGCACTTTCGCCTAGGCCCGCTTTCAGGCAGCGCCACTTATGACAGCGATCGACGTTACAAGGAGATGGCCGCCGTGATGACGGCCAATTGTGGACAGTACTTACTTATACGAGAAGGCTTGTGAATAGCGGCCCAAGGCCTGCTATAAACAGTAGAGAGTTTTAGCTTTCCAATACAATAGCGTGGACATAACCACAGAAAACCTTTCATGTCTGCTGTCTCGTTGCATGAACTACAGACCGGGTGCATTAACGCACCTTCGCTGACTTCGCCGTAAAATGCGAGTTTGTTATCTGCATGTGAGTTGTGGGCAGCTTTGCTGCTTTAGCCAAATCAAACCTGGGTTATCAGACGTTTTATATATTTATATGTTTGTCCGTTCATATATGCATCGACATGTTCGTGGTATATATGTTTCAGCAAACACTTTCAAAAATCTTTAACTGTTGCCTGTGGCAGATATCCCAATCCTAGTTCATGAGCTTGTCTACTCGAAGTGGCGGACAATACTTGCACAAGAAATTGAGATGCCAAATAGGCTAATTAATAAACACTTCACTAATTAGTTTTTAAACTAATTACATTGTGGCCCATATTACAATTTACAAATTCTAGCCGTGGAGTTCGCAAGGCGGATCCACTTGCAATGAATTTTCAAGATGACACTGGTTTCGAGATATAAATTCCCGAACATTGTGGAGAAACGCATTGGCGTTCCAGTTAATTTGTTAACAAAACGTCGTTTCATGCACTCAAGCACACAAGTGACTGGAACGTCAACGCATTTCTCCGCGAAGTTCGGGAAATTATTTTTTGAAACTGGTGTCGTCCTCAGTATTCGTTCCTAGTGGATCCGCTTTGCGAAGTCCACTGCTAGAAATTGTAAATTGCAATATTGGTCATAAGATAATTAGCTAAAAAGTTAATTAGTGGATTTTGCATTTCAATGTTTTGTACAAGGAGTGGCCACCGCTTCGAGCAGACCGGCTCATAAACGAGAATTGAGCTATCTGCCACAGCCAACCTTTAAAAATTGTTGAAAGTGTCCGCTGAAACACCCTATATATATATATATATATATATATATATATATATATATATATATATATATATATATATATATATATATTCTTGTGTCGCTCTCTGGCTGTGGTGTTAGGCTGCTGAGCACGAGGTCGCCGGATCGCGCACCCTCACTGTCGAAAGAAGAAGGCCCTCGACCTCCCGATAACCACGTCTAACCTGAGACTCCAAGGTCTGGGTATGACGAACTCCTTCGATGAACTTAGAGAAGCCCACCTCACAGGTCAATACACGCGATTATCGCAGACGCCGTCAGGACGCCGCCTTTTGGCCCGTCTGCACATAGAACACACGACTCTAACCGAGGAGAGAGTAAGACTCTCTCAGGAATGGCGTTACGCCCTGCACGTAAGACCAATCCCAATTAAGATGTCCAGGGACGACCACGAGGGTAGACGCAGGGCCAGGGCAGAGGCCTTAGCTCACCACTACGGAAGGAAACCCGGGGTATACTACGTGGACGCATCCGGCCCGCACCATGGCGGGTGGTACACGGCGGCAGTGATCCACGAGTCCAAAACGGTGAACGGGCTCACCTTCAAAGCCCGAAGCGTCACTCAAGCAGAGGAAGTCGCCATCGCTTTAGCGGCAACACACTCCGATTCCAAGACAATCATAACCGACTCGCGAGGGGCGTGTCGGAACGTCCAACAGGGCTGGGTCCCGTACCTGGCCTACCGGCTACTGCAAAATAGCTCGTACGTAGGAGATCCATCCCACCGCTTCATAGTCTGGGCTCCGGCCCACTCGGGGCTAGGAGGAAACGAGGCAGCAGATGCAGCCGCCCGCGCGCTCTCTAACCGGGCAACCTCGTCCCCCGCCACCTCTGAAGAAGCAGCGGAAGCCACGCCGACCTACACTTACAAGGAAATAACACAATTATACAAAGATAGACATAAACTGTACCCCTACCCGTGTAAAGGATTAACGAGAGCGGAGGAACGCCTGTTCCTCCGCCTTGTCACGAACACCATGATGTGCCCGGCCTCGCTAAAGCACTTTGACCCTGCCTTCTCCGGGGAGTGCCCGCACTGTGGGGAGAGATCCTCGGACCTCTACCACATGGTGTGGGCGTGCCCCTCCAACCCTGCTTTTACTCCACACCCAAACCCCACCCGGGAGGACTGGGAGGCGACCCTACTCGCCTGTTGCGACCTGAAAGCCCAAAAGGCGATGGTCGAACGAGCTATGGCGGCAGCGGAAGCCACTGGGGTCCCGTACTAGGGACTCCACCTAGTGTTTGTGAGGGGAAAGGCACTAAGCCTGACTCCAGAGCACCCTCCATGTAACTCCCTCTTTTCAGAGGAAATAAACGTTTTCACCACCACCACCACCCACTGTCGAAACGCTGGCGTGAGGAAGCGTGGCAGAGCAGCGAGTGCATTCACCTTCGTTCTGCCTCTCGCTTCAACGCGAACCAAGGGTGTTTTTGTGTTCTTCATACGTCACTACTAGGCGACAATATGCAGCTGCCGCGAAGTAGAGAAAAATTTGCGCTATTGGCGTTTATTCACTTTTTTAATGCGATGTAGAAAATTGATCGATCATGAAAGCTGTCAGAACAAAAACCAATTAAAAACTGAAAATGTAGCATAAGAAATAGCCGTACATGCAACAAACATAAGTATTCATTATTATATTCATTATCGTCCGGTGTTGCCGGTGCTTCAGCATCCACATTGCCTGGAGGGTCTCGGAACTTTGGTGGCGGCCGTTTCCTTTTAGCCTGAAATAATATTTTCCTTTATTCTAGAACCCAATACACCCGTGTAATTAGATTTAGGTGCACGTTAAAGAACCGCTGGTCGTCCAAATTTCCGGAGTCCACCATTAGTGCGTGCCTCGTAATCAGAAAGTGGTTTTGGCACGTAGAACCCCATAATAAATTGACTTACTTTTTATTCTAGAGCAAGGCAATGCTGAACTGCAGTCTTGTTTAAACGAGAAGGATAACGCTAACATGTCAACTGCTTATACTTCAACTTTCCTAAAAGCACCCGAGCGCGCTAGCACATTTTGGGATCGGCATAGCACCGCGCACGGCAAGACACGACGACCCGAAACATAAGCTGCGGCGACTCGCGTGCTTTTGCCCCCCGTAAGATGGCGACGCGGCGGGTTCACTTGACGGGCGCTCCGTCCACTCCAGTAGTTTTTCTTTAACCTCCTTGGGTTCAGCGGACGCCTTGACAAACGCCGAGGGTGATGCAAAATACGCTGAAATAGTGGCGGCGCTGCCGTCGCCTTATCCTGAAGCTCATGGGCTGAGCAGCTGTCGTCTGCTCGGCGCACCGTCGTTGCTGCGTCATTTGCATCGTTTCCGTCACTCTTTCTCTGTTTTATTGACTACAAGTCAGTGGCGAATAAATTTACTGTTTCCGCCACCGAGTATTCAAACTATATGCAGCAGAATAAAACGCCTGCGAAAGCTCCATGCAGCTCCGAGCCGCCCATTCAGGTGAAGGCGACGGTGGCGCCATCAACTTTTCATTAAAAAAAAAAGCCTTAGAGAAGTCTCAGAGTGGAGCCCAAGCTGGGTCCACTCTCCCTATCTAGTAAACTCTAGTTTTGCTTGTGTTTTTCTTCTTCGCTGGCGCCATTTTTCTCCTTAGCTCGGCTGGCTCGGCGCAGCGAACGTTCAATGCTGTGTTTCCTGCGGTGTTGTACTAGTGCTATGCCATGCTGTTGCGCATATAACTGCAGCAAGAAGCCTGAAGATGGATATGCCGTTTTTATGATACCACAAGGAAAGCGTGACGGCTTGCACAGGAAGCAGTGGCTGCACTACGTCGGCCTAAAGAACTTCGTTCCGACAAAGAACACTCTTGTTTTCGAGGTACGGGGCCTTTCTTATTGCTCGTATCAAAGCATCCCCTAATGCTTCACTTCTTTTTTATTCTTCCGGCCAGCTCATCAGCGTTTTTGCTGCGACAATTTGTACCCTGCATAAGAGTGGGGTTGTTCTCAGCATGTTGAACATTCTGCTTGGACTCATCACTTCGCATGTCGTAAACTGTTATTCAGTGAGAAATGCAGCCCTGTAGGTTCGCTTTTACGCGGTAAACAATTATGTGCAAAGATACAGCCTCCCGATCGCACTTTTCGTGATTGTTAGGATCCATTCCCTGTTTTATTGAAAATCGAAATAGAGCTTGTAGAGGAGCTTTCTTTCGAGCTTACTTCGATGTGTGCGTCAGTACCTTATATACAATGAATGCGGTCCCAGAAAAAGATTAATGGAAAGTACCCGTGGCATGGCGTGCGATGAGCACTAGCTAGTCGACATTGCGTTTTTAATGCGTAAGCATTCTTTGGTGAGTACTCAAGCCCCGTCATGCGAAAAGTGTAATGGCTTGCATCTGCAGAAATATATATAATTTGCAAACTTAAGACATTTATTCGTTTTAATAGTGTAAATGTAGATGATTGGGAGCTTTATAAGCGATAAGCAGCAATTTAAATCCACTCCCCCCAAAAAATAGATACAAAGAGAGAGAGAGAGAGAGAATGAAGAGGAAAGGCAGGGAGGTTAACCAGATATGAGTCTCCGGTTTGCTACCCTACACTGGGGATGGGGGATAGGGGTTAGAAAGATGACAGAGAGGGAAACGCAAAAAAAAAACGAACGCGCACACATGGAGACACACACACAAAAGAGAAAATACCCACAGAGATACATAGGGCTCCTTAGAAAATGCATGTGGAAGCCTACAGTAGGGTTGGGCCAACTGAAATTTGGGGCTGGGAGAACTTGAAAGTGCGAAAACTTCAAATGCGAAAACACCTGTGCACTTAGATTTAGGGGCACGTTAAAGTACCCCAGCTGGTCCAAATTACACGAGTCCGCTACTAAGGCGTGCCTCATAATCACATCGGGGTTTTGGCACGTAAACCCCCATAATTTAGTTTTCGTCTCAAAGCTTATTTTACATCAGTATGCCCTACTCGTACGGCCTTAAGAAAAGAAACAACCACCTCACAAACGTTGCCCTCAGCATTCTGGATGCTGTTATCACGATTTCTCGCAATTTTCTACATCACTAGGGCGCGCAACTGGCCCAAAATCATGCGCCTCGTTCGAATACTGCGGCCTGTATGCTGGAGCCAAGGAGCAGGAGCGTCCCATGCGCAACGTGCGCAGATAGCGCGCGAGGCGAATCGAGGAGGAAAGCGCTGCGGGTAGGAGAGTGTCGCTACTTTCAAGTTATCGACGGGTTTTAGCGGCGAACTCGCATTGAGGCATCGTATCGAACTGCGACACTCCGCACCATCTGTCGGAGGGTGTGGCAGTCAAGTTAGATGGCACGTGGCGGCAGCATGGCAGAAGGCGACAGCGACTGAGATACTCACATTCCACCCTGTTTATGGCTACTTACACAATTTCTTTATTAAATCCTAAATGGCTGACTATTAATAAGTATTTTCGACATGACGAGGTGTCATTCAAAACCATTGTCATGTTCATACCACATCTACACGTCACCTAACCAACCGTTTCTTTCCAGAAGTGGTTACAAGATACCAATATCCCATATGCCCCAAATCCATCCGAAGCCGGCTAAGAAGACCTTGTTCAAAAAAAAAAAAACCTTTTCACACATTTTGGAAGGTGCGCTTCCCGATATCAAGTGGAGAGACACGGCTATTTATTTCTTCTCTTTTGTACACTACCTTTCGCGTTTTGCCGCTGGCTTAGTTTATATTCTTTCGCCTCAGTGATAGTTTACAGGTAAGCTGCACGGCGTGGCTTCAGCCAATCATAGAAGCTGGCGGTCCAACCACACTATCATTAGCCACTCCACCATGGTTCTAGCAATGGTGTAGTGGCTTTGTGGTGGTAAAGCCTTCTAGTGACCACTGTGGGACCAGAGTTCGAATCCACGCATGGCACTGAGCACTGTTTATTTCTTCATAAACTTCTCGCAAAACACTTGGAGGTTCTTTCGATACACACTGTCGCCAGCGGCAGTCACCAAACGTTTTGGTGAGCGAGTCCACGACAACGCTGTAAAAAGCTCCACTTAGCGTTTTGTTATACCGGCAGTACTCTGGCCGTTTCCAATATCGTTGACCGCGTCGTATTTTGGAAGTATACAAGCAGAAAACTGGCAAGTGGTCTCTGATGGTCACTGGACGTTACCAGTGCCAACGTCTTACGGGTGTTCTAAAAGCAAGAATTTCACCAATTAGGGACATCAACTGGCACCCATAGCAGGTTCGAGCTAGAACGAGGCTCTATTTCCATTTTTTAATAAACAAAGCGGTGTTTTTTCATTATTAACCAATAAGCGAAGTCGTCATTTCCTTAAATGTCCGAAAAGAATACATCCCACACGCATAGCCCTACATTTCATAAGGGCGGTACCTATCGCGGCTGTATTCTTGTTTCAAATGGCGTGGCGAATGTTAGTGCATCCATGGGAGTCCATGGGAAGTGTACAGCTTTGGACGCATATTTTTTTTTTTTTACACAGAAGCATAATTTGCGAAAGAACTACGGTGTTCATCGGAATGCACCAGCTGACAGTCAGAAAAAGCTCCAAACACCCCGCTTTCAGTTTGTTGCAACGGCGTGTCTATAAACGCCCAAATAACGTCCAAAAATTGCAGTTTTCATAACACAGGCACAAGAAATCTAACAGTAAATTACATATATACATGTCAAGGCCGCCCGCGAGCCGACGTTCCGCCCATGGTCGAGCAGTTTCGCCGAACAGCGATCGAACTCGCTGCTTAGGTGAATGTGTGCTCGATGGTTCGATACTGGCGCACAGGGTGCTCTCTTTTTTTTTTTCTGACTAAGCTCACTTCGCTTATTGGTCACTGTTGTGCCATTACCACAAGCCCGGATCCCGAATCTGCAAGATGCAGAATCTATCCTGCGAGCGCCACAATTCTCCCTTCACAAGTCAAGATGCTGCGCCTTCGTGTGGGAGAAGCCTCGGCGAAGCAGCGTGTTTAGACGTGCCCGCGTGTGCCCGACAGCCCGGCGCCGCACCTCCCTTGCCTGGAGGTCACCGCGCGCGCGAACTTTGAACCGGGTGGCCAGCGCGGTCGCTGGTTGGACCCCTCGGACGACCGTCGTGTGCTGACTTTGTATTGGGCCGTTTGAGTGACAATGGGCCTCGGGGATTATAAAAGCAGCGACACGCCGCTCGAAAACAGGATCCGCCGACCCCACCTGGAGAGAGGGTCGCTCCCGACTGGGGTGAGATGTGTAACGCGTTTTCGCCGGACGTCGTCGTGCGAGAACAGTCGCGTTTGTTGTGAGCACTCGGCCCCAGTGCCGACCCGTTCATGTCCTGTATGATAACCTGTATATAATGTATAAAGTCCCTTTTGTTATTCTCATCGACGCCAGGCTCGGAGTCTTCGCTACCAACGCTCTGTCACGAAACGGGTGACGAGCGCTACGGGACCACAAAGCCGTAATCGTGGTGCAGCGGTACAAGTTCGTAACACTGGCGGCACCGGTTGGGATGTCGTAACACTGGTGGCACCGGTTGGAAGTTCGTAACACTGGATGGCAGCTACGGGATTGACCGGCATCAGCTACCTCGGCGCGGTGAGTGCCTGAAGTTTACCTCAAACACCAGACTTTCTCTGACACAGGTTATAGTAGCTCAGGGATTGACTTGGTGTTGCATTGTGTTTAACCTTGTGTGTTTCAAGCCTAGTAAGAGTGTTTTGAAAACCAGGGGATGCTGAGAGGGTAAACAGGGCAGTGTGTGAAATACTTGCATATGTCTTACTAGTAGTGTTATAGTAGCGTACGGCAGGTATATTCAAAAAGGGTAAACAGCAGGAGGACAGTGTGAACGATGGAGAAGTACAAGGTGAAGGAACTTCTCGAAATTTGTGAGGAGTTGGGCATTGAGTTGGGCTCAACCAAAAGAAAGAATGCGATCCTTGAGGTCATGAGGACTGGGGACGTAACGGCTGAGGAAGCCGCAGAGGCCTTGGCGGGTATCAATGAACGTCGGGAAAGGGAGGAGAAGGAACGTTGCGAGCAGGAAAGGAGAGAACAGCAACGTCGCGAGGAGGAAAAGGAGGAAAGGAGAGAACAGCAACGTCGCGAGGAGGAAAAGGAGGAAAGGAGAGAACAGCAACGTCGCGAGGAGGAAAAGGAGGAAAGGAGAGAGATTCGTGAGCACGAGCTTAAAATGAAAGAGTTGGAGACCCGAAATAGCTCGCCAGCGCCTAGTCTCACTTCTAACGTTCCAAGAATACGCGATCAACTTCCACCCTTTGTCGTCGGAGAGGATATGGCCAAATACCTCGTGAAATTTGAGCACGTGTGCGAACGGAATAGCATTGAGCGATCCCTCTGGGCACAGAATCTGTTAGCGTTGCTTCCTGGGGAGGCATCAGACGTAATAACTTGCTTATCGAAAGAGGCGTTTGAGAGCTACAGTGATGTGAAGGAAGCGCTACTGCGGAAGTACAAATTGTCGCCCGAAGCTTTCCGGCAGAGGTTCCGGTATGCAAAAAAGGGTAAGGAGTCGAATGTTGACTTCGCGTTTCGTCTAAAAGCCGACTTGGTGGAATGGCTGAAGGGCGAAGAGGTTTACGACGACCGCGACAAAATTGTCGAATGCATCGCGTTGGAGCAGTTCTACCGTTGCATTGATGAGGATGTCCGGCTCTGGCTGCAAGATAGGCTAAAGGAGGTTAAGCTAAACAAGGCAGCAGAGTTAGCGGAAGAGTATTACACCCGCCGCAGCTTGCACAGCAAGGCGGTGCGCGTAGAAAAAGCAGATAGAAGAGATGGGTTTTACGGGAAGCCCGACGAACGGAAGGAAATCACGCGTCGCGAGTTTCGGGACGACGAATCCCTTACCAAAGAAACTGTAAGGGAAGGGCAGAATACATCTCAGAATGATGACGATGGTCCGAAACAGCGAAACGAAATGACGCGTTCTTTTGAAAAACGGAAACCGTTAACCTGCTACAATTGCAAAAAGCAAGGGCACATCGCTGCAAGCTGCCCAGAGAGAATTGCTTTTGCAACGATACAGGAAACTCACAAAAACATACGTCTATTGGAGCCCTATGTGCAGGAAATTAAGGTAAACGGCAAGAAGTGCCGAGCACTGCGGGACTCTGCAGCAACTATGGACGTTGTTCACCCGTCTTTCGTCTCCTCGAGTGATTTTACGGGAGAGTGCGTTAGGATACGGCAAGTGGCCGAGAAGGAGAGTGTCTGTTTACCGATCGCAACGGTTAGCATTGAAGGAGAATTTGGGAAACTTAACACCGAAGCCGCTGTGTCAGCCGCCCTCCCGGAGCAATTTTCCTACCTCTTCTCAAATAGCTCGGAGCAGTTGCTGAGGGATCACGGCAAATCATTCTTTGCCGACGTGGCGTACATGGCCCCCACGCGATCCAAAGCGCGCCCGCTGTCGAGGGAACTTGACTTAGCGTCGGTGAGCGAACAGCGGTGCGGCACACGGACCGATCACGGTAACTTGAGTGGCGAGCAGTCACGGGAGAGGCAGAGCTCGGAGGCTGGCCTAGGCGAGCGGGTCCTGGAGGTGAGTGGGAGTGACGCGTGCAGTGCTAGCCGCGATAGAGACGCGACGCCGCAATTAGGCGACGCGGGCTCCACACTCGCTCCGGTTTCCGCCAGCTGGCAGGAGCAGGCTGCAGTTGAAAGGGAAACTCGGATTCGCGAGAAACAGGAGGATTGTTCACTAGGCGATCTGAGGAAGAGCGCCAAACGGGGAGTGAAAAAAAAGGGGGTTTCATTTGGCAAGGAATCTGGCTTATTGTACCGCCGCTACACGGATAAGCAGGGTCGCAAATATAAGCAGCTTCGGATTCCGCGAAAATATCGCCGGGAAAAATGAATGACCTCATTTGCTTCCTCAGAAGTATGTTTTCGGTCCAAAGCGATTTCAAGGGGACCATTCTATTTGTAATTATTATTGCTGATTAATAATTGTTTCTATTTTGGTGTGTTGTTGATTTGAAAACTGATTGTTTGAGCCTTGTGTGCTAGATCGTACACCTGCCTCTTGTTGCAGCGGGAGCAAAAGGGGATAGCGATTAATTAGGTTGATTTGAATTATGGCTTTGTCTGGTGTTTGACGGGAGACAGAGGGCACTTGTTCGTGTTGGATGTTGCCTTTTGCCGGTCGATTTTGCAAGCTGCAGAACGACCAAGCGGGACCAGTGGCGAGAAGCAAGGTCTTAGGAACGACCCGAGCGGAGCTGGTCAAGGTGCCTTGGCGACGACGTGGTGAGCAGAGCTCCTGTCCTGACGAGTCGGACCTGGGCACGTGAAGTTACCTGGCGTCCCGACAATGGACGTGAACTTGGACGAGCCTGACGAACGTGCGCGCCTGGCATCCGAGCCACGTGGAGGCAGCTCGTCTTCCCGGCGCCTTATCTGAGGGCGGGGATGCTGTTGTGCCATTACCACAAGCCCGGATCCCGAATCTGCAAGATGCAGAATCTATCCTGCGAGCGCCACAATTCTCCCTTCACAAGTCAAGATGCTGCGCCTTCGTGCGGGAGAAGCCTCGGCGAAGCAGCGTGTTTAGACGTGCCCGCGTGTGCCCGACAGCCCGGCGCCGCACCTCCCTTGCCTGGAGGTCACCGCGCGCGCGAACTTTGAACCGGGTGGCCAGCGCGGTCGCTGGTTGGACCCCTCGGACGACCGTCGTGTGCTGACTTTGTATTGGGCCGTTTGAGTGACAATGGGCCTCGGGGATTATAAAAGCAGCGACACGCCGCTCGAAAACAGGATCCGCCGACCCCACCTGGAGAGAGGGTCGCTCCCGACTGGGGTGAGATGTGTAACGCGTTTTCGCCGGACGTCGTCGTGCGAGAACAGTCGCGTTTGTTGTGAGCACTCGGCCCCAGTGCCGACCCGTTCATGTCCTGTATGATAACCTGTATATAATGTATAAAGTCCCTTTTGTTATTCTCATCGACGCCAGGCTCGGAGTCTTCGCTACCAACGCTCTGTCACGAAACGGGTGACGAGCGCTACGGGACCACAAAGCCGTAATCGTGGTGCAGCGGTACAAGTTCGTAACACTGGCGGCACCGGTTGGGATGTCGTAACACTGGTGGCACCGGTTGGAAGTTCGTAACATCACACATGGTGCTCCATGTGACTGCATGCGTCATCACAGACATTTCAAATACCAAAGGTAACTGTGCAACCCGTGCTGGTTGCTGCCAAGCTGCGCTTCGTACTATTCCGAATCCGCGAGAACACCTTTGCATTCTGAACGCTATCAAACACGCTTGAACGGCAACGGAGAATCTACCAAAATGCGCGTGCATTCCTCAGTAACAATATGGCACGTGCGTTTAAACAATTTGGTCAAATGATTTTTAATTATCCACAATAAACTAGCAATTCATTCCGTTCTCCATATGCGGTTAGGCTTTCTTTTTCGTTCATAACCATAGCTTGCTTGTATATTGGAGCGTGACCCAACAAAAGGCATTAACTTTTAAAAATTAATATACCTTTAAAAACTTCGCTCTAAATGACGTTGGCCTAAATATACACACCCCCAAATTGAAAGCATAGTTATTGCGCTAAAGTTCCTGAGAATCCGTGCCATAAGTGCTATATCAATGGCACCATACCTTAAGGAAGCAGGACTTAGGCATATGCGAGAACCAAATAACTACACTGTTTCTGTATGCCTCAGTGAGTAAGTGCATGGCATGTCTGCTTGACAAAACTAATTAGTAAAATTTAAGTACTTTGCGTAAGACAAAAATTTGTTTTCTAATATGCATGGTCAGCTCATCCAGCATTTTTCCACCAAAGCTGGCACATTTAATCAGAAGCACTCTCGTGGGCTGCGGCAGGCAATGCAGCTGTCATGAAAGTACTTAACCTTTGATTTTTTTTTACGTTGTATTTGTGCTGATTACGCTTTTTCCAACTTCTAAGACTATAAAAAGCGAAACTGAAAACTTTATGCAGATTCAACGCACACAATGGAACTTATGTGAAGCGAAGCATTCGTGAAGTGGTAAATTAAATGCTAAAAAACTAAATGCGATGCCTACAGTTGTCTTTATTGCATCTTATGCAACGTGTACTCTCCTGCAGTGTTTATGTTTATACACCGCACAAGTCCCAACTTTAATGTGATGTGATGTTTGTGTTTATACACTACAGCGTTCACAAGCTACGCAGTGCAAATATGTACACGCGCAAGTACACTGCAATAGGTCGACACCGTGATGTAACAAGGGTGAAGGCGTTGTCTGATGTTTGTCGGGTGAATAATGGTGAGGAGCAGTGCACGTAGGCAGAAGTATGACTTTATAGGCAGATTTAAGCTTGAATGTTATTCGCCCGTTTCATTCCTGCATGTTTAGCGTAATGGCAACTGGCACTCGCGCACACGCAAATTGTCTCACATAGGTAGTTGGCGTTGGCGCGAGAGTAGTATACGCGCGAGTGTGCCCTATTGGCTGAAGCATCAGGCTGTGGTGTCCCTAGGCAGCGCCATCACTAGATGTACTTTCCTCTGCAAAGCGAAGACGATTTATGCAGTGTATAAGAGGCCAAACGATGCGACAAGGGACGTATCTACTTTGCACTTTAGAAGCAATTAAAGCTCGCCTGACGGTGGACAGAATCACTAATTATTAGGCTGTCTTGAAATCGGCGACAGTAGCTATGTGGATTTGTTTCTAGCTCATCTTCAAATGGCTGCAATGTGCGCACAAAGACAGAAATGGAAGCGTAAACACTAAGCCCTGTGTTTTGTCTCATGTACATTGTGTGTCCGCGTGTCTTCCTGCGTGCGATACGACCATTGTAAGTACTCGTTAAAACTTAAAAAAAAAACATTTGCATGTTTTACATGCCAAAACTACGATGTGATTATGAGACACACCGTAGGGGGTGGGGGGGATTCTAGACTAATTTTGATTACCTGGGGATTTTTAACGTGCCCCGAATCCACGGGACACGTACGTTTAGCCCTCCTTTGAAATGCACCACCGTGGTCGAGAATTGATCCCGCCACCACGTGCTTAGCAGCCCAACACCATAACCACTAAGGAACCATGGCGGGTATTCGTTAAAAATAATATGCCGAAGAACAAACACGTGCAGTAGCCGCCAGCCCATGGAGCAACGCGTGCACAAAGGAAGTGGCCTTGGAAAACATCGGCTGAATAAAGACTGCACATGTACACTTCTGAAGGAAGGAATGAGCATGCACAGTGTTTAGTCAGCCGATGTTTTCCAAGGCTACTTCTTCACGCTCAGCTATAGGAGCTGGGTGTACTATATGGAGCTGCATTTCAGTACTAGCAGCCCCGGAGTCGGTTGGAAGTGCGCACGGGCTCGGTGAGCTTGCTGCAATCTGCATGCATACTGATTCATGCATAATGAATCATAAACGAGAAAGTTAGTCATGCGCAGACACCAAGACCCCTTCGTGCGCGCCGTCTTATAGTGCACGCGACAGGTATCTTGGTGCCTATGGGCTCACAGTGCACGTCAAGCGACCAGACGTCGTCGATGCCGTCCTCCGGGAAACGGTCATTCAGGGCTAGGCAGATGAGCCGGCGGCCGTTGTCCTGTGGCCGTGGCGTCCAGCGCAGCAAACTGGCCGTGCCGTTGGCGCCCCTTGCCAGCACCTGGGCCTCTCTCAGGGGCGTCTCCTCCAGCCGCCAGCTGATGTTGGCTGGAGGCTGGGAACCCGTCGTCTCACACTCAATCACGGCCTCCACGTCAGCCGAAACCGGGCTGCGCGATCCTTTGATGCGCACTTGTGCCGGCTTCACTGCAATACGGTGAAGACAAATTATGAAACTTCGGTCCCACACAATGGAAGAGGGGAGGACGCGAATAGAGGGGCGTTTTGCATTCGCCGTGCAAAAAAAAAAAAAAAATACGGGGCTTTACGCGTCCAAACCGCTTTATGATTATGAGGCACGCCGTAGTGGAGGACTCCGGAAATTTAGACCACCTGGGGTTCTTTAACATGCACCTAAATTTAACTACACGGGTGTTTCCGCATTTCGCCTCCACCGAAATGCGGCCGCCGTGGCCGGGATTCGATGCCGCGACCTCGTGCTCAGCAGCCCAACACCATAGCCACTGAGCAACAACGGCGGGTTTTCGCCGTGCAAGCTGTTTCAATCACCGATACTCTCTTGCTCTTAGAAAACTTCTACACGTTCAGGAGAAGTGCGCAGAATATTTATTTGTTTGTTTTAGAGTGCAGCTCTTATTAACCCATTCCTGCGGCTAGCGTCGGCGGCGTCGGCTTAACCGAGCGTATGAGCGCCGCAAAGAATGAAGGCAAACGCAGAGCGCAGCGGTAGATGAAAAAAAGGCCATAGAGAAGAGAGGAGGAGGAAAGCGCAGGAGGAGGGGGCAGCGGAACCATTAGGTGGAAAGCGGAGGATAAGCGGAAGGGAGACGGCCTGCGCATGCGCTCAGTTGGCGGCAGCCACGTCATCCGCAGTCACGTGGGCGATCTCATCTGCGCTTCTGAGTGGGCGGTAGGGAGGGGGGGAGCGCAGGGTGCCGGGAGGTGGGGAAAGCTACGCTCGTCCGCAGCGTCTGCTGCTGACGTCAGTCCGCGATACCAGCGTGTGTGACGGGATAACTGCTCCTGCAAGGGGCGAAGGAGAGCGACCATGGGTAAGGCTCAGTGCTACGCTCCTTGGGTGTTGTCGCCGCTGACACTGGTGGCACGACTTCCCCGCGACGAAGGGCCTCTCTCGTTGTTTGTGGAACGAAAGCGGCAGAAGAAAAGTGTAGTGATGCGCAAGACGCGCTGTGCGAAGACGATGGCTGCGATATGGCGCTAGAGTAGCGCGAGTCGTCTGTGTGGAAGCAAAGCGCCGCATGAGCGCAGATCTGTCTGCGGTAGCTGCTGTGAATTGCGCCTAGGCGTCACCCACGCGCTGCCTCTCGTGATCTCCCGATTAGCGAGGCAGACGGGCCACGCTTCTCTCCATTTGAAACGTGCCGCACAAGACAAATTGTCTGCGCCAGCAAATATATCGCGAAATTAAAACACGTATAGAGCTGCGCTCAAATTTCGCATTAGGGAGTGTCGTAATCGTCTGCGAACCTTTCTATTTACTTTTGTTTTTGCTAAATTAGTTACAAACAATATGGGGCCTTGCCCAGTGACACTGGCTTTTGAACTAGCAACAGCACATCATCCCTGGTGACACGTTTAGTCACTTAGGCGGTAAAACAAGACTGCCCGCAGCAACATTGATGCGTGTTAGCTTTTCTCTGGATTTGTCGACTACTTCAGCCGACTTCACGCTTTTTGCAAAACAGACAAACTGACGAACCAATATGTAATTCATGCGACATCGCAGTGATACGAAAATACGAAAAATATCCCTTGACATATTATGTTTACATGCTGTGAATCATTTTCAAACAGTTGCTATTAGGGCTCCATGTCATAAAGGTGCTCAGTGATATAGGCCATTTCATAATGCCCTTGCTTTTCCTTATTATTCTGCGTACCATTCAACATTACAATGTATACTGAGTGACTGAGATCAACCTGGGCTTCACAAGACACGAGACCATTGACTACGTTGAGACACCACCTCGGTGCTTCAAGTGTCAGCGCTATGGACATGTGGCCAAGTACTGCCGTGGTGAGCAGCGGTGTAAGAGATGTGGAGGACCGCACGATTTCAAAACATGCGCGTGCAGAGAGAACGTTCTATGTGCAAACTGTAGTGGTGGTCATCCAGCTAGTTATAGCAAGTGTCCTACGCGGGCAGCGGCAATAAAGCGTAAGAAAACGTTTATCTTGGGGCCAACAGGGAACGATGAGAAAAATACGACGAAAAAAACGACAGAAAGACACAGAGAGTCAGACGCAATGAAATGGAGCTCAAAGAGTGAAACTGATTTTCCAAGCCTGAAGCCTTCTCCAGGAATCCAGGACACAGTGGCGCCATCGCGCAGCGGACCGGCTAAAACAGTCAAATCAATGAACAGAGGCCCCGTAGAAGAGAAGACTGCTGAACAACCGGAACAGCGAAGTTATGTGTCTGTACTGCAGCGACCCCAATCGCGTTGCGATGAAAACACACCACAGGAGAACTGTCAGCAGGTGCTACGTGCTCTCTTCAAGGCCTTACGATCACACATAGAGAAGATGCCGGCTAGCTCGATGAAGGAAATGCTCGAAGTAGTCCTCGCTCTCGAGTCAGTGATTCTCAGCTCTACCTCTTCTTAAAGCACCTAGCAATATGGCTGCGGTCAGGACACAATGTTCACCATCTCGTCCACAGGTGCCACTTATTACGCAATGGAACTGTGCGGGTCTTGCGTGCCATTTACCTGAACTGTCGCTTCTCTTACGCAACATGCCTGTGCCAATATTGGCCCTGTCCGAGGCTGGTCTTCCAAGTTCCAGAACAATTGCTGGTTATGTCGCACACGGAAACCAAAGTATTCCAACATTTCCGAACGGAAGCGCCATGCTATATGTGAGACGTGAAATACCACATTACGTTCTACCAGTTCAAGACCTTTGCAGCAGTGCTTTGGAAGTCACTGCTGTACAAGTGCGGCTGGGAAATCGAAGCCTCAGCGTGGCCTCTGTGTATGTGAGCTCTCGCCTGAAGGTCTCGATGGGAGAAATTATCAGAGACCTCTGCAGCCGCTGCCCAGCTCCTAGGATTATATGTGGCGACTTCAACGCGCACCATACTCTCTGGGGCGACAAGGCGACTGATGCACGTGGAAAGCAAATTGTTAGCGCTTTAAACACCGAGGGGCTCTGCGTGGCAAATGACAAACAGCCAACGTTTTTTCGACCACCGGCCTCTTACAGTGTCATTGACTTGACGTTACACTCAACGGACATCCTCGCATCGTCAACGACTAGTAAAGATAGAATGGGCAGTGATCATTTTCCTGTCTTCGTTAACATTGCTGAATATCGAACCAACGGCCGAAGATCCTGTCCTGTGACGCATTGGGATACATACAGGGACGGCCTAAGCGAGTCATCTGGAAACCTGTTCGCGGACATGCTACGTAGCAAGAGATTGGCTACCGCTGAGCTGAAGCTACCCGACCACTTCCCCGCTCCCGATCTAAAGCTCAAAAATCTATGCGCTGCCCGTAGAAGAGCGGAACGGAGGCTGATGAGGACGAAAGGCAACCCATCAATGAAGACTATATACAACAGGATTAACGCAGTAATTCGACGTTATACAAGGAAACTAAGAAGAGATCAATGGGCATCATTTTGTGCAAGCCTATCGGTCTTCACGCCAGTTCCAAGGATATGGTGGGTCGTTAATAACCTTGCTGGAAACTTTCGACCAAACAAGCCATTTGAAGCCCTAGCATTGAAGTTAGACAAGACACTCGCTTGCCTTGCGAATGACTTCGCTGAAATATACTCTTCCGGAAGGTCAGCTGGCACAACCAACCCGCCACCGCCGCTATCGTCGCCTATAATGGATGCTCCTTTCACACTCAGAGAGCTGGAACTAGCTATGAGCAGCCTCCGACGTCGCTGTGCGGTGGGACCTGACCTCATCAGTAATCAGATGCTGACTAACCTACCGGTTGAGAGACGGCGTGATTTGCTGACATTTTTTAACCAAGTCTGGGCCAGTGGGGCTATCCCACATTTATGGAAGGTAGCATGGGTGGTACCGGTTCTGAAGCCTGGAAAGAATCCTGCAGCTCTGGACTCATACAGACCGGTATCACTGACCTCGTGTGCAGCGAAGCTAATGGAGAAGATGGCGTGCACAAGACTCACTTGGTATGTCGAGCAGGGTCGAAAACTACCATCGTGCATGACTGGGTTTCGGCAGCGTCTAAGCGCTCAAGACAATGTGCTGGACCTTCTAAGCCACATAGAACATTACAGTGCGGATGGCCTGTCGACACTTGCTGTTTTCATGGATGTTTCTAAGGCTTACGACTACGTGTCTCAAAGAGCCATCATCAGCCAGCTGCAAGTTATAGGCGTCACGGGTCATCTCTTGCACTTCATACATACGTTCCTCAATGATCGTCGCATCAGAGTTCGTCTTGGCGACACTTTGAGCGATGAAATACGTATATTTCGCGGTGTGCCACAGGGGAGTGTTTTATCTCCCTTATTATTTAACACTGCCATGAGTAGCCTCCCAAGTGTACTAAACCATCGAACACCAGTGAAGATATCTATATATGCCGATGATATCTGCATTTGGGTCTCCGGCTACCAGCATCGCCGCCTTGCACGAATAGCCCAGGGAGCAGTAAAAGCCATTCAGGGCCACTTGGCAACGATTGGATTATCACTATCAGCAGAAAAATCATCATTCGTACTATTTCCTGGAGTGAAAAGAAAATCTACACGTTTGACGCTGAATTTGGACGGATACCAGATTCGACAAGTCACCAACGTCCGATTTCTGGGCGTTACCTTAGATCACAGGCTACTCTGGCGCCGCGGTGTTGACCACGTTGTGGCGTCATCGTCACCCAGGCTACATGTGCTCAAGCGAGTCGCTGGCATACGCTGGGGCAACCACCCGACGTCCATGCTACGGCTACATACAGCGTTGGTTACAAGTCGAATCCTGTATCAGCTACCTCTGATGTCACCCTCAGACAGCTAATACGAGCGCTTAGAAGCCATCCACAGAAAAGGTATCCGACTTTGCCTTGGGGTCCCTCAGCCAGCGTCAAACAAGAAAGTCCTCTACGAAGCTGAGTCACGCCCTCTACGACTTCAGGCTTCCCAGGCTCTGATGATCCAGCTCCTACGATTGAATGAGTCTACGCCCGGCAGAGCGCTCTTACGACGTATAGGTAACAGGCCGCGCTCACATTTTTATGCAGCATTGAACACGCTTCGCGTATTAGGATTGCGCTGCTCGAGACAGAGGGAAAGGATAGAACCACCCTGGACATTCGAGGACATCATATGCAACTTCAGTGTACCACGTTTGCAATCAAAGAGCTGCATTCCATCTGCAGAAGCCAAGTCATTAGTCCTGGAACACCTGAACACGATTTACCCGAGTCACCTACAAGTATACACAGATGGCTCTGTCAAGGCAGACGAAGACCGCTGTGCAGCTGCATTCTATATTCCCTCTCTAAGATATACGTGGTCTGGCCGTCTGGACTGTATAGCCTCGTCGACAGTTGTGGAAGGCGCAGCAATAGCTTCTGCTCTGCGCAAATTAAAGACTTTGCCTCCGCAGAATGTGGTTGTCCTTACGGACTCAAAGGCCGCATTACAACAAATATACCGTGGTTTTCCATCCCTCAAGTTCCCACGCAAATCCCTAGCCATCGTGAAAGAGCTCAACAACAAAGGCTTCACAGTAAAGTTTCAATGGATTCCTTCCCACATTGGTATCTCAGGAAACGAAAAAGCTGATGCGCTTGCATACGCAGCGCTCTATCATCCTCCCAAAATCAAGGCTCCAAAGAGTAATCAAGTGCAAAAATCTGACATTCGAAATCACTTTGCGTCGCTTTGGGTTCCACCGCATATGCCCTGCGTAACCAAGCGATTGCACCGAGAGGAAGCCACACTTCTATATCGAATAAGGACAGGATCTGCAAATACACCGGCCTGGTTATTTAAAACGGGGCGAATCAATTCTCCGAACTGTTCGGCATGCAACGAGACAGGAGACATTGAGCACATTTTGTGGTCCTGCCAGCAATTCCAAGATGAAAGAGACACTCTCCTGAAGAATCTGCAAAGCCAGAACCTTCCGCATGCGTGCCTGCAACACCTGATATTTCCCGCGGGATCAGTTATAGCCCGAAAAGAAACTTCACGTCTCCTCATCGAGTTCTTAAGAGAGACTGGTTTGATGGACACATGGTGAAACCCTTCAGCGGTATTGTGCGAGACGCTCGGGCGGAGCAATTGCCGGCCTTGTTCGCCAGGCTAAACCCGCCTGTTGCTGCAATTCACCACCACCACCACCACCATCAAAAGCACCTTGATTTTTATCTTTTTTTTTCTTTTGCAGAGTAAATGGTCACCAATAGGCGATGAAAAATGCGCATATGAAAGTGCAGGCTACATGTTCCAGGCTAAAGAAAACTTGCAACTATGTTTCTGTATTCGGCCATTAAGCTTCATCCATTGAGTAAGCGCAACGAACTAATTTGTACGGTCTTTCTCTATAATGCAATGAGAGCGGCACACTTGAACCTTTTAATGAGCTTGTGTAAGCGATATTTCCTTGCTTCATTCGGCTTATTGTCTGTTTTTAAACTTACAGCAGCAGCACAGCACATAAAAAAAAGGCAGCGGTAACCTATAGGTGCCCAAGACAGGAGATTAAATGCTACGCTCTGTCGTTGGATGAAGTACAGTTTGTTCTATTTCTCTTATTTATTTTGTTGTCTGATAATATTCCGAGCACAATTAAATGTATCGCTCTTCGTAATTCGTTCGCGAAGGCAATAAACTGTATTCTTACCTTGCCCTCCTTCTTAATCGCGTAATTAAGGGCCGTACAGTGCTCATTGTCGGACCCACTCTCGTGGGCGGATACGCCGTCCGGAACAGTAATATCGAATATCTCTTCATAATAAAGCCATCGTTATTCTTCTATGAAGAGCTTAGTTACACAATTCAGTTTCAGCCATCTATATAGGTAGAGAAGTAGAGGCGCGTTCTTTACACGCTTCCGTATTTTTACGAGTGCTGCACCTTCAAACATATCTTACATTAGTTCACTCGAAGATGTGGAAAGATTTTTTTTTCTTCCTTTTTGCCAGCATCTCTGAGGAGTTTACTACCGCTATTAGAGCATTCGCTGCCTTGGAATTTGCAAGAAGATTACCTGCACAAGCATGCTAGAAAAACGGGGTGTCATGTTGCGCCGTTGATGCCCTGCTGTGAACTGAAAGAGAAACCAAGGAAATGGTACTGAGCTTACCCATACGGTCGCCTGAATGGCGACCGTGTGAGGAGTAATGGGTGATGATAAAGAACAAGAATTCTGGAGTGCTACGCGCCAAAAGCACGATCTGATTACGAGGCACGCCGTACTGGAGGGCTTCGGATTGATTTTGGCCACCTGGGGATCTTCTTAACGTGCCCTCAATGCACGAGACACGGGCGTTGTTGCATCTCGCTCCCAGAGAAATATGGCGGCCGGGATTTGATCCCGCGACCTCGTGTTTGGCAGCTCCACACCATAGCCGCCACGCCACCACGGCGGGAAGAAGTAAAGAGAACAGATAATTTACTCGAATGGTAGGAAGCCCACCTAACAAAGGCTTGTAAGTAATGTATGTAATTTTGATGCAAATCCTATTATAGCTATTCGCAAATGCTGCTTGAACCGTCGCATCAGACCGCTTGCCTAGACGTCTAGAGAAACCCCGTACGTTGCGTAACGGTCCCCAACAGCTTGCCGAACAAGAAGCCAGGTGAAGCTGATTACAGGCTGCACTCCTACCTTCATCTAACAACAGAAAAAAAAACAAAAATATAAAAACGGTTTTCTTTTTTTTCCTCCAGTGTGTCATATGTAGGTTGTGTCTGCACGTAAGGAATCCAGCCGTTGAAGGCAAAATTAGCCTACTGAATGCTAAATTTGATAATTAATATCTAGAAATTTCTACATCAACTTGTACCAAACGGAATTAGTTATCTTGGAATAAGATTGTAAATTTTCTAATGTACACATACACTATGAGTGCGAAACTAAAAATGGCGTTTAATAATTATTTTTTTTGGATTACGTATTCTTTGGCCTTCTCCCAAGCCGCATACCCAAGCTGCATAAACCCCTATGCAATGTACACTGGCGTAGCTAGCATATCCTTTTCATAAAATTAGGAGTATTTTAGCACTTAATGGTCTGTATATGTGGTCATGTAAATTTAGTGACCTCAAGAATGTCTGTAATTGTTCAGATTGGCCCGCCATGGCTGCTTAGTGGCTTTGGCGTTGCGCTGCTAAGCATGAAGTTGCGGGATCAAATCCCGACAACGGCGGCTGCATTTCGATGAAGGCGAAATGAAAAAACGCCCCTGTTATGTGCATTGGGTGCATGTCAACGAACCCCAGGTGGTCAACCTTAATTTAGAGTCCCCCAATGTGGTGTGCCTCATCATCAGATCTTGGTTCTGGAACGCAATACCCCTTAATTAAATAAAATTATTAAGATTGATCTGTAGCTTTCTGAGCTAATGGCGGCTGATATATATATATATATATATATATATATATATATATATATATATATATATATATATATATTTGAAGAAAAATGTGCGGCCGCTCGTGGACAAGCACAAACAAACATTTAATTGTAATGTTTGGGCTGGGATCCGGGTCTCTACATGGGCGCGCGACCTATCCACTACGCTACTTTACAGAACCGTGGTTGATTTAAGATATCAACCATGACTTTTTTCACGTTATTGAACAGCCGATCCGAAGAGCTATTTTCTTCACCAACACACACACACACACACACACACACCTATATATATATATATATATATATATATATATATATATATATATATATATATATATATATATATATATATATATATATATATATATATATATATATATTCGAAAAGATTCGAAAAAAGACGGTGATTGGTCTGAATTAGTGTACTCTAGCGAGCTCATCAAACGATCAAAGGAAAACAAACTGGAAGCGTTTCTTGAAGTCCCATATCAAGTTCACTGCCACTCACAAAAACCACAATGACCTTCATGGCTTAACAAGCGGAACATTATGAGCTAAAAGAAGTTTTTCAGAAAAAGGCGTGTTGTTGAATCGTGCCAAGGATGCAGCCATTGGCTGACTCTCGTGAATACACCGAGCACTCGCAGAACACGTGATCAATATTCTTCAGAACGAGGCAGTTCTCACAATCAGTTCAGAATAGGCTGGCGAAGCTGTTGAACAAAGGCCACGCAGTCTCATTCTATGGAGAAAGCTTGTCTGGCTTATGCGAAAGTCGGGTGGCGCGCGAAATGCTAATTATGGATCAAGCAGATGGAATCAGCGATGGTGTTTATCTAGCTGCGTCCAGTAACTTATAGGGACGCGCATGATGTGATATAACATATCGGCAGCATCAAGTCTCGAAAAGCGGATCGAAATGGAAGCAGAATTGGAGAGCCCTAACTTTACCTCTGCGTCAACGAGCTCATTTCCATGCGTACAATCAGAATATTTACCTCAGAAGAAGGTCGGGCGTCCCTTTGACCTAACATGTTCAGCCTCCCTGAGTAAGTGCGCAGTTCCTCTCCTAATTTATTCAACGCTGATTTCGTGCCAAGCCTTACCTCAAAGCAAATGAGAACACTTGGCCCGCCCTATCAGGCCTGGTTAAATCGCAGTGCATTCTTCGTTGAAAGGCTGGCGCCAGATCACTTCTTCTTCTCTGTCGAGCATGTCCAACATGATATACCATCTTTATAATAAGGCACTAAAAAGATAGCAGAATTCATGAAGGATTAAGAAGTGTCTAACCGTTCATTTCATCGCTTTATATTATTAATGGCTTATCATTCTTAGGGTACTTGACGCACTTTCTGGAGGCTGTGTTTGTAACTTTGCTCGTGTCTATCTACGTATCTATCTAACCGTTTTCCCGACTACCTGGGTTACGGGTAATCCGTGGTTGAATGAGTAGTGCATCGGTCGCAGCTTGGCCTCATCCTTATAGAATTTGTCGAGGGATCCAATACATCAATAATAACTGCATTGCCATTGCCAAAGATGCTGCAAACGAATTCTTGAACGCTACGCCCTGCCAACACAAGTAAAAGTTGTATTTTTCACAAAATAATACATTCGTATGCCTAAAAAAGTGTTCAAGAAATAACTGATATCAATGATTCCATGTTGTTTTGTCGATTTAGTAAGTAAAGAAAATACCACACGAACTTTAGAACTATATCAGTGTAAAACTAGCAAATCCGTGCATGCTGCTGATATGAAAAACGTAAAGACCGGGAAATCGACAAGATGAGAAAAAATATTTCGGGGAAACTTTATTATTGCAGAACCTTGTTTGCATTATTGTACATATGCAACAGCCAGGGAAAAATCTCGATGATGCTATCTTTCGTTCCAATGCACTGCGCAGAATCAGCTGTCACCGGTCGTGTATTGTTAGTAATTGCACCGAAATTAAAGTCGCAACAGAGAGCACAAATAAAAAGCTGGAGTTCTGAAAAATATACGGTAGAAATGCGATGATACAGCTTCATAAAGGGCGAAAACGTGTCACTGGCAAAAAAGTTCACAGCATGTATGAACAAAAACTCGCGACAAGATATTTAAATATACGTATAAGTCTCCAATCAATCTACGTATCTAAGGAAAAGTCACTGTATATAATGCGTTAAGCAAATAAACACATTACGCAATCAGATTCAGAGATCTCAGAATCCTGAGGTCCGCTCCCCCTCCCTGTACTGCCCCCGATGCGTCGAGCGCAACGGAGGGCGGCGCGCTTCCTCCCCGCTTTGCTCCCTTGCGCACACAAGACTGAGCCACCATCGTTGGTTCACCCATCGCCCGCTTCCATATTACGATTTCACTCGCGCATACAAGATGCGGTGCGCGGTGACGACGTTATCGCCCTTGGATTCTACACGGAACATGACGGCGACGGCAGGAATGCGCCTGGAGTGTCCATATAATTGCTATCGCAATATTATAATAAGTGTATACGGCGAATGAAGAGTCCCATGGCCCATTACTTTCCGCAAGAGAACAAGTAACACAACCCAACTTTCACCATGCGACAATTCGCTGCGCCACAACAATGTCTGTTTCTTTTGTGGGGTGGGGGCACCGAAATGTAAAAACGCAAAGGAAAGCATGTTGGGCACAATCGAATGCCTACTTTGGGCACCAAACTGGCTACTGAAGGAATATTGAAATAAACGTGAGACGCTTGGTCAACAGACAATCATGCGCATACTGCTCGGTATCCAACAGTGGCGAGACAAGGCTTTCCGGAAAGGTCATGATAACGTCGAAGTGAATGTGATACCCTCAGGCGAGCATGTTGCAATCCGTCGAGTCCCCACAGTGATGGCGGCAAGAGACCAATCTTTCTTTTTCTGGTCTGCTAGACAGAAAGCGTCCCAAACTCTGCCAGACCAAAATCAGCTCAACCAGAGAAAAACGAACGCGCACCGAAGTGTGCGGCGCGGTGGCCGGAGCAACACGAGCAAAACGCAAGTGCTCGCTCTGGCAGCCCGCGGGTAGCGAGAACAATAAAACTGAAGAGACTCAATGTGTACTCGCGAATAAAAGTCAAAGTAGAAAAAAATAAATAAGCGCGTAGCTACCCTTGCTGGCTTTAGTATCTTGACATAGTGCAGGTGAAAAAAAAATGTTGACATTCTTCTCTATGACATGAAAGCACAAATGATCCGCCACATCGCTTCGTCTCATGAAACCTCGCTGCGTCATTTGTCAACTTGTCTGATAGTGTGTTGATTTGACTTGTCTCGTTGTATGCTCCGATGTACGACTTTAGAGAAGTCAACGCACCTTTGGCGTCAAATGTTTATAACGACATTAAACCGACAAAGTTCCGGAATTGAAAAACTAAAGCATGACTTTGGAAATGTCAATGCACCTTTCGCATCAAATGTTTATGAGAATTTTATGCCCATATAGTTTCGCAAATGAAATATATGCTCTCCGTAGCTTCCGCGGCCCCCGCGAGATGCCGCGACGTGCCGCTCGCCATCAAAACGCCGTTAAAATTTTGTACTCAAATAGGTCTTCTTGCGTTATGTGACTCCAGATGCATTGGCGTTACCACGAAATCCAGCCCCAGTTCGCAATGTTCGCGCCGAAGTGTCTTTTCGAGCGTGAAAAATACGGTCTAGACAAAATACAGAATGACTTCCGGCGTCGGGGGTTATTTTGGTCGGGGTGAATGACAGTACGACAAAATTTCGGGGAGAGGGGGGGGGGGATGGAGCCCCATAAGTCCTCCCCCCCCCTTGCTACACCCCTGGTATGCAGCTTTATAACGAACGGCTTTCACGGTAACGCTTTAACAAGGTGCGCCATTATTGCACTGAGTACGCGCTGCTCTTCAATGAAGCTCGCCAACTTGAGTTTCCGAGCACGTACCACTGAGGGTGCCGCATGCGAGCGAACAGTTATCAGTGTTCGCCGGCACTGGCACGCCCCACTACTCGGCAGTGCCACTTATCTAGTGGCACTGCGTATTCACAGCGTCTCCAGAAATAAGCGAGAGAAAAGTCCAGGGGATGCCGCATGACGCATTCATAAGCCTTCGCACGCACCGGCGCGTCATGCATTTCGGAGACCACGCGTAGGCTTCGTGGCGGTGGTGCTAGATGGCGCCGAGCGTTCTTAGGGTATAGTGTTCCTGTATATGCTCCCGCATATACAGGAACACTATTAGGGTAGCACCGAAATTGGAGTCTCGCTGCAATGCACGCCTCATACATAACTCGTTTCGACGGTAGCAATACGTTGTGTCGCTACATTGATTCAATGCTAAACGCATTTCCGTCGACAGGCGTTGGAGATTGGTTGTGAAAAATTCTTTCTTGTTTTTATTCTTGTTCGTATTTCTGTTTTTGTTTTTTTGTGTGTGTGTGAAATATCGGACATTTTTGCCTACTTCTTTTCTTGTACTTCCGTGGCGCGCTGTTTCCTTGTGCTTTTCTGGGGAATGTAAAAGCAGCAAGTGGGAGCAGCAGATTTTTCCATGCATTAATTTGTTGAGAAGAACATCCGAACTGTTGTGCCTACAGGTGAGGGTAGGTAACGTGAGTGTCTGTGTTAGCTCTATGGAGATGGAAGTCTTTTGAAAGAATCGATGTCAAATTTAGATGCGAACTTTGTTTGCACACTTTCGAGAAATTCACAATTTGACCTACAGATGCCACCCCAAACGACGGAGGCGTACACAAGAACTAGAAGTCGTACGCTCTTAAGAAAGGTACAAATGGCCCAGGTTGTTTGAAGTCTCTTGTCCCGAAAGTTCCAAGTGCGCGCTGCCTCGTCTGTTGAGCGTGAGCCTGCAAACATGCCGACATCTCTTCAGAATTTCTACCCAGCATTCTGCGCCCCCGCTTCTTTCTCTGAAAGAAAACTGTCCGCCTGCACCGATACACGCCATGTTTCAAGAGCTTAAACCACGGCTTCCACGATACGGTTTCCTGGCATTCAGACGTGTGCTGCTCACCATGGCTTATAGAGGCACCGAAAATAGAAACGTACGTCAATCGAAGGGCTTATAAACAAAAGCGACGTTTCCACATTAGCAGCGATACAACTATCGTAACATAAGCTATTCGACAAGTACCAGGAATCTATTCATGCCTACACGGACGGTTCTGTAATCAAAGAAAGTGCGACTGTAGATTATGTTACACTATCATTATAGGAAGGGTACGCTTGCGGACTAAGCCGCACGTCGTTACCAACTATAGCTGTACTAGTGGCAATTCTCGAAGCCACTTATTTGATCAAAACATATGAGACACCAGAAAAGGGGGTGATTCGTACGGACTGCTTATCGGCTTTAGTATGTCTTGAAAATATTGATGGCAGCAAACCACACGCACGAATAACATAAGCAGTGCTGAAGAGTTCAACTCAGGCTACTGAAAGAACACATGAAGCGATATTAAAGTGGGCCCCGGGACACGCTGGTGTAGCAGGCAACGAATTAGCTGACTCGTTGGCGAAGTCGGCTCATAAAGATGCAAAATTCCAAATGATCCATTTATCACCAATGGATGCGGAACTCATGTGAGTACTGAAGAAGGACTTGCGTATGTCAACCTGGTTCAATGAAAATACTAAGGAATCTATTCTTTACTAAGTGGACACTGAACTCAAATACCAGCTTGACGTAGAAATTTCGAGAAGTACCGAAGCACTAATTCATCGACTGCGCCTTGGAACAACATACACCAAACATTTTCTGCATCGCATAAAGCGGGCTTCTTTCCTTGACTTGCTCCTGTGTCAACGACTATAAGGATGTTCGCCATCTGCTCCTTGAATGCGCCAAATATGCGATGGAAAGGTGGCAGCTAGAAGAAGAGCTTCATTCCACTGATCATTGCCGACTTTCTTTACTCGCAAGATTACTGGGCCTCTGGCCATTCTCAACACAGTCCACATCACGGCCGCGTGTGAGTGTTTGTGACTGTGTTCACACACTATTGGCGGTGCGACCTGCTTTTGCCTTCCTTTTATATTTATATGACCCTGGGTGTATAGCATTCTGGGCTGTGGATTTCTAATATATATATATATATATACATATACATATATATATATATATATATATATATATATATATATATATATATATATATATATATATATATATATATATATATATATATATATATATTGTTGTTGTTGTTTCTGCTATGCGAAAAGGAGTAGCCGTCTCGATACAGGGTGACTACATTTCTTTCTTTTATTTTCACGTCAATAAAAAAAACTGGAGATTGCTCGGGAAACATTGTCGGTGCAAATTAGGAAGAGAAGCATACCTTACACGGAACATTCGGATACACACCTAGACAAAAGAAAATTGGTCATTGAAGCTGCACCTATTGAGGAGACATGTAGCTGCATAGAAGAGCTACAAGAGCAGCTGCAACATCGCAGTGTGGTAGGTTCTCGAGCATTAGGGGATGATAGACTACTTCGAAGGCTTTCCTGAGGTCGCGGTGTACAGCATCAACTCGCCCCATTTGTGTGATGGCTGTGGAAACCTGCATCATAAAGGTGACAGTATTGGTGGTCAGTAATAATAATAATAATAATAATAATAATAATAATAATAATAATAATAATAATAATAATAATAATAATAATAATAATAATAATAATAATAATAATAATAATAATAATAATAATAATAATAATAATCAGACCCCGAGCAGCTAGCGAAGGCGCTATCAATAAACATAGCGAAGGAAGGCAACGTGCAAAGTGGTCCTGAAGCAGAGATCTATGAACCGACTAGCCCAACAACATGCCTTACTTCACAGATTGCATAGGCACACGGAAGCGGATATTCGACGCGAATAGACATAGAAACAACATAGAAAGACACACGCACACACTCCGTGGCGGTCGCCGTGCTCTTTGTGTGTTCAGCATGCTCGGACGACAAGGGTACAAAACCACAAAACGCACGAAATCTCATAGAGCTCTGTCACGCTTATTCTGTCGCCCTTTTCGCATCCACCGGCGTAATCCACGCGAAGTAAGCGCTGACAAATGAGCAAGAGGAGCGCATGTGCCACCATCTCCTCGATCGTCGACCTCGGTGCTGTGTGCAATGAGCTACCGGCCCTGGCGGATGATACCACCTTCAAACGGCGACTGCAGTATGTGGCAACAGCCGCCAACGGAACGATGTCTGATATGCGGTCTTGTTATGAAATGGTAGCTCGGACGAGAACGTCGAGCCCATTTAATTTTCTCGCTAACTCTTCCTTTTTTTTTCTCTTTATGCCAGCAAGTGTGTCGACGGGTATATGCAGGCGTGAGTATTCATATTCGTTTCGCAATGACATGCAGAGCTTCACAAGAGTCATTTGCAGGCTACTAGAACGTACAGTGCCAAAAGAATTGCCCGTGAAGAAAAAAATTTCTCCCTTGCTTAGTGCCACAGAGATAAGACAGAACGTGTAGGATTGTCAAATTACCATACGAGAACCATAAGAATAATAAAAAAGTAGTAAAACACGTAATAACAATCCTTTGCCTCCTCGGTCGCCGGTGTGCGCGCCGGCGCTTCTTTTTGATTGTGGGTCTGCAGAAATATCCGGAAAAGGCTTTGCCCGTTTTGATGAACCGTAGTCATGACGGTCTTCCAGCCGTCCGGAACAATATATTTGCGTATGGGTGCTTTATGAGCGCTTTCGCTCGCCAAGCGGGCCGCGTTTTTCTCGAAGCAAAAGTTTAAGGTGACTGTGACGGAAACCGCTAAAGCGCTCCTTTACCTTGCAGGGGTTCTGTGAACACGTCCGTCCTGCACGTTTCGCTGGTTGTAGACGCGAACCGAAGTAATGTTTACATATATATGTATATATATATATATATATATATATATATATATATATATATTTATATACTATGTGCATATACAACTCCGTGTTTTATATAATCTCATACGAACAGCCAAGACAAAACAAAAATAAAGCAAAACAAGTAAAAACTATATATATATATATATATATATATATATATATATGTATATATATATATAGAGAGAGAGAGAGAAAGAGAGACCTTTCGTTTACACCGTATTCCAAGAGAGCAAGTTTTTTGCTGGAGTCGTATCAGCAGTTTTCAGCAAGTAAACGAGATAAAATAAAAGCTGAGCGGCCACAACGATGTGGCTATACGAGATTAAAAAAATGTTTTACGAAACTTCGAATGTTCTTTTTTCTCGTCTTTTTTTCCTTTTTTCAAAAGCCTGCCGCAATCACCGCAGATCCCACGAAAACAGAGCGAGGACTGGTGTGCCGGAAGCGTTAACGTTTTGTGCCGGTCCCTGCGCATCAACAAAAATCTATAATTGCTACGAGGGGGCACTTTATTTTTTTAATTATTGGTTTAAGAGTGCGTTTCTTATCGCTGCCTTTGCAATAGCGTCCCTTTGAGGTGATATAAATTAGAACCCTTTGTATTTGGAGACATGTCATTCTTTCAATGGTGCTGTATTGTACCGTCGCGTTTCGAATTTTGATTGGAAAAATAAATATATAAGCTTTAAACTTAGCTCACTGCGCCATCCTTTCTTTGCGACTGCAGCTCTGAGTGCTTTGAACATTGCAAAAGCGCAGCGGCCTCATTTAAAGGGTCGTAACGAATTTGCGTTTTACTGATTTATTTCAATAAGGAAGTTTTGTCTTTGGTCCGGGACACAAACTGACGTGAAAATCAGTTAAACAAACAAGTGCTGTAATAATCGTTTGTTTCAGGAGAGCAAATTTATTCAGGCACCGAAGCAATTGCTTTATCACGCTCTACAAAAGTTTTAATTTATTTCTTAAAAAAGAATTAAAAAAAACTGTCACAATTTACCGGCTTAGGCACGTTGGGAAACTCAATTTTCACTTAGGTTTTCCCGCGCCTTGTGCGGTTTCGCTAAAGGCGGCGTTTCCTTGCATGCACAAGCAGTGACACAGGCACTTGCGTGAAGAGAAGTCGGGACTATTCCACTGTTTGGAACGTTGGGTGCCGCAAAATGACGGTCACGTAAGCAACCAATTGGACACTACAAACGCCGGCACTCAACGCGAAAGCAGTATAGTGGTGGGGAGAAGAACGACGAAAAAGGAAAAAGAGCTCCGCATGTGTGGGGAAAACAACGCCAACACATCGTTCATGGACGCGAGTGCTTGTGCTGTCTATGAGCAATGGGGCCATTAGGCATAAAATTCATTATGAAGGATGATCAGTGGCTGTTTGATGGACGTGCTATCGCAAATGTTAATAAGGTACGCCTTGACTATAGGAAGCACTTAGTCATTCCTGTGTCTAAATCATCATCATCATCGTCGTTGTCGTCGTCGTCATCGTCGTAATAATAATCAGCCTATCTTTATGTACACTGGAGGATGAAGGCGTCTCACAGGGATCTCCAATTACCCAGATTTTGCGCTAGCCGATTCAAACTCACGCCTGCAAATTTCATAATTTCATCACCCCACCTAAATTTCTACTGTCCTCGACTGCGCTTCTCTTCTCTTGGCACCCATTCAGTAACTCCGTTGGTCCGCCGGATATCTGCCCTATCCTTTACAGTGTGTCTTAATCACGGTGGTCTGAATCTAACTGCAAAATTGGGAGTGCATTTGCACTCGCTACCGCGTTACTTAATGTTAGACGGCGCTCCACCTGTTATCGAGCGTTTAAGCTCACATTGAGGCCACGACCCATCTGCCATATACAAGAGCGACCGCATTAAAAATGAATTTAATGAGTTGCACCGGTACAGCACCCAACAATGTCATATATATATATATATATATATATATATATATATATATATATATATATATATATATATATATATATATATATATATATATATATATATATATATATATATATATATATATATATATATATATATATAGATGTATGTATATACAGAAGAACCGAAAGCTTTGTACGGGTGGGGCTCTATTTTGGATAACAGGGGCGCGTCTTCGCCTCACTTTTCAAAGCCTGAATGCTTACCAATTCGCTCAGCTTTCTGTCGTTGCCAGGATACCGCGTTTCGAGCAAATTCAAGAGTGCATGGGCTTCGATCTTCGCATATGTCCCGTATTTGACTTCATACATTGACTGCGTTGGCCGGTCATTCAAGAACCGGATTACTTATTGCTGCTTTGCCGGAAGATGACGGAGCGAAACAAAATCTGAAAAGGATATTCCTCACGAAGGCATCATAAAAGTTATTGCAATGCTTTTTCTTAAAGCAGACTATCTGAAAAAGTACTGCGTAACTATTACACTGACAAATACCGACATAAAAACGGGAGGCTAGATGATATTACATTGCGTTTCTAGCGAAATGAAAATAATACAGCTATATCGATCTCCCTATGGTGGTGATAGCTACTTTTTCCCACCTAAAGGGGAGTACTAAATGATGACAATTATGTAATAATAATAATAATAATAATAATAATAATAATAATAATAATAATAATAATAATAATAATAATAATATAGTAATCAATCAATCAAAAACGATGAAGAGAAAAAACTGCCGGGGAGTATAGGTAAAAAGAAATAATCAATAAACGATTTTAAAACAAGAATGCACATATACAACAAGGCGCAAGGTGAATATAAAAGAAAAAGGAGGAGAAGGGTAGTTGAACGATATGTGAAACTATGGCAAAAATTCAAAGCCCGCAAAAAAAAAACAATGACACCGAGTAGCGAAAAAATATCTAGATAATGAAAATAAGCGTTATGAAGACTCAGTATTCTGTGGCCGGTTGAGTGTTGGTGATGACAGCTAGGAACATGGAAACGTCTATGTTGCCGGCGGATTTTGCGCGGCATACGAACCATGATACAAATGAGGAGTTCGGGGCAGGTGCGGATCCAGTGAAAGAGTTCGAAAAGAAACAGAAGGTCAGTGCGATTAGGTGAGCAGTGAAGTAAGAGGAATTACAATAATCCAACAGTGCTAGAACAAGGTTCAGTGCTGGTGTTGGGAAAGCGGGGATGATATGGGCTTGGGAACTTTTTCTGTACCCGATCTATAATGTTACTGTTGGATCCAGAAATGTCATTCCAGACGATCGATGCGTTTTCGAGTTGAGGAAGACAGATTGTTGTGTACAAGTAGAGAAATGGCGTAGTAGAATTGAATTCTGTGGTAGCCTGCAAACAAAGCCAAGAGAACGCGTACGCCTAATTACAACCCGTTTAGTGTGAGCAGAAAACTGTAAGGTTGTGTACAAAAGTATACCGAGATCGTTGATCTCACAGACCTTACACAAAAGTACAGAATCTAAAGAATAAGTAAAAGGAATTCTTGCTATTTAGCGTGCGAAAGTCATGACTTTGGTCTTAGCAGCTTTCAAGGTAAGCTTATTATCTTCGCAGCATCAAAAAAAAAAAAAAACAGGTCAGAATCCAGGATGCGACAGTCATAAACAGTATGAATTTCCCTAGCAACCTTGATGTCATCGGCATATAGAAGGAACAATTAATTCGGAATAGCGGAAAGAACGTAATTAACCAAAATTAAGGAAAAGAGGGACGCCACTATTTGCAATGTAAAAAGTCGGTTTCGACTGAAAGGCGAGCTACCGATTGATATAGCAAATTATTATATAGCTATACGACGTAAGGATGGTAGTGTTATCGGCCGTATACACTTGTAGGCATGTGCTTACTAACTAAATTAACAATGTTATAACGTGTAAGCGGTACTGAACGAGGACGTACAATGAAACAGAGACACAGAAGCAGCGCTGTCTGTGTGTGTGTTTCTTTCTACGTCCTCGTTCAGTCGCGCATTCACGTTCTATCGTGAATTCAAACCAACTAGCCCGCCAACGCGCGTTTTAACTAAATTAACAAGCACAGTGTCGCGCGCGCTTCGGTAAACATGAACACATCTCCCTCGATGAGCGTGGAAACTAGCTGTCAAAATTCTGGAGTGAGAACCGCGGCATCAGCAGTGATGAAATTCACCTTCGTGCATCTCTTTCTTCAACGCAAACGAAACGTCCTTAAAACAACGCATACGAAGCTACCGGCACTACCGGACATAGCGAAAGAAATACAACAAGAGGGGACAGGCGGCACTGGGTGAAAACTGCCGACAGAAAACAGGCCACGGCTAGTGCTAATCCCATCCGCTAGTTGACGCGAGCATCGAAAAAAGAAAAAAAAAAGACAACGTGAAATGAACTTACAAACAACGTTTGATTTTTTTATTCTTTCCTGCTAAACCTAAAATTTTCGCGTATAAATGAACCCATACATCGCGACTTATTTTTCTTGCGTTATCAAGCAAGAAGCTAACGGCACGCAAGGTGCAAGGCGCGACCGATGCATGCGTCATGCGCCAGACGCGCCAGCGAGGCCGGTTGCGCATGTGAAGTTCGCCTGCTCGGCGACTCGTTTCTTTTGAATGTAGCGTGTTTGTTATGCTATGTTCACACTACGGTCGTAACGCGCGTAACAGCTCTTTTGGCGTATCGAACGTAACGGCTGTAAAAAACGTTACGGCAGTTAAGCCGGCACCTTTGTTCACATTTACTGCTGCTTAAATTACGGCTTTTACAACAGGCCAATCAAATTTGGAGCTGCAGAATCGACGTCACCAGCGGTCCAATATGGCTCCTGCCAACATGCGAGCGCTGGCCGAGATCGAAGAAATTGACGCTCAAAACAAACTTATAGTCATGTATTCAATCGCCCAAAGACGACGACGGCGACGCAGAAGTGTTTGGGTGCGGCAAGTATTTCTCGACAGGGCCGTGGACGGCGATTTTCACAACCTTTTCGCCAAGCTCCGAGTTGGTGACGCTGCGATGTTTCATAACATCATGCGCATGTCACCCCAGCAGTTCCGCTTCCTTGAAAACCTAATGAGACCACTCATCGAAGTTAGGAGCTCGCATCTGCGGCCATCGATTTCTTCGGCGGATAAACCAGATGAACTGAAAACAGTCTCGCAAGGCGCACGGCAAAAATTTTCACGAGCACAGCCAATCGTGCGCACGGAATGACGGAATGGCACTTCCCGCGCCCGGAGCTGTCTGCAGACGGGAGGACGAAAGTGTCGTCACCGGTTGTTGAAAGCCGAAAGCTTATCGGTCATTGGCTGTGTCGCAACGGCCGTAACATAACAGTCGTAAATGTTGCCGACCCTTTAACACTCTCACCCACGATTTTTGCGAGAATTGCGCACGTTGGTACCTTTACGTTCGCAGTCTGAACTAGACGCATACGCTTGTTGCGCTTCCGCTTACGTATGTTACGAAAAATCGGCGCCTTACGAACGTAGTCTGAACATAGCATTAGGCTCCCGGCGTATTCTTGCGTTCCTTCTGCACTTTGACACGGCACCACTGCACTATTGAATTACGGCAAGGTGAGAAATATTGTTTCACAGTTTGCGACGCATTTCAAGCAATTTTGCCTTTTACGGCGCAGAACCGAGACTTGTGACGCAGTTAGCGAAAAACAGTTCGGCCATCCTGGCATGCTTAATTTGAGTTAATGACTCTTATTCGGAGATGTTTGCGACGTTTTCTGTGGGCCCCAAGATTATTATAACTTATTTCGGTCATTTTTGGGCATGTTCGCCCCATCCGGCTTTCTGACGTAGTTCCGCGCGTACTGAATCTTACCGGCACAAGTTTTGGCGCTTTCTCTGACTCACAACATTATTATAATTACTTTCGTTACTTTTTGGGATACTTTTGAGGCACGCTCGCCACGCCTGTGGTTGTGACGCAGTTAGAGAAAAAGCAAGCCGGCTGTAGTGACAGTTAGTTTGGCGTGTAGTGAATGAGGCAAGTTCGTGACGCTTTCCATGGCCCCACAACATATACCTTCCTTCGGTACTCACGCTTGTCGAAGACGCGACGAGCAATGCCAAGAGTGATAGCACTGGAGTGTGTTGCTTGCGCCAGCAGAACGCGCAAAAGATAACGCCGAGGAGCTTAAAAACCAAGAACTCCGAAATTCTGTCTTCTGAACGACTGAAAACAAGCTTTGCACCCACGCATTACTCTTGAGTGCGAGTAGAAGGCATTTTGCGAGCGTCTAGCGTGGTCTCGCTGCAAGCCTGTCTTGTGGCCACCTCTGTGTATGAAGCGTACTGTCGCGTCGGCTGAGGCCAAATAGTTATGGAAACGCTATGGAACACCGGGTTGAGGAAGGTGAGCCACAGTCCATATTTAGTTACAGAGACATTACGAACCATTATAAGACGGAGAGGCGCCGTTACCCCCATCCTCACAAATCGCTTAGCAGAGAACAGCAAGCGATCTACAGGCAAATACAAGCAGGATCCTTCCCGCACCCTTACCTTCAAAACAAGATGTACCCGGAAAGGTACGAGAAGGATTGTAACTTCTGCAAAACTCATTTAGGCACGCTCCAACACGTCATTGGAGTATGCGATTTCATCAAGGCGATCCCCCCACCTCTTAACTGCCCCGCTACCCTACCCCATCCCTCATCCACCCTTACCGAGCGATGGGAGACCTTGCTAACCAGCACCGCCCTGGAAGACCAGCTCGTCCTGATCTCCAGGGGCCAGGCGGCTAGGGAAGCATATGGGTCCCGTGAAGAGGGAACCACTTCCATCGACGGCGTCTAAGAAGATGTCGAGCTCGGCTCAATAAAGTTGTTTCTCTCTCTCTCTCTCAGTCGCCCGTGCATTTGTGCTCTTGAAGTGCAGGAAATAATGCCCGCGAATGGGGGAATGCTCGGAAATCAGATGTTTTCTTCCTAATATACAGTATGGTTCGGAATGAGTCGAGTATTTTCGACGCCATGTGTGTAAAAGCAAATTGCTTTTGTTTGTAATGTCGCCCAACCACCAGTTTCGCATATTTCCCCCCTACGTGCGGTATTCCTATAAGCGCTAAATACCAAATCGACACATTCTTATTATTTACTTTTTTCAGCTAATGCCGTCCGGTGGAGCTTCGTACGGGAACTATTACTGCTCACCTGGTGCCACAACGTTGGATGAACGCACAAAAAGCCGGGAACGAGCATTTATATAGAGCGAAATAAACATTTCCTCGTTTTCAAGGCGTTTTGCGTCTAGCTTATGAAATTGCACGTGGCACAGATTCGATGGAGGCCTGTAATGATCGCTCGTAATAATTTTGATTAAACAATTCCGCAATAAGCCCTTGCGCGATTGAGCGCAACCTGACGGCGACGGCAACAACGACGGCAGAAATGCGCCTGGAGTGTCCATATTATTGCTATCGCAATAAAAGAAGAGATCTGGCCATTGACGTTAACGTAACATGATCTATCAAGAATATAACTGCGCAAGATATTGACGGTTGGCGACTCAACACCAAAGTATACGTAAGCTTGATCAGAAGCAGTGAGTCGCTGACTACATCACAAGCTTTGCTGAGCACATAAAGCCAACAGACAATGAAGTCAAGGAAAACATAGGGGAAATAATTTGTAGTTGAAATCGGAATGTAGAAAATAATGGAGTGAGTGAGAAAATGATGCATAGAAAGGCAGGGGGGTTAACCAGAGGTAGTTCTGGTTGGCTACCCTGCAGAGGGTTAAGGGTTAAGGGGGATAAAGAGAAAGAGAGTGGAAGGGAGAGATAGAGAGAAAAAGAGAAGAGCACGAACAAACCGCGTACACTACAGAGCGGTAGGAGGTGGCGTTCTTAAAAGTCTAACGTGAAGCCCCTTGACCACACGACCGTAATAACGCGAGTAAGGCCTTCAGCGTGGATCTTTTTTGGGAGCACTGACCTAAAGTTTTGAGTTCTGATAGGGGACGATTGTCCAACTGGTCCAGTACTCTGCACATCGCTTGTCTCTGAGCACTCTATCGCGGACAGACACTAATAATATGTGCTAGCGTTTCATCGATGTTGCATGTGTCGCACGGGGGCTGTTAGCCATTCCAATAAGGAAAGCATATGAGTTCGTAAAGGCAGCGCCTAGCCACAGACGGTACAGCATGATCTGTTCACATCGGGGTAACCCAGGTGGTAGGTGCATCCGTACGTCCGGAGACAACGAACGCAAGAGACACATGGTGAAAACGTTCTAGTCCCTCAGGGGCAAAGTACATTCATGGTACATCAATAGCAGCCCAGCCGCAGCGTCTGTTCGCAAAAGCGGAATCAAGACACGTTAACCACTTTCATGTGCAGATCGGACGGCTTCGTCGGCGTGGTCATTCCCATTGATGTTACAATGTCCTGGAAGCCATTGAAAGATTATGTTGTGTTCCTTGTCATGGCTGCGATGCTATATGTGTCGAATTTCTGAGGCCAGTTGTTCGTTGGATCCGTGGCGCTTTGGGCTTTGTATGCACTGCCTTGGAGTCACTAAAGACTGTCCATTGTTGTAGTGGTTCCTGATTAATGAAATCAAGTGCAGCACGGAGTGCCACAAGTTCTGCACCAGTTGATGTGGTCACGCATGAAGTTTTTAATTTGATTTCTTCAGATTTTTCCGGGACGACGAATGCAGCAGCTGAGCTTTTGAGTTTTACTGAACCATCTGTGTAGACATGTTGCCGGAATCTGTACGTTGTGAAAGTGTTCAAAAGTTGCTTGCTTGAAAGATTGAAACGGCACTCCAGCTTTCTTTCTGTTCCCTGGAATTGTCAATTACATTTGCGGGCGGTGCAGACACCGCAATGGATCTGATAATCGTGTAGCAGGCGTAAATTGTGATGGCAAGTAGGACTGATGTCTTAGAATACGTTTGGCAAAAGTTGAGTGTGGCCTCTTTGCTGACAAACAAGCAAGATGGTGGGAGGGAATCCGAGTCAGGTGTCGGATGTGCGCTCTCAGGACATCTGTATCAATGTAGACTGTCAAAGGAGCGTCTCTGGCAATGGTCACTTTTGCAATCAATGACGTAGTTATTGGGAGACCGAGACAAGTTCTGAGTGCTTGTACTTGCAAACGGATATTTGTAGTGCAAGTATTTCCTAGTACAAGTAAGCTGTACCGCAGGAAGCCCAAAAAGCGTGCTTTAAGTAGTTGTAACATTGATGGTGCTGTTGCGCCCCAGCACTTCCCACCGAGGAAAGCAAGAAGGTCCACAATGGCGGCCAAACGCTTTGTCATGTACGAGACGTGAGGGTTCCAAGACAAGTCTCTATCAATGATGACGCCGAGAAATCCCTGCGTTCGTCTTTATAGTATAGTATAGTATAGTATAGTATAGTATAGTATAGTATAGTATAGTATAGTATAGTATAGTATAGCTAGACGGACCAAAGCCGTCTAGTTATAGCAGTCGTGGTGTACCGCAAGGCGGAGTACTCAGCCCTACCCTGTTCAACCTGGTGCTCGTTGGTCTCGCCAATTAGATACCGCAAACCGTTCAGCTGTCCGTATATGCAGACGACATTTGCATATGGGCTTCAGGAGTGAGACGTGTACAAGTCCACGCACTACTTGAGAAGGCTTCAACGGCCGTATCAACATACCTAAGAAGGCAAGGCCTGCAGCTTTCACCTGTGAAATGTGCACTCGTTGCTTTTACTCGCAAAGCGATGGCCCCGTATGCCTTGCGGATTAATGACCATAATAATGAAGACAAGGGAAATGAAAGTGAACGAAAAGATAACTTGTCACCGGTGGGAGCCGAACCCACAACCTCCACATTACGCGTGCGTTGCGCTACGAATGGTGCTACGGCGAGGGCTATCAATTCTCCCACTAACTTTGGTGCTTATGTTTACTAGATCTAGCCCTAGGAGTGTTAGCCAGCGCCACTCAGAGCCATGGTGGCGGATGTGGAACATCCTTTTTGCCCGAGGGCATTCCTGAACTCGTGATCTTAGGAGAGTAGGTACGTGGTTAATAAACCCTCGCATGCTACCTAATGACATCAAGGCTGCCAGATTACAGACCCTCGCAATGAATTAACAAGAGAAGAAGGAAAACCGAGGCCGGTGCCACTCTGCGCTGGGGGAATCGCAAAGGGGAGGAAAATATTAAGAGAAGATAATTACACTGTTCTCGCCGACGTCGTGCCAGTTATCTGCTCTATATCACAGACGGTAGCTCAACCCAGTAGCCTTCATAAATTGTAGCAGTGCCTTTGTGGTCTTTCTAAACGCCTTCGGTGGCTTCCCCACTTGTTTTGTGATCCTTTCGCTCAGTCTACTTTGTCACATCATCAGCGTACATTCTTAAGCTAACACATTTTACTTTCTATTCTCTGTAAGCCCTACCACTCATTAGTCGGTCTTGCGTTTCCGTCTTTCCATGTTATTCATAGATTAAAACAAATTAAATTCTGGGGTTTTACGTGCCAAAACCACAATCTGATTATGAAGCAAGCCACAGGCGTCACTACGGATTAATTTTGAACACCTGGGTTTCTTTAACGGGCGCCCAGTGCACAGTACACAGGCGTTTTTGCATTTCGCCCCCATTGAAATGTGGCTGCCACAAGATCCCGCGGTCTCGTGCCTAGCAGCGCAACGCCTTAGCTGCGAAGCCACTACGGCGGGTGTCCATACATCCCTCGCCCTTGTATAAATATCGTCTGGTCTACGCAAAAGTAGTGCACTTGTTCTTCAATTGGGTATTTCAATCTTGTGAGGACCATTCGCTCAAGCAGTCGTTGATCCTATGGATATGTGTCTATTGTTGGTTTGGTCTGTGGGCATGTTTCCTGATTTTTCTATTGGGTGACTACAGCGTGCTTCCTGTTCATCGAAATATCACTTTTTAACTCCAGGAGATTGCTTTCGGCAAACAGCTGCAATTTGCTTCCGTCGTTGGGATTGCACAGCATTAGCTAGGTGTTTCATAGAGCACCTCAGTCTCAGGGTTAGCATTAGCCCAACGGCTTCGAGCTTGACCACGTAGATGGGTGGAGAGGTGCCGGGCAATGAGAGGGGATGTTGACAAAAAAGCAAGACATTTAGTTACATCGTTACGTAAAGTGCGGATAGCTCCAATAGCTGCTCGAGAACGAAAAACGTACGTGACTACTCTATAAAATAGTATCCATAAAGCTGCAATCTCTAACACAGTCACAAGAAGTTAGCCATAACTGTAGACATAAACCTGTCAGCGTAAAACGATAAAACGATACCGAGAAACATGGTGACTGAGCACTTTTGCGCTCGCAGATGCCGTACTCGAAGTTTTATGGTAATACGAACATAAATTTTCCCCCTTAGATACAAAAACAGTTGCGTTTGTTTTTTTCTCGTGGTTTCAGTGATTTCAGTGATTTGAGGCACACAATAATCTATTTCACTGCATTTATCAATGGTGCAATTAATAATTTTATATCTTAATAGTAGCATGGTGATGATTATGAAAATTATCATTTCTGATGGCAACCCCTATGAAACGTGATGGCGACAAATATTCAGCTACATTGCTCGAACAATTTAGGTTTACTACCAATGTCGCAATCTAGCATTTTGCCTGCCTGTTCTTGATCTTTTCTTTCGTCATCAAATCCTCCATCTCTACATTGTAACGTTACCTATGCTTGAAACCACCCCGGATGCATCTCCACCCTTATTTTCTTGCCAATACTCTATACTTCTTGCTTATGTCGACCATTGACCAGCTATTGCTACCATTTGCTTTGAATGTCAGCGCTTTTGGAAAGTGGAGGCCTCCTACGGGTTCTTGTGGGTGGATATCTCGGCATTCCATCACTATGTGCTAAGTATTTATCGAATTGGAGTGAACGCATGCCTCATACTGTTGCGAATACTTGCTCCTGTATGTTTTTGTCCTCGAGCAGCCAGCTCGGGCCACAAGTAGCAAGGTACAGCCCTTTGTGTTATCGTACATATTTTCTCCCCTGAATTCTTCCTCGACGTCATTATAAATCCTTACGGACTCTTCCGCTTCCATCGTGTGCACTCCGTACTTGTTTCCCTCACCTTCGTTTTGCTGGCCTTGGTTTGTCTATGTTCCCTCCCACTTACGCCCAACTACGCCCGGTAGAGCCATCTTACGACGTATAGGTAACAGGCCGCGCTCACATTTTTATGCAGCATTGAACACGCTTCGCGTATTAGGATTGTGCTGCTGGAGAAGAGGGAAAGGATAGAACCACCCTACATATTCGAGGACGTCACATGCAACTTAAGTGTACCACGATTGCAATCAAAGAGCTGCATTCCATCTGCAGAAGCCAAGTCATTAGTCCTGGAACACCTGAACATGACTTACCCGAATCACCTACAAGTATACACAGATGGCTCTGTCAAGGCAGATGAAGACCGCTGCGCAGCTGCATTCTATATTCCCTCTCTAAGATATACGTAGTCTGGCCGCCTGGACTGTGTAGCCTCGTCGACAGTTGTGGAAGGCGTAGAAATAGCTTCTGCTCTGCGCAAATTAAAGACTTTGCCTCCGCAGAATGTGGTTGTCCTTACGGACTCAAAGGCCGCATTACAACAAGTATACCGCGGTTTGCCATCCCTCAAGTTCCCACGCAAATAACTAGCCATCGTGAAAGAACTCAACAACAAAGGCTTCCCAGTAAAGTTTCAGTGGATTCCCTTCCACATTGGTATGTCAGGAAACGAGAAAACTGATGCGCTTGCATACGCAGCGCTCTATCATCCTTCAAAAATCAAGGCTCCAAAGAGTAATCAAGTGAGAAAATCTGACATTCGAAATCACTTTGCGTCGCTCTGGGTTCCACCGCATATGCCCTGCGTAACCAAGAGATTGCACCGAGAGGAATCCTCACTTCTATATCGAATAAGGACAGGATCTGCTAATACACCGGCCTGGTTATTTAAAACGGGGCGAATCAATTCTTCGAACTGTACGGCATGCAACGAGACAGAAGACATTGAGCGCTTTTGTGGTCCTGCCAGCAATTCCAAGATGAAAGAGACACTCTCCTGAAGAATCTGCAAAAGAAGGAACTTCCGCATGCGCGCCTGCAACACCTTATATTTCCCGAGGGATCAGTTATAGCCCGCAAAGAAACTTCACGTCTCCTCATCGAATTCTTGAGATACTGGTTTGATGGACATATGGTGAAACCCTTGAGCGGTATTGTGCGAGACGCTCGGGCGGAGCAATTGCCGGCCTTGTTCGCCAGGCTAAACCCGCCTGTTGCTACAATTCACCACCACCACCACCCTTTACGTTGCCAAATTGCTTGAGACTTTCCCTTATTTCACGTCCCCACTTATGCGGTACTGCATTCTTCTTCTTCTTCTTCTTCTTCTTCTTCTTCTTCTTCTTATTATTATTATTATTATTATTACTGTTGTTGTTTTTGCTGTTTTTGTTGTTGTTGTTGTTGTTGTTGTAGTTGTTGTTTTTGTTGGTGGTGGTGTCGTTGTCGTTGTTGTTGTTACTGTACAAGCTGGTCATAAATGCATCAAAAACGAAAGTTGTAAGCTTCACGTGGAAGACTAACAAAACTTTACATCCCTATAGCGTCAAAGATGTTCTCCTGCCAAGAGCTCAGGGAACGGAGGACATTGGAGTGTTGTACTTCGGTAGCGCTCTGAATTTCTCGCCCCACGCTCAAAAGACGAGGCAGCGTGCACTTCGAACGCTAGGCACAGTATGTCGGGTGACGAGAGACTTCAAACAATCTGTGACATTCCTAACTTTAAATAAGAGCGTATGCCTTCCGCTTCTTGAGTACGCCTCCATGGTTTGAGGCGGCACTTGTAGGTGAAATTGTGACCTTCTAGAAAATGTGCAAAAATATTTCAAATCTTTATTTAAATATCGCTTCTGTCAGAAGTCTTCCTTCTCCATAGAACTGTAGGTGCAACAAATCGGATGTTCTTCACTAATTAATACATGGAAAAATCTGTTGCTCGCACTTGCTTTCTAATGTGCGCTTTCACATTCCGCAGAAAGGCACAAGGAAACAGCGCGCCTTTCAGCCTTCAGATTTTTGTGACCCTCTATCTAGGCCGCAGACGACATTTAGAGTGCCTGAATATTTAGAGTGCCTGGATATCTTCACGCCTAATTTTATTATTTTCGTGAAAGGAGTTGCAGAGGAATTTAAATAACTCTACAAAAGTTCTCATACCTGTTGTGTGTTCCGTCATTCTGTAATCCTTTTTTTCTGTTTCTCCACTTTTGCTTTGTATTCTCTTCTTGTACACATTTTATGCTCTGTTAAAGTCTGAATTCATGTAATTATTATTTTTTATGTGTGCGCGCGTGTGTGAGTTTGCATTGTTCTTCCTGTGCATTGTTTTGCCGAGTACGCCAGCACCAAGACCCTCTAGCTTGTTCGTGGGCACTAAACCCCTTTGATTGATTGATTAATAATAAGAATAATAATGATGATACTAACCTGCTTGATCTATATAATTAGGTTTCGCTACATTTCTCACATTCTAGCATTTTGCCTACCTTTCCTTTATCTTTTCTTTCTTCATTAAAACCTCTATCAAAATATATTATTTACATTTAATCATGCCTGTAACGGCTCCGATTCTATCAATCCCTTCCATGCTTTTTCTTACCATTACGCTAAACGTCCCTTGCTGTTCTCGACCGCTGACCAGTTAATGGTTCCATCCGCCTTGATTCTCAGTGCTTCTGGAAAGCGGACATTGTGTCTCGCTGGGAGAATATCTTGGCATGCATTAACATGTGCTGATCGCGAGTTTTGCTGCAGCAGACAGCCAGGCCTGATTCTGCTGCGAATATTTGCCCCGATACGTGTTTTTTCTTCAGGCAGACAGCTTGGGCCTCAGATAGTAAGGCACTGTCCTTTGTGTCATCGTACAACTTTTACCTGTTGATTTCTTTCTTCTCGTTTTTGTAAATCTCCATGGTCTTTTCTCTTTCCATTCCTTGCATTTAATTTACCGTCTCTGTTGCTGTCACATTCTTTTTGATGATTCCTAGTTGTCTATTTACACTTCATATTATACTGTATACTTGGACCTCTTCTTCCATGCTACGCTGCTGACGCACAGATATTTGTGTGTTTCTTCTGCGTATTTCCCTTCATCCATGTTCCTCAGCATTTCTTCAAAACGATTTTTTATCTGCACTTCTCTGACTTCAAACGAAGCCGAACCCATCTCCCTCTGCACTGCCTCATTTGAGGTTTTACCATGGGCCCCGAATGCCAATCGGCGCACTCATTTTTGGCTAATTTCGAACTCCGACGAGATATCTAATTTTGACCCCAGAATTGCATTTCCGTACGTCAGTGCTGCCACGGTTACTATTTTTCCAAATTCCTCGCACCAACTCATATTTATTGTAGCCCCAAAGTGCTCTATGTTTCATTACTGCTGCATTCCGCTTCCCCTTCATTCTCGGAGTATGTTGGTGGATGTACAGGCATTTCTTTCCTTCATTTATGTATACGCCCAGACATTTACGTTGCTTGACTATGGGTATGACTTCCTGATGAATTGTTACCCCGTCGATAGTAATGTCTTTATAAAGACGATACACTGTCGATTTCTGTGCTAAAATTAATCCTAGATATGTCGCCACATGTATTCACAAATCTCTTAAGTTCCTTGCATTGAATGTCATGGTGAATGTCATGCAAGATGATGATGATGATGATGATGACATTGATGACATTCGCTTCAACACGGGGATGTCATCGACAAATAGACACCCTTTTCGCTAAGCAGTTTCCTCTAGACAAATGAGATGGCGCTTTAGGCGGCGCGTCGCATTTTTGATTTACCTCAGCGAGTTGCCTCAGCGAAAGTGCACGAATACGTAACCATTACCACTTTTTCCCTACTTCTGTGCGATCAGCTGTCGGGAAGGCAACTGCGTTTTTGCTAACGCAATGTGCTCCATTCATGCTGGAAAATATGGAGCGGCGGAGTGAAGACATGTGTAGTAGTTGAGTGCAAAAATTGTGACTGGCATATTAGGGATTCGAATGAATCTGCGCGCCTACATTGTATCTAAGTTCATGGACCGCTCCTACATGAGGACTGCCTGTGTTGCCGACTATTCGCGATGCACGGCTTTCCTTGAGATTAAAAAAAATATACGGTGACAAAGCAAGTAGCGCCGCATCTGGGCATATAGTAAGTTCCTCGCAATTTATCTACACACACCCACCCTAACAAACGTGCAAACTTACGCCCACTCTATCGCCAACGTTTCAAGAATAAGTGAACGGACGCCCACTTGAATCAATGCACCGAAGCATGGGTGACGGCGACTACACTACAACACACGGATGTTCGAAGCTGAACGTTTCGTAACGGTCCACACAGTAATTCGAGTCACTAGCGATAATACGTATTTGCTACAAGCTGTTACAAAGTACAGAACATCTATGTTACAAACCTTGTGCCTAGCAAGAACAAATCTGTTGCAACTCAGCACATCCGCGAGCGTCTAGACGGAAAGTAAACAATTGGATAGTGACCGCACCGAGGAAGTTTACTGAATCAGAAACATCACAAGCTGCTGCCTCAAGCTGTTTGTAAATAAAGAACTCAGAGCTAAACAGATTGATACTGATTGAATTGATAACTGTAAAGTTAGGATAGCTTGGAATACATCTTGAGCCCCGCTTTTATTACAAGCACCGCATGTATACGCTGCTCGTGCCGTTTGGACGAAGCGTATATATATATATATATATATATATATATATATATATATATATATATATATATATATATATATATATATATATATATTGTTACGGTGAAGTGAAGGAAGACGTTGAGTTGGACTAGAGAAAGACGAAGTCTGGCGGTTGCCTGAACGCCATATCCATCATTTGTAAATATAAGTTATTTTACACTCGTGGGCCTGCTTTCTTCCCGCAACATTTTGGTGGAAGGTGCGGGGTACCACCACGGAACTTCGCAGCGGACGTCATCTACCTGCTGCCACAATGGCAAATCAACCGACACAAGCGACAACGCCTCGGCAGCCCGTGCCCACGGTCATCCTCACTCACCCACGGGACCCGGGAACATTTTGTGGCACGGACAACGTCGACGTCGAGGACTGGCTTACGATGTACGAGCGAGTGTGCGACAACAACAGGTGGGATCCTACAATGATGCTTGCAAACGTAATATTTTATCTGAAGGGAACTGCGAAGCAATGGTATGACACACATGAAGCTGACCTAACGAGCTGGGATGTTTGCAAAGAAAAAATGCGAGACCTGTTCGGCAGACCTGTCGGTCGTCAGCTGGCAGCTAAAAAAGAACTTGCGTGCCGCGCTCAGACGTCCACAGAATCCTATGTCGTGTACATACAGGATGTGCTGGCCCTCTGTCGCAAGGCTGATGACAACATGACCGAGGCAGACAAGATTGGCCATATATTGAAAGGTATTGCAGACGATGCCTTCAATCTCTTGATGTGTAAGGATTGTGCCACTGTGGATGCAATTATTAAGGAGTGCCGGCGCTTCGAACAAGCGAAGGGCCGCCGCGTCACTCAAACTTTCGACCGGTTGCCCAATACCGCCGCGACATCTTCTTGCGAAGACCCGCCGCGGTTCGTTCAGCCCGCAGGACCGGAAGAAATAACGCGCATCGTTCGCCGTGAGCTTGAGGCCATGGCCCCGGCTCCCGTTCGTTCAGACTGTCGGGAAAGCGTACCCGCTATCTCCCTTATACAAGCGGTCGTTCGGGAGGAAATAGCAAGTTTGGGCATTCCATCTCTCTGCTCAGTCCGCCATACCAACACCTACCAAATTTCTCCGACCGCTCGCTCCCGGACGCAAAGCTTTCCACCACTCCGTCGCAACCCGGCTGAATGGCGCACAGCGGATGATAAACCCATCTGTTTTAATTGTTCCGGTATTGGACACATCGCCCGTCATTGCCGCAACCACTGGTCGTCGCCTCCTCGGTGGTCGTCTCCGAGTCACTACAGCCAAGTACCCGACAATCGCACTTTCTCGCCCTATACGCCGACTAGGAACATCAACGCCGACAGTGCTCCACCAAGATCCAGCCGATCCCCGTCTCCGCAAGGTCGTAGGTCCCGTTCGCCTCTCGTTCACCGCTCTTCGTCCCCTTCTGCAACCGGTCGCTTCGCTTCGGGAAACTAGGCGGTGCAGCTCCCGGAGGTGAAGCTGCAACTCCGACCCGGCCCACAAATCCTCTATTGACCCTGCCTACATGTGGAAACCTGCTGGACATTGAAGTCGATGGCGTTCCTGTTAGATCTCTCGTTGATACAGGAGCGCAGCTTTCAGTTATGAGCGCTGCTCTCCGCCGCCGGCTCAAAAAGGTTCTGACCCCCGCCGTACCGTGCACCGTGCGAGTCGCCGATGGGAGTACGTCACCTGTCCTTGGAATGTGCACAGCACGTGTGACCATTGGGGGCCATTATACCGTTGTTCTATTTATCGTCCTTGAACACTGCCCACACGACCTAATTCTCGGCCTCGACTTCCTTTCGAAACACTCTGCCCAAATTGACTGCTCCGCAGGTGTTGTACAGTTGGACCTGCCGCTTCCTGCCGACGCAACCACTTGTGCTCCACACCGCTTATGTGCTGCTGAATTTGCAAGGCTGTCTCCACAGGCTGCTACAAATGTCCTGCTGACGCCCTGTCCTCCCGTACCTGATGGCGAGTACGTCCTGTCGCCGCTTACTGACGTGGTTTTGTCGCGTAATATTGCCCTACCGAGCACCTTAATTCGGATCCGCGAAAACTACGCTCGCGTGCCCATCCTCAATTTTGGGTTCTCGTCACATGTTTTGCCACACGGTATCGCCATAGCGCATATCACTCCTTTGGAAGAATTTCAGATTTCTTTTTTGACCTCTGAATCCTTCCTCAGTACGAACGGACCTTTGTCATCCACTCCTTCGTACTCGACGCCTGCGGACGATGTTTCTAAGATGATCGCCCCCGACCTTCCTTCCGAGCAAACAGCAGCTCTTCGTCACCTCCTGTCATCTTATCGGGACATCTTTGATTTGGACGACCGTCCACTTGGCCAGACATCTGTTGTCACGCATCGCATCAACACCGGTGACGCCAGCCCCATTCATAGGCGGCCATATCGTGTCTCGGCAACAGAAAGGGCCATCATACAGAAAGAAGTAGACAGGATGATGGACAAGGACATCATTGAACCCTCCAGTAGCCCGTGGGCATCACCGGTTGTCTTAGTAAAGAAAAAAGATAACTCGTGGCGCTTCTGCGTTGACTACCGTCACCTCAACCGGATAACAAAGAAGGATGTTTATCCCTTGCCTCGCATTGATGACGCTCTTGACTGCCTTCACGGATCCCAATACTTTTCATCAATTGACCTCCGCTCCGGCTATTGGCAGATTAGCGTCGATGAGATGGACCGCGAGAAAACCGCCTTTGTCACACCGGACGGTCTGTACCAATTTAAAGTCATGCCCTTTGGATTATGCAATGCGCCAGCTACATTCGAGCGCATGATGGACTCTCTCTTGCGCGGCTTGAAGTGGTCTACATGCCTGTGTTACCTCGACGATGTGATTGTGTTTTCGCCGAACTTTGAGAGCCACCTGCGGCGCCTCACAACCATACTCTCCGTGTTTCGCAGGGCTGGCCTTCAGCTAAACTCCTCCAAGTGCCATTTCGGTCGCCGTGAAATTAACATGCTTGGTCATCTCGTCAACGCCGCCGGAATCCAACCTGATCCACAGAAAGTTCACGCCGTGCGAAATTTTCCTGTACCTTGTTCAACGAACGATGTCCGTAGTTTTCTGGGCTTATGCTCTTATTTTCGGCGATTTGTGAAAAATTTTGCGGACATCGCTCACCCTCTCACTGACCTTCTTAAGAAAGACGCCTCTTTCTCTTGGGGACCGCTACAGGAGAAAGCCTTCTCTACCCTGATTGAGCGGCTTACCACTTCCCCGATTCTCTCCCACTTTGATCCTTCTGCGCCCACTGAAGTACGAACTGACGCGAGTGGTCATGGCATCGGCGCTGTCCTCGCTCAGCGTCAACAGGGCCAAGACCGTGTCATCGCTTACGCTAGCCGCCGCCTTTCCACGCCCGAGCGAAATTACTCCATTACTGAGAGAGAATGTCTCGCGCTCGTATGGGCGGTCGCGAAATTTCGCCCGTACCTTTTCGGTCGGAGCTTCTGCGTTGTCACCGACCATCACGCCCTCTGCTGGCTCTCCTCTTTGAAGGACCCAACTGGACGACTTGCACGTTGGGCATTGCGCCTACAAGAATATACATTTTCTATTATATATAAGTCAGGACGCCTGCATAAAGACGCTGACTGCCTGTCCCGCAATCCCGTGGATCAACCGGACGATACCGATGCAGACTCGGACATCAGTATTCTGTCCCTCTCCGGCTTCCTCCACATTGGCGACGAGCAGCGCAAGGATCCTGTTCTTCGAACACTTATGGACCGCCTAAGCTCCTCGCCCAATGACCCGTCCCTTCGGATGTTCACCTTGCGCGATGGAACTTTATACCGTCGTAGCGTTCGTCCTGACGGCCCGGAGCTCCTCCTAGTCGTCCCCAAGCACCTTCGACTCACCGTGCTCCAGCAACTTCATGACGCTCCTACTGCTGGACATCTGGGCGTCACTCGTACTTACGACCACCTGCGGCGCCGCTTCTTCTGGCCTGGCATTTATCGCTCTGTGCGCCGTTATGTCGCTTCTTGCGACCTGTGTCAGCGCCGGAAGACGCCTGCTATGCCTCCCGCTGGTTTGCTTCAACCCATTGATATACCTACAGAGCCCTTCTTCCGTGTGGGCCTCGACCTCCTTGGTCCGTTTCCAATTTCCATCAAAGGAAACAAATGGATTGCTGTAGCAACCGATTATTATTATGCCACTAGATATGCCATCGCACGAGCCCTGCCAACCAGCTGCGCTACAGATGTCGCCGACTTCTTACTAAAAGACGTCATCCTGCACCACGGCGCCCCTCGCCAGTTGCTGACGGATCGCGGCCGCTACTTTCTATCGCAGATCGTTGATGATCTGCTCCGCTCCTGTTCTACAGAACATCGGATTGCTACCGCGTACCACCCTCAAACGAACGGCCTCACCGAGCGACTCAACCGCACACTCACTGAAATGCTCGCCATGTACGTCTCCAACGATCACCGCGACTGGGACGTCGCTTTACCATACGTCACTTTCGCATACAACTCGTCCCGTCACGACACTGCCGGATTTTCACCATTTTTCCTTTTGTACGGCCGCGACCCCACCTTGCCTTTTGACACGTTGCTACCTTCCGCAGTACAGTCACCCAGCACTGCTTACGCTCGCGAGGCTATTGACTTAGCCGCCCAGGCCCGAGATGTCGCCCGTCATCGCCTCACAGTCTCGCAAGCTTCTCAAAAGCGACGCTACGACCTTCGGCACCGAGACCACCATTTTTCACCTGGTTCCCTTGTCCTTCTCTGGACGCCTTCACGTCGTGTCGGCTTGTCGGAAAAATTACTGTCCCGTTTTTCTGGTCCGTACCAGATCTTACGCCAACTGTCCGACGTGACCTACGAGATCGCCCCACTCGGTCAGCCTTCCGTGCCTCCCAACTTAACCAGTGATGTTGTTCACGTCACCAGGCTCAAGCCCTATGTCCCCCCAATAAGTGAGGCTGTTTAACTTGCACCGGGACGGAGCTCCCCCACCGGGAGGGTGATGTTACGGTGAAGTGAAGGAAGACGTTGAGTTGGACTAGAGAAAGACGAAGTCTGGCGGTTGCCTGAACGCCATATCCATCATTTGTAAATATAAGTTATTTTACACTCGTGGGCCTGCTTTCTTCCCGCAACAATATATATATATATATATATATATATATATATATATATATATATATATATAGTGAGCCCTGAAAGCGTTTACATGTCCTTTGAAGCTGTCGCCAAAGCTTCGTGTTTCATCCACCCAGTCACCGTCTACGATATTCGTGGAAACAGGTTTGTTCATGTACAACCATTGTCAACATGGAGGCAACGGAGGTAGCTGAGGCAAGCAATGGACGCATCATTACGTGATCAAGCATTGCGGTGCCTACGGAATCGCTGTGAAAAGGTTCAATACATGCCGGGGGAATGTCGTCGTACGCCGCGTACTGGCGGAGCGGGCAAACTGGACCCAACTGTCGAAGTTAACAAAGCTTTTTGTTGATGTTGTGAGAAGATATTGTAACTGCGGTATCGATGCACTCGCACGCGCACGCTCACACCCCCCCCCCACACACACACGCACACGCACATACACACACACAAACACACACACACATCGAGAGAGAGTGACTACGTAGACTACGCAAACTATGTTGCAGAAACAGAGTGCTTTGCTTTAACACAGTAAAGCCAGTTAGAAATTTAAATGGGCAATGACGGCGTATAAGCTAGACCTCAAGCGCAATGCGTAATTATGCAGTAAAAGAAAGCGCAGCTGCGAAACTATGCGCATCGCATAAATCATTTATGTGCACAAGAAAAGAAACATATATCGTGAACTCGTTTTATTTACTGATGAGCTTTACCGACCAAAGGAGTACTTAGGCTAAGAGAGAGACACCGTAGTGGAGGACCTCGCACTTATTTTTTCAACCTGGCACACCTTGCACCTTAAAAGATGTTGGCTTTCCTCCCCAACTTTTGGGAACTGAGAGCCACACCATTCAAAGCCAGTTTTCGCAGGCTACTGGAAGCAACAAGCCTAACTATGCTAATCACTGTCGATGTAAACGGAATCATTTTCTTTAACCCTGTAACGCCCAGCGTATCATATATGCTACGCCGTCTTTAACAAATTCTGGCGGTTCTTGTTTCCCCAACACATAAGCAAAAGCTGTACAGACCGATGGCCATGGACATCATAGACGTTTTCGCTTTTGACTAGTACTGGATTTCGCTGTGAGGGGGTCACACGGTGACATCGAAGATGGCGGCACCCAGCTCAAGCGGCATGGCGATTCCGGCAAGAACATTTTATGGTCGTTCTTCAAAAAACAAAGGTAAATATTTTGATAACTTACCTGATTTGTGTTCTAGAACGTTTACAGGTGTTGTTAAGTTGCTTTTGTTCGTTGTTATACTACGTAAAAGTGATCTCCTCGGAACACGTTTTCAGTGTATCATATATGATACAGTGGGCATTCGTCGTAAACTTCGCCGTCCGTATCACATATGATACGAATGCTGTTCGGCTACACATACATCTGTTCCAACTTCTTTTTGCAGCTCCCAGGGTCCAGGACATCATAGCCTGCATGCCTTCAGGTGACGACAGCGACTTTGGTGACCTGACTGACGACGACGAATACATTCCAGACAGTGCACCCAGGCTTGCTACAGATGATATTGACACCTCTGATCAGTCCTCTGAAGAGGATGAAGACGATGTCAGCAGCTCGCACTGCGGCACAGGATCAGTGGACAGGGGTCATTGGAGGAAGCGCTTGATAGATCACTGCATTCCTCCGTTCACAGACACATCTACCATGCATCTACGCAGCCTAGCGAGGTTCGTTCATTCATGTCTTACTTCAGACAGTTCGTAACCCCATCAATGATGACCGCAGTAGTTCGGGAGACCAACCTGTACAGCACCCAAACTACAGGAAAATCACTGAACGTCACGGAAAGCGAGCTTGAACAATTTGTTGGTCTGTACTTATTGATGGGGCTAGTGCAGATGCCCAGTGTTCGCAGTTATTGGGAACACGCAACACGGTTTGCTCCAATTGCCGACATAATGCCTCGCAACCGGTTCGAGAAAATCATGCGCCCTTTGCACTTCACGGACAACAACGAAGCCAGCGACGAAGCAAGGCGTGACAAGGTATGGAAGATCCGCCCATGGTTAGATGAACTTCAGCGAAACTTTCTTACCGTAGAACCTGAAGAACTCAACAGTGTCGATGAAATAATGATTTCCTTTACAGGAAGATGCCCCATCAAGCAGTACATGCCCGCGAAACCGCACCCTTGGGGCATAAAACTATGGGCACGGGCCAGTGCATCTGGCTTTCTCTATCAGTTTGATGTCTATCAAGGACAAGCAAAAATGAATTACCAATATGGTCTTGGCAGAGACGTTACCTTGAAGATGTGCCAGGCTCTTCCAGAAAACAGGGGATACAAAGTAGCAGCAGATAACTACTTCTCCTCTCTTGACCTGGCTGCTGAGCTCTCAAAAAGAGGCTTGGGATTTGTCGGGACGCTGAGAAGCAACAGACTAAAGGACTGCAAGCTCAAATCTGAAAGTGACCTAAAGAAAGAAGGCCGTGGCGCCTTCGACTATGCTGTTGATTCTTCGTGGAACATATCAGTAGTGAGATGGCATGACAACAGAGCTGTCACCATTGTCTCGAACTACGTATCCACTGAACCAGTTGGCACTGTGCGAAGATGGGATAGAAAGGAGAAAAAAATACATTCATGTTCCGCAGCCAGCTGCTATAAAGGTTAACAACTCCTTCATGGGCGGTGTGGATCTATTGAATTACTTGGTGGAGCTGTACAAGTTTGGCATCAAATCTCGAAGACGGTACATGTACCTTTTTTATCATACACTCATGATGAGTACAGTGAATGCCTGGCTTCTGTACAGGCATCACTGTGACAGCCTCAATCAGAAGAATGTGAACCTCCGACACTTCCAGGCCGGTATAGCTCAATGCCTCATTGCAGTGGGCAAAAAGCCAGTTGGAAGACCGTCCTCATTTGGAATACGAGCTTCCATAAAACGCAAAGTGTGTGCGAGCTCACCCGACAACGAAGTGCGCAAGGATGGAGTCAGCCACATGCCAGTATGGGGCACCAACAGGCTTAGGTGCAGGCATTGCCCTCCAGGAAAGAACTTTTTTTCTTTTATTTATTGTGGCAAATGCAATGTTCAGCTATGCCTTAACAAAGATCGCAATTTTTTTGCAGCATACCATATGTAAGGCATATATGTAGTGACTAGCAGTAATGCCCAGCGTATCATATATGATACGCTCTGTATTATGTATAAATATCTCTGCAAAAAAATAAAACGTTATTTGACTGTCTTTTCTAAGACGTGTGAAGTGTGAATTTACCTATAAATATTTTTTTTTCTTCTGCAACAACTTCTGGGCATTACAGGGTTAATTCAAAACGGTTGCAGCACACCGGAACCAGAAGAAAAGGGGAAAAAAATACGACAGAACTTATCAGTGGAAGGGATCGAAGTAGGGAGATTGGCAAGGATGTCCGACGTGCTTGGCCCATCGCCGACGACTAATACGTAGCAAGAGGCAAACGCTCGTTTTAAAGGTCCCCTCACTAGGTTCGGCCATTGCAAGCACACAAAGGGGGCGCGCTGTGTCGACTGTGTTTGCAGAGAATTACGCCGACGTGTGCCGCGGGGAGTGCTGCCAACTTAAGCAAGAGCTCACGCGCCCTTACTTTTTGGAGGAGCCGCCAGCAGAGGGCGACACCACATGCCCGTCGCCTGCAGCGCGCAAATAGCCGGCAACAAAGCGAGCTCGGGAAATTCACGTCGAAACGCGGAGCGCGCAAAGGCGCCTCCGCAAATGCGCCGCACAGCGCGACGTCGGCTGGGCCCACGGCACCGATATGCGAAAAAGGTGCACGAGAAGGAACGTTTCTCGCTAGCGCTGGTTGAGGCAATGCGAGAGAACCTACGCAGGATATCCATCTTTACTATGCTATTCTACTGCACCATTGTTAAAGAGTCTTGCGGTATAATGCTACCGGGATGGTGCATTGCAACTTCAGCGTATAACCAAAAAGAGAGAGATAAATGAGATACGAAAGGCAGGGAGGCTAACCGGAAGATAGATATCCAGTTTGCTACATTGCACTGGGGAAGGTGTAAGGGGAGATAGAAAGATAAATGCACATACACACACGCGCACGCACACGAAGTAACTCAGGAGTGTCGCAGTCGCTCGAACAGGTCTCTTTAGCGGAGAAACTTGAACAATGCCTTCATCGCCAGCGTATTAGAAAAATTCTCAAGGGGGACTGGTGAGGTAAGGCTCTTCACTTCAGGATGTTTTGCACGGTTGCGGCTGAAGGACAACTGGTTTTACAAGCGTTGTTTGGTTGCTTACAGATCTGTGTAGCAAAGCAAAAGTTTCGTTTAACATGTGTAGCCTACGCGCGCTGGCCGCTACTGTGGTGCGCAGTGATGTCTTCTAGAAGCACGCGGAAGTAGCGTGTTTCGGATGTGTGCGAGTGCAAAGGCAGCGCTGTAGTTTTCTGTGTTTTAACGCGACAGCGTTAAGGAGCTCGTGCCGCAGAAAAGCCGGTGTCGTCGGCGTCGGTGTCGGTGGCGTTGGCCGTGAGCAATAAATCCCGGCAGGCACTGCTTGATTAAAGAGCAACTTGCAAGATGGGCTGGGTGGGAATCGAACCCGGGTCTTCGGAGTGTGAGACGGAGACGCTACCACTCAGCCAAGAGTTCGATGCTTCAAAGCGGTACAAAAGCGCCTCTAGTGAATGCGGTGTTGCCTTAGAAACGAGCCGTAGAAAGTTATACTACGGTGTATATCGGTAATTATGAACATGTCTCTTACAGAAGTTGCAGTTAGACGAGTAACGAAGTGCGTTTCCGCTACATTTCTTCTGCGCTTTCCGCATACGCAGAGCCGTCTTGCGGCAAACACAGAAGACCCCCTCATCTCAATGTACGGCGCTGCCCCGACAGGTGGCGCGCCACGCGCGCATTGGCTCTGTGCGGGAACCGGTGCGAGGCGCGTCGCGGCCCGGACTCCCTCTCCCCTGACGACGCTTCGCCTTGCTCCCTCACGTGTTGCAGAATCAAGCGTCCTGCTTTTTTTAGATCACTATCTGCCTATCTCTCTGCCCGTGCCGATCACGACGTTTGGCTGGCGTGCATCGTTTCCCCCTCCGAGACACCGAGTTCTTTGGTTCGTTCCGCTTGCTCAGGCGCACGTATCGTTGCCGCGCCGAACGCTGCGTTGCTCGACGCCCACCGCGTCCGATGCGGGGCGCCTCGTAAGTGATCGCTGCGCCGTAGCCCATTGTCTTACACCCCTTGGCGGATCTACGGGAACGCTGTCGCGTTCCACTCTTGAAGGCGAAGCTTAAGCGTCCTCCAATTTTTTTATCTTCCTGGACGAATTATACAAATGTATGATACTGCTAATAAAAATATAGTATTCATAGTTGCCTTGTTCCCGTTCCGCAAAGATATAAATATTCGTACAGCTGCAGAGAATAAGGGGGTAAACTGAGGCCACCTCGCCTATACTTTCCTTAGCATCTTTATGCGTTAGCTTCATACGGTTGTGCCGTACAAAAAACCCTGAAATATTGAGGAAAAAATAATTTCTTTTTGTTGCAGAGAAAGTGAAAACAAAAGAAACAAGAAAAAGAACAAATAACATTAAAATTTTCACATAGACTCATAGTTGCCATTCTTACCTGTGAAGCATACGACTCTAGAAGCGAACACGACGACGAGAAAACGGCCGCACCATTATCAAGTGTCTTCAATATATGGTTTCAGTTTCGCTTTGAAAACGTGGCGTGGCTTTCAATCGGATGGATGGATGTTATGAGCATCTCCTTTGGAACGAAGCAGTAGGTTGCCCCACCAAGCTCTTGCTACTATACTGCCTAACGTCCTACCTCGGTTCAAAACAGAAAACGACAAAAAATACCCACGATGAATACCCATAAGCGAATTTTCTGACCTCCTATTGTTAACTTTGTTTTACTACGTCTCCATTTTTTTCTCGTTTTCTTACTTTTATTCCACCAATCTTCCAATCGCCTCTTACTAATTTCCTGTTGCGCACATGTTTACTTTCCCCCTGCTCTCGCTGAACCCAAGGGCTTCAAGGAGGCCAGTGATGCCTAAATGGACCACTGGGCAGATATCTTCACATTCTAATACAACATGCTCCACCGTTTCCCCAGCTTTACCGCAGCAAGCACATGCTTCTTCTTCCTTTTTATATCTAGCTTTTAGGTGCGTGTTCTAAGGCATCCTGAACTTGCTTCGAAAAGTCATCAGCTTCCCTTTAAGTTATCATAAATTATTTCTTTCCTGATTTCGTTTTTTCCGCTTAAGTAGTTAATCATGGCAGGTTTTTTTTTTTTCCATTGCCGCCCCCCATGAGATTATTTCAGCCTCTCTGACTTTGCACTTGATGTTCTTTGTTGCTGTGTTGTTCATCCTACAGGTATGCTGCATACTTGCTGGTAAGCTTCCTAGTTTTTTCCCTCCACTGCGAATCAATGTTTTTCCTGTACAAATACCTCAACACTCTCCCAGCCCATTTACATTCTTCTATATTACTCAGTCGTTCTTCATAATCAATTTTACTGCGAGCTTCCCTCCCTTGAAAACCCATCCAGCCCATATCACCCTCCACAGCTTCATTTGTAGCCTTCCCGTGAGCGCCCAATGCGAGGCGTTCCCCTGACCTTTGGTTGCCATCGAGTCCTGCTTGTGCCCCAGAGTTCAAGCAAACAACCGCATTTCCAAAAGTAAGTCCTGGAACCATTACACCTTTCCACATACCTCGGAGCACCTCGTACCTATTGTATCCCCATAGCGCTCTGCGCTTCATTATGGCTGCATTTCTCTTCCCCTTTACTGTTATTGTTTTTTCCTGTGTTTCCATATATCTATTGACCTCGTTTATCGATATATCAAGGTATTTATATTCTTTTACCCGCGGTATTTCCTGGCCTTGTATTCCCACTGTCTGTTCGCTGTTTTCATTGAATATTACAACCCCTGATATTCCAACGCTAAATTTGTAACCTAAATTCTCGCATTCCTGTCCACGGATATTAGCCAGACGTTGCAAATCACTTTGCTTGTTAGCTAGCAACACAATGCCATCCGCATAATATACATCTGGAATCTGCTGCTGTACAACTTCACCCGTGTGTTTGTATCAGAGATTAAACCCAATATTACTTCCTTCAAACGCCTTCTCCATCCTCACCATGTACATCATAAACAGCAGTGGGGATAAAAGGCACGCCTGCCTCAGTCTTTTGGTGATATCAACTGTCTCCTCGCTCCTCATCGCTTCCCATTCAATGCAAATTACAAATGGTATTCAACACTTCCAAATGATATTTTCTAGGTAAATCTCTCTCAAAAGCTGTAGACAATCGTCGTCTAAGCCTTCCCCTGCCAGAATATCCCACAATATGTTGCAGTCTACGTTGTCATACGCTCCTGTATCCTGTAATGTCCAAAAAGGCCACATATAACACATATATAAAAAGGCCACATATTCTGAAGTTCTCCCAAAATGCCATTATTATCTGCCCATGCTTGCAGCTTTAATGTGATTGCCTGAATCGCTATCTTGTGTATTACCGATGTAACGGTCAATATAAAGGTTAGAACCGAACGTACCAGTATATAGGACTGCCTCTGGGTTTTGGTCCAGTACTGGCGTTTGTGACTCCGCCAAGCACGTCGTACCTCCAACGATGTGTACTAATCAGCGGCTGACAGCTATGGCTTCTAGGCTGCTGCAGATACTTTCGCCACCTGCCACTTGTGAACGAAGCTGGTTTTTGTTTGGAAATGTTGATAACAAGCTTGAAAACAGGCTCACAAGGTAAGTGATCTAAAATTCGTCTACGCGAAATCAAATTTGAATGCAGACGCAGCTGTGATAGATATGAGAGTGTGTCCAGCGAGAGTGAATCGGACACTGAGTGACTTTTTGTCAGTTATTAGACTGGAAATCTTTTGTAGGAGAGAACAAGCTTGTATTCATTTCATTGTTGTCGCGCTGTCTGCGTAATTATTGAATATATTTAAGGATCAATAATTTTATTTCTAAAATAATGAATAAAAGCTATATTTACTGGAGTTTAAATTTTCCTCAAATTTTTCTGCAAAAATGATTCATTTGTTCATTCAGCTCAAGATTTCCGGGAAATGTTCATCCCTAGAACGCAGGCCTCTATATATCGGGAACAGCAGCTGAAGAGAACCGCAGTAATATTGACACAATCATAGTTATGCTTGGTTGGTTCGTATCGCTAAGATACGCACACAGCCGATTTATAGAAAACAAGATCAAAAACTTTCGAGCGCAATGAGCAACACGTCATAGCGCCAGCGAACGGAGGAGGCGCGAGGAGACGGTGAAGAAAGCCATTAGCGACGGTTTTGGCCACCAAAAGAAAGAAAGGCTACGTAAGAAAGGAAAACGCAAGATTCAGCGATCAACACGGATCTATCACTGTCAGCGACTTTTGTTCTCGAACACTTCCAGGCGTTCGTGTGCTATCTGGGCCATGCTGATGCGGCTGGCTTGTGAAGAGGCATGGTGCTTTTAACCAATTTAACCTCGGTGTTTCGCCTCCAAGGAAAAGCTACGAACACGTAAGAAAAAAAAAGAAAAAATGACAGCGAATTGTGCATGCGCGAAGTATTCAGTGCCGTTCCGTCCCATCTGCTGGAGCCACCTCTCTGACAACACTCTACACACAAACACACACAAAAAAAGAAAGGCACAAAGAAGAAAAATATTATCATGCCCCCTCAAGTTCGCTCCAAGCGAATCGAGTGGAGAGACACAGAAAGGCTTAATGATACGATATGCAGAGAAGTCTGCTTGAGGTACATTCCTCTAGCCAGCTACTCTGCGTTGGGGGAAGGGGAAGAGAGAAAGAAAGAGGGACAATAAAGGCACATGTTGGGTGACGATGATGACGAAAGATTTAAAGCATATAGTAAGCTGTTTGGACAACTTGAGAGAGAAAAAATGTACATACAAATGCAAGGAGGTTAACCAGAAGTATTTCTTGTTGGTTACCATGCACGAAGGATGAGTGGATGGGGATACACGAAATTCGAAGACAAAAATATGAGAGGAGTACAAACGATATAAAACACAATCGCAACCTAGCGGTAGCAGATCGCATTCTCAAGCTCTCCGATGCAGGCCCGCAGAGCTCAGGAACTTGGGCAGCGCAGGTATGGCCTTCGACGCGCAGTTCCTTTGGGAGCACTGGCCTATAACTTTGTTTTGATAGTGAGCGATTGTCGAGTCTATCAAGCACTGCGCACATCCTTTGGGTCTCGGCCTTATAGCGTGCGAACAAACAGAGAAAGCATTATCAGAAATATTAATTTTATCCAGACTTTCGGCATTATTTGATTCAAACACGGCATTTTCAGCAAGGATCAGTAATTGCGTTTTACAGACCTAGCACTAAATCTAGAAAAAAAAGAAAGAAATGTTTTGCAGTTAATTGATAACCAACAAATTGTTTTGAGCTTCTTCATTGATTTCTTTAAGGTCATAGTCCTGTTTCACATGACATTTTATTTCTTAAACTAGAACGTTACACGCTTTCGAGGGCACACGTTGTCACAACTGCTACTTTACTTAAGCCGACGTCAACAGTACGACGAAATAAGCGGTGGCACTCCTTCATCTAAATGTATCAAATCGGGAGTCCCTCAGCGGAGAATTCTAAGACCATTTATTTTGACGCGAAAGCGTCAAATGGCCCGCTGAGCGAAAAAGCCGCCGTCTGTAGCAGAGAAACGGCACCTGAATTCCCCATTGGCTGCGACGCCACGTGACGAGCGCGCATGGGCGGAACAGAGCGGGCGAACCGAAACACCCGCTGCGCTGCTATAGCGCTATAGACGTTGTCTGGGCGGAGAGGGCACCGTCGCGACACCGAGGCGCCAGCGCGCCTCAACGGACCAGATACGGCGACGCGACGCCGCGGGCGAGACGGGTTGTCGTCGGCGTGCCAGTCTTGCAGGTGCCACCGTGCCGTCGCCTTGCTCTCGGAAGCCGGCGTGCCCTTTTTCCGTCTCTCTCTCTCTCCCTCATCCCCGCTGGGCTCAGCTGCTGCGCGCGCCTGCGGGCCTTGGTGGCCGCTGCTGCCTCCTCGGTCTCTCGTCGTGCTTGACGTCGGTGGCATGCGGCGTCCTTGATGTCTCAGCAATATTGTCCAAATGATTCCGGCCTACAGCCAACATGCTAACGTAGAAAATGTAAAAAAAGCAACCCTACCAATTCAATCGCGAAGCTCGATAACATACCTCGCAGCAAAACTCGTAAACATTACTCGCAGCGCAAACCTCGAGGGACCCCTCAGCGGCGTTCAGTTGGACACTAATGCTTTCGCATGTACAACTCATAAGGAGTGCTTAGGTGTCCTGGGATTTTTGTAAAAATATACCCATAACGATGTCATGCACATCACGCATACTAAATTTATTATTTTCTCAAGCGACCCATTACCTTGTTTAGGGCGCGGATCAAGGCCACCTAGTAAACGCAGCCAACACATCTACAAGCTGGATTCACACGACGAACCAAAGTGTGCGGACCTGCAAAACATCGCTGAGCCGCCGCGAATTGCGCAACCAGCTGCTCATCTGCTTCGTCTTTGTGTGCGGCGTAATTGGGCACCACTGAACCACGTTATGCTCGTCTGCGGAATCAGGTCCGCCGGTGGAATCTAGCTTTAATGGAGCTTCAGAAGTGGGCACAGAAAAAAAATATATTGAAAGTTGATGTCGGTAAAACTAGAGACATTTTTTTTTTATCTTGTGAACAAACTACTCGACTATTGCAGGCTTATATTGTATCTTTCTGAACCAGTTTAGAAGGCAGATTGATTTGGTTTACGATTTCATTGTTTTGTAAAGCGACTGATCTAACATACGCGTTTAAAAAAGTACAAATATCGGTTATCTGTCATGTGCGCGTTCCAATAGCCACCGAGTTATTCTTTTCTTGTGCGCGCATTCTAAGTAGACTTAGAAAGTGCTTTCTCGCATATCGGAAAGTCATAGCAGAGTAGCTACCCAACACACAACATATCCTTCGCTAATCAGATGAACAACAGTTCCCGCAACCCACTTCCCCGAACAATGCAATGTGGAGCGCCCGAGAACAAACTACAACAAATAAATATTAGCCTACATAGTTTTAATGCTACCCATTAAAGTAATTGTCACGAGCGTCAGATGAAAAAATACCCCACTCCTAAACTTACTTTATTGATGCATTCATGGTATCATGAGATATATGTTCGTGTTTAGTAAGTTTGGTTCTTTTTTTTATTTTCTTGTATTTGCTATCTATTGCTATCGCTCTTTTGACCTATCAATAGTACATCGATCACAGGGCATGTCTTTTCTCACCATGCTAGTGTTTTCTTTCTTTTCTTTTTCATTGTAATGCGAAGCCTACGGTACGTTCATCGTAATAGGAGTTGTCGCAATCCACTGCCTTCTTCTTTGTGAAGTGGTGATTCTGCGACCAGTCGAGGTCAATTCAACTTTTTTCATGGACTTGTCGAGTTTCTGTACTCATGTACCACAGACTTAAGTTTGAACTTTTTGAATGAATATTTTTCATAATTAGCTACGGAGGTCAGTCGATCACGCACTGCTTTTCTGGACAAGAAGCTTTTGGGATTCGACCTCGGGGTTAAATTCACCGAACGCTGAATAACAATGCTCTTCGTTCTTAAGAGGTGTTTGCCATTAGCCGGACGTCCTCGCTTATATACATATAACTTAATCAGCCGCACAACAGGCTGACACCTGCTCTTAAAAACAGTTCTAGCTTATGAGAATTTCTGCGTGTGTGTGCACGCGTGTGTGCGGGCGTGTGTGTGTGTGCGTGTGTGTGTGCGTGCGTGTCTGTGCGTGTGCGTATGTGTGCGTATGTGTGCGCGTGCCTGTGTGTGTGTGTGTGTGTGCGTGCGTGTGCGTGCGTGTGCGTGCGTGCGTGCGTGTGTGTGTGTGTGTGTGTGTGTGTGTGTGTGTGTGTGTGTGTGTGTGTGTGTGTGTGTGTGTGTGTGTGTGTGTGTGTGTGTGTGTGTGTACCTCGATCCGCAAACATATTTTTCCGGGATACCACTATATGTACATGTATATGTATATAATGCTAAATCTATTATATTAAGTTACTGTGTTTGTAAACGAGACGTACTGCTTTCTCCGCAGGATATCGGCATATTGTTGAGATTTGCTGCTAATTATTTGTGAGATTGGGAGTTTGAAAAACAGTTGTCATATGAGGGATGAGCAGACTGTTCACCGCTGAGCCATTGAAAGCAAGTGTGTGCTTCCTACTATAATGTATAAAATACACCTCTGAAAAGTTAATTTTATCGGCGAGCGTGTTGTGGATTGGAACACGGTGTAGAAATTCATACAATGGTGAAAGCGCAAGTTCTCAGTTGTTCTTGAGTGAAATTCTCGTTTTTTCGTCTCGATTTTGTAGGAGACAGTATACGGAATGAGTATATCAATACATAATTCAGGCGCCCAACAAAGTTCTGCCATTGTAATTCTGCGGGCCCGATATGTGTTTTCGGACCTAGTGAGGAGCACGACTGGCGTGAAATTCCGCTTACTCTGATCTTCATTCATGCTAGTTGCAAGCTCTCTATACCCTTTTAGCCGTATATTTGAAGTAAAGAGAATGGTATCAAAGTTCCGGTGCATTTCTCAACAATCGCCACCTTTCGTGCGCGGGAACGCTTGAACTTCAACGTTGACACCTCTAGGCAACTGTTTATTTGTCTCAGATTTGTTTACAGGCAGGCAAAAAGCGCGTAAATTACAACAGCACGCTGAATTTCTGGCGAATGTATTTTCAGCTGATCCAGCTTTACACCATGCAGTGCACATGTGTGCCCCTACGCATCTTGTGCCATCGAATCTTCCACTGCGTGGAAGAAGGTGCAGTTTCACTAAGCGCGTCCAAAACAGCAAAACCAGTTTCACTCTACCATAATGACTTTTCTTCCTTTCTCTCTGCCGAAGTAGGGCCTCGATACTATTTATTCATTTTAGTTGTTTCCGCTACCAAAGCACCGTGCGCGTTAAGGCCCGAACTTTCTCCGAGCTTTTGTGAGTCGTGCCAACGGGTGAGGGCGTAGAAATTCTCCCTCACCAGCCGCAGCCGCAAAACCAATTAGCTTTGGAGAAAGCAAGAAGAAAAAAAAAAACACGTCTAAGAGAGGAAAAAAAAAAACCTCTTAGCGAGCGGCTCTCGCCATCGGTGCCGCCTTCTTGCTACCCGATTCGCCTTCCAATCAAGGCTCTTGGAAGGCGCACGAAAATGGTCGACACTGTCCTCATTACCGCCTCTCCGCTCCCCCCTCCGGTTCCGTCGCGCTCGGGGCGAGCGAGCAACGCGGCGGGCACCCTGCAGTCCATCGCGGGCGTCGCAATTTCGTCTGCGCCTCGTGAGATGCAGGCGACCGACCGGAGTGCCGCCGCTCGACCCTGGGGCGCCGAAAGGAGGCTCGGCGCGGGAATCGTTCTCCGCGCGTCGCAACCCGTTCCCTCATGGGCGCAGCAAATCGTCCTCGCGCGTCGCGGCGGCTGTGCGCTCGATCGCTTCGGAACATTAAGTGTTCCCGCGACGATGAATCCCCTCTGTTGTCTGGCGGAGATCTCGCTTCTCGGTGAATGGGGGCCGCCTCGGTTCGGCGTCAGCCGCCGGTGACGAATTGGTGGCAACGAATTTGATGGGATGCAGTCTGCTGCGCCTGCGGCCGTTACGCCTTCCTTCTTCCATCCCAGGCAGCGAAAGCGGGGCCGGTTGCTGCCCGCGTAAAAGCTGTCGGGTTGGAGTGAAATGAAAAAAAAGGAAGAAAGGTTTATAGTAACGCGTCATCCTCTCTGTGTTGCAGAATACGGAAAAGAAAGTGTATATTACACTAGGAGAGCTGTTTTATTGAACGAGTTACGTTAGGGAACACCTCCTGTGAAGCCATAGAGAGATAGAGAGAGGAAACAAAGATAGGAAAGGCCGGAAGCTATAAAGCTGATTACACTGCAAATATCATCGCTTGGCGCAACCAAAAAAAGGATGGAAGGGAACAAGGTAAAGGTAAAGACGGAGCACATTTTTTTTTTATTGCGACAGCGTGCCTTCTGGCATAAAGAAATGTTTAAACATGTAAATACACTCCGGATTCGCGGAGGAAGTCCAGCAATGTCCGGTGGTGGGGCCCCAAGATCCAACTTTCTACGTCTGGTGGCCGACCTGGGGGTGGTCCACAGCGAAGCAGGTGTTTCTGGCGGAGGGCATGTAGAGAAGGGCAAGTCCAGAGGAGGTGCCCAGTGTCCACCTCGCAGACAGGAGCGGGACAGAAGGGGCAGGAATCGCTCATGGAGGCACGGTACTGTGCCGACCACGACCAGGTTATCGCAGGGGTGAGGGCGACACGGAGGCGTAACCTTCGTAACAAGACCTCTTCCCAGCGCGCTAGGCCGCCAGGGAGGTCGGTGCCACACGGTGGGAGAAGTGCTCGCGTGGCGCGCCGAAGGTGTTCTTTTTCTGCGAGGAGCCTTGTCTCCGGAGAGATGGGGGCCAGTTGAAGTGGACGCGAAGGTTTGTTGTGGCTCGCTGCATCCACTAAGGCTTGTGTGGGATGCGCATTGCGACGTATCCATTGTACACGTACTGTAACGGATAATTTCTCCACTGTGTCCTGAATCTCCTGTGCCAAAACGCCGGAATTCAGAACACGCCGCAGACAACGGATGGCAGCTGAGGAATCGGTGAAGATATCAATGTGTCTCCTAGACGGCGCAAGCAGCGGACAGAGGATGGATACTGCGTCTCGGATTGCCAAGAGCTCCGCCTGTGTCGACGGCCAGGCAGGGGAGCAAGCATACGAGCAGGTTGCGATGTCTGACAATATTTCAGGACAAGCGATAGCCATGGTGACGTGATCATCACTCACACTAGCGTCGACATACGCTACATGTCTGCACGAAGAGCTTGCACTCGTAGCTCATGGGCTATTTGCTAATATACTCGACTCTCTAAGGTGGCCAATGGATCGTGTGTGTATGCGAGTCAGAGGCCGATTGTCCGTAACTTGCTGATAAAGCCATGGTGGTCGTGGCGAGCAGGAATCGCAGGGCATCACTGAACCGTCTGCCATATACTTCTCAAGAGCTGCAGCTTCAGGAATATTATGGCACTTTGCGGAACGAGCTTGGCGACGCTGGTGGACCAGTTCGTCTAGCGTATTTAATTGCGCTTCGGCCTGGAGTGCGTGAATGGGTGTAATTTGTGGGAGGCCCGTAATAACCCGCATTGCTGCTCGATTGATAGATTCCAAGCGGTCCCACTCTGCTCGTGTCATGTGGTGAAACTGGGCTTGGTATATCAATCTTGGCTGTAGCACAGTACGTATGAGGAGGCGGGCAATGGTGGTTGTGGCACCACCTGACTTTTGAGAAATCCTACGGATGAGGTGCAGCATTTGGGATGTCTTCTGACGTGCTGTGCGAATCCAGGGGCCGGCGGAGCCGGAATCGTATAAGTCCAGGCCAAGGACTCGGAGTGAGTTGACGATTGGAATTCTGTTTCCGTGCAAGAGAAGGACGATAGGGGTGGTGTTGAACGCACGGCGGCCGCGCGCATTCGCGACCGGAATCAGAGCCGTCTTTTCAGGCGACAACGTAAGTCCCAGAAAAGAACACCATTGATCAGTAATCGTAAGAGCGAGCTGCAACCTTGTGGCTTGAATTTGGAGAGACGGGTGGACAGTCCAGACTGTGATGTCATCCGCATAAATGAGTGCGTGTAGGTCAGCAATGTCGCCCAATCGCCATGCCAAGGGTAGGAGGCTAATGTTGAAAAGTATGGGGGCCAGCACTGACCCTTGCGGTACACCGCGATGTGGGCGAAAGGATCCCACATTCTCCTTGTTGATGCGTAGGGCGAATTCACGAGATGTAAGAAAGGTGTGAATAAACTTGCATATGTGGGCGGGTAAGTGAATCCAGCGTAGCACTTCACCGAGGGCAGCGTGGCTGACGTGGTCGTATGCTTTGTGCACATCCATGCCGAGCACGGACCTCACTCGGGTCGATCGGCCACCAATCAAAACCACAGAGGACAAGTGACCTAGGCCGTCTTCTGCACCAAGGTGGGGGCGGAAGCCAACTTGCGATGGGTGGTACCAGTGATGTACGTCTAGCCACCACTGGAGACGGTTAGCCACCATGCGTTCGAACAATTTCCATAATGTACACATAAGAGAAATTGGTCGAAGATTTGATATGTTGTCATGAGGTTTGCCGGGCTTTGGGATGGCGATTATAGCTGCTTGCAGCCAGTGCTCCGGTACTTCTCCTGACAGCCATGCAGCGTTTAACGAATTAAGAACATCTTCCAAAGTGGCTCCTTCTAGGTTTTTAAACGTTTCATAGGTCACGCCGTCAGGACCCGGGGCAGTCTTCAATTTGGCTTGGTCTATTGCAGCGAGAAATTCAGCCACCGTGAACGGAGACTGCATCCCAGCGATAGCGTGAGCTGATGGGAGTGCCCCTGCACTCGGCGGAAGCGTAAATGGGGCGGAGACAACAGGTGGCCGCGTATCATAACCGGGAAATAATGCCTGCGCTATGTCAAATGCAAAGGCGTCTGCGGTTTTGCCAGACGCGAGGCACGCGCTGGAACACGGGTCAGGAGAGCGTCCACCAACTTCCATTGCTCGGAACGTTCTCCAAATTGAGGCGGCGCTCGTGGTTGGACCTAGCGAAGAACACCAGGCCAACCAGCGTTGACGTGAGAGGCGGCGTTCGTGGCGTCTAGCTGCAGCTGTCAGCTGACGGTGGCGGAGTTGAGCCTCCACGGAATCTGGGTGTCGGCTGGCATGAACCTCTGCTTGGCGACGCTGTGCCCAAAGCTGCAGGAGTCGAAGATCTGGCGCCGGACGAGATTCCTCGACCCATGACGTTAAAGTGGCTGTTTTGACCACCGATTGTAACATTGGGATGGGGTCGCATAGAGGGGCAAGAGCGTCTCTTGATAACGAAGCACGAAACGTGTCCCATTCGATCACCCTACATTGGCGACGGAGGCGGTCAGTTTTCTGAGGGGCTAAGCCGAGCCGAATGGGATGGTGATCACTCCCCCAGCAGTCCGGTTCCCGGTGCCAGGTAACTGTCTGATGGCCCAACCACCAGGCCAGGTCCGGTGAATACGCTGGCATTCGTGGGTGGGTGCAACGTCGTGTAGGCATGGATACGTCATTAATCAGATTAAAGTTGTTCTGGGTGAGAGTATCAAGGAGGAGACGTCCACGTTCACTAGACACACAGTACCGTCACTCACGGTGAGGAGCATTGAAATCACCGACGATGAGAATAGGACAGCCAGGATGATGCCGACGAAGCCAGGTGATCCACCCTAGACGCAGACGGGGCGCTTGTCCCGAGTGAGGACGCACATAACACGACACAAGCACAACAGCACACTGAGAGAGTTGCACCTTTACAGCCACGACCTCTTGCCACGCAGTGCACCATGTCACCATAGGTATAGCCGTCTGAACGAGGGAGGTACGAACATATATAGCTGCTTTGCCTGGTTTATCACCCGACAGGCACGCACGGCGATCTGGGATGGAAGGTGTTGCGTAGCTAGTAAACCCCGAGATTCGAGGAAGAGAGTTCTGCTCCTGCAGGAGGAACGCCCAAGCTCGGAGTGAGCCCAAGCGAATGCGTTCTCGGAGCTCGCCAACCTTGTTAGCGAGACCCCGACAGTTCCATTGAATTACATATGAAGGCGGGTTGGAGGCCATTGTGGCAGCCATCATAATAAGTGCTCCGCAAGAGTGGCAGTTAGGGCCTGTAGCTGTTGCACAACATAACGCAGAAGCGATGCCGGGTCGGAGGCGAGTTTAGGCGCAGGTTCACGCACAGACGCAATACCTGACGCCGGAACTGGTGAATGACATTTATGAGGCGTTTGTGCCGCCGATGACCTATTTGTTGTCGACGAAGTGTTCGCAGTGACAAGGCGGTTGCGGCGAGAGTTGAGTTTGGATAGTTCCGTTTGCACTTTTTCGATGTTGCGATCGATGTCACCCAATTCCTTTTGAAGTTCCTCCTGGGCCGTTGTAGACGCACGATGCTTGTGGCGAGTCCGGCTAGTAACATCGCTGTAAGTTGCCTGAGGAGTAGATACCCCCTTAGATGATGAAGGGTCGTCTTCCTCGATGGCTTCATCCTCTTCTGTTAGCGGAGCGAAGCGGTTGGGAGACACCAACAGGTCCTGGGTATGTGGAGTAGGGCGAAAAGTGCGAACGCCGCGTTTACTTTTCTGAGCCTTACGTTTCGTTGGGCAAGCGCGATCCGTTATTGAATGGTAATTGGATTTGCATAGACCACATCGGAATGCTTGGGAGGTGTTTGGCTCATTTGTCTGCACCGGAGCCGGGTTAGGGCACGATGCACGCATGTGGCCTTGTTGTAGGCACTGGTAACAGTATACTACACTCTAAGAAGTAAAGGAGGAAATGGGGTATTGAGGTTACTCCTTTAGGGGAGCAACTGATCTGCCACAACCATTCCTCCCTTTAGGGGGTAAGTGCGAAGGGATGCACTGTTACTCCCCATGCCGTTACTCCTCCGAGGACTACCAGTTGCTCTTTTCCGATGCCCCTCAAGGGAGTAACGGTCATTATTTCCGATGCTCCGCAAAGGTGGAATTAATAAAATTAGGCATTTATACACTAATAAAAAAGATTACTGAGCTGAAAAAAAAAGAAAAAAATGTGCCCGAACGGAGGATTCGAACTCACATCCTCGCGCCCACAAGGCAACTACTCTAACCACTGAACCACAGCAGATTGCTTGGTGGGGTACGAAATGGAGACAGGTTAAGCATTGGCATGCAGGTGCGGCAATGTAAAAGCGACTCGGCATATTGTGTATACTGTGCGGGGAGAGTATAACGTTGAGTGCACCTGCAACCATAAGCGAGTGCGAAATCTGCCCGAGTATTCTTAGGGCGCTTTAAACTTAGGCACTACGCAATGTAAACGTGTATATGCGAGCTCAAACGGGGCACTTAAGACGACAGAGACGGACAATTGCTCTGTCGCTTAGTGTGTCCCGTTTGAGCTACACATCGCTTCAGTTAAGTTCGTAATCTCCTTGGAACGGAATGAACTTAGGTACTATTGACCAGCACAATCTGGCAGTCTATCAATGACTTGCGCGTTTAATGTGTATCGCTCACTTACGGTGTGCCCACGAAGGGCATGGTTCTTCACATTCCTACTTTAAATTTCACGCAATTTTCTCACGAAGAGGCAAAGTGCTGCTTTGCATGTAGTTCAATAGACAGTGCACTAACTTCGAACTATTCACGATTTATAGACAATACAGTTTTTGCCGCATCACTCCACGACACGGACGAAAACAGCGGAGCGCATGGGGAGTAACTGTTGCCGTTCGTCCTCCCGTTGCTCTCTTTCCGACCAGGGACTAAACACTTACTCTCCAAAATTTGCACACGACACGCACATCCGCGCAGTTACTCCCTTGAGGGACGAAAGCGCCCTTTTTAGGACGAACTGCCCAGTTACTCCCGTTTTCCCCAGAATTCTTCTTAGAGTGTACGCTTGGGCGGTATGAACGAGGTCGAAGGACGCACCCATTGTAGATAAACCGTTTGGGTGGGGTAGCGGGTCCGGAAACTGTTACCAGGCATGTGCGACCACGTTCTAGGTAGCGGGCTAGCAGCACATGATGGGTGTCACAAGTCAAAGTATCACGTAGAGTTTCCGGCGGTTCGTCGGGATCGACCCCTGTTACCACGTAGCGAGAGATGTCCGTGCCAGAGAGCAGGTATGCTTGAACGGGCAAGACGCGTCCACTGGGAAGGGTGATTGCTGTCAATGTGCACAGGGCACACACTTTCTCTAAGGACGGCACCCACACCGACACCGTGTTGGAGGCCCGGTGATATGTGTAGCCTGAGAAGCCCGTCGCGGTGACGCAAGAAGCGAGCGTTTTCTGAAGGGTCGTCGTAGGGATGTCTTCTATGTTGTAGCCTTCCTTTGGACGGATGGCAACTTTGTACGATGCAGGGGGGCTGTTAGACAGGCGTTCCGGGAGAGCATCTGGATTCAACAGACACGGACGCTTCTGGACAGTAGCAACTGACGAGGCAAGCACTGGAGACGCGCCCGGTGATGCAGCGTTGCACAGAGACGCCTGTGTTCGCGGGTCCCCTACCTCGTCTTCCATCGACTCTTCGTTGGTGGCGGTAACCGACTCAGCAGCAGGAGTAGTCGCCATGATCTCCACAGCTAACTGCTGCCGCAGCTGCTCTTTCTTGCGCGGCGTTATTGTGCCTTGGCGGGAACGCTGTTCACGCGATGAGGCGGCTAAGCCTAAAGCGCTCTGACTAACTTTAGGCGACGCTGTCTTGCCCCCGGGAGCATCCCGGGGGCCGTCGATGGCTCGGTTCGGTGCCACAGGTGGACTGGCTGCGAGGAGCGGCCAGAGGTGGCGGAATTTCACAGTTCCAAAGGGAAAAAGCACTTCAAAAGCCGGAGCTGCAGGAGCACACGTCCGACGAAATCAAGCGCTTGCAGCGCCCCCCGAGCACATTTGCATAAGCACTGCAATTCAGAAGCCTGTGAGCCATGACTGGACAAGATACGGATTCTTGGAAAACGCAGGTACACCACTGCACGCGAACTGTTAAAGGCGTTTAATATGAAAGAGCGAGGTTCATCTTGTATTAGCAACACATCAGTTTCACTTTTTCATGCAGAAAGAAGGTTTTTCGATAGCCGGCTGTGATTAGGATATCGCGCGATTGTAGCAGTTCTGTATGTGGCACATTCGCTTGCGTGTATATATTGGATGGTACACAATATAGAATAAACAGTCGAAAGTTGGAGCCCCCCTTGTTCCCTCCAGTTCTTGCTTGTTTGCGCCAAGCGATCATATTTATGGTCTACCCAGCAATATTGTTACGGGAAGGAAGAAACGTGCGTCTATTCACAGATGGCTTTTAATGGTTGAGCCAACAAGCGTAGAGCAGCGAAAACAGTAAACTCTTCGTCGTCTCCAAGGCCACCATTAGCGTTCTCTTTTTCTCACATTACCGACTCTGACATCACCCCCGTTGGAAAAAGCACCTTATTGGTGCGACTCATCGGTCTGAGAAAGGTAAGGTTTGAGGCGGCTGTCGTGGATGATGTCAGATACCGGTGAAGGCACCGTCGAATTTAGCGGAGACACTTCATATGTGAGAGGGGTCACCTGGCGAAGGATGCGGTAAGGGCCATAGTAACGCGAGAGGAATTTCTCCGAAAGACCAACACGCCGAGTTGGATACCAAACTAGCCCAAGAGCACCTGGTTCGTAGTCGACGTCATGATGGCGCTGGTCGTAACGGCACTTCTGGCGTGTCTGTGAAGCAGAAAGACGAATGCGGGAAATCTGTCGTGCTTGGGTCGCTGTGGCTATGACATCCCGAGAGTACTCTGTCGGCAAGACGAGTGTGGTCGAAAGGAGATGTCTCGAAAGGCAAAGTCGGCTCACGGCCGAAGAGGAGATAGAAGGGTGAATAGCCAGCTGTGTCGTGGCGCGAGGAATTTCAGGCGAACATGACAAATGGTAGAGCAATGCCCCAGTCGCGATGATCGGAGGAAAGATACATTGCTAGCATGTCAGTTGATGTGCGGTTCAGGCGTTCGGTAAGACCGTAAGTTTGAGGATGGCAAGCGGTAGTAAGTTTGTGCTTAGTAGCACATGATCGAAGGACGTCGTCTATGACTTTGGCAAGAAAGTATCTTCCGCGATCGGTGAGAAGTTGACCAGGTGCATCGTGGTGTAAGATAACGTCGTGAAGCAAGAAGTCCGCGACGTCTGTAGCACAGCTGGTCGGTAGGGCTCTAGTAATGGCATAGCGAGTTGTATAGTCCGTAGCGACGGCAATCCACCTATTTCCGTCATTTGATATAGGGAATGGTCCGAGAAGAACAACGCCAACGCGAAAAAAGGGTCGGTTCGTAAATCCAAAGGCTGCAGCAGCCCGGCAGGAGGCACAGCCGGTCTTTTCCGACGTTGACGCGACTCACACGCGGCAACATAGCGCCGGACGGAGCGGTTGAGACGGCGCCAGAAAAACCGTTGCTGAATTCGGTCATAGGTCCGCGTGACGCCAAGGTGTCCAGAGGTGGGAACGTCGTGCAGTTGCTGCAGTATAATCTGTCGAAGATGAGAAGGAATGACGGTTAGGAGCTCGGGCCCGTCGGGGTGCATGTTGCGGCGATACAGGATGCCATTTTGTAGCACAAACATGTGAAGGGATGGGTCAGACGGACCAGAGAGCAGGCGTTCGATAAGGGGCCGTAACGATTCATCGCGTCGTTGTTCAGCGCCAGTGTCGTGCAAGGCAGAGAGTGAAAGAACGGAGATCGGTGCGACATCCACTAAACCGTCCGGTACATCGACGGGATGATGAGACAGGCAGTCAGCGTCCTGATGTAGACGACGCGACAAGTAGCCCTCTATGTGTATTCCTGCAGCCGTAGGGCCCAGCGACCGAGGCGTCTGGTGGGATCCTTGAGGGAGGAAAGCCAACAAAGGGCGTGGTGATCGGTTGCAATTGTAAATGGTCGACCATATATGTAGGGTCGGAACTTGCCCACAGCCCATGTGAGGGCGAGACACTCACGCTCAGTAATTGAGTAATTGCGCTCGGCGGGAGAGAGGCGGCGACTGGCCGCTGATGCTGTAGCCACTGGCGTCAGTTCGGATTTCTGTCGGAGCGGAGGTGTCAAAATGGGCGAGAACAGGAGGTGTGGTGAGCAGCGTGATGAGCTGCGAGAAAGCAGACGTTTGTTTAGAGCCTTAACATAAAGGAACGTCTTTCTTAAGGAGGTCAGTCAGGGAACGGGCAACTTGGGCGAAATTTTCCACAAACCTGCAGAAGTAAGAGGAAAGGCCAATAAAGCTGCCAATACCTTTGGCACAAGTTGGTACGGGGGAATTCTGCACAGCATGAACTTTAGCGGGGTCGGGGCGAATGTCTGACAAATCGACGAGGTGTCCGAGCACGGTTATTTGGCGGCGACCGAAGTGGCACTTGGACGAGTTGAGCCGCAAGCCAGCGGTGCGAAAAACAGAAAGAACAGATGAAAGTCTTTCAAGGTGAGTCGCAAAAGTGGAAGTGGAAGGGAATACGATGACGTCATCCAAGTAGCACAAATAGATGGACCATTTCAAACCACGCAAAAGCATGCCCGTCATCCGTTCAAAGGTCGCCGGGGCATTGCACAAGCCAAGAGACATTACCTGGAACTGATATAGGCCGCCTGGTGTGACGAATGCGGTCTTTTCACGGTCCATTTGATCCACGCAAATTCGCCAATATCCAGAGCGAAGGTCTATAGATGAAAAATAAGTGGCGCCGTGGAGACAATCCAGAGCATCGTCAATCCGGGGAAGTGGATAGGAAGTGGATATGCATCTTTCTTGGTGATCGTGTTTAGATGACGATAGTAAACGCAGAATCGCCAACTGTTATCCTCCTTTTTGACGAAAACAACAGGGGAAGCCCACGGGCTGGAAGAGTGTTCAATAATGCCTTTGGCAAGCATCTTGTCAACCTCGCCCTCGGTAACTTGTCGCTCAGAGGGCGACACCCGGTATGGGCGTCGGCAAACAGGTGCTGCATCGTCAGTATTTATACAATGCTTCACGACCGTAGTTTGACACAAAGTGTGATCGTCCAGGTCGAAAATGTCGGAGTAGGACTCAAGGAGGCCACAGAGCTGTGCGGTTTGTTGGGTTGAGAGGTCCGGTGCAATCATATCTGTAAAGTCGTCGGTCGGGGCAGATGCAGAAGGCGCAGAATGGGCATTGGTTGAAGGCGGCGCAACAGATAGAACGGAAATGTGGCACTCGTGAGACGATGACAACAAGGCAAGAGACATGCCTCGAGGAAGTACGTGTGGGCACTGTCCGAAATTTAGGATGGGAAGACATGTCTGATTGTCCGCAACAGAAACGATGGTGTGTGGGAAGGAGACATTGTGAGAAAGCAGGACTGAAGTCGCGGGAGTAAGGACATAGTCTCCGTCAGGTACAGGTGGGCATGCTAAAACAGGGATGCAGGTTGCTGCTAGAGATGGCAGGCGAATAAAATGCGCGGAACAAAGCTGAGTTGGAGCTTGAGCACGAAGGTCAACGGGAACAGGTAGGGGTAGGTCAAGTTGTACAACACCAGCTGAACAGTCATTAGGAGCAGAATGGGCGGCCGAAAAGTCGAGTCCGAGGATCATATTATGAGGGCAACGTTCGAGCACACTAAACAAAAGAGACGTGTGGCGACCGGCGACATTGACACGAGCAGTACACATTCCAAGCACAGCCGGAGTTCCACCGTCGGCGACGTGGAGCAGTCGAGTCAGAGAAGGAGTAAGTACTTTCTTCAAGCGCGTTCGAAGCTCCGCACACATGATGGAAATTTGAGCTCCAGTGTCGATGAGTGCTGTAACGGGCAAACCATGCACGTCCACGTCCAGAAAGTTCCGATCAGTAGGCAGGGTCAGCAGAGAAATTTCAGGCCGTGGTTCTAGAGCAGCGTCACCTCCAGGAGCTGCCCCAGTTAGTTGCCCGTCGGAGAGCGCCGACGGTAAGCTGGGGATTGAGAGCGACTCAGCTGGGGCGAACGGGAGCGGCGACTATGTGGTGATGGCGAGCGGCTAGTCGCGGTGGCTCGAGCGTTGTCAGGTGCGTCTTCCACCTCGATGGAGAGTGATGGCGGGCGAGGATTCAGTTGGGAGCGGCGGTAGGCGGGAAAGCTTGGTCGAGAGTGGGCTTGCCAGGAACTTCGATAGTGGCGAGAGATGTGGCCCACACGTCCACAGTAAAAGCAGATGGGTCTATCGTCATGTGTGCGCCATTCGTCCAGGTTGCGGTAGCTCGGATATGGACCGTATTGGCTCCGGTGAACAGGGGCAGAGGCAGCCGACGAAGCAAAGTCGGGACGGTTGGCGGAGCAGGTGGACGGAAGACCCACATTGGCAAGTTCATGGCGAATGACCGCCTGGATGGGAGACACAAGAGGCCGGGAATCGTCAAAGCACTACGTCCCTGGCGTGGCAGGAGACGCTGCTTCGATTTCTCGCCGAACGATACGTACGGTGTTCTCGCAGGAGGTGGGCTCTCGCGGTGGACAAATGTCTTCGCACGTCGATGAAGCTGCGGTATTGGGTAGATGCGTAAACTGTTGAACTTTGCGGCGACTCTTCTGTTGTTCATAGCGGCGACATTCGTTAATTATCTCATTGACAGTTATGTTCTTGTAAACAAGAAGCTTAAACGCGTCGTCCGCGATGCCTTTTAAAACGTGGCTGACCTTGTTTGCCTCTGCCATATTGTTATCCACTTTGCGGGAAAGAGCGAGGACGTCCTGGATATACGCCAAGTAATATTCAGTGGACGTCTGTGCACGGGTCCCAAGGTCCTTCTTCGCAGCACGTTGGCGTCCGACGGGCTTGCCGAACAAATCTCTAAGCTTCTGTTTGCACTGGTCCCGATTTGTAATCTCTTTTTCGTGTGTTTTGAACCAGACCCATGCGGTTTTCTTGGGGTAGAATATTATATTAGCCAGCATAAGCGTGTTATCCCACCTGTTGTGTGCGCTGACCCGTTCGTAATTCTGCAACCAGTCATCGACGTCAACGTTGTCAATCCCGGAAAACATGCCAGGGTCGCGAGGCTGGGCCAGGATGACCGTCGGTGGCGACGATGGGGCCGTGGTTGAACTCTCTCCTTCGGATGACATGGCGGCCAGGTTACGTTCGCTGCGGAGCTCCGTCTTGCGTAAGTGATTACCCAGGATGTCCACCAATGATGTTATGGGAAGGAAGAAGCTGCGTCTATTCTTAGATGGCTTTTAATGGCTGAGCCAAGAAGCCTAGAGCAGCGATAACACTAAACGCTTCTTCGTCGTCTCCAAGGCTACCATTAGGGTTCTCTTTTTCTCACCTTACCGACTTTGACAAATTGAACCGACTAACCCAGTAACATTTACTTTAGGAAGCCACAAAGAGACCCTAAGAAAAGGTGCAGGGTTCGCATCCCACAAAGGTTCCACTTGTAAGGACTGTTTACATTGACCAACAATTTTCTTGGATAATAGATTCGCTTTAACGCTTGACCGACTCTTGATCTTATGGAATATTCTAGTGCATACAAGCCCAGGTATTCAGGAATTGAGCAAGAACCATTTTTTTCATGTAGGCAGAAAAAGTGTTTGAGAACACGCACACACGCACATGCTCGGGGTGCGTGTGTTCTTGTTGGTCGACAGTCTTCGATAATTACATGTTAGGCTAGCATCTGCTCTTGCGAACTTTCTAGCGTAAGTACTTGTTTCTATAAATACCGGAGATGGTTGAGTTCAGGATTTACTGCATGGGGACCTCGCCCGGAGACCTCCGAGACTGCAAAAGGCAATCAAGCGCATTGCTGTTTACAGCTCCGGGCCCGTATTCACAAAACGCTCTCGTTCTAGAATCGTTCGTAATGGCGAATTCCATCCAGTCCTTATTCTGAGAGAAAGAGAGAAACAAAGGGGGAAAGGTAGGGAGATTTATCAAGGGCGTGCCCGGTTGGTTACCCTACAAGGTGGCCAGCCAACACCTGAGTGTAATTTGACCTCTGATGTCTTTACATCGGTACGTTAGCTTTCGGAGAATTCTCATTGTGCGCAATGCTCCTTGCCAACACAGTTTTAGCCGATCGGGCGTGAATCATCGCTACTTGCATGAGTACCACATAATAGCTATGCAGGTTGCAGGAAATCTGGAACCTGCAACAGAACGCCTCCAACTTGGGCAAGCCCGAACGGGCTGATTATAATCTAGTCGAAAAAGAACGTTGCCGCCAGCAGAGAGCGACAAGGGGTGCTATAACGTAAAGCTGTTCCAAGCTTTTCTAATCAAATATCACCCTTCCACGATTGCTCAAAAATGTTCGGCCCTTCGCCTGTCTGCCGCGCGACGTCACTTAAACCGCAATAGCTCCCCATCTGATATGACGTGTGCACACTGACTATGCCTGATTAGACCGAACAAAAGAACACTAGTTATTTCTGATTCGGCGACTTTTAGCCATTAGCCTTCTGCTATTGGTCAAAAGTTCTCGGACTGTGCCCACTTCGCCTGCCTGTGTCCCGAGACGTCATAAAACCGCGAAAACTCACCACGTCAAAGTGACATGTACGCGTTAAAGATGCATGACTATGCCGTACAATTTTTTTTCTGAATAGCAGGAGGTTGCAGGAGGTTGCCAGGAGATGGCTGCCCACCGATCGCTCAGGCACTGGGTACTCGCACCTGTCGGAGAGCATGGATTTATTTGCGCATAATGAAGCTTTCTGCGTGGAAGTATAACGGTATTGAGCTCTTTCGGCACATTTACGAGATCGCTTTTCGAACTCTTTTCTTTTGCTGAAATGAAAATAAAAGAAAGAGATGTAGTCACCCTATATATGGTGACGGCTACTCCGTTTTTCATAGCAGAAATAGGAATATATCAAAAATATGTAGCAAGAATATTAACAGAAACAGCGTAAGAGGGTCAGAAATCCACAGCACACAGTGCTATACATCCAGGAACATAAAAATGTAGAAGGAAAAGGCAAGTCGCATCACAATGAGTTTGTAAACAAAGTCATAACAAAGTTACACAAGCCCCCGCAGTGTAGACTGCGATGAGCAGGGGAACACATGAGGAATTAGAGTTAAAACAATTTACACACAGAATATCAGGGAAAACACGGTGAAGGCGGGAGATGGAAACTCAAGACGATGAGCAAAACTAGAATAAGGTAAAAGCGGGAGCCAACGTTTCGACAAGTGCACTTGTCGAAACGCTGGCTCCCACTTTTACCTTGTTTCCGTTTTGCTCAACGTACAGAATATGACAGTCAAGAGTGACTTTCAATACAGAATACAAAAGAGTATGACAGGTAACATACCAGTGTCAATAATTACAAATAATGAAAGCAAGCTGTGCTTAACATGTGTGTCTATTCAGTGCGATATCTAATACTTGTTAAGGATGCGTGTATCTTCGTGAAAATATTCGAGTGCATTCAATGCTTTCCGCTGTGTTATTGTCGATGGACATGGGCCCAGCAATCTTGCGTGTGGGAACGGTCGGTGAGGATCAGTAGAGTGTACTGCTTGTTCTAGCTGCCGTAATTGTGTCGCGTGTCCGTGGAATTCGAGGAGGAGATGGTGAACACCCTCATCGTCGTTGCCACAGGAACAAGCCGGGGAAGAATCGCGTTTTATGCGATGCAGAAAATGTTTGATGTATGCGGTCCTAAGGCGCAGTCAATGATTTAATGACTTGGTACTATTCAAAAGTTCTGCATCCAGCCGATATTTGAGTCGAGGGTCCACTTCGTAAAAATTTGATTCCTTATTATTTTCATTGAACCAAGTTGACATACACATGTCCTTCTTTAGTACTCTCACTATGCGTTGCGTGTCCATTGGTGATAAAGGGATGAGTTGAATTTCTGCACATTTATGACCCGATTTTGCCAACGAGTCCGGTAATTCGGTCGTTGTCTGCAATCATCACGTCCCGGCACCCAGTGTAATATCACATCATGTTTTCTTTCATTAGCCTGAGTCAAACTGTTCAGTATTGCGCATGTTATTCGTGCGTGTGGTTGGCTGTCATCAATATTTTCAAGACATGCTAAAGCCGATAACGAGTCCGTGCAAATTACCCACTTTGTTGGTGTCTGTTATGTCTTGATAAAATAAGTGGCTTGGAGAATCGCCACTAATTCCGCTATTGTCGGTGACGACGCGCGTCTTAGTCGACAAGCGTACCCTACCTGTAAGGATGGTATAACATAAGCTGCAGTCGCACTTTCTTTGATTACAGAACCGTCCGTGTAGGCGTGAATAGATTGATGGCACTTGTCAAATAGCTTATGTATATAGCGCTAATTGTTTCGCTGCTAATGTGGAAACGTCGCTTTTATTTTTAAGCCCTACGACTGACGTTTCTAATTTCGGCGCCTGTATAAGCCATGGTGGGTAGCACAAATTTGAATGACAAAAAACCGTATTGTGGAAGTCGTGGTTTAAGCTCTTGAAACATGGCGTGTATCGGTGCAGGCGGAAAGTTTTCTTTCAGAGAAAAAAGCGGGTGCGCAGAATGCTGGGTAGAAATTCTTAAGAGATGTCGGTATGTTTGCAGGCTGCGAATTACGGTGAAATGTGGTTCCCGCGCTTTTGCGATTGTGAGGCGACTGGATGTAGCTTGTGAGACTCCTACACACACTCAAGTCCGAGCCTGCAACAGCTGTAGCTGGTGGAGGGGCGTCGCGTATAATTTGTGGAATACAGGGACGCGTTAAGGAATTTCCTGGCGGACAAGTGCTGAGTGAACGTGGTGCAGGAATGTAGTTGTTCCACCCCACTTCGTGCCTGCAATTCTGCGGAGAACATTTATCATACAACTAATTTGGTCCTCCAGGGCGGTCAAATGATGAGTACATCGAAGCTGGTGGTCTAAAATCACGCCGAGAAAACGATGTTTCCGAAACAGGTGGACGTTACGGCCGTCTGCTGAAAGACCAAAATATCTGGATGTTTTTCTCGTGAAGGGCAAAACCACAGATTTGGCATATATAGGATATCTGCATGCTCCATTCTCTTAAATAGTCACTTATTACATTTACATGTTCTTTCAACGGATGCTTGACAACCTCTAGAGTCTTATGCGATGTCCATATGGAGATGTCATCAGCATGCATAGATACGTTCACATCTGTCGGAAGCACAGCTGGCAAGCCTGATATTGCTGCATTGAGAAGATCTGGACTTCATACTCTTCCTTGTGGAACTCCTTTGTTTATGGAGTGTGCATCACTTTGTCCGTCATTTGTAAATACATACACGGTGTCCCAGCTAATTTTAGCCAGAGCTTAAAAATATGCGAATGTTACGTAGCTGGACAGAACCAAAATGATGTTTGCCGTTGCTTGGAGATCGTCAATTTTTTTTTATTTCGCCTACTTAGACCATTAGCCTTAATTATTTAACTTCTGAAATAGTATATAATTAGATGAAAAGTGTGAATCATAAAATTGTAGAGCGACATGAAAAACTTCCGATGCAGCTTTGTGTTGCTCAATACGTGCTGCATAAAAGGGTTTTTCCGACCGTGAAAGAAGTCCGCACAACCACGCAAAATTGCAGCGCGCCTGACCGCTCAATGCACTTTGCCTGTATTCGCGGGCTTCATTCACGCATGAAAAAAGACTTATGTGTAGCATGTATAGAGCAACGAAGCTGTAGCGGGAGTTTTCACGTCATTCTACAATTTTCTCATTGACACTTCTCATCTGATTATAATATTAGAGAAGTTAATTCATTAATTAGGACTAATTATCTAATTAGGCGGAATGTCAAAAATAAATTGCGTATCTCCAAGCAATGGCAAACAACATTACCTCCATTCTGTCCAGGTATGTGGCATTCGCATATTTTTAAATTCTGGCTAAAGTTAGCTGGGACACCCAATATATATTTCTGTCTTTCAAAAAGTTAGCGATCCATTTGAGAACCCAGCCACGCACTCCGAGCGTCGAGAGTCCAAGCTGCACATGAAGGTGACTGATTGAGTCAAAAGGCTTCTTAACATCAATAAACACAGCAGCATCAATGTTGCCACAGCTAATCTCGTGGACAACAAACGTTAGCAAGTCAAAGATGCAGTCCATTGTACATCTACGTTTTCTAAAACCAGCCATTTGGTCTGGTAGACAATTGCTTGATTCTATCCACCACTGTAGTCTAATATCGATCGTTTTCCCATCACTTTTGAAACACTGCTCGTTAAACCGACAAGATGGAAGTATTCTGGAGAAAGGGGCATTTTGCTAGGTTTTAGCAACGGGAATACGTTAGTGATCCTCAAAACTCACATGAACGTGTGATTCCTCCCAAATTTTGTTGAATACGTGTGGGAGAGTGGACGTGCCTGCCAGCTCAAGGTTTTTCAAGGTGCAATACGATATGTTGTCAGGACCAGTCGCTGTTCTTTGGCGTGTCTTCGAGAGAGCATGCTGCAGTTCTTCTAGAGAGGACAGAATATCCAACTGGGCATGAGGTAAATTGCAAGCATCTTGAATCTGTTGCTGCACCAACAAGATAGATTGATCTTGAACTGAGACAGGCTGTACGAAATTTACTGGTGGTGCGCAGAACGCGCTCGCAATTTCGCGTTCAGATGAGCTACGAGCTATAGCAAGGCTTTTGAATGGGCTACATTGTAATACCGGATGGCCAAGAGAGTTTATTAACCTCAAGATTTTCGGTAAGGGAGTGAAGGAGGTAAGTGACGTACAGAACTCACGCAACCGTTGTTGTCCCAGTTTGTGCATGTCCCGGTTAGATTTTCGGTGTGCAGCTTGACTCTCTTGATAATCTTCAAGCCATCCGGATCGACAGAACCTACGCTCTGCTCTCTATCTAACTGCTCGGAGTCGTTCATAGTCTGCGTCGACTGTGTAATGCGCCTCCGCAATAGTTGTGTATCGCGTAGCCCTGGAGTAATTACTAAGTACCGATGAGATGAACGTGTGCAAGTACTTGGTTCAGTAGCGAAGAATTATATTCTCGAAATAGTTGCCACTTAGTAAGTTTAGTGGCTCTAGGCGATCTTGCCGGACGCATAAGGGGACGCGCTATGAATTTAAAAAAATTAATTATGGGGTTTGACATGCCAAAACCACTTTCTGATTATGATGCACACCGTAGTGGAGGACTCTAGAAATTTCGACCACCTGGGGTTCTTTAAAGCGCACCTAAATCTAAGTACAAGGGTGTTTTCGCATTTCGCCCCCATGCAAATGCGGCCGCCGTTGCCGGTATTCGATCCCGCGACCTCGTGCGCATTAACCCAACACCATAGCCGCTGAGCAACCATTGCGGGTGGGGCTGCTCTATGAGGATTGCGTACTGGTCACTATCCCGTGTCTCATAATATGTGCACCATCTAATAAAGCGCTTAAGGTCAGAGGAGGTGATAGTGAGATCAAGACAACTGGCGTAATTGCAGCCTCTTAAATATGTACTTGATCCGTCATTAAGCTCAACAAGGCAGCATGGTTGCATAGCCTTTTCTAAATATCTGCCTCTAGAATCAGTGCAGCTACTCCCCCATGTAACATTATGAGCATTGATGTCGCCGCTGAATAGCACTTGTCCTTGAATCCTTTGAAAGAAGTGCACGAAAGTTGACTCGGTAATTCGCGATGTTGGTTGCATATAAACGCAAACAATTGTCGCTAGCACCTTTTTGAACTGAACTTTACAGGCAAAGAATTCAGGCACATGAGAATCCGAGGAGAAGAGAAGACAGGAACGTAGATCGCCTCTGATGCTCAACATAGTTCAGCTAGGGCTTGTAGTTTGTGAAGATGAATGTATCACATAATGCGAGAGGTGAAAGTCGCGCTCTGCACCGGCTTCGTTAAGGCACACAACGGGGTACCCGTATTGCGAAACAAGCTTTCTGAAGTCTGCACGCTTAGACCGAATGCCATTTGCATTCCATTGAAATACGGTTGTGTTTCGGAAACAGTAATTCATCTGGCCAGCCAATATATACTATGCTGTAATCTAGTTCTGCAGTACCAGTGGTTTTAACGACAGAATTGCGCTCAGCTCTGGATGGTCGTGCGTCATAGGAAACGTACAAAGAATTGCTTTTAACGCAACAAAAAGCATAGATATCCCCATATGCTGTTGAGATGATTCCGGTTCACATGAGACGTGAGCAGGTGCTTGTGTTCTCAAAGGGATGAATGCCTTCTGAGACTCTTGTTGTCGATCAACTACACTTGGTGACGTCTTTCTTTGGTTGTTTTTCCGGCTTGGTTTGCCTTTCATCTCCTCTAAGCCTTTAGAAATCATCGCATACGTTTTCTTGCGCTCTGCTGATTGTAATGGAGGAGCAGCTAAGTTTGGAGGTGAGCATTGCTTTGGGGTTCGACCATGCAATATTTTTTGTCGCCTGAGTAATGAAGCCGCTTGGTGCTTGGGACATCCAGCGTATGAAGCTGTATGGTCTCCATCGCAGTTGGCGGACTTGGGTGGATTTCTAGAGGTGCAGGCTTTTTAATCATGTGTTGCAGCGCAGATCTGGCATTACAATTGGCCATGGCAGGGCTTAGCAATGTGGCCAAATCTGTGGCAATTGTAGCACCGAATTGCAGGTTCTAAATATTCTTCTAGTGGATGACTCGTGAATCTAAGTAGGACGCGTGTTGGCAACGGTTTCTTAGGCAAGAATCGTAGGATGACGCTCCCAACTGCATGGGGTTCCACTGCTCAATCTTCTCGCCGGAGCCATCTGATCTGCCTCTTGACGGAACTGACGCCGCTGTCTTGTAAGTACTCAAGTAGTTGCTTTTCAGCGTATTGCGCTGGAACATGTCTTATTTTCTCTAGATTTTTAGTGTACGATGGTGGTACATACGGTTCCACTGCAAGGCCTGCAATATGAGTCAACTCAAGCAGTCTCGTAGAGGAAGTGACAGAAGACACATTTGCGGAAAAATTACCTTCCCTTGTTACACGAAATTATTGCACCTTCTCTCTTGCCGTGGTAATAATCTCGGTTGCCAACTTGTTTTTTTTTTTTCAGTTTCCAGTTTCCAGGTTCAGTTTCCTTCCGGGTCAGTAAGCTTGAAAATCCCTGGTATTCCCGCTTGGCATGATTTCTTGTACGCCACCGTCGTAATCGATCTGTATTTCGCTCCCATGTCGGTGGTGTCAGCTATTGTGGCATCGCTGTACGGTTCATGATCGTCATCACTACGTGCTGCCGAGTTCGTCTCGAAGTCATCATACGTCGTCGCACTCGGGTTGAATGTTCATTGCCAGCCGGCTGAACAGCGGGTGTTTGTTGTTCTGCAGTAGCGTTCATCTCCCCCCTTGCATCAGGCAAGCTCTGGGAGGAACGGGGTCCCTTCTTTGAAAACTCCTTCGGTTGCCGTGCAAGCCGCTGGTACGGCTTAGAGGCCAAAAAGTCCTCCCGCCTGGCAAGACGGGTCGCCGTCGACCGAATTTTGGTAACGGAGTGCTAGGTTAAAGAGAAGAAACTCACAATTAGGACGAAAAAGTGGGTCCCCTAGGAGCTCATGTTCGGGTAGGATAGGATATCCTTCTTCGATGGCGGTGCCGGCACACGTCGTCGTCTTTTTCTTTTTTGCTCTTCTTCTTTACCCTTCTTTGCTAAGGTCCTGTTTTAGCGGCAGTGTTAACTTTCTCTTGCATGCCGCCACGATTTTAACGGGATCACGTTAAGGAGCCCCTGTCACAGAAAATCCGGCGTTGGCGTTAAGCATCCGGCGTCGAACACCGTTTCGACAAAGAAAAAAAAAAACATTGCGAACCACACATGCTCAGGCCGTTGAAGTGACGCAAGCAATTCGCTGAAATATTTGAATTTCTCAAGTTAATTACGTGGATAAATCGTAAACTACTACTTACACACAACCTGCAGGCACGATAGCTCTCGGACTGTAATTTCAATACTATACGAGACAATATAATTCTGTTACGCGAAAACCCTTTTTCCAGCCTTTCTACAATGCACAGACCAGGGACGGCGTCCGCTATTTCCGCACGTCGGCGCGTAAATATCTCAGAGTCCATGGAGCGGCGCGCCCGCTTCCTTGAAACATTTCCAGATCGCGCTCGCGTCCGCCGCATCGCGACCCATGCAAGAGGCCGCGTTTGGACCAGAAAGTCCGCCTTCGTGCATATATCGTCCGCCGCGAGAGTTTCCCGGTAAGCATTACGGTTACATACGCTGCAGTTGCCGGGAAGCGTGAGAAGCAGTAAGGGATCTTTGAACGCTATCGTTTCCCACTCTTCAAGGCGAAGCTTAAGCGTCCTCCAAATTTTCAAGCTGCCACCGCAAGCTAAGCAATGGAAGTGGATCAATCGCAGACACCGGCATCACCCTCTTCGTCCTGTTATCTATTTTCACTGCGCTGTTGCGGCCCCATCGAACTCCTTTCCACTTGAGCGTAATCCTCACCTCTCCGCCAGTTAGGCGAGAAAAACTGGCAAATGCAGGCAATGTTATTCGTTAAGAAAGCAAGCAAAAGTGATCTCCTATATGCGAGGACAGCGTTTGAGTGGGCTGTTCAGACAACGCCGCGGGTCACCGCCCAATGCTTGCGTCAGCGGTTACGTAAATTTGAGGTCAGGAAATTGGAATAAAAACATATTGTAATAGATTTACGTTATAGGGCCCAATGACGCAATGTTTTCGTTATTTGCTTGTGTCCACGTTCTTTTCCGCATAGTTGGTAACGGACGCTGTGCTCAACCTGCACGCGGTAGAAACCTTCTTTTACAGGTCTTGCTGTTAGCGGAGGCGGTCACACAGCATTGCGAATTTGATGCCTCCTTATTTTTTTGCCGATACCATTACACTATGTACCTGTACATGAACATGTAAAACACAGTGGCCCATTGCAATAAGAGTTAAACTCACTTGGCCAGAACGTAGAGTCCCAAGGCGTTGTCGCCAGTAATGCTGCTCGCGGACACGGCTCTGTGTAATGTTAATTCAGTAAAACGTGTACGCCAAGCTAAGTCTCCCTAATGAGAAGCGAGTGCAGCGCCATTACGACGCGAAGGAGCCGTATAAGGAACTCCACTAAGCAGGCGGAGAGGTCCGTGGCAGAAGCATCGTTCCAGGGCCGACTGCGGCTTCTTCTGACGCAGGGCTAGCGACGCCCGCGTACCTCTAGCAAGACCGCCAATGAAAGAGGGCGCGTGGCTATTCCACGGATTGATTAATAATGAATTGACGAAACTCATTAGCGCTAATGCATTTTCAATGCAGTGCGCCGGGATCGCGGTGAAGTTTATCTTCGTAAGCTCGGCCGGCTCATCTATCGTCGGGATCTGTCTAATCTGTGACGGCGACGGTTGACACCCCAGCTGGCACCATGCGGGCCCTTTACGAAGCCGCGAATGCCTAGCTTTCAGCAAGGCCAAGGCCTCCCTTGGCCCATGATGAGAGACAAGAGCGAGACAAATTATTTTTTCCAGAGCGAGTAATTAGTGGGAAAACTGACATCATTTTCCTCGCGCTTAGGTTTCACGAAGTGGATGTCAGAAAACTAATTGTGTTATCCGTTGCCGCATTCCCCCATTTCCTTTTAATAGTATACCGTTGATTATACAGTCATTCTCTATAGCTGTGCCTGCGTGCATTGTTAAAGTCTGCCCGCCTTTATATATTGAATTTTATTGTTTCTATTCTTATTCTTCCTATTTTGTTTCTGCTGTTAGCGCGATACCAATGCTATGGGATATTCAAACAGTCCAAAAGCACGGAACCACCCCCTCCAGTGTACTTTTATTACTCTTGTAGTTGTACTTTCCCTGACCACAAGCAAGACATAGAGCTTAGTGATTTCCTAATTATTTCTAAGATTCGAAGGGAAAACATAAATAAAACGGTCAGCGACAGGCTGACAACGGCCAAGCAAAGAGGCTCACTCACCTGAAAGGGAAGTGGATAGGAAAGGCACAGGAATTAAAGACAGCGATAACAAAAACAATAACAAAATAAAAAAGGGAGGAACATGCTAATAAATACTCGAAGAGCTCGACAAGCAATGAATTACTTGCGCTCAACAGTAGCTTGCGATCGTCAGCAGAAAACAGAGACCGGCGAAACAGCGAAACTCACAGAGAGAGAAATAAATACATGAGATGTGGAAGGCGAGGTGGTTAACTGGAAGATAAATATCGAGTTTGCTACCCTGGACAGGAGAAGGGGATAAGGTTAAACAGAAAGACAGAGAAGAAATGCACAGAAAGAGCAAGAGGCAAAAAAAACCCCCACAACTTTGAGCTAAACATAGCGGCGCGCTAAGCCACTTAAGCCATGCGAACTTAATAATAACGAGAAAGATTAAATCAGTCTACCATTCGAATGCCTAGCCTAGATCAATTTAGAAAACTTAGGAATCGGTATTTGATCCGGGCGGGAAGCACATGCTCTAGGGACAATGCTTTCTAAAGAAGTACAGTCGGGGCAAAGAAAGTGATAGTGAAGCGTGGTACGTTGTTGGGCATGCGTGGCAATGCATTTCATGCACCTGTTCAAACAGGTGAAATGTCAGCGTCGTCCAAAATGCGGCAGTATCTTCTTGCGTATTGCATATATTTCAAACGACAACAACATCCAGAACAACAACCGCATTATTTGCCCTGCGTAATGTTTACCAATTTGCAGGGATGATGATGTGTCGCAAGTATGGTGTCCGAACGCTGATAGATCAATCTCGTCAATAAATATCTTGTTTTCATTTGTGACACATCATTTAATTTTTTATTCTTCATTCCTCATAGTTGCTTGACAGCTACATATTAGTCTCCAATGCAGTACGCTGTTTGCCTATTTCTGATGCCGCTAAGACGGTGCGCATTTCTCCGTCTCTAAACGAATCACTGGCATGGCATACACGACGCAGAAATGCAGTGTTGAGCAGTGTACATTCTTCCTCTGTATCATGGGTACTGCAGCTTTCAACATTCTTGTTTCGCCGTGTTGAAGCCCGCGTACTGTTAGAAGAGGATGTATCTGCATATTTATCAGGATATAAAATAAACTCCACGTTAAAATGTACAGGGTTTCTTAAGATCTCTCTTAAGAGGTGAACGGCAAAAGCCTACTCTTCCTCCTCTAATCATTCGCCTCTTTCTCTTGGGCACTTTTTTCTTTTAGTCATTACTGCTCACTACTAAGTATCTTTAGTCATTTGTAATCAATTGTGGTGATTACAAGCCGTCTTTAGACATGCTGGGCATATCATATTCATTAGTAGGCATTACAAGTCATTTCAGTTATTATTACATATTACTGGTCATTACTAAGCATTTTAGTCATTTCAAATGAATTGTCGTTACACGTTCTCGTTAGGCATATTGGACATTGAGTAGTCATTAGTAGTCATTACAAGTTATTTCAGTAATTATTTGTCATTACTGCTCACTGCTGAGCATCTTTAGTCATTTGTAATCAATTGTGGTCATTGCAAGCCATCGTTAGACATGTCGGCCATATCCTAGTCATCAGTAGTCATTACAAGTAATTTCAGCCATTATTAGTCATTACTGCTCCGTAGTAAGCATCTTGAGTCATTTGTAATTAATTGTAGTCATTACAATCCGTCGTTAGACATATTGGTCATTGAGTAGTCATTAGTAGTCATTACTGCTCATTACTAGACATTTCTAGTCATTTCTAATGAATTGTGCTCATTACAAGCCCTCGTTAGGCATATTGGTCATTTCGGAGTCATTAGTAGTCATTATCAACCACTAGTAGTCATTAACCTCTAACAATCTCTGTTATAACGTTATCATTCGCTAACTCACTATCAATCATTTTTCATACTTTAATCTTTCTTTAATCTGTCCTCATATGGCGTGATGATGCTTCGGCCGACACCCCAGCGGTGAGGTCTGCTGATACAAACTTCACCATGAGCCTAGAAAGGCTTTCGCCTTAATAAGCAATACGGTTACCTGTCTGCTCACTGTCAGGAATGCGGCTGCGCGCCAGTCTGTGAGTTTTGCCTTGTTTTTGCAAAGCACAAAAATAAAGATGTGCGAGAGGTGATGGAGTTCCAAGCTATCTGTGGGAATAGTGATACCTGTGTTTGTGCCCCTTCGGTCGATTTGTTAGATAAGGTGATGGCCTTTTTGGATGGGTAAATTTTGGATGATGTGGCGCTTGTGTGCATAGGTTAAATAGGTGAATGTTTCCTGAAAATAAAGTTGTTGAAATTCGCGGATTGTGGTTTCTCCTTTCTGTCCTTGTCCGCTGGCGGTAAATATGCGTTCCAAATCAATTTACCGACACGCCCAACAAATGGCAATGCTAAACCTTTATGTAGTTTGCTCAAGGAGACTACTTAGTCTCACACACACGCCCTCGTACATGCATGCATACATACATACATACATACATACATACATACATACATACATACATACATACATACATACATACATACATACACACATACATACATACATACATAGATACATAGATACATACATACATAGATACATTCGTTCATTCATTCATTCATTCATTCATTCATACATACATACATACATACATACATACATACATACATGCATACATGCATACATACATACATACATACATACATACATACATACATACATACATACATACATACATACATACATACATACATACGCACGCGCGCACACACACGCGCACACACGCGCACACGTACACATACATATGCATCACACACGCACATACAAGCATATAGTTGGCATAAGTGGTCGAACATACACGCCTCCGCACAAGCCAGAATAGCCAGCATCAGTTTGGGATCCGAGCCTCCGAGCCATGACAAGGAAAACGTCAAAAATTGCTGAGATAAAATTGTATAACAAGGCCGTTTTACTGTATCCTTTTTTTCATACTCGCTGTGAAAAGTGCCAGTTGGCCCTGAGCGTATAATAAATAAATAAATAAATAAATAAATTTGGGCTTCCGTCTGATAGGTACTTGTCGCGCTTCGTCTATGTTATATATGTCAGCTTCGTGCAAACGCCCATGTCGTTGAAAGCATTTGGGCGAGCGCGAAAAGCTTCGTTGAGTAAGGACATTAGGCAAAGATACACCATCGTGAAGGATGGAGGAGGCATCTTAACCACTCCATACGGATCCATCGAAGAACATTATATATGTGAAGGTATTCGTATCTACATTTAGCTCAGTTCTTGGCCGGACAAGAAATCCCGTGTACTCGAGATGCTGTCGACAGATCACTTTTATTGCATTCTTGCACAATTATCGAAAGGCAGGCATGTAGACGAGTGTTGCACTCATCGATTGTGCATTAGATTGCGTCAGGCGTGGGCCGACATCGGAGTTTTTTTTTGCCTTTTTATACTAGGTGCCTCGAATGTGGAATGCCCGGAGACAGAATGCAATCGAGAAAGCAGACTACAGACATAAAGCATCCAATGTCAGCATGCGTGCTTCCAAGGTCGGCGCCAAATTGGTTTATGGAGCGAGCCGGGGAGAACTGCCCAGCCCCAATTTTTCGTAAGCCGACGCCAAGAGTGAGCCTCCTTAGCAAGGACATGGGGAAAACAAAAGGAACGGGACGGTGTTCAGCGCATGGAAGCGGCAGCAGATTTCAGTGACAAAGAGATGAGACGAAGATGCGGGATAACAGAGCCTTCACCGCGGGAGATTTCCCGATGCAGAATGGCGCGCGCAAACCTTGACGATGCCCAAGGACCGGTCGACACCACGCTTGCTTTGCGTGCGACTTTCAGACAGCCAGACGCGGTCGTATGCCCCAGAAACTTTATGGCTTTTCTTGTTCTGACTTCCTTTGCGAAGTAGTTGTCCCACCGCTGTAAATCTTTTCTTGGTAAACTTCGTTCTCTTTGGATGTTCCGCACGTCACATGATGCATCGCTTTGTTTACTGTCCGAAGTGAAAGTTTCACAAATGAAACAGCACCACCTTTGCGTAGCTTAAGCTTTGAACCTTTTGATTTCTTTCTTTTCCGTCTCTTCTTGTCCTGCAACCTTCAAAAAGTTACCGAGGCCGCACGCCATTTTCGTGGACGCGTCCTTCTCATGCTCGTCCTTCTCTAAATGCAGCCAGCCGCTTTCAGTGGAGCGAATATGCTATTGTACTCTAGGACATAGGTTATCATACTTTGCTCGGAAAAGTGGAGCCACTTATCAAGCGCTGCGACTCGCTATTTGAAATATTATCCCATGAGAAAACTGTGAAGGAGGATTGTCTTTAACTTTGACGGGGGTGGACGCACGTACTTCGAAAATGAATGGCGAAGTTTTCACAATTATGCGTGTGATGAATGCACTTTTGTAACGGTTCTATCCCTCCTGTATGCGCGTATAATGACGAAATACAAGGCGAATAAGAAAATCTTTGCCCCCCCCCCTTTTCTTTAGATCAATTATAGCTGCAAGTGCGAAGCCAACATATCCATTCCACGCGGTGGACGCTTCTCGGACCGGCCCGGCCCTATCTGTCGGTAGCTCCGTGGTACGGCGCTGCTGTCAGTTGTTGACGATGGCGGTTGTGCTTCACACGTCTACGGCGTACGAGCAACGAAGTGTGATTCGTTTTGTATGGAGCAAGGGACGAACGCTCATCGAAATACACAGAGAAATGCAGCCCACGTATAGGGAAAGGTGTCTCGCTTTGAGAAGTGTGAGGTGGTAGTGTTATGTGTTCGCAAAAGGCCGTAAAGTCTTTCATAACAATGAGCGTTCCGGGAGGCCGCGGGCGTCTTCTGGGATCGCCGAGGACCGCTCCTGGTGGACTTCATGCCACAAGGTACAACCATCAGTGCCGACAGTTCGTGTTCCAGACTGTCACGTCTGCTGGCTGCCACAAGGCGAAAACGCCCAGGAATTCTCGATGTGGACAACGCAGTCATCCTCCACAACAATGAGGGGCCACATGTGGCAATCAGAAGCGCCGACAAGCTCCTGTCATTAGAGTGGGAGACTCTGGGCCAACCACCATACAGTACGAACCTCGGCCGTAGTGATTTCCACGTTTTCGGTCCAATGAAGAAGTTCCTGGCACGACAGCGATTTACGTGCAACGATGAAGCCAAGACAGCAGTCCGACAGTAGTTGCACAGTCAGCCGGACGAATTCTACCACAGGGGCATCTAAAATTTAGTACTGAGATAAAACAAATATGTTAACCGGTATGCGGACTATGTGAAAAAATAGCGTAAGCTACGTAAAATAGTACGTACATTTGTGATTACCTGTATGCACCTTATTTTGGCAAACAAAATATAGCGGCAAGTACTTTCTGATTCGCCCGTGTATATGCTCGAGTATTATTTGCGTATAGGAAGACCCTCCCTTTTGGTCAAGTAACAAACACCATCCGTAAAGTGCACGAAGAAATAAAAGAATGAAATGTCATGTGAAAAATTTTGCAAGTAGAGCTGTGTATTTTTTAGACAGAGGAGGAACTGGTAGCTTATAGCAAAAATTAGCAGAAGGTCCTCCATCACTTGCACCTCAGCAGTAAATATTTAACGGCGCATGGTAATTTGTTTCCAAACAGTTACGTAGTAGACCAGGTGAACCCACTGAAAGAAAGACAAAGAAAGAAGGTCCATATTCAAAGAAAGTTCTCGCACAAGAATTATTATAACGGCAGATGCTATACCCAATCATGACGTCGAACATATGATTACTGAAGGCGGCCGGCCTGTAGCAAATATCACTTTCGAACGAAAAGCTTTTGCGAATTCGGCCCAAAATTCTTTGAGCTGGGGCGCTATAACGTAAAACTATTCCAATTCTGCAATCAGCCCTCCGCGATTGGTCAAAAACTTTTTTGGACCACTCCCACTTCCCGTCTGTCACGCGACGTCACGAAAACCACGATAGCTCCCCATCTGATATGACGTGTACACACTGATTATGCATGCTCTGACCGAAAAAAACAATAGTTATTTCTGATTCGACGCCTTTTCGCGATTAGCCCTCGGCTATTGGTCGAAACTTTTCGGGCTGTACCAACTTCACTTGCCTGTCAGGATAAGTCACAAAACTGCGACAACTCACCGCGTCAGAGTGACGTGCACTTGTTAAAGATGCTTTAATATGCCGAACAAAACTGAACTTTCTTTTGAATAGCCCCAGGCTGGCCCATTCCGAAAGGAGTAATAGATGGCTGCCGCCGATCGCTCAGGCACTGGCTACTCGCACTTGGCGGAAAGCTTGGGTTTATTTGCGTATTATGAAACTTTTTGCGTGCCCATGTAACGTTTTCGAGCACTTTCGGCACGTTTACAACATCGTTCTTCCAACTCTTCTTTGCAGAAGATCCGTTTTACCATCATTTTCAAGCTTCCCTTGCATGCCGCCGCGATTTTCGACCAACCACCTCAAGCTAAGTAAGGGAAAGCGGACCAATCGCAGGCGCCGACACCACCCTCTTCATCCGGTTATCGATTTTCAGTGCACTCTCCACTTGAGCGTGCTCCTCGCCTATTGTCAGCCAATTAGGTAAGACAAGCCGCTCAGTGTAGGAAATTTTATTCGTTTTTCAAGCAAACAAAAGTGACCTCCTATAAACAAGGAGAGCGTTTGATTGGTCTCTTCAGACAACACTGCGGGTGACCGCCTGATGCTTGCGTCGACGGTTACACAAATTTGACGTCAGCAGATTGGAATAAAAACAAATTGGAATAATTTTACGTTATAGGGCCCAGGGCCCCGGTCATCGACTTCCTGTGTCGAACATGTCGGTAATAAAGGCCCGACGCATGCCTTCTTTTTCTTCTTATTTTTCTCCGTTGGTTAGGAATGAAGTACTTAGAATAATGACGCTTAGAATAAATACAATTAAGGTCCAACCACACGTAGCACGGGATACGCGTCTCCGAGTACGTACGTGGATGATGAAGAAAAGGGCGGCCAGCCACACAATAGGCGCACATGTGCGTGCTTCTGTGTGCGTACCACAGGCTTCACAGACTTATAATAATGAGGCTTAGAATAAATACCCTTAAGGTCCAACCACACGTAGCACGGGATACGCGTCTCGGAGTACGTACGCGGGTGATGAAGCAAAGGGCGGCCAGCCACACAATAGGCGCACATGTGCGTGCTTCTGTGTGCGTACCACAGGGTTCACAGACTTAGATGATGAGGCTTAGAATATTGGTCCAGCCACACGTAGCACGGGATACGCGTCTCCGAGTACGTACGCAGGTGATGAAAAGGGCAGCCAGCCACAGGATACGCGCACATGTGCGTGCTTCTCTGTGCGTGCCACAGGGATGACAGACTTAGAATGATGAGGCTTAGAATAAATACCCATAAAGTCCAACCATACGTAGCATGGGATGCGCGTCTCCGAGTACGTACGCGAGTGATGAAGAAAAGGGCGGCCAGCCGCACAATATGCGCACACGTGCGTGCTTCTCTGTGCGTACCACCAGAGGCGCGGTATAACCGGAGGCGGGGCCCTCTTTCCGCCAATCCGACTCTGTGCCGGTCACGTGACGTCGACGGAAGCAAGATCCCTCCCATGATTGTAGAGGGCCTATTTAAGGGGCTCTGAAATGTACTTTTAATCACTTCATTCTCTTCTCATCATCTTTTATCAACCTTTCAATAAACCGTGCAAGTTTCGCACTAGAAATCGTCTCGTCCTTGCCCGGTCACCATGGTCTACCGGATGCCTGCAGCCCTCCGACAACGCCACGCTACCCAATAGTAACGTCGGTCGAGCTTCGATTGCAGACGTCGCTACAACTCGGCAGCAGTAGGATACGCTACCCTGGAGTACGCAACAAACTGGTGGCAGCGGTGGGATATGGAAGCCTGGAGACCCTAACTAGGACAACTACGAGTATGTAGCCTCGTCGTCCTGGTGACAACGTTCGGAAAGAAGGTGTCTGGATACATGACTGGATATGGTGAATGCACGGCTTTTCTTCACTAAGGTATCACTTGGCTTTACGTATTTTTTAAGGTGCAGTGCAGAGATATTTTCTTTAACATTTGACGGAAGTTTTGAGTACGTCAAGGTTGTTATAGAGTGAAGAGTTATCAGCACTAAGGGCAGCCATGAACTTGACGGCACTAAAGAAGCCGTAATTGTTGAGCTTGGACAAAGAGTCGAATCCAAAGAAGCCGGAGGCCTCCAAATTGCCAAATCAAAGAGAAAGCTGGAGATCATTGAGGCGATCGAAGTGATCGGGGCAGACGACGATGAACTAAAGGAATGCCTAGAGAGCATTACAGAGAAAGAGGAAAAAGAAGGCGTAAGCACCTAGAGGAAAAAGCAGAGTGCGAGCGGGCAGCACGTGAGGCCAAAGAAGAGCGCGACTGTGTTGCACGCGACGCACTCGAAATGAAGCGCCTAGAAATTGAGCTCTTGAAAACTGAAAATTCCGAAAGGCCTAGCCCAGAGGCACGTGAAAGCGAGCGCAGAACTATAGACTTGGTGGCACCCTACGCAGTAGGAGGGGACATAGGTCTCTTTCTGGTACACTTTGAGCGCACGTGTCAGAAGGCAAAATTCGCGAGAAACACGTGGCCGCAACGCTTGCTTACGTTACCGCCACGTGAGGTAGCTGATATCATTGCCCGCATGGGGAAATAAGCAGAGGACTTCGATAAAGTCAACGCGAATCTGCTTAAAAAGTATAGATTATCAGCAGAAGCATTCAGGCGAAAATTCAGGGAAGAAGACCAAAAGTGTGCCATACTCAGATTTTGCATACACCTTGGAGGTAAATCTGAAGGAATGGCTCAGAGAAGAGGGTGCATTCGGCGATGCCGAAAAGCCAATGCAGTGCGTTGCTTTAGAACAGTTCTACCGCCGGCTGCCAGTAAACATCAAGTATTGGGTTCAGGATAGGCCAGGCGTAGACACTATCACGAGAGCGGCCGATCTCACTGAGGAGTACGTAACTGGCAGTGCGGACGAAGGCAACGAAGCTCCTAAGAAAGAGATCAATAAATACAGACCCGACAAGCCAAAGCGATTGTCAAAGTCGAGTTGGTATAAAACAATGGAAAGGTCAGATTCGGTGGAAAATAGTGACGTGGAGAGCGAGAGAGAGAAGGAACCACCCGAACGGAGTGCAAAAAGGCAGAAGGAAAAAACTTTCGAGGCAAAAAAACCAGTAGTTTGCTACAACTGCCAGCAAACGGGGCATGTCTCTGTGGGGTGCAGAAATCCCAAACTAGTATTGATGTCACTAAATAGTAACATGGAAAATCTGAACTTGCTGGAACCATACATTCGAGACCTTATGGTAAATGACAAACGGTGTAGGGTGCTTCGCGACTCGGCAGCCACAATGGACGTAGTGCATCCGTCGTATGTAGAGGAAGGCCAGTTCACGAGAGAATGTGCTTCGATAAGGCAAGCCGTGGAAACCTCCAGTGTTTGTCTCCCTGTGGCCAAGATTCGTATCGAACGCCCTTTTGGAGTACTGGACACTGAAGCCGCCGTCTCGGCATATCTCCTGCCGCAGTATCCGTATTTGCTTTCTAACAAATGGGAGGATTTGTTACGACGTAAGGGAATCGGGTTTAGTGAGGGAACAGTGCAAGCGCTAACTCGTTCCAAGGCAAAGGAGCTCGCGGCCAAGGCAGTCTACGAATACCCCGTGGTGGAGGTAACAGGTTTGACGGAGGATTCGTCAACCAGTACCGAACAGGACAGCCCTATAGGGGATAATGCGGAAAGTACATCATCTAATGAAAAGGTCAGGAAAGTAGCGGAGCCTGAAGTGTCCCGCGAGGCGGAATGCAGGAGAAAGTTATTGATCGTAAGCCCTGCACACAATAATTGCTGAGCAGGAAATGTGTAAGGCACAGAGCAATGCTGAGCATTACTATGACAGGATGGCTCGCACACGACGTTTTGAAGTTGGCAAAAGGTAATGATCCTGAAACCCTCGTTGAAAAACAAACTAGAAGTTCAATGGGAAGGACCAGTTGACATAATTCAGAAATTATCTGAAACAAACTACGTAATGACGGTACCGGGAAAACGAAAGACACAACCAAGTGTACCATAGCATTCTACTTAAACCCTACCGGCAGAGGGAGGCCATTGTGAACATGTCCCTTAACCAACCTGAGGAGATGCCTGTCGACTTTCCAGAGTTAACACCAGTGACGGAGGCAAAATATATTCACGAGACCAGTGACAAGTTAGTAGAACAGGCGGAGTTGAATCCCAATCAAAGGGCCGAACTGAGGGAACTCCTGTTTGAATTTCAAGACGTATTTTCAGACACACCGGGCAGGAGCACTGCGATCGTTCACGACATCGAGTTAACCTCATCGGACCTAGTTCGTTCGAAAGCTTATCGCGTTTCACCTCGTCAGCGTGAAATCATGGACGCTGAAATAAACAAGATGTTAGTGCTAGGTGTAATCGAGCCAGGAGAGAGTGACTATACCTCACCTCTTATCTTAGTTGAGGTCCCAGGAAAGGAGCCGCGACCATGTATCGACTATCGCAGCCTCAATTTAATCACGAAGGACCAGATTTATCGAACACCGCACATCGAGGAAAGGCTGTAGAAAGTGAGCAGTGCTTATTTCATCTCTACTCTCGATTTAGTCAGAGGGTACTGGCAAGTTCCATTCACCGAGAGGGCAAGCAGGCCTGCGGCGTTTATTTCCCCGATGGGAACCTTTCGTCCGAAAGTCCTGAGCTTTGGATTGAAGAATGCGCCATATTGCTTCTATAGCCTTATGGACCAGGTGCTGCGAGGAATGGAGGACTTTGCACTTCCGTATCTCGATGACATAGCCATGTTTTCTTCATCAGGGGCCGACCATATGCAACACCTACGAGCCGTGCTGTGTCGTCTACGAGAGGACAACTTTACTGTTAAGCCTCCCAAATGCCAATTAGGGCGCACGGAGGTAGCTTATCTAGGTCATATGTAATACGGCAAGGCCATCGTCGGCCTTCCGAGGTTAAATTGACCGCAATAGACAACTTCCCGGAACCACACACCAACCGGGACATCAGATCATTCCTTGGCTTGGCGGGTTATTACCAAAAATATATCCCGCGATAATCCGAGATTCCGAGTTCTTTAAAGGATGCTCTCAGAAAAACATAACCACAAACGCTAAAATGGGATGACGTAAAAGAAAAGGTTTTTAGTATGCATGCTGAAGAACGCACTAACGAGTCAGCCAGTGTTGAACGCGCCCGACTACTCTAAGCCATTCATTGTTCAGTGTGATGCCAGCGACACGGGTATGGGGGTGGTGCTCTGTCGAAAGAGAGATGATGAGAACGAACACCCAGTACTGTACCCCAGTAGAAAGCTTTCAGTTCATGACGAAGCATACAGTGCATCAGAAAAGGAATGCGCCTGCGTAGTATGGGTGGTGCAGAAGCTAGCTTGCTATATAGCTGGTTCAAGGTTCACCACAGAGACTGAATACTGTCCCCTCACATGGCTGCTATGCGTGTCTACGAAAAACGGTCGTCTTCTGCGCTGGAGCTTGGCTCTTCAACAGTACACCTTCGATATTCGCTACAAGAAGGGTAAGCATAACGGCAATGCCGACGGTTTGAGTCGTTGCCCCTAGAGTAACGAAACCCTCATGCTCACCCGGGTTTCCGTGGCATTTTTACGTTCCTTCTTGCGTTTTTTTCCGAGGTGTAGCCGATTGTTAGCTGAACGTCTTAACGCTCTCGCGAAATGGCTGCTTTTAGTGTTCAGGGGGGAGGGGGGGAGGACGCGCGTAAGGAATGGGAAAGGTGTCGTGGGTTTTCTTTTTTTAAAGCCTGCTGTATCATGGAGGTGGGTGGCCTTGTGCTCGCTGCTTTGTGGTTGTGGGTCCGGCACTGTTCTGGGGTGATTTCTTGCCCACGCAGGAGACGAAAAGTTGCGACACCTGCTTGCAAGACAAATTTCACCGGACCGGACCCGGGAGAAAAGTCACAAGAGCGCCACGAGGGCTGTTGACAACTCCCAGGAATCTACCAGATACGAACTAAGGGTTCGTCACCACTAAGGGGAATTCTGCTACTGAAACGCCGATCCCTCGCACAGCGGCTGCTGGCCCCTACGCGTAGGGATCTTCCTCCCCTGCCGCAAATGCTGTTACGGTTGGCGTCTGGCACCACGCGCAGAAGGGAATTTCACCCGACCTTTTCTCACCGTGCCTCGTCGAAGTGAGGCGTGACTTCTGCTACGGTTGGTGTCCCGCACCTCGTGCAGAAAGGACTTTGTCTCAGCCGACCTTCTTCGTCGAAATGAGGCTTGACTTCTGCCCCGGTTGGCATCCCGCACCTCGTGCAGAAAGGACTTTCTCTCACCCGACCTTCTTCGCCGAAATGAGGCGTGACTTCTGCCACGGTCGGCGTCCCGCACCTCATGCAGAAAGGAATTTCTCTCACCCGACTTTCACGCACCGGACCTCGTCGAAATGAAGCGTGACTTCCTAATTCGCCGTGACGATTTCGAGCGTCTGCTGGTCTGGCGGAGGCCCCGCAGTGTTTACAGGCCTCTCTTGTGTGTGTGTGTGTGTGTTTGTTTGTTTGTTTGTTTGTTTGTGTGTGTGTGTGTGTGTGTGTGTGTGTGTGTGTGTGTGTGTGTGTGTGTGTGTGTGTGTGTGTGTGTGTGTGTGTGTGTGTGTGTGTGTGTGTGTGTGTGTGTGTGTGTGTGTGTGTGTGTGTGTGTGTGTGTGTGTGTGTGTGCACGACTTTAGAGGGACCCTTTCCTCTAACGGCCAAACTCTACAGGAGAACTTCCACGAACCAGCAACGCGCAAAAGAGTCGGCCAAGCGTCTACAATTCCAGGAGGCTCGGTACCACCACAGGCGTGGTATAACCGAAGGCGGGGCCCTCTTTCCCCTAGGCCGACTTTGTGCCGGTCACGGACGTCGCCGGAAGCAAGATCCCTCCCACGATTCCAGAGAGCCTATTTAAGGGGCTCCGAAATGTACTTTTAATCACTTCATTCTCTTCTCATCATGTTTCATCAACCTTTCAATAAACCATGCAAGTTTCGCACTAGAAATCGTCTCGTCCTTGCCCGGTCGCCATGGTCTTCCGGATGCCTGCAGTCCGCCGACAACGCCACGCTACCCAATAGTAACGTTGGTCGAGTTTCGATAGGCAGGCGTCGCTACTACTCGGCAGCAGTACGATACGCTACCCTGGAGTACGCAACAGCGGCAAGCCACAAGATACGCGCAAATGTGCGTGCTTCTCTGTACGTGCCACAGCGTTGACAGAGTTAGAATAATGAGGCTTAGAATAAATACCCTTAAGGTCCAACCACACGTAGCATTGCATACGCGTCTCCGAGTACGTACGCGGGTGGTGGAGAAAAGGGCGGCCAGCTACAAGATACGCGCACGTGTGCGTGCTTCTTTGTGCATACCACAGCATTGCCAGAGCAGCGACGGCAGAAACGCTTGTTCCTGAGAAAGGTTTATCCTTAATGTAATTATGGCTAGCCTTTTCTATTCAATTTATCGACGTTAGAGCTACTACAGTGTGTTTAAGTTGAGAATACACGCCTTTTGTATCTATACATCCTCATGGTAAGGAAAGCTACATCAATGAACATCACTACTGATCTATCCGCACGAACAATACCGTCTGCTTGCCCACGACTGCAGTTGACATCTGCGTGTGACTACGTACGCAAGACGTTGCTGTTGAGTTTTTTGCTTCTGCGCTTGCTTCGCCAGCTTCAGCGTTCTCTGCCCGCAATGTACCACATGAGAATGAAGCTTTTGCTCATGCTGCTCTTGCAAAGGCGGCGGGAGCGCAGAAAGCTTCCGCAGCGACGTTGGTGTGTCTGGCCCCTCTTTCAACGGCATAAAGAAGGACGTTATTATACGGCTGTAAGTAACTTCTTTCCTTTCGATGATCTACCGTGGTAGGACAAGGAGCTAATCTTTGGATATGACCACTTATCTTCGTCAGGACAGCAATTACTTTCCTTATCAGCGTCTTTAAGTGCGCGCGTAGGAGACATACGTGAGAGGGTTAAAATAGTAATGCGGGGATCACACACACTGCGCGCGGACACCCTAATTAGCAGAACGGCACCGGGTCGTCGGTACAAGGTTCGTCCAGGTTGGCAGCTAGCACCGATTGAAACGATAACGTGAGGCACACGAACAGAGAACGGCAAGAGGAGCATGTATTTCGGAAAGCACGAAAGCATGGCCGAAGATGGGGCTAATTAGCCGCCAGAGACATGCAGATCGTATATTGGATACGTGGTGACATACTTCACGCCGTTTCAACAGACGTCTGTCTAACACGCGTAGGCGTATGCAGTACAACGTAGCATCACTCATTCTTGAGCTTCAGAGGTGAAGAACCGTTTGATTATATTAAACAGACAATATATTAATAAAAGAACAATTTTCCAGACCTTCATATACTAGAACTTAGGTGTAATCAGGTTTGGAATGCTAATTTGGAGCTCCTTGCATTATTAACAGTAGCGCATACTGTATATACAGATCTTGTGTAGCACCCTCTTGCACAAAACTTGTAAGGATTAGGTTTTGTAATAAATTTTCTGCTATTCGATATCTTATTCGATATCCAGCTTTTTTTTCTTCATTTGATTTGATATTCGATTCTAAATCTACTATTCGGTATTAGCGCACCCCTAAAAAGAAGTTAAAGTGTGCTAGTTATGTTTGTGCCATTAGTATAGCACATGCATTCAAGAACATATTTTTATACGTGTTGTCATATATTAAGCTTGTAGATGAGATATGATTCCCTATATTCCACGTCTCTCGGAAGCGTGACTGTAGCCTACGAAGTGCAATTAAATTAAATTGTGACATGGTAGGTTCAAATACGGTGCGACTGCTTTCGGAAGTGTCTTGGCAGTGACCCCGTGATTTTTGTTTAATCTAACGTTCATTGGCTGTCCTCTTTTGCCGACACACTGTTTGTATTTAAGCATATAAACAATGCAGGCAGTAAGTTAATCATGGCTGCTAGCTATGCGTGTGTGTGTACAGCTCCTGAAACCTGCGCCTTTATGTGGGTAGGGCACGGGCTTTTTGTCAGGTAATAATGCACCATTTTTTTGCAGATGCAGCTGATTCGTCAGGGTGACCACGGATTTTTCTAAAAGTTCTTTTGCATGACGCCGCAGCTTTTGACAAGCTATTAAGCTTTGTCACAGCGGACCTCACGCGGTAGCACTATGTTCGAGAACCCCTGGAGCGTGGAGAACGACTTGCATAGCAATGAGGTTTGTCAAGGCTAGTTGCCTTTACGGAAACAATGAGCGATTAGAGGAATACAGAATGTGCGGCCCAAAGAGGAAACACTGTTTATTTGTTATTTAATGCAACATATATGTAATGTTATTTATTTACATAATACTGCTAGCAGCTTCTTGGCAGCCAAAGCAGGGAGGGGTCACAAAACATTGAAGCAAAAAAAAAGAACAAAGCAACTGACGATGAACGCGAAAAAAGAACACAAATACATAATCTGCTTAATTATGCACAACTAAACAAAACTCATAAGCAAATAAAAATTGGTCACAAAACGTCGAGGAGGCACAAAAACCTTTGCAGGAACACTCCCACTTGTCGTTGCCAGGTTCCACGCTAAGAAACAATGGCCCGAAACGGGTAGCCTGTGCCATCAAGTCAATCGGGTAACCGAAAACAACAAAAAAGTTGTAAAAAGCAGCACAGACAGAGGTTTGTTGGTGACTGTTGTTACTGTGTGATGTATAAGATTCCCCTTTCTAGCAAGCGTTTTTATATCGGCCTAACGGGGCGGTGCATCAATGACCGCATGCGCGAGCACTCAAAGTTCAAAAACACGCTAAAGGTAGTCAGTTATCACTGCATTGCAATGAATGCGGCTGCAAGCCCTCTTTAAAAGATGTGACCTACCTGTCAAAATACCGCGATGACCGCGCACGCCTTATTTCCGAAGCTTTCCACATTCATGTTAGCGACGAAACATGTGTAAGCGTTCTGTCTATTTCTCTCCTTCCGAAGGAGATTGCCTTACTATCGCATTAATTGCAATTCCCCCTGCGCATGCTCAATTCTGTTGATTCTGTGGCTTGTGATAGCGGCGGAGTATATATACGCTGACTGAAAGAATAAAGACACTTTGGTTGTTAGTCACCGCTGTTGTCTGTGTCCCTTCACTCGTCCTGTTTTAGTGCCGTTTTTATTGCTCGTATTTAAGCTCGACAGCGATGTGGTGCACCGCTTTACCTACAACCTCCGAAAGACACCAGTCGGTACCTGTTCTTCCACGTTCGCTGCGCACACGTCTTTGAATCCTTTCACGACGACCCATCTGCTGGCCATTTGGGTTTCTATATAACATACCACAGCGTTAGGAGCTGTTTCATTTGGCCCGGCATGTCTACCTTTGTAGCCAAGTACGTCACTTCTTGCGTTCAGAGTCAACGGCGGAAACGACCGACTTCGCCTCCTGCTGGGCTTTTACAGCCCATCCCATGTCCCGAGACACCCTTTGCCATCGTTGGGATAGACCTAGTCGGCTCTCTGCCCGTAACGCCAGCAGGTCTTCGATCGATATTGACAGCTGTTGACCATCTCACACGTTACGCAGAGACCACTCCTCTACGCTCTAGTTCGGCCTCATACGTTGCCAACTTCTTTCTGGGTGTCATTGTGCTGCGTCATGCTGCACCCCGTGTACTGTTACGTGACCGCGGCAAGACTTTCATGTCAACAATGATTGCAGAAGTACTCGGAGGTTGTGGCACAGTTCATAAGACGACATCCGCAAATAACCCTCAAACAAATGGTTTAACAGAGCGAACACTAAAAGATATGATATCAGTGTATGTCGGGCCAAACCACGCCAACTGGGACAAACTTTTTGTGACGTTTGCTCACAACACCGCTATCCAACGAACTACGGGGTACTCACCTTTCTACTAGTTTACAGGCGTTCACCAACATTCACCATCAACGCCGCTTTCTTCAGTGCTCCAACTAACACCTCGGCTAGTATAGCCGAACAGTTCGTCTCGAGACTTCGGGAATGCCGTCAACGTGCTCGCTTCAAAGCTGATCTTAGCTTGATCGCAAGCAACGTTACATCTCTCGTCGCGACGTCTCCTTTCGTCCTGGAGAGGAAGTGCTCCTTTGGACTCCCAATCGGACACCCGGTTTGTGTGAGAAGTTTGAATCCTGCTTCCTTGGACCCTACATTATTGATGTACAAACATCCCCCGTGAACTATCGCATTACTCCTGTAGACGTTTTTTCATACCATGGTTATCGTGGTTCGGAGGTTGTTCACGTTGCGCGCCTCAAACAATTAGTTCGGCGTTTCTCTCCTGGCTAAGTCGCAGCCTGGCTGGCCGCTTGCGCGCGGGGAAATTATTGTCCGCATTATTCATGCGCCTCATATTATTATCTGTACATACTCGTCATCACTGTTTTTTGGGATCTGGTGGTGGGGCTCTCACTCGGGAGAATAAACAAGAGTCTGACCACCTAAACCTTGTCTCACAAGATTATATATATATATATATATATATATATATATATATATATATATATATATATATATATATATATATATATATGCAAAGGGCACTTACAAAAGAAACGCTTTGTGAATTCGGCTAGGCGCGATCTGCGAAGCAGTCTTAGCTGGCGACTCTGGCTAATCTAAGAAGAACGGCGAGTGTGGTTTTCCTTGAATATTCAGCTGTTTTCATGGCCTAAGAGGAAGCTTTAGCTCGGGCCCAGCTCTGACGCGGCCTATTCAAATACATGTAAAACGCAAAAACCTTTTTATGAGATAACCCCTGGACCGATTTTAATGACATTTCTTGCATTTGAGAGAGAAAGTTAAATTGTAGCGACTGTTGGCAGCGGAATTTCGACTTAGGGACTGAAATTTGTTAAAAGAATTTTCAGAAATTCGAAAGTTCGAAAAAGATACAGGCACGAAGTTTATCAATTAGTAGCTGTGCATCAAGAACAGATTTTGCCGTTCTGTAAACGACACCCATTAGACTATTCAAAGCGGACAAACTCGATATGTGAATTTATGCCTTACGTGAATTTGTTATGTTTTGTACAAGGGTTCTGCTAAAGCTGTATTTCCATATTGCTGATTTTTTTCGGATTCATCTGTAACATATCAATTTTGTCCGCTTTACATGTACTATCAAATGTAATTCCCAGAATTGTGATATCATTTTTCAGTGCGGATACACAGAGTTGTAAACTTAATAGTTTCGTTTTGTGAAAATTTTCAATTTTCGCCAATTTTTAATAAAAAATTGGCAATCTAAATCAAAAATTTGAAACGAATAGTGTCTAGATTTTAAGTTTTTCTCTTGAAATGCAACAAACCTCGTCAATTTTGGTGCAGTGGTTGCCCAGAAAAACGAATTCTCCTTTTACGTGTATTTACATAGGAGCACCCGTGCTAAAGCTTCTTCTTAAGTGTAGTAATATCGGAGACAGAATTGTTATCGCGTGATGTAGACACCGGGTTTGCTCGTTTGCAATGCTCAAGTATGGTAATTAAAATATATGGGGTTTTATGGTGCAAGGGCTAAGTATGGCCAAATAGCGCCTCAGACATGGTGAGGAACGTTTCAAACGAACAGACACGTTGCTTGGCGGTGTCCAGTAGCAGCTGCCGTGTTGATTGATCTGCGTTTCATCTTGACGAAACACTTTTCCAATGTGTTCACACTTGTGCCATGTCTACACACACACACACACCAATGCTTCTCTTGTGACAAACCCTGCTACGATAACGTACCAGCGAATATTTTTCTTCAAGGGGTCACTATTCTTGCTTACCAATAATTTACTTCATCAACCAGTCGCGATTTCATATCTTCCTTGTTTATCTAGGGTATGCTCAGGTCAAGTTGTACACGCTCTAGAAAAGCTAATGCCCTGTCTTGATTTGTGGAATAGTCACCGCCGCAGCATTTCACATCGAACTCTTTCTCAAGAAGCTATCGTCTGTACAAACAAAAAAAAAAAGCTGGCACAGTTTTGTTTACCATAGGTATACGCTGAAATGCGCTCAGACGACAGTAACACATCGAGAGTCGCATAGAGTGACAGCACCAGTGCATCGCGTAAAACAGGTCATGAGCCATCCTCGAGCAGACGGCAAGTGAACCGTGCCCCTTGCCTAAAATAACGAATACACTAAAACAGGGGAGGGATTCATGCGTAAGTTAGTTTTCCAGGTTTGGAGATGTTCTCGAACCACGAAAAAAAGGCCTTCAAATTCTCAAGGTTTCGTACATCTATACAAAATACATACAAATACAAATTTCTGACTATATACAAATTTCTGACTCTCTATACAAATTTCTGACTGCATAGAAGCCGCTCTCTTGCGGTTCACTTGAGCGGTTCTGAGTGCACAAAAATAACAACTACAGCGCAAACACGTACCTCTTCCTGGCGTCTTGGCGTTGCCCCACAACTTTTTTCTTGTTTCCTGTTTTACAAAGCGCCTTGCGCTTGTTTTGATGCCTAGGCATTCCGCACCAACGCTCGCAATAAGCGCGCCGCTGAGGCAGAGAAGGGAGCCGCAAGGTTTTCCACTCACGTTCGAGCTGGAGGCGGAGGGAGGAGGTGGGAGACGCCACAAGTTCAGAGTTGAAAGCTTGGCATGTGAGCCGGGCCTCGTGGTGCCATCTTTGGAGCTTGTCCAACGTCGCCCAGCTACGCGTGACGCCGTCCCGGGCATCTGACGAGCCTTCCGTGGCCTCAAGAGGCGTGGGCTGCGACCCGCCCGAAAGCGAGAGACTCCACCGCAGGCTGGGCCGCGGCTTGCCTGCATTGAAATGAGTGAAAGTCGCACGCGGAATTCTCAAATGGTTGTCTGCGAGAACGGCGCTCCAACGAAGCCGCTCGAGGATTCCGCCCCATTGAGAATCGCCTGCCCAGGGGCTGGCTGCAATTCGAGCGAGCTCCCGCCAAACTGTCCACAGTACGACGAAACGGTGAACGACGCAGCCGTGTTGCGTGTCGGGTTGGCGGCTCTACAGCTACAGCATCGTCCAGAGTCCTTTCTTTGATTCGGGGTTTCATTGTTTAGCTGCGCCGGTTTTCTAAGGTCCATACATTGTTCGCAGTAAAGTAACGCTATTACGGGGTGCCAGCTCTCAAGAAGTGCCTGTTTAAATTTTGATTGACTTCCTCTGTGTTTTCACACGGATCCGCAAGAGGCGGTTAGCATGCTTGCATATGCTTGCACGCCTAAACACCAAATGGGCAATGCTTAAAGGGACACTAAAGGTAAATATTAAGTCAAGCTAAAGTGATAGATTACTGTTCGAGAATCTATAAGGCGACAATATTATCGCGAACAGAGCCTTAATAATCGAGAAATTGAGGTAAATGCACGACATGATTAGAAACTCCCCCGGGACATTCAAGCACTTGCCCGATGACGAAAGCTCTCCTCAGTTAAATTCTGTCACTAGTAGTCAACTACTCATTGCACAAAATAGCCTCGTATTGTATTCTAAGAGGAAATAAAATGCTACTCGTCTTGGTATATTTTATGTTTAGACAAACGAACTCATTGAAATTACCCTTGTCAATGACGCGGGCGGTCGAACGATTTCGGTTTCTCTCGACTGCACGCCGCCCACGCTTTCGCGTGTCAGTAGTTGCCGCGTAGTGCTGCGCTGTTTTTGCTGGCTCGCGAAACTCGAACAAAGAGCAAGGAGCAGAGAATTCAACTTCCATGTGATGTCGCGAGATGCCCGAACGGTCTACACCACTTGGCCAAAAAGCAGCTGCAGCGGGGAATCAGCCGCTCCGACTTTATCTGTCTTGGCTCGGTACCACCGTCTCTCGGGCGCCGTTTCTCTCACCGACGGCAGAAAAGGGCGTTGATGGCGTATGCAACGTCACCACTCCCGCGGTTGGGTGGCGGAAGATTTAAATTTCGAGAAAGGTATTCGGACCCTTCACATGCAATTTTCTCGTAAACTAAGTCTATTCTTGGCACAAAACGAGCGTTGCGAGGTTTCTGGAATGGTCTTTAAACAGTCCACGTCGACTTAGTATTAGCCTTTAGTGTCCCTTTAACAAATAAACCATTTCCTAAAAAGTTATGTGAGGAATATGGTAACCGACTACGCTCGCAAACCTAACTAGATTTCCTACTGCACTTTGAAACCATTCAAAGTTGGTAGAATATTCCTTCAAGTCTCGAAAGCTGCATGGTCCATTGCAGACGGACCAAAAAAAGAAGGGGGGCGGGAAAGAAAAGGAAAGCCCGGGTTTTCTTGAGCAAGTAGGAACGTGTATCATCGTTTGTCTGCTCACTGAAAACTAATTAGAGAACTTTTAACTAATGCAGTGATTTACGCGTCATGCCCCTGCGCCTTGGCCACAAGAAACGCCGTTCAGTGAAATACGTCTATTTCCGGTCGAACAGTTTAGAACAGACGATCCCATTACCAGGGAAAGGGGCTAGAACACAAATTTCGGCAGTGTTTTCAAGCCACCAGAAGTAGGCAGTACTATCGGCTAAGTACCCTGAGAAGGCGATCGCGTTATTAGGGACACGTTGGCTCCTTGCCACAGGAACTCCCGGATGCAAGGGTACGCGCTGCCACGTACCATTAAAACAGACAGAGATTCGGGGTATGATACCTTTCCGCTGTCGTTCAATGTGGCGGTCGGCTACTGATAACTTGCTGTGTTTCATGCACCATTAAAAACATACTACGCAAAGCAGTGGCGCTCCTGTAAGCAGCTTCCCCAAAGCGTCTCTGTATCAGTCCATGACGATCTTAATTAAAGCTCCATTGCATTGTTTCCCCTGTTTTGGAGACGTATGTCTCGAAAGTTGCGCTAATCTGAGGTTTCCGCTAGGCAGACATGACTCCACTATATGCAGCTGCCTCCATTTCACAATCTCAAGATGTGCCCCAAAGGCAATAATTCTTAAGTTTGTGAATATATTTGGTGAGATACCTTGACATGACAATTTGTCGTGCAAGTGATGTGCGCTTAGGCGGTTTATCGCGCTATCTGCACCACGTGATTTAAAGAAAATTAAGCAAACACCCTGTATACACAGAGCCTTCGAAGTTAAACTATAAGTATTTTGAATAAAAAAGGGCTTTTTAAGTTAGGGTGTACATTTATATTACAAACTTGAAGACGTGCCTTTTCGAAGATGATAGAGGTGTCATAAAACTTGTAATTGTCTTCATATACACAAGCACTCAAGTTTATTAATATAAAGTTTGACTGTATGTATGTATGTGTGGTTATATGTATGTATGTATTTCTTGACTTTATTTGTTCGAGATAATTGTGTCAGCAAAAGTGAATAAACCAGCTGTGAAAAGAACATTTTTCTACCTCCACGATAGCCTTTTTTATTTATTTAATGGTTAAGGCCATGTATAATGCATTAAGTACACAGACCACGAAATGCAACACGATAGAAAAATCTGCAAGTGTCACTACTTTAAAACAAAAATTAAACGCAGCATACAATATGTTTCCCACCCGACAAAACATTACATTCATTACCTATCTCTGTATTGATCGACAGCATGACTGGCCTACAAGAACGCTCTCTGATGTGCCCGTATTTGAGCGGAGTAGAAATTTCTCAATGAAAGAGATATTTCCTGAATGAGATGTGGCTTACACAAGCCTTGAAACCTCTTCCTCGAAGCTGAATGCATTCAAGAGTGGAACATGTATTTTTTGTTGGCGAGTTGGATGACGAAAGTATTGCGGCCTGGCTGGAACAGAGTGCGAAGGCGGAGTGTGCGGTCGTTGCAATAGTTCATGGAACACGTGCTGCGATAAGATGTATGCTAACCAACGATGCTCGTAAAATACACGATGAGACGGACATGAAAAATATCAGTACGCGATTTTTACCGTACAAGGGCATTCCTAAATGTATCAACAATGCCTTGCCTCCGTTATCTTTGATGACGTATTGTTGCATGCCATATTACTCTTTCGGCATAAGCACACGTGTATGCACTTTCTAAACGTATAAAACAGACTCGAAAGAACTAAAGGCATTGGAATATTTGGCAATCTACATTGCAATTTACATCGCGATTCAGCATAAAGAGATAATTTGAGAGGTAAAACGAAGTATACATCATAAAGCGAGAACATAGGGAAAAAATTGTAATTTTCTAGGCGCTCCAGAGCTCACTGGCCATACCCTGTTCCAATAAAAGGCATCATATAACTGCATCGCTCATGCACAGGCGCAGAAGTGGTTGAAGAACAGAAGGAACTTAAACCCTTGTACACGTAGCATGACACGATTGGTAAACAGAACGCGTGTCCTTTACCTGGCAGGGAAATTTATCGTGTTGAATGAGCGTAGAGGCTACACGACAGCAACTTGTCTCTGCTAACATCTTGGGCATTCCGTTCTGGTTGGATGGAATAGTGACTATCTTAAAAAATATAAGGCCGTACCCCAGCCTAGGAAGTGCTTAGACCTGAGGTCATGAAGAAACGGGTTAAGAAAAATTTTTCCTCTTGTTCCCACCGGCTGCCACACAAGGCCGTATCATTAAGCATCCTTGAATAGAGGTAGCGAGGAAGTGTTGATGGATCTGCTTCGGACCCGCAAATATTGTGGCACAGAGGAGCAAGAACCAGAAATGGAGTGCATGGCCACGTTTTTCCTGATATTTATAGCACTAACTTTTTATTTGACTGCAAGATATTTCCCGTGCCGGGCCTGAGACATTCATTTCTCATAGAAGCAACTGTAACATCGCAGAATTTCAGTTTCTCGTTTTCCTTTTTGTGTGGAACAACCAGAAGAAAGTGGAATGGGGCACAGCGAAAATTGATGCTTAGGTGCTGCATGCTGAGCTCGTAAAAGCGAGTTTCTTTAGCGCGCGCTCATCTTCGAAAACGTTCACAAAAGAGTACTAACACACTTCTTAATTGACAAACCTTAGATAGCAGCATAATATCGGCGTGGTAAACCAATGTGCAAAAACGCAAGCACACAAAAAATAATAAGCAACGCAGCCGCTCCCGTTGCGCAGTGGTTTAATTCTCTGCTTAATGTTCTGTACTGCTCAGCTAAGTAGCTTAGAGTATAGTAAATAACAGCATACTAATGCCAGTAGCACCGATATTGTCGTTTTCGCAGTCGTGCATGAATAAGCATCGCCTTCAGGCTTTCCAAATAGAAAGCACCGTTTCCTTTTTTTCTTTACGTAAAACAGAAACGCAACGCAGCCGCTCCCGTTGCGCAGTGGTTTAATTCTCTGCTTAATGTTCTGTACTGCTCAGCTAAGTAGCTTACAGTATAGTAAATAACAGCACACTAATGACAGTAGCACCGATATTGTCGTTTTCGCAGTCGTGCATGAATAAGCATCGCCTTCAGGATTTTCAAATAGAAAGCACCGTTTCATTTTTTTCTTACGTAAAACAGAAACGCGGCTGAAAGACGAAAGTCAATTTAGTTTGCAAAAAATTGTACCAGCGGAAATATTCCAGATTTGTATTTAAAAAAAATAACTTGTATATATGCAGCAGCAACAAAAAATGTAGTCACCCTGAGCTTTTACTGCCGCCCAATACAAAACTCCGACCATGCGTATCAATAATTTGATGGGTGGGCCTAAGTCCATGTTGTTTGCTTTGTTAGCTCGAAAGTATTGACTGAGAAGTCGCAGTCGTAGGACAGACCGCACGGAGCGAAGATGCAACTACCGGTGCGCTATATGCGTCGCAAACTGCAAGGAACGACGAAAAAAGGAATTGTGCTGTAACACGCTTGCGAATGCGAGAGGCATCGACTATGATAACAACGAAAGAGTTGTAAGATGAGCCATTCATTCCAATTGATAGTGAACACCATACCAAGCGAGTGCCTAAAAGAACGATTTATTCCATTTGGTCGCAATATTTGCAGAAACCACCGCTACCCAATCTACTTTTTTTTTTCGCGGAATATTTCTGTGGCCCATAGTTCCCATTAGCAAACAGAAACTGAACAAAATACGACGTAAGTCCCCTTTGACAGAAGCTTACGAAATTTCGTAGGTGCTGAGAAAGTGTGCACTGCAAAAATGTATACGCTTCAACATGGTTCATGCAAAAGTGAGAGGTGCTCACCTCCCACCACTTCGCAGAGCACTCGCAGTCGCTGTCCTTCTCTGAGCCGGTCTGCATCCGGTGACTCTGGGTCGAACTTTAGCACCGGAGTTCCAGGGTGCTCTGCGTGAACACAAATCGTGCGCCATTGTTTCGCGGCAACATAGGACACCCATGCTTCCATTGGGCTTGAAAGACTTTATCGCTGCGATTGTTTCGGAAAGAGGTGTTGGTAGAAATGGCGTTTGCATGGCATATCTTTTGTATGCTTTGAAAAAACTGGCTATCTTATTACACATACAAACACATATGTTTAACCTACTTTACGCTCTGCGTTCGTAAAAGTAAACGAAGAAGAAACAGGCCCACAGTTGTATCTACACAGCCTATTTTAGCACGCAAACACATTTTGCTGCGCAATACATATGTTAGACACCATTTGAATTTAAGTGCACCGTATTCAAAGAATGCTTAAATAAAACTGAACTCATAAGCGTGCACTGAAAATCACAGAGAGAGAGAGAGAGGGGGGGGGGGGAGGTGGTTGTTTATGACAGGTGGAACGGAGAAAGCCAAAGAATAACGAGGGCTGACCACATCTTGACTGTGCACTGTAGAAGAGTCAATTAAAATGAACTGCGAAGTTCATTTTAATGCGGCTTTCGTATTAGTCTCCTTTCTGTAGTCCTCGGTAGTCTAGAATTTTAAATTGATCACTTTACTTAGGGACCTATATTAGCACATGCATGTCTTTTTTATGCCAATGGCTATTGGCCTTTCGTTTGCGCAAGAACGATGAATCCTTGGGTTTAACACGATATGCCAGTGCAGCAGAACTGGTACTGAAAAGCATATAGGGCTTTCTGATATTTATATGCTTGCGAAGAGCATATACAAGGACTACACTATCAGTTATGCATAGCTGGCACAACTACGTCGAAAATCGCCTACTGTACAAAATTAGTAGGAATGGGAGGTGAGGCCATGCAGAAGCTTTTTGAACGTTGATGGCCGCGTGGCCTATGATATTGCTCATAATGTGGATGTGTTATTTGGGCGACGGGCAATTAAGAATTTCATCCAGCTTCCAAGTATTTGCCTAAATGACCGTGTTCAAACCTTCTCCAGTCCTCCAAAAATTGATAGAATTCCTTACTTCATGCCCTGCTCAGGTGCTAATATAAGGAACCTGGATCTTTGGATATTCGGCCCATCTAATTTAATCGTTCTTATCACATATGCATACAACTCAAAGCACAAGCATTTCATAAAATTATTTGGTGCAATTTTCCAGTAATACATGCGGCCTCTTCCCACTCATTATTGGCAAGTATCCGCAATCTTCTTGGTCTTCTAGAATTTCGCAGAGTCGCAAGATGTGTTTTTTTTTTTTCAGATACATTACACGGCATTTAGGAGATGCTGGCGCCTTCAAGCGACGCCAGCTACTCCCTTTCACGTAACATGAATGCACATTAAAAATGGTAGAACAAACTATGACTGAAAAAAAAAGAAAGAAAGAAGGTAACATGCATGAAAAAGTCAAACTTGAAGCTAGATTACATAAATACAACAAAGGCAGCTCACAACTGAGTCAAGCATCGGTTCCATCAAGCTGCAGCACAGATAACGCATTGTAATTTGGAATGGCACTTCTTCAGGCAGTGGGGATCTACAAAGTGCTTTAACAAGTTACCATAGCACGATAGATTCCGGCCATCAGTCACTCTGCTTGCGGCGTGAGGAACTATGGGGCTTTTAGGGATTCGTAATTACCACAGCACGTGCTTTTTAGCCGTATATTGCTTGGCATAGTGCAGTCAGAAGCTACCGAAATGCAGTACGTGACCCTAAACATTCTCTGTTGTGCGCTGACTTTGCTATACTTCTGCCTTACCAACAAATCCTAGCGCGTTTGAGGGGAGAATGAACTGAATTATAGTACAAAGCTCAACACAGCTAACCGTAATGTGTGTGCTCACTCCTGTTATGAGTTTTTTTCCAGGTGCCCCGCTGTCACGTCCGAATCAATGCTTTCTAGAAAAAAAAAGCGTTCCCCATGGGACCCTGATGACAGAGCTACAAAACACGCACATAGCGACGTGTCACTGAGCCCCCTAGAGGAGATCTGGAGGTCACAGGGCAATGAGGGCAGGCGCTCACCGACCACGATGAGCTCCACGCGCGACGTCCTCTCAATCGTGTGCTGGAAACGGACGCGGCACACGTAGAGCCCAGCATCGCGCGGCGACACGTCAGCTAGCGACAGTGTGCCACGTGAGACAGAAAAGTGGAAGCGCTCCTTCCAGGCCGGCGTCACCCGGTGGTCGGCCTGCACCAGTGCGACGCCCTCGGCGCGTGCCACGCTGTAGAGTGGCTCAGCGGTGGCCGACGGGCCGCGCGTCCAGCTTATGAGCGACGGTTCCAAACTGGACGCGCTGAACGAGCCGCCCAGGTCACATGGCAGCCGCGCCTGGCTGCCCGGCAGGGCCAGCACCCGTTGCACTTCAACTGCAGAGAAAGCCATGCGAGAAAATGAGTTCCGGTGTAACATTGATTACGTAAGTCATTCAGACCAACGATGGGGGGCAAGCGCATAAAACCACCAAACCACTAAACGTAAAACCAATAAACTGTTTAGACGTGAGTACACAGTGTCAGATATTGCAAGGAATGCATTTGAAGGAAGCGTCCTTTGCTCTTGGCCCTTTCCTGCTAACGCAACTATATTTTACGATGTGCTAGAGACTTCAGCACCACATCGCATTTTTTTTCTAGGAGAATTCTTAATAAACACTGCAAATCACAGCCAATAACTGAAAGCGACGATGGCTTAATGCGTTGTTCTGGGTAGATATTATTCGTAAAACAGGGTCGGTTTACTGTAACAATTCATCTTGCTTGATTTTAATCATTTCGTCTCACTCACCGCTGATGCCAGTCAATCTTCGTGATAACGCCGGTAGAAACCCATTCATATATGCAAAGACAAAAATGAGTGAAGTATCGTTCAATTATCCCGGCTCAGGTAACCGAAATGAGTCAATGCAGAACTGGTTGATTGATTTGCTAATTTCATGGTATTGGAATTGGTGGCAACTTTCGTCGCAAATTTGGCAAATTGTGAATTTATGAGTCTTGCTCACTTAATAAATTTTATTCGTTTACTCAGACGACGGGATAAGCGGTGACAGAGAAACTAAGACTTAGAGAGGGAAATGGCGAGAGAAAAAAAGAGACGAAAGGCAGGGTTTAGGGGCCAATAAAGGTGGTCCTAGGACTGCGTGGCTACACTTCCAGGAAGTCAAGCCTAAACGCAAACTGCACGCACGATAGACATTATACTGAGAGCTTGTCATCGCCCACACCTTAGTTCAAACCTTAGTGTGCAGGTGCTATGATTTTGGTAATGGCAATAAATTTGATTGTTTCGGTTCGTTATCATCATCAGCACCATCATCGTAATCATCATCGGGCCGTTTGATGTCCACTCGCAAGACGAAAACTTCTTGCAGCAGTCTCAAGTTACGCTCGTAACTGCCCGTACAAAATGAGTGTTGATTAACCATTGATATATTGTTGGGGAATTGTTGAAACAACGGACTTCAACAAATTTTCAAGAGCAATTGAGTTCACTACACCCTTGCACAACAATATTACCGTTGAGTGTTCTCAATAAACAATTTATCGGGTAATTTGTGTTGATTTTTCTAGTTGTTCTTTTGTTGTGTAGCAGTTGAGTCCAGTATACAATAATTAGGACTCGCATATGAAGACATTCCAAACATGTTTTGCGATGTGTTCCAACCTCATTCCTGTCACTTTGCGGCAGGTAGGTTCTTCTTTCGCCTCGCTTTCATTAATAGAAAATTATGTGTGACCGATTCGAACGTCGGCCGTCGAGCCCGGTACTCTAACTAATAGGCCACGAGCGCGCGCTTACTCCTCTCATTTGAAAGCCAGTAAGCTCTGAAATGCTTGGCGTGTGCGCCGCGTGCCACTTCCTCGTGCTGTCGCTACAGCTGGCGCTTTGAAGCGCCTATCTCCGGGACCGCCCCACTTTCGTAGCCATTTTCGCTACGTAAAAACTGCAACGTTAGACTAGATTCATGACCGCCCAAGTTCATAACGATTTATTTCTTCGCCGGTGTACAAATGCCATCGTCGTTTTAACATACACTAGATGACATAACCATTGGTACGATCCGAAATGAGCACGTTTCGGGGAGCAGAAGAATGCGAAATTCACTTGCAAACACGGTGACTACGCGCATGTCAAGTTACCCAAAAGTAGACACGGCGGCAGCGCGGCCGGCGATAAGACAGGTGCCGACAGGCGACCACGCTACCTTCGAGCATCGGACGCACTGTGGGAACTGTAGGATGCAAGCGTGCACACGCTACAAACATACACGGGTGAGGTCTTCGAATTTCCTGCGACGTACCATCTGTCCGTAAAGCAAATATAGTTTTTGTCCAATGTCCGTGGTACTAGAGATCAAAGAATGAACGCGCTTTGAGATCGCAGCGCGCAGCCGCTATAACCATTGACTTCAAAGAGCTTCAGATTCAGCAACAGCCGCAACAGTATCACAGCTAATCGCTGTATCTGCGGCTGCTCCCGTTTCTCGCCTTGCAAGAAGTACGCGATTTATTTGAGCCTCGCCGAACTGTCGTCCTCTCCTGTTCCAAGCCTGCAGGTCTCGTATGTTCAGTTAAGAACACCAAAGGGAAATGAAAGGAATACAGGTAACGGACTCTTATTGTACCTTACTTGTCACCTCGTCATCTGCAAAGACGCTACAAACTATTTTAAAAGCTTTATCTTTGTAGAAATAGCAAAACTAGCAGTAATTTTTATTTTTAGGTGGCGCGACAAACGTTAAGGTAGCGTTCGGGTGTGTATGTGTGCGCGCAAACGGGCGCAACCGAGCTTCGTTTTGCGCACACTTTTGCAACAGTACACATGGTTACCGCTAGTTTCGTAGTCGCATTTTTCGGTCGTAGTATTTATTTTTTACGCTCTAAATTAGGTAGTTCTTAAAACTTTATCAAGGTTAGTTGATGAAAAATTATTGCTAATCAATTAGTGGTTCTTAAGTGCCGTTATTTTGAGTTTGAAAGGTTTTTATAACTGAATACGATAGTGAAGCCATGTGAAGCTGTGAACGGCATTCGGACTCAGTTATTCGGTTGCAGTTGTGCGGTGGTTCACGTCTCGTGCTTCTTGATGAAAGTATTTTCTTTTTCAGACATCATGACGCACATTTTAGTGAAATGCTTTAACGACGATAAGTGGGACGTTTATCCGGTGAAGTGGTTGGCTCACCCAACAACTAGTCTTCTACTGATGTGCGAGCCTGACGGTTTTGATGAGTTGCGCGGCAGAGGCCATGATGCCTGTTGGAGAGAAGGCACCCCGAAACAGTCGCAGCCGCACTTCTGAAGATAGGTAAGTAATGTCGTTTTCTTGGGCACGTAGCCTTCTTTTCTATTTTGACATTGACGAGCGTGACATGTTAAGCACACCGTTCACTTTCTTGAAGCAAACCGCATGCCCCGGAGCAAATGCGCGCGATACTAACTCTCGCTACCGCCGTCACTTCGTTTGAAAGAATGGTAGGCGAAGTGGCAGCGGCGCCCCATGTGCGTAAAATTGCATTGCTTCATTTGTTCCTGCCTAATAACGTTTCCTTCATTTGTATGAGAGAACACAATTGGAACATAAGGATCGGCTTCTCTGCGCAGTGATAATTTTGTACAGTGTCCACGTCATCTTTCATGGGGGCTCACGTATGCCGTCTAAGCGCTTGTTATTGCGTTCCGATACGTGAGAGGCGCGCTTCCTTTCAAGGTATTTAGGCAGGCACTACGAGTTTAGGAGAACCGCGACAAATAATCGTGCAGCAGGTGTGCAGCTGTGCTACGCTTGCACCACACTCGTACCGGAAGGCAGTGTTGCACTTCACGCTTACGCATTTCGTAACTATGGCGGCCTCCGTGGCAATTTGGGGCTCGAGGTCGTGGATACGATCCCTGCAGCGGCCGCATTCCAAAGGAGCGGAATACAAAAACGCTCGTGCATTGTGCATTGTATGCACGTAAAAATTTCCAGGAAGTCAAAATTAATACGGAGTGCCCAACTACGACGTGCCTCATAATCAGATCGTTGGTTTGGCACGTGGAACATCAGAATTATTTTTTTTCCGTAGTGGCTCATCGTACACCATACGGTTAGTATGATCACCTTTTGTGCCGTAGCGGTTAATCGCGCCTCGATTTAGGTTGCGGCTAATGATGCGGCGCACCGCGATATATATTTCGCCTCTCTGGGATTTGCGGAGAACGGCCAACCGATTAGTCACAGCTTCCGCGCGGTGACTGTACACGGATATACAGCGCAAATGAACTGAGGTGTGGTGACGTGGTCAAAGAACACAGCCGCCGACGGGCTCACCTTATCGTCTATCACCACCAAAACTACCGCAGTAAGCATCTTTATCTAGCGCGGCGGGTTGCCGTTGAAGGCGTACTGTACAATTTTAATAAGCGATAACCGAAACATGCCACCGTTCTCTGGTGCCTCTGAGTTGGACCGATCCGAATGTGCGTTGTTTCCAGATGCGAAAGGAGCGCCAATCGGCGCGTTGTCGCCTCGAGCTAAGCGTCGCACTCGAGCACCGTTTGCGCGGTGAAGAATGACGCGTGCACGAAGCTAGCTCACTGCGCGGACGCTACCGCGCAAAACGCGCAATGGCGTGTACGCGACGTTCTGTACACAAATCGCGCGGGATGACCGGAGCCACGCCGGAGCAGCTAGCTTCAAAGAAGCGGTACAGTCGAGCGCGATTTGAAGGTTATCGCGCGAGCGTCGACCGGGAACGCGAACAGCGCCATGGCCCAGAATTCTCTGCCGAGGCGAGGGAATTATCAGGCCTGCTTCCCTCACTCTTTTTGCTGTTCCTTCAGCAGCCGTCACTCCCTGCTGGGCTATCAGTTTCTTTCTTTTCATGTTTTTTTTTGTTCTGCGAACAGGCAGTGATCGCAGTGCGCGCGACGCATTCTTCGGTATTACCTGAAATTGGACGTTACGAAGCTGTATCTAGCCTATGTAACGTCATTGCTGCTGAGCCAGGAAGAATGGGTGACCAAGAACATTAGCTTAAGCCCACGAAGATACGAGGTGACCAAGTCCACACTTTATCGCAACAAAAGGAAAGCGTAGAATAGAGAGAAAGGGCGGGGAGTTTGTCGCGGGGTGATGGTTGTTGTATGTAACAGCGAACGAGGGAGAGAAGAGTGCGAAATCATGATTTTTCCTGTCCCGAAACCGGCCGCCAGGTGCCTGGAGTGCTGGGCTGGTTGACGCTCGCGCGATAACCTTCAAATTGCGCTCGACTGTACATGTTCTCACTCGTACAGGCACGCTCACGCTCGCATCGCTCTCGGCGTATGTTTAGGTCATTCCTTCTGCTGGACTTCTACCCAAAGATTCGATATCTGTTTGGTATGGGCTATGCACTGTCGCGTGGTCTTTGGTTCTGCGAGAGAGCCGGGAATATTTTCCCCACTGTGAAACATCGCTGTGCGTGTTTTAGCTAACATTTACCGTAGCAACCCATTCCTTCCTTTTCTCGACGGCACTCGTAAAGAGTCGCAAATTTTTACTTGCCAGTATAGTGTGTACTTCTATTTCGTGCGTAGTTATTTGCAGTGTGTGGCAGATTCTTAATGCGCGCAATCTCATTTTCTGTCCACATTCCCTTCTCACAGGTTACGTATGCAGTAAATTCCCAGATGCTAAAGTGTTCTACGCCAAAAGCACCTTGGCGTCGTGCAAAAGACACCCGTTGATATGTGGCTGATTCACTAGCAAGCTCGCATCTCTGTTGCCACTCTCCATCAAGTGGGATTTTCAACTATTTTTTGTGTTGCTCTGTGGTGTACTAGCTGCCGCATGGACGCTGTGAAGGCTTACTTTCGATTTGCTCTTGCGTTTAGTAGTAAAGGATGGGCTGCCTTTTGAGGGGAGGCATTTACTTTTGTTTGTGGGAATGTTTACCAGCCTAACCAAGTGATACGTGGGTACTGTAAACAGCAGAACGAACAGAGGCGGATGACGAAATAGATAGGAGCACACACGAGCGCAAGCTCTACTAAAAGTTTGCTTTTGATGACAAAGGTATTAAACACACTGGTCAACTAGGCATAGGTAAAAATCCGTGCATGCGTGGCAGAAACAGCCACGTGCGACAAGAAAAAAGTATGAAAAAGCCATGTCATGTAGAATAAACGTGCGTGAAAAACGAGAACTATCGGTCAAATCTATTGAAAAAGCGAAAGATTTGTCCGATAAGTGATACTACCCAACGGGAAATACTCTTTTGAGAACAACTTTTTCCCACTAAGGGCAACAGATAAATTGGTTATGCAATTGTTTCGTTTGTGATGAATAAATATTGCTTCTGGAACTCCACTGGTGTTGCGGTATAGAGCAGAAAGAACGATTGTTTCATCACAAAGACCAGAACTCAAGAGGACTTATGAAAGCATTATTTATTGATCACGAAGAAATATTCATAAGAAAGATTTCTGTGACCCTTAGTGGGAAAGAGTTGCTGCAGTACTTCTCGTTAATATCATTTACAGGAGAAACCTTTCAGTTTTCGTGTTTTTGTTAGTTTATGACGCACATGTTTATTCTACAGGACGTATTTCGGTGCTTTTTTGTTGTGCCGGGCTGGGTATGCTGCGCATCCATGGCTTTTTCTTTGTGAAGTTGGCCAGTGTGTTTAACATCTTCGTCTTCGCGAATAAACTTCTACTTGAGTCAGCGTTCATGTGTGTTCCTACCTTAATTCATCCTTCTCGTCTCTGTTTGGGTGGTTGTGAAATATAAATGTACACCGAATTGGCGAAGTGTCCATAGAATTGATACATAAAGTTATTTGCGCTGTTTGTTTCAGGAAGAACGCTATAGGGTCTTATCTTCTCTTTGTTTTTGACACTGAGTACATTTTTCTAGTTCAATTTCAAGGAGTCCCCTGAGGAAGCCAATAAGAGTGCTGGTAACTTCCTTTGTGTGTAAGATTTATGAATTTCATCCATTCAAGGCATGACATGGCACATGCCTGATTGTAGGTTGCAAGCATTCGTAGTAAGATGTACTTTTCGGTTCTCATGACGCTTCTTTGTACTGCGCTGCATTCTCCAGGCACATGAACCTTTTTATGCTCTAAGTGCATGCTCTATATGTTGGAGCGAAAATTGTAAACCTAAATATGCATATATATAATTTTCCTTGTAATCTTTTTCAATATGGGTGCTGTAGCTCCCTCTGTCTTTCAGTTACGGCTTTGTCCCAGTTTTTATGCAACCTTTATGTATTTTATGCAGCCAAATTCTGGTGCTATTTTAATAACATTTTATCTGCAAAATTGAGGTAATTGATGTTTCGTATATGCATTTATTTGCGTTTTTCACTGTCTCAGCAATCTGGCTGTCGAGTCATTGGAACCTTTTCTCATACTTTATGACTATTTCTGGGGTGCTTGATACTGAAAGTGTAGGTGACCATTTATTTGGCTGTTTGGAATTGTGTTAGCCATGTGTTACTACCAATTTTCTGTGCTAAATAATTATTTTTTCTCTTATAGTTCAAGGTATTAGCCTTTCCTTATCTCTTTATTGACTGAGGTAGCACTTAATTGCTGGGTATAGGAAAAAAGGCCCCAAGAAGTGCTTTAATTAGCTTTGTGCAAGTCCAGAAAGATTACCTGAAAATGAGCTCACTAAATTGAGGAAATGCCACTAACGAACTCTTCTGTACCCCAAATTAACATAATCAAATGGTGTACTGTTTCTTCTTGACTTGTGCCAGGGAAATAAGCTGCTTTCATTACACAAAAGCTTTACAAGTTTATTTCTGAAGAAAGCAATCCTGGCTTGTCAGAAACACGATTCAGGTGTTCATCATGCCCGAAAACTTTCTAAGTGATGTCTCGTCAAATAATACCTAAGTTGAGTGATGTTATTTTATAAAATAATTGGGCAACATGAAAATATATATATCTCGAAGACAAAGCTCAGGCAAGTCTACTTTGGTACTTCATTAAATTTTATTCGCGGTGAAAGACGTATGCTAAAGGTTGTATATATTTACGTGAAGTCATTTGTTTCAACTTGGTTATTTTGCCTTCTCACAGTCAGCCGTAGCTCTTCCTGTGATGTATTAGTGTGCGCAACATTTTAATGTAACATATTCAGATGTCTTTTGTGTATTCACATGCAAGCAGCTCCAAGTGTTCATGTGTTAAAAGTTGGTTGTCACAAGGGTATGCTTAAGCCCTGCCTTTTGAGTCGCTTTGCCTTCTAGTCATAAACTTAAAGGGACACTAAAGCGAAATAATAAATCAGTTGAGACTAATAAAGCATTGTTTGAGAACCCTGCAGGCAGTCATTTCAATATAATAGTTTGATTATTAGATGATAAAATGAAGGTCAAAGTATCAGTATTTGAATTTCGCGCCGAAACCTTGACGCCGGTACGTCAGCGTGACGTCAGGGACTCCAAAGTATGTTTTCGCATATGGGCCGCGTTGGCTGAGTAAAGGTTCCGGAAACTTGCCATGTTTAATATTTGGTTCCTTAAGAACACGATGTGGTCAACCTGTACCGCTACATAATTAAGTAGGCCCTAGAAGATGCCATCAAAATCCATGACGTCACAGCGACCAGGTGCGGGAACTTCAAGGAGGCGTCGCCACCCGCCTTTCGTTCTTGCGCTTTTTCTGGCTTACCAAGCGTCTTATCGGGGGAAGAGTGGTGTTTTGGTGTCATAGAAAGGTAATTTACTCATGCAGAAGAAATCATTTTTCTCTTTAGTGTCTCTTTAAGTCGAAAGTGAAGAGCACAATGATCGTTTTGATTGGATTCATATGTATAGGTTTTTTTCAGATGTATTTACACTGCTAGAGTGCTGTAGGTACTAGCCTATGTCTCCAGGTTCGATGTAGTGCTGCCTTATGTACTGTAATAATGTTTCACGGGCACGCATCTTTAGTGTAAATAAAGGTATTCAAGTTGATCAGTCTCTCCTTTGATTTTGTTTGTGTTTGGGAAAGTTATGAGCAGGCACCGGGGCATGCAAGTGTGAACAGCGAAGCAATTTCAATATATGAATAAAAATACACTAGCCCAACGAAACGTCAATCATATTTCAATGGCGGCTTCTGAAATCTCAATGGCATCTCAACTGTGCCGCAATATGCTTTTCAATGCTGTGGCTATAATAACTCAACAACAGGTCAACAGAACTACCACAACGTTAGTTCAACGCAGAATCAATGGAAACTCAACAACCATTCAACAAAACAAACAACGGGCCGTTTAAGCACAATGGACTTTCAATGATAACTTAACAATTATTCAACATTGAGGTACCCAATGGTGTTTCAATTCGATTTCAGTGGTGAATATTCAAGAGTGCTCAACACTCAACCCAACAATTCTCCCACATACTCTCAATAATTCCTCAATAAAAAACTCAACATTGACCAACAATATTTCAATGCCTTCTCAATTTTTTGTACGGGTGTGTCATCCGACTCCGTCCTATGCCTGCACGTTTCGTAATCTCACCCCTACTTTGCAATCCTAGGCTGCGTTTATCTTCCCGTCGCACCATAAACAATTGCTTTGGTAGGCTATCCGTTATCACACTATGCCTGACATGACTTGCTGAACTTCACTTCGCTAGAGTCAGGGAAGGTAGTGGCCAATTACTGCGCCAAGTTTCCCTGGCAAAGGCATATTCTCTTTAAAGGTCATTGGAGGTTTCCCAATGTGGTTGCACCTGAACTAGTAAAGCTCCACTGGCTTTAGCCCGGCTTTTTAAAATATTTTTTTAATGTTTAGGAGCCGCTCTAAGTCTCATGAATGCAACGGATTGGAAGGGAATCCCAGTGAGAACCTGGAGAACAGGTGCCCAATAATGTTATTTAACTTTCCGCCTTGGAAATGAAAAAAGAACGCGACTTCGTTAGTGATTCTGCGGCTTATAACAACGATTACTTACACACTGTAATGAAGCCGATACGAACTATGAGGGCTTTCTGCGCTTCATTTATTTATTGTTATTTTTGTAATGAAGCACAGAACGACTTCACACTTTTTATCGGTTTCCTTACAAAAAAAAATCATGAGCCATTCCTCTGTAAAGATGGATGACCAGTGAAGCTATGCAGTACACGACAGAAAGGTGGCACCGAATTTCGAACAAAGGTACGAACACATTTATTTCCTTCGTCGATAGCCATTGCGACGAAATGTATTCACGCATGTTTATCTTTATGCATCCGTGTTCATTCGTGTTATACATTCGTTATATACATTCGTTTTTCATTTCGCGATATATTGAGCAAATAATTTGAGACCGAAATCACCTCACCGACTGGCAGTTATAAAAATTGGGGGCTCAATTCCATCGCTCGTAATCAGTTGTCGATATTGGAGTCCGGCATGAATTAGATGGTAGCTGGCCCATGCCGTCGTCCAACTTATCCACGCTGAGGACGTTGTTGAAAGGAAGTACTGCTTCTCATCGAGAACGAGGAATATGGGTTTATTTACAGTATCTACATAAGGACGTTGCAGTTCATCAGTTTAGCATGACTGCGAGAGAAAGTATATCCGTATAGCATGACTCCGAGAGAAAGTGCATCAGTCTAGCATGACTGCGAGAGAAAGTACACTGAGCAGCCGCACAACAGCGGTTTATAAACACTCCGTCCTCAATCGATCCCAAGGTGAGGGAAACGTTCGAGCAGGCACCGTATACGAGACTCCTCTCTGCGGGCTGGACACACACACACACTTACATACACACTTCTTTGCGCGAGGTTCACGGTCCCCAACCGAGACCAGACGGCCTTCGCAGAACTCGGGGCTTACGTCAGGAAAGGTGCCTTTTATTCCCCGAGCTGACTCCTGCGCCGCGGCCGCCGCTTGCCCTTTGTCTTGCGTCTTGAACGGCGCGTGGGAAGGGGCCTCGAACTACGTTCCCTCGGGGACTCCCTTGTTCACGGCAGACCAGGTCGTCGGTGGCGGGTTCACCCACAAAGCCTGCTTCGTCGAACTCATCTTGGCTCCAGCGACGGAGAGTCGAGGACGCGCGTATTGTCATCCGCACACAGTCGACTTAGTGACGCCGTGGCTAGAGGTTTGCGGTCGCGTTCCAAGAAAAGTTGACTCCGCTGTCGCAAATGGCTGGCAAAACTTGCATCTCAGCGGGCCCTTCTTAACACAGTGAGCTAATGCCGCCAGCGTCTTCGCAGAGGGAGGGGCAGTATGAGAACCCTAGCATGATGAGCACCAACGAGCCAGCAGGGGTAGATGACGGCGAACGAGCGAGCAGTAGTACGAGCCATTGCTCATGATTATAGTTTTTGCTCACACAGATTTGTTGAGGGACACGAAAACCGCACTAAATCGTAACCATAAACAGCTTCGCTGTAAAGAATATAAAAAAATTCTGGGGTTTTACGTGCCAGCACCCGCATATGACTATTAGACATGCCGTATTGGCGCACTCTAGATTAATTCTGACCACCTGGGATTCTTTACCGTCAATCTAAACCTAGTTACGTGAGCGTTTTTGCATATCGGCCCCATCAAAACGTGGCCAGGATGGTACCCACGTCCTCGAGCTTAGCAGCGGGATGCCATTGCCATTAAGTTACCGCAGCGGGGGATGCTTCATTCGCGTTAGGAGACTGCATGTTGGATGTAGTCCCTATTGTAAGCTGTAAGATATCAGAAACAATGTTGCCGCCATACCGTCGCTTCAATTGAGTCGCTGCAATGAGCTTTCAACGTCCTGTGAAATTGCGCCATCAAAACAGCGGACCGTTGCCCCCTTCTGATCTGCCTTCGGTGCCCAAGCTGCTACAAGGAAGTCTGAGCTGCATCTTTGAAAAGTTTAGAAATGTATGCGGGACACGTTAACACAGTCCCACTGGTAATATATCTATCTGCGCAACTTCGACGCACGACATACCTATATACTGGCAGAGGCCACTAACAGCTAGGCTCCTCCAAGTAACGTAACCTTCTGTACTTGACGCTAAAGAGATACTTGTGATTGTACAGATGTTAAGTTTTTAAATTGCAAACGACGCACAGCTCTTAATGAAACATACAGCGATCGCTAAGGCAAGGCTCCAGGTGAAATTACGAATTGGAAATTACGAATCCCGGATGCTGTAATCGTGGAATATTTTCTTCTCGCACGTATTTCGTAAGCAATTTTTTTTTGTCCACCAATTCGCTCCAACGCACACACACACACACACAAAAAGAAACGCTCTCTGCCTAGAACATTTCGAGCCACCAAGAACCAGGCGTGCACAGAAGTTTGCAGTACGCATCCATGCACCTCGCTGGAGGCGTTTCGGCTCATTATACGGAACCGGGCTTCGGACAAAAAGAAGGCAACAAGAAGAGAAAACTTCACGTATTGATGCACCATACATGATGCGGTAGTGCGTGTCTAGTTTTCAGGTAAGAAAGCGGAAACGTTTCCTCTCTTCAACTGAGTTTGACAATCATTAACTTGCAACTGATGCACGACTTGTAGGAACAACCCAGCCGAGCATCAAAGAACGGAAGAAGAAAAATAGTAACGCGGATGAGCGTGCGGAACTAATACAAATATTGTTAGAAGCATAGCTACACCAGGCATCGGCGGCAAGAATTCGCTCCAGGAAATACGAACTTTTTTGGGCGACATAAGCCATTACAGAAACAAACAGGAACGCAGCCACTCCTTCCAAGCCCCGTGATCGCCGTTCAAGCGGGTTTATTCCTTTCGCAACACTTTCTATTTTTTATTTTAGTTCTGCTCACAGTTCTCTCTCTCGCTCCCCGCTTTTTTTTTCTTCCTTGGATTTAATGCAAGGTGCCCATAACGTTTGGCGTTTTGAAACGTACCATTATCTGAGTGCATGTCACGTTTTTTTGGCTAAAAGCAACAACATAAACTGTGGGAGACAGTTCGTTATATTCAGGGATGATATTGTCGTCGGCTAGCTAGCCCGATAATTGGCGCCTGTGCTTCTCATTTGCGGTTTCTCTATTTGCATACTGAAAAAAGTTTGGGCGGAGACGTGAGGACAAGCTATGAAGAAAGGATGAGCGCTCGTCCTTGTTTTTTCTCGGCTTGTCCTTGTGTCTCCGCGCATACTTTTTTCAGTATGCATTTCAACCAACTAGCCCAACTTTCTACTCTCTATTTGCCTTTATTCATTTACTTTTCTGAAACATGCGTGTTATGGGGCATGCAGCGACGCTTCGTTCTTTCCTGTCTTTTTCTTTCTCCTTGTGTATAATTCAGCGGCGGTGCCAGTTTTCTCTGCAGTATGGCATATCCATTCTTCTCTCCCTCTTTTTGTCATTTACCTACACTCTTTCTACTCCACAGCTCAGGAAAGCGCAGTGCAAAGGAATCAAGAATCTGTAGCTGTCCTATTTATGCAATATGAGTGCTTTAGTTCGTAAACTTTCTCGGAGCTGTTTGTTGTCCTTGAAGCCTAAAGTATTACTTCCAGAAGCGGCGTTAATTTTTGACTCATTGTCTCTGTGCAGACCTCGTTCTTCTCTAATTTCCTCTAATAACGTGTCAAAATTGATGTCGGCGCCACAACATAGAGCGCTACATTACTATTCGGCAACAGTTCCGTACATGCATCAGACCGACTTAGGTATACTGCATAATCAGATATTATTTTTTCATGCTGTCTTTATAACCGATAGGAAGCATTGTCCTATGGGCCCAACCACCAGCTGGTCGGCGCATAACTACAACAGAGTCCCTCAGGTGCTTCACTCGATAGCGCGAATAACTGCGACATTGGCAGAGCGAAAAGGAGAGGGACAGTGAAGCATGGCACATTCACAGAACGTGAATAGGTGCAGTACACGTTGCAGGCAGCAGCACTAGCAATGCCGTTATCATTTGCGCCATGAAGCGTTTACTATGCGGCTAGTAAGGTCGGACATAACGAAATTTCGTGCCCAGATAAATTAGAAAATCAAAATTTTCTTCAATAGTGGGTGATTTCCTGCTTAACCGGATATTATAAACTTGCATGAGCTAACCAGTGTGTGTGGTAAGATTAACGTTACTTCAACATCCCTCTAGACCTTGTTTAATAGCTATGCTTGAATATTTACCTTGTGTAATATCGTGGACTCCACATCCCCGCTTGAAAGTGTCGTAGACAGACTTTATTTTTATATTTTGCTACAAACGCTATGGCATGTGTAGCAATGTCAGCGTCGTAGAACAGTAAAATATCAATACTATGTTGGTGTGGGGCGTACGCTTATATAAACGTTCACGTAGGCAGTTTTTTCCCAAGAGATTAAGCCCAGAATTGGTTTAGGCATAATGTTGTAAAAGGAAATCAAACGAGCAGAACAAATGTAAGAATACAGTATACGTAACGGAGGGTAGTGGTTAGGAAGTGTTATAAACACATTCTGGTAAGCATCTCTCCAATATAGCTCTTATTGCTGTAAGAAACTCGGCAGCGACGAGTGATGACTAACACCTAAACAAATATTTCTAAAGAAATACGCACTACGTTCGTGTTTAGGCAGAAAACAACGAGACTTTCCGAATAATTCTATAGTTCATTAATCGGCCTACACCAAGCTTCGGATTACGTAATGAATGGGTTGACACGTTTTCCGTGAACATAACCTTATCTTTATGTGACAGAACTGCGTCATCCTATGAAGTTCTAGTGTGTAGGCGTCAGTTAATGAATCTGAGTGATAACGAGATAAAAGATTTGCACTGATGTTCGAAGTGCACCTATATGGAATATCGCTAAAATTGGAAATTGCGAACTCGCTCGCACTGTGTTTGTGCATTGCTCATATTGCTGATCGCTGGCAAAAAAAAATGTCGCCTCTAACAATAAGGTTAAATTGCCTTCATTTGCTAGCTTTCAATGCCCCTGGGCATCTTAGAGTATGTTGCGGTAGTGGCAGGCACGTACCCAGGATTTTTTTTAGGGTGGTGGGGGAAAGCCAAGGTAACCTTTCTATGCAAATGAGCGGGGGGGGGGTCCCTTTACTAGTACAAATGTGAATAATGGCCGCCGTTCGCCATAAATACGCGTAAACCCGCAAAAGACAATTGAAATAAGGTGTATATCTCACAGGTACGCCTATGAGATACACCTCTCCTTTACTTGGCAAACAAGACACTGCATCAAATGCATTCGAGCATGAAAGAAGCAACGGAAGAACCCTGACAACAACAAGTAAACAAGCGAAAGTGTAAAATAAAAATTTCTTGTAGCGTTTTTTGAATTAGCTCTCGAGGAATTGTAGAGAAATATATATTTGCGGAACAATCACAGTTTTTTTGGATCCCTCGTTTACTGCCCTCCCAATTTAAGTGCCAAAACCGACTCGTGTTGTTATTTGGGAAGTTGGTAACGATGCGCGGTCATCAGTCCCGTAAAACCGCGTAGAGCGTATGACGCTGCTGCGGCTCTAGACGTACTGCGCCCGCCGCGGAAGATTAGAAAAACTCCTAGATTAGCTAAGCAGAGCAGTGGCTACATCAGACGGCATGTCTGAAAACTGTAGAAGCGTCATTCAAAACAAACCGAATTATCCTGCACTTTCGGAGGCGTTTTCTCTAACTCCTTTTTAAATAAAAACATGTCGATGCATCAATATTTTCATAAACAATGGATAATTTTTTTAATTTTCACTTTTCCTTCCTGCTTGGCTGTTTCCTAGGCTCTCTCCCTTAGTAGATCGCTTATATTTCTCAACTCCTTGCAGCTCTTGTTTCCAGTTGCCAATTTCGCAGGAAAAGTGCTGCACAAATAGGGAAACATCAGACGTGGTAACGGGTGGCAGTCATATTGCTTATGGGTTTAACGGTTACTGCAGGCTCTGATGATGGACGCCGTTTCGCGTTATATTCTCCACCTTATATAACCCATATTGCGGGTATGTTGCTCTGAGGATCTGGCAGCGTCGCGGCGAGCAATCACTCGAGGAAATGATATAGCAAAAGGAAAAGTTAAGCGCAACTGGTGTTTTCTCCAGCCGTAACTCGTTGCACGAGCATACAGACCGGCTGACTACAAACCGAATAGGATTCCTGGTCCCTGGATCAGTCTAAACAACGAAGGTTGAACTAACGAAGAAACAGCGATGCGCGTGATTGTTGAATAGATGGTAACAACTGAACTCATCTCGTGTTCATCGCGCGTGCACCGAATTGAGGAGAAAACGGGCCTTCATACCCCAGGAGAAGCCGATAGTATACCGCCATTCAAAAGGAGTGAAAAAATTGACAACCATTCCACTCTGTGAAGATTGAATGGCAGCGGACGCTGACGTCAGCCAAAGCTCTCAAACGAAAAGCAAAGTGCTCCACCTCCACCGCGGGTCGGCCCCAAGGTAGTGCAATGCCGGGCCGACCCACGGCCAAAGTGAAGCAGGCGTTAAGCACTCCCCATACCTGGGCCCATCCTGACGACACCGAAGGGCACGTTTTCCCGGCCCACAGGGGCATGTGCTATTGAGCTTGGACTCTTTCTGCACTCATTTCTGCACTTATCAGCCCACATGATGATTTCTTCTGTTGACGGACGCTGAAAAAACAACGGAAGCTTAGACATATACAGCTTCCCCTGTAAAAGGTTCCAAAATGTTGACCGCCGAATAGATTGATTTGTCGGTGCTTTAGGAATGCGTGTTAGAAGTGGTGGCTGGGGCGGAAAGGGGGATATGCCGCTTAATTTGGGGGTAAGGGGGGACGGTGGGCCACACTGTGCCCCTTCTGGGTACGTGCCTGGGTAGGGGCGTTTTGTATCTGAAGCAAGACGATACTTTTACTGTTGTATCTGAACCACAGGTTTCGAACGTCTTGGTGACAGCATTGATATAGGCATACAAAATGCCCACATCCGCCGCCTTGGCCGGAAGTGGTAGCGCTGACGAATGCTCCCAGGTCTAAGATTTTGTACACGAATTCCAAAGAAAGTGGACGGGCGAATGATCGCTGCGGTAATTCTTTCGGTAGAGCCTCACACGCGTAAAGAGAAATATATATAGACAACGAGGTTTGAGCGAGTCGCTCCATCTTGAGTATAACTTGAAGCAGCGCGATAAAGACAAGTACAGGAACCGAAAACAAATGCAACAGGACGATATCTGAACCGGCAAACGAAAAGTTTATTGAACGAATAGCCAGCTTTATAACATGTCAAAAACGTAAACAAGAGCCAAAAGTTTGAAGAACATGCGTACTGCCCGCAAGTACAGGTGTTTATCCTGAAAAGAAATGAAATTTTGTTAGACTGAAACGCTGCGCTGACCCCTTTATCTTCTGCTTTATCAATGCAATAAGCGCCTACAATTTCTCTTTCTTTTTTTGCTTTTTGCGCGCTTCAGAAACCTAGTCTCTCTGAACATTAGAGTACACGCGCATTTGCTGCAGTGTGCAGCTAAATGGCTACTGTGCCTCTTTTTTACATTGTTTTTATGCTGCCTACCTGTATCGATAAAACATTGCCGGGTTTGTCCTACGTGCACTCTTCCGCAACTTAACGGCAACTCATAACCGACATCATTGATTCCCTTCGTGAATTTCGTGTCGTGATTCGTAGTGCATTGCTGGCATTTCCCATTTTTGATTGCGTTGCAGCTTCCAAAGTTTGTAGGGAGCGGGAAATATTTGGTTGATTTTGTGCCTGTTGGCCACTTTCTTTAGATTATGGGATAACCTCTGGCCGTATGGTATTACGTGAAGTATTATCCCATAATCCATAGAAAGTTTCCAACAAGTACCAAGTCAAGGTAGTGCTTCCCACTCCCTGCAAACGTAGGAAGATGTGCCATGCACTCTAAGATTAGAAACGCCAACAGTGCACTGCGAATCCCGAAACAAGATTCTCCCAAGTGCACCTCTGACGTCATTTACGAGATACTGTTAAGTAGCGGAAGAGTGCACATCGGGCAAACCGGGCACTGCTTTAATGATAGAGCTACGCAGCATAAAAACAGCGTAAAAAAGAGGCATGGTAGCCATTTAGCTGCGCACTGCAACAAATGCGCATGTACTCCAATGTTCAGTGACACTAGGTTTCTGAAGCGCGCAAAAAGCAAGAAAAGGAAGAAATTATGGGCGCTTACTGCATTGCTAAAGCAGAAGATAAATGTGGCAGCACAGAGTCTCTCAGTATAACAAAACTTGAGATAAATTTTCCAGATAAGCACCAGTACTTGTAGGTAGTACGCTTGCCCTTCAACCTTTTGGTTCTTGCTTGCGTTTTTGACATCGTATAAAGGTGGCTGTTCCTTCAGTTTTTCAGTTACCAATTCAGCGCTAGTTCTGTTGTGTTTGTTTGAAGTTCCTGTCCTCGTCTTCATCTCACTGCTTCAAGTTATACTCGCGAAATATATGGACTCGGCCTCGCATCTGAGGCAAGTTATTTTTTTTTCGTCCACTTTCATTTCGCTTTATTATTTTTTACCTTTGAATTTCGAAAGAAAAGTTAATTTCCCCTATGCGTTTATTGGCCTAATCTAGATGCAACTCGCAACAAATCGAGTGCTTCAATTCCCCTTATTCTTCTCGTTCGAATACGAGTAGCTCAATGTTACATCTCAGACACACGTATCTTCTAGACTGCCCAACCATACCGCAGAGTGTACGTACAGCAAACGTTTTCTCACTCGCCAGCGAGATCAGAAGAGACTCTAGCTTTCCGCAATTATCTTCTTGAAAAAGGGGGCTAAGTGAACTGACCAGGTTTGTGCACATTAAAAAGCTAAAATAAAAAAAAAACATGCAAGAAGAATAATAAAGAAACAAGAACTATGGAGGGCGAGAAACGCGGTCGCCGGAGGCTAGTGCGGAATTCGTTCAGGCTCACGGTTTTAGTGGAATGATCATAATCACCTTCGTCTAAAGAGTTCGGCGGTGACTTCTACTACTTTTGCAGCTGTGCAGAGGCGATCGAGCACGTGTTGTGTTTTTGTTGTCTTTATGACAATCGAACGCGACGTTCTTCGGAATGTGTTTAAACTGATTACACAGCAGACAACTTTCCGAGACAACAATTCTTGGACCATGGCCTCACGCGTCGCAGGTTTACAAGCTACAGCTCATGAAATGGACTAGCCTCAGTCACCGATTGTAGGAGTGAAGTGATGGACAACTCCACGTGTTCACACTGGGTACATTATTCCGTTTCCCTTCTTTCTTTCTTTTCATCTTTCAAACACCTTCCCCTGTGTTGGGTAGCAAACTGAACGTACGTATGGTTCGCCTCCCTGCTTTTCCTAGCTTCTTTTCCTCCTCCTCATCTGCTTATATGCGGCTAAGAGCACCGAGTGCGAAAGAACAATATTAAGCGCTGACAGGCACTTCTAAGTAGCTTCGTCAGGGACGATATAATGGCGGCGAAATTGCGAATGAAGCGTCCGACGTAGGAACACAGACTGATGAAACTGCGCACTTCCTTGACGGACGTTGGCTGAGGGAATTCGCCGACGGCCCGAAGTGTGGCGGGATCGGGGAGAATTTCATCCTTGGATACGGCGTTACCTAGAACTGTCAGGCTGCCGAGCAGCAAATCGGAACTTCTTGAGGTTTAGCTGTATCCCTGCGTTTGTTAAACACGCTAAAACAGACTGGAGCCGTTGAAAGTGTCTGGTGAAGTCAGGAGCAAAAACCACAAGGTCATCAAGATAGCACAAGCACGTGTGCCACTTCAAGCCACGCAGAACTGTGTTTATCTTGCGCTCAAACGTTGCGGCCCCATTACAAAGTCCAAAAGGCATTACGTCAAATTCGATTCAAAAGCAGTCCTACAAAATATGTGGAACAGGCACAAGCATTGTAATAACCAACTTGCAGCATTTGGCATTGCTTATCTTCACCACAAGCCTAAGAATGCTGGGCATTGCATCAAGTTCCAGTGGAAACCTGGCCATGCCGGTATTTCGGGAAATGAAAAAGCGGATGAAGCTGCCAGAAATGGATTCGAATACCGCAATTTCAAAAGAACATCTTTTACAAAAGCTGACACTTCAAACATGGCAAAAAATTATGCCTATCAAGAAAAAGACGTATCTGGAATCTGCCGCTTCACCAAGATAACTTCTTGCGTTATTTTGACCCAGAAATGAGACCGAAAATTCCACGACCACTTTCTCAACGCTTAGAGACATTGTACCATCGTCTTCGACTGAACGTGGCATACACGAACAATGATCTGTACCACATAGGGCTTACCACTAACCCCTACTGTGATAACTGTGGAAAGTTAGAGACATGGTGCACATATTACTAGAATGCCCCGCGTACCGCGACGCGAAACAATTTTTTTAACAACAAATCGACATGATTTGCCCCGATCTGTTAACATTACCCAGCATCTTAGGTCCAATGCACCGCCCTTCAAAACAGCGGCGGAGTTTGGATTTATTGTTCAAATACCTGTCAGAAATTGATCTAATAGGAAAGCTTTAAAGATTGAACATTTCATATACAAAAGCCTAAATTTACCCGCCATGTCACCTGTAAATATTAGTATCAGTACCACTCGCGCATTTCATATTTATTTTTATTCTCTTTCTTTCCCACTCTCCTCTGGAATCTTTTAATCCCATTCCCCATCCCTATACAAAGTGGCACACCAGCGGTTGTATACGTGCCGGCGAAATTCTTTATTTTTCTGATAAAGAGTCTCTCTCTCTCTCTCTCTCTCTCTCTCTCTCTCTCTCTCTGTAAAAGCTGTCTTCAGTCAATCGGGGTCTGACATAGGCACTTGCCAATGCCCTGAGCGCAAATCTAGAGACGAAAGGAATTCTGCGCCTAGTAGACTGTCAGTCGATGCGTGGGAGAGGGTAGACGTCCTTGCGAGGTGATTTGTTCAGGCAGCGGTAGTCCACACAAAACCGAACAGAGGCATCTTTCTTCGTAATCAGGACGACAGGCGATGTCCATGGACTGTTGGAAGGTCATATCGCTTCGCAGCGAAGCATGTCGTCGGCTTGATCGTTGATTACACGACGTTTTGCAGGAGATACACGATACGGATGTTACCGCAATGACGGTTGCGCGTCAGTATCGATGCGATCTGTAGCAGTTGGCGTCCGGCCTAGGGGATATTGCCCTATATCGAAAGAAGAACGAAAGTCTTCTAGAAGGCACAAAAGCTGAGACCGCTGGACCCGTGTAAGGGCATTGGCAATAGAAGAACCGAACACATCACTGGGCGATAGGTCACACGTAGAAACAGCACGGAGCGAGCTGGAACTCGCACAGTAATTGTCATTGGGCACGTCCATAACTTGCACGTCTTCTATCGCTTCTACATTGCCAAGAGATTCCTCTCGGAGCAGCATAGGGTATGGAAACGGGTTGCAAACGAAAATGGTGCTTTCCCTGTGTAATGTCCACTGTCGCAAAAGGCAGCAACAGACTTTTCCGAGTGAGAAACCGGTCAGATGGAGACAGTAGTGCAGCAGCGTCTGACATTACGCTGCAGGACATGGACATGGCCGTTGAGGCGTTCGGAGGACTCGAAAGCGAAGAATTGTCGGTGAACGGCAAATCTAACAGCGGGGAAAATTCTATTTCGGCCCGTGCGCAATGAATAACGGCGTTGTGGCGCGACAGAAAATTCCGGCCGAGGATAACGTCATGAGAGCACGAGGAAAGGATGAGGAATTATATGACGTATAGAACCCCAGCTATGACAACACGTGTAGTGTAAGCTGCCAAGGGGTGAATATGCTGAGCACTAGCTGTGCGGAAGGATAGTCCAGCAAGGGGCGTCGTGACTCTCCGAAGTGAGCGGCAAAGCTTAGCGTTCATAACACATACGACGGCTCCAGTGTCCACGAGTGCATTTGCGCGAACACCGTCAACAAACACTTCGATTACGTTCAAGGGACTATGCCGAGCACTTCCACATTTCGGTGGTGTGGCAGCCCTTGCCTCTTGGACTGCGATGATTAGTTTTTCGCGTCCCGGTTTACGGGCATCGGCGACATTGAGCCACGGCGTAGAGAAGGTGAACGGCGGGTAGTTGTCTGGCGCAATGTCGGTGACATAGCCGACGGGGGGGTCGTAATATGGATGGTTGGGCTGGCTTGTCACGGGTGGTATACAATGCTAGGCGGCTCCACACGATTACAAAAATGTGCGATGTGACCGGCGTAGCCGCACGCAAATCATTTTGGCCGGTTGTCGGGAGGACACCACCGGCTCGCCGGGGCAGGGCCCTTACATGTCACAGGACGCGTTGTATGGGGCGGCTGCTAACATGTCTGCACGGCGGGCGGCAGTCGGGGCCTAGGCCAACACCCTCTAGAGAACTTAAGGCCTTCTGGTTGTACCCCCTCCCTTTGAGCTACGCCACGCAAAAGAGGCCCACATAGAAGCTCCGTGCAGCGTGCTACGCAGCTACGAGCGGCGCACCGGTATTGAAGATGAGGCGCGGAAGACCGAGTGGGCGACGACGGCGATAACAATTGTATTAGTTCCGGGAACCCTGCCGCTCCTTGGATAGCTTCGGAGTTAGACAAGTCCTGGCATGCTGCGACATGCTTCCGAGCGCACGTTTTTTTTTTTTTTTCTGGACGTGAACCATGCATGTAGTCTCTGCGCTTGTGCTGCGATTGCGGTTGTGTGTCCGGCAAGCCTTCACTGCCAAGGAATGTGGATTACGTTCATGCCAGGAAATGCCTAATAAGTGTTGCGTGCCCAATTGCTGGAGCAATTACAAATCGGTGCCGAAAAATCATGCGTTCATGTTTCCGCAAGATCAATGACAGAATATTGTATACTAATGCTAAGGCAAAGAAGAGAAAAGCTGGAATTCTGCGGAATAAGGCAGCTGTTTATTTGTAAATAGTTGTACGAATGTTTTGTATCTACATTGCTAGACTCATTTGAGGTGTTATAAATATGTGGACTGAGCCACTGTATGTAATAATGCCTCGGAAGCGAAATTACAAGTTTAGAGCCTAATCTACACTGGAATAAATACATGGCACACCAGTGAAGTTGTCATGATATATGTGTTATGCTGCAGGGCTAATATTTTTCTTGAAGGACTCTTGTGGTCGCATGAACGGCAAACTCTTTGACGCCGACGATAAATCAAGGCAAAGAAGCTACTCTGAACAAGAGGGCAGCACTGTGACTTTTCAATATAAGCCATGCTCCTGCAGTCATCATTTACCTGAAATTTGTTCTCAGCCCAAAAGTTGAACCATTTCATTTTTTACGCATGGGCTTTTTAATAGTGCAGCGCGTAAATAGTTTTGCATAAATAAAATAATCTTGGAAGAACCTCTGTTCTTTGCGGGCCATCTGCTCAACTATGCCTAAAAAACAATAACTGCACTCTGGTTAACGTTGCCCATAAGGGCGCGATCCCTTCATTCAACCCGTATTCCCGAGCATGCTGCGGGCCTCTTCTCCGTGACGTCACTCGCCGAGCGCTCAGGCCTTCTCTCGTCTAGGTGGTGTTGCCTAGGAACGAAGTCGGCAGAACTGCGATGTATACTTGAAGAGAGTGGCTGGGTTCTCGCGACGACTTCTGTGTAGCTGAGTGGTGCAGCCACCGTGACCTGTTGGGGTGGCGCAACGACCTCAGCGTAGCTTAGTGGTGCAGCCGCAAGAAGGTGTTGGCTCTGGTCTGGCAAGACCTCGGCGATTTCCTGCTCGATCGCACGACGAAGCGGAGGCATAAAATTCGATGCCGGCTGTTAGAGATGCGGCGGCTGAGCAAAGGATATCAAGGAGAGCTGGCGTTCACCTGCCCCCCGAACGAACGCTTTCGTTTCAGCAAGCAACGTTGACTGGTGAGACATGGTAGCCAAACCAGGAATGAGGTCCTCACTTGCTGAATGGCGACGTGTCTACGAGCGCTGCCCGCGTGCCTCGTAGCTTTGGCATAGAGCAATGATATCTGTCACAGACTGGGTATTCTTGGCAAGTAGCATGTTGAAAGCATCATCCTCTGCCCCTCTAAAGACATTTCTGATTTCGTCGGATTCCGACATCGTCGCATTGACTTTCTTACACAAGTCCAGTACATCTTCAATGTAGGTGGTAAATGATTCACCTGGCTGCTGTTCACGTTTTCGCAAACGTGATTCTTCTCGCAGCTTGCGCACAGCATGGCGACCAAACACAGCCACTAAAGGGGTCTTCAACGAAGACCACGTCGGAAAGTCGCCCTCATGGTTGTTGTACCAGAGACTGGCGACAACCGTGAGATAGAACAGCACGTTGCTTAGTGTGGCTGGATCGTCCCATTTGTTGTGGGCGCTTACCCGTTCATATGTCGTCAGCCAGTCCTCTACGTCGCTCTCGTCCGCGCCGCTGAAAATAACAGGGTCCCTGTGGCGAGGCACACCAAAGCACAGGATCGACTGAGGAGGCGCTTGCCGGGATGGAGTAGGAGGCGTTTGCTGGGATGCGTCTTAAAGCATGGCTTAGTGTAGAGTACAGGATGAAAGTTCCAGGGTTGATGTTGTAGGCCGAAGCAAACTCCAACATTTGTAAAGGTGTTTATTATTCACCGGCATTTTGGACCAACCGTTAGAGCATTGCACGGACTCTCAGCACGAGCGGCGTTTCCCGGCAATAGCACTGGAGAGCTTGACTCACCAGAAAACGGTGGAGAAGATGGCCCACTATTGCGTTCCTCTTATTCACTACGAAAGTAAGATTTTCGTAAAAAGATATTCAAAATTTTCAATACCTACAGCTATGCGCAAGGCTAAAGGAATTAGGAAGCGGAACTCACATATTTCTCCGTGTTTGAAATACTCGGAATCTCAGCAGGTGCCAAAGAGGCGCGGACTAAAGAAATGGTGTAGGGATTGGATTTTCTGAGGCCTCTTTCAAATTTTTTTTTTTGGTGCACAAAAAAATGAAAGCTAATGTGAGAGGCCGCAGCATCTGCAGCTTAGCTCCAAGTAGGCATTGCAGAGCCCAAAAACCAGGCAACCAGTTTGGTCGATTTAATATTCGCTCATTGCTGACCGGGTCAGAAACACACAACCTTTCTGAATTAGTATCAAGTGACTGACATTCGCGCTTGACCTGAGAATAGGTAGATTAAAAGACTCATTCTGTGTTTTCGCTTTTGCGTAGCTGAAAAGTATGCAGCTTACAGTAGGTTCAGTTGTTATTGGTAAGCATTTCGCCATCAGCAGGTGATGAATTAAAGGTGCGCATTTGACTCGTGAGCTGCTGGCTTTAGGTTTACGTAAAAACCGAAGGAAACAATATTGACCCACATACACGAAACCATGCTTCTACTGACGCAAGACACTCAAGGAGCTTTTGTAGAAGCTAAGGTTTCGTTGGAGAGCAAGCGAGTTGAAGAGTACACCAAGAAAGAATACGTGAACCTGAAAATGCCACAATATCAAAGCTACCATTCAAGGCGCATTGGCGCCATACTGCCGCACGGAGAGGTCGTTTCTAGGCCTTCTGATGGCAGCGTAAAAGTCTTCAGCTCGACCTCTAAGACGTGATCGTGCTTGGTGCTTTTATATCGTATGTATTTCTTTGTTGCTCTTCAACAGGAGCACAATCGCCTGTTTTCATTTTAGAAGGCTCTCGACGTTTCACAACGATATTCGCCTCCAGGCGAGCCTTATCGAAACACTGAAAGCATTCTATTTTCCCAACTGTTCGATTTAGATCAAGCCATGTGGCCCACCTTGTCAATCTCATTTTTTCTTCTCGAACAGCGGAGGTGTCTTTCTTTCTATTCGTATTTTCACCGCGACTGATTCTATCATCAAAATCTGTTCCTCCGTTCTTTCAAAGCAATTTTTTTCTTAAGTCAGCTGTTCAACGCAGAAAGTTCCAACGGTGGCTTCCTCGTAGTGTAAAATGGCTTCTGCGCGGATAATTCATGTCAGCGCTATTACTCTCGTCGTGTGCCTTGCTCTACTCCGGCACTATTTGCCCACAACAGAAAGCAATTAATAGCCGAAAACGCTGCGCCGGGAATGGTGTAGAACGCGCGCACAAGCACTGTCTAATTCTCAATCTCGAGGACACCCAATTTTCCTACGCGCATCGTTTTTTTTTTCTGGTCTCTTTTTTTGGTATCGTATACCACAGTTCAGTCATGTGCCCCGCATGAAATTTATGGGATGGGCCTCGTTCAGAAGACTTACTAGGTGACACTCAGTCAACTTCGGCGACTCCACCTTCTTGGTCGCATTGCTTTTGTTTTTGGCTATAGTTCAACCTTACTTTCCTTTCTTCCTTCTTTTCCTAATAAATAAATAAATAAATAAATAAATAAATAAATAAATAAATAAATATTCCATTCATTCATTAATTCATTCATTCACTCCTTTTGCCAGAATGATGTGCGAAATTAAATATAAACCCTTTTAGACTTTTATGAGACACTAAGACTGTCAATGATGCATTACAGACAAATATGACGCCAGAATAGTGGGAAAAAAGAATTCAGAGAACAAGCTGCACACTCACCTACAAACTTAGCAGATGCAGCAATTCTGAAACGAATAAGTGACTGCGACGAAATGAAACATGGTCCAAGGATCCGGACTACATGACCGTGGATAAAAAAAGCGTAACAAAAAACATTTGCTAAAAAAAAAAAAACGAAAGTGCATTACATTAACCGAGCTGTCAACAAATTTATTAATAGGTCTAACCAATTTATCAGAATGTTTACTATCAGGTGGAAGATTTAAATTTGGAATCGCATTGTATAGCTTAACGCTCACAAATGTGTGGGTAGTCGTAACAAACACTCTCTATCGAAAGAACGTGCAATTTTTCTGAAAAAAAAAGAAAGGAAAACTGCCCCGTGGTGTTGGTTTAGGAGAGTAAGGAAGAAAGGAGTGGGCGTTCGTATTTCACTGCGGTATAGACAGATAAACGAAGCTTGGTCCCGCCAGTGGTCAGCAGTCAAAGTAGTTAGTTTATTGTAGAATGGCCAACCGTCTTCGATATACTTGGAATGACATATTACGCTTACTTTGAGTTTATGTAAGCGTTTAAGAGGTTCTAGACACGTTGTATAAGTTCCCCAATAACCACTGCGCAGTACCAAAAATGGAGTAAGCGTTTATTTAACGCTTACTGTATAATAAGTCCTCCTTCCTTTATATATTTCTATCGGACATAAAACTCGGAGGTTTTTAAATGAGCACGATTTCTTTAGGATAGGTAAATGATAATTATTATTATTTTTTCAGGTGCAGTACGTACCCGCATGGCGTTTGCTTGATTTTTTTTATTTGCTGTTTAATTTATTTTCCTTTTCTTTCAGCTTCTCGATTGAATACCACTTTGTAATTTTCCGTAGTTCCTAAATTAATTTAGGTTCAAGTTCAGATTGCAATATCATGGTACCATCAACCTATATGATAACTTCCGAATAGTGCAATGTTAGCGGTACGTCATCTAGATATAAATGAAATAGGATAGGACGTATAAGGGACATCTGAATGCAACGTCAGTAGTTAACACGTTATAATTTTTATTACAGCTCATTGCAAGCAGTTTACCCCTGAGGATCTGCCACAGAAGGCATAGTGCAGCAGTTTTTCCAGTAGCAGGAAGTGATCCACATTATCAAGTGCCGTTTTTTTAGCCAAGAAAATAGCACGCTCACGAGTTTATTATAATTTAATAACAAGGCTATTGTCTGAGTTAGCAGTAAGTCAAGGAGTCGAGTGATTAGACCTGTAACCGTGCTGGCAAGTGTAGTGTGTTGTTTTAGTAATAAACAAGCGTAACTGTTCAGAATATTTTTTTATTTGGGGGGGGGGCGCAATAAATTTAATACTGTAAGTACGTGAAGAGGCTGAGAGTTTCATGCGTTGGTACGATCGACTTCCTTGAGTATTGGCACGAATGTGATTATTTCCAAGTGTGCTGAATAACCTGACTCAATAATTGCTTAAACAAGTTGCGTTAAATAGTTCCTAAGGAATCAACGTTCTCCTTAATATAATGGAACCATAATTTGTCTAGTCTTGCCACTTTTTCTGTAGATATTGTCACGATTCACAAGCAGCAGAAACTGATAAAACAGGGCAGGACACTTTAATTGCAGGCCAACTGAAAAACGATCGCGCAGGGAGCTCGTCTTCTCTTCTGCAATGTGCGAGATCTTCGTCTTTCTCGAAGTGCCACGTATTGGAGGTGGCAATATAATAAGCCCTCTCACTATAATTTAGTAGAGCTCGACACTAAAAGAGTTGATCAGGGAACTCACAAGACCTAGGTTATTCTCACAATGGCTAAGGTTTCTTGCTAAATTGTGGCCTGTAAGAGTTAACAACGTATTAAACATTTGCGCTGGGCTCTCCGCAACGTGATATAAAAGAAGGCTTTCCATGAGAGGATTTGCGTTAAGTTCTTCGGCAATACCAAAAAATATTCTTGCATTATTGCGTGTGTGCAGCAAATTTTGACTAAAGCTGTTGTCCAACTGCACTAATGGGCCATATCGCACGTTTTTGGCTTTAAGTGGCATACAATGTTTCACGATTGCGTTTAACTCGCCTTTCTATTCCACAGTGTAAGCTAACGCGATTAAATAAGCAAAACAAAAAGAAACCTCCTATAACGCATTCTTGACAATACTGACACCAGACGTGATCAGCTGCGCCGGTCCTTGTGTGCACTCTCTCCGTGGTTGTATGTTTGCGCAGTTATAAAACTGTTTGCTAATATGCACCAACTCGCCCAACAGGAAGTTCTTCCAAGTACACCAATTCGGACAAACTACTGAGGTTAAGAATACATAACACTATAGAAGAACTCATCAAGGCGCACAAAATGGCGCAGATTTTCCGTCTGTCCGGTACACTGGCCGGCAGCTACATTCTGGACAAGATGGGCCTAAATCCCACAATCGCCTCGGTAGGACCAATGCCCTTGCCACAAATAGCAAGACGACAACTGATCATTAAAGCTATTCCTAAAAACAAGCTCTCAGGAAGGCACGACAGTCGTCGTACGGCCAGGGCAAGGCAGTTGTGGGATAAGTACAAGGACGACCACTCTGTTGCCTATGTGGATGCCCCCCCGGCGCAGGGTAACCGAAAATACGTTGCGAGCGTAGTGACCGAGAGCGGACGCATTTTAAACGCCGCCACAATCGTGGCCTTCTCCGCTCTTGAGGCGTGCGATCGCTCTAGCCATCCCGAATGACTTCGTTCATACAGTCATTAGCGATTCAAAAAGCGCCATCTTAAATTACAGCAAAGGCACTGTTAACAAAATTACGCAGCAAGTCTTGAACAATTATTACCACACTTTCTATTAAGAGGACAGACTTATCAATCTAGTATGCGTCACCGCCCATTCCGGAAACCCTGGGAACGAGGAGGCGCACCGCATCGCCCGAGGGTTAACAAGCCGGGAAGTGCGCCACTCCGACACGGATTCTCCGGGTGCGGCGGTGACCACATAAAACGAAATCACAAACTTGTATAAAGAAATGAGGCGCGCTTATCCGGCGCCTCATCGGAACCTTACGAGAGCGCAGGCCACCGTCCTTCGCCAGCTTCAGACAGGCTCTTTTCTGAGCCCACATAGACTGGCGATTGTCACCAATGGGGAATTTAACCCCATATGTCAAAATTGTAGCCTGAACGAATTGGCAACACAGGACCACATCCCCTGGGGATGTAGAGGTTCACTTGCCCCAAAATCGCTCTTTCCAGCCCCCTCTAAACTTACCTGGGAGGCCTTGCTTAGGACTGCCACCGTGCTCGGGGAACAACTGAAAATCGTCACTTGGGCCGAAGGAGTCGCCCCCAACAGGGGAAACCCTGAGATCTTGCCATGATCTTTTAATAAAAATGTAACCACCACCTTTACTAGGCAGAGGGCCCCAGCTGACGGTCGTTCCTCGGCTGATAAAAAGATCCCCGCCACAACGCGCGGGCCGCGCGTGATCTGATCCACGTGCCCGCTTCGCTTCCTAGCCCTGTCCCTAGACAGACGCCGTTCTCCTAATCTTCCTCGATGTCGATGCTGCTACAATAGCTTTTCACATTAAGTACATTTTTGTTCGCTAACTTCCTCGTGATGCGCTGCAATTCTTGCTATTGTTATTGGTTATAACCGCGCTAGACCTGCCCTAATTTATGAGGCTCGCTCATCATCATAATGTCACCTCTTCGTTTTTCCCTGCCCCTCTCCATCCCCCTCTCCATAGCGCTAAGTATCGTGCCGTAGACATGGGCTTTGTGCCTACCTCTCTGCCCTTCCCAAGATAAAGCTTAGATAAAGATAAAGCTTGTCTTTCTGTCTCTCCCCCGCGTAGTGCCCTTCGCATATGTTTATTACCGTCTTCACAAGGTACCGCCAGCACAGGAAATATATTTCCTAATAAAATCGGGAAAGCGGGCAGACGCCCCCCTGATATAGTTTCGCTCAATCAAATTTATCCACATATGCGTAATTTTTGGACAGATCATGACAAAATGAAAAGAAACAAATGTGTCGTGAGCCGCTCTTCGAAGAAGTGGTAGTGTCGACAGCCAGAATGATGGTAGATTCGATTGCATACAATGATCCTCAATGCGAAAACTAGCACATTAGAAAGAAGAGGGAAGTAACTTGACTCTGGATACGAGGGATAAAGGAAACCAAAAATGTCACAAAACTCAAGATCTTGAACAAAGTATACAGCAAACCGGGTTTACATTCGCTTTGTTAACAACGCGAAGATCCTTACTTTTTTTTTCTTGAATACGGCAGTCTGATTGAAAAAAAAAAGAAAACGACTACAACAAGGAGGATGCCAGGCGATTTGCAAAGAATACACCATCAGCGGTGTTCACAATATGCAAATATCTCATGGAAAGCGCTAAACATAGACTAGAAGAACGATTTCGAACTGTACGTAATTTGAGTTAGGCTCTCGCACATGTGTACGAGAGCGTGAATTGTGAGCAATAAATAACGAACTTGTCGGCCACTACTTATAAAGATGCGTGGTATATGAGGCATATATATTGGCATAACATCGAAATGATTTGTGCACTGTTGTTGCACTTTGACAAGTTGCAGATCATGAAAGTTAAATTTAATTCAACTGGAAAATTAAACGGAAATACCAAAGTACCAATGAACACCCGATTTTCTTAAAACAAGCGCAATAAAAGACGCAAATCCCTATTGAACTTCACTGAAATTGAACTCTGAACTCTACACACTCACCCTAATCACTGTCGTTTGGAGTGTAATTGTTCTGACAATGATGATGCTGATGATGATGATCGCTGATGAAACTGTTTGAAACGAAATTACGCTAGATTGTCACTCAGACTGCGCGAGCTAATTAAGGTTTAGCATATCTAGTGCAATAAACCATTCTGTCTATGTCTACTCGTAAAGTTGCCTATACTGGTGACTAATCATGTCACTGTGCCACTGCCACCGCGAACTGGAAACAGGTGCGGTTTCTGTGGTAAAGCTCCGTTTCTGTGGGAAAGCTCCTCCACAGAGGCTATTATTCGAAGACGTCCAGAAGAGGGAATAGGTTCTGCACGCTCAGCCTCGCCTCCAAGATGAACACTGTACTGTTTTTCTCGCGCGGTCGAGGACAGCTTTCCAGGTTAGGCGTGTGCACTTTGAAATAAGGAGGTCCATAAAATCTGGCGCCATTTAGCGGCCTCCTGGGCAGAGAAACATGACTGGCGAAAAAACTATACGATGTCGACTGACACATACCAGTCGTTTTACAAAATTCAATGGGTCCACTTTCATCTCGTCGTAGCAGCCACATTACGAAACAACCAATAAAATTCCTGAATTGCCTTCTCACAAAGCCACAAAATCGAAAGCATAGTGCACATATATTAGCCTGACGGTCAGCCGGTATGTTCGACCAAACCGTGGTTGAGCGCTTTCGATGAACACTGATCCCAGTCGTTCATGACATGGACGAGAACGTACTGGTTCAATTCTGGCACGTGGCTTGTAGCTTTTTGTTTCACCTTAGCTCTACACGCTTGGTTATTGGCAGCACATGGTGATCTGTGCAACTGCTTGTGTCATCGCAGCATATTCGCACATTATTTCTCATGTGGCACCCCGTGGCGCCGCTCGGCTCATATGTTCCCCGATTTGTGGTCATGGCAGACGTTGACGTAGTATTTGCTAATATCTCAACATCGATCCAAATATTCCTTGAAACAAAATCTATAGAAAGGAAGGCAAGGCAGACGCAAAAAAAAATAATAAATAACGGTCTCGAATCACTTATGAAATGCAGTGTTATTAACTTAGCGAGGAATTCGCTTAATGTTGCCACATTTTCGTCACTTTAACGATATATTTGCCCGTTTGGAGTCTTAGCGATATCCTAGTAACCATTGTTTTACGGACGTGATTAGCCACTAAATTGCCGTCTCTTCCTCAGTCTTTCCTATGCGCCTCAATTTGTTGTTAATGCTAAAAACATACCAGAGAACGTATTTTAGTGAGCTACCTGAGTGTATCATAGCTGCTTTTCTAGGACAATATGGAGATGCTGGCTCATAAAACCGTGGGCTCTCTTGTTCTTTAATGTTCCGACGGCTGACTCGCCGCCACAGAAGGTAACTTAAGGCTACTTAGTTCAAATAATAAGGAAGACGTTTTGGAAGAATTTCATTAGAAGAAGGGCAAAAATTTGTGCGTTTTGTCATCATCATCATCATCATCATCATCATCATCACGATGCCCACTCAGCAACTTTTCGCTATAGATGGCGTGTTTAGGATCACGACCGGCCAACTTCATTCCCCCCTCCCCCCTCCTAGAAAAAAAAACAGAAAGAAAGGTCCCCAACTCTGGTAGTACCGCCCTTGAAGAGAGCCTTTGAGCAGCAGAGAACACCTGGCATAAGCAATTATCGCGCCTGATCGAAAGACAAGGGGGAAAAAAATCCTGCAACTCAAATCAATCGTATGATCCATGGAGATTCACAATGTGCAGCCCAAAATATTTCAAAACGAGCCCGCAGGATATATTACATTAAAGTAAGCTGTTAAACAAAATTGCTGTTAAAAAACAATTTGACGCACAAAATATATTGCGAAATAACATAGTTAACAATCGCTGCGGGATTCCAGATTCAAAGAAGTAACAATGAGTGATCTGCCAAACAAGCCTTGCGATCCGAAGCTATCACTGTATAGGCGTTATGAAACACATTATTTAGGCAATGCTCAGTCTTGCAGAATGATCCGTCCGCAGAATGATCCCAAAATTCTTGTGAGCTTTGTTCTCATTACAAGTCGATTTTGCCGACATATTGCAAAAGCCAATCAATTTATTCGCTGTGGCAGCCTTTTTAGTGCAACATAAATCGGCCTGTTCGTCTCTCTCTTACACAAACACACACACACACACACACACACACACACACACACACACACACAAACACGCGCGCGCCCGCACGCACATGCACATGTACACACACACACACACACACACACACACACACACACACACACACACACACACACAAACGCGCGCGCGCGCCCGCACGCACATGAACACGCGCACGCACACGCACATGCACACACGTACACACACAAAAAAAAATGCGACAGTGCGTCATGCAACCAGCGCTACGCTGTTTTGCTGTGGTGGTCCAAGTAACCATGATTTACGGTCATTTCTCCCAATACCCGCTCCTATCGAAACGGCGCCCTCAAATCAGAGGGATAAGGCGTATATTGCGCTCCCTTTTCCCTGTCGCAAACGTGTGCTTTATGTTCTCTATGGCTATTGCTTCTTCTGCAACCGTGGCCGACAGAAATAAGAAAACCACGCCAGCTCCACTTACCCCATCTCGCTCTGCACTCCACCCACCCCCATCTCTACCTCGCACTCATTCACCACGCTGCACTTCCAACAGCTCGTAGCGCTAAGTGCGTTTCTTTCTTAAGCGCATCGTTTCTTTGTTATTTCCAGCACCAGATTAATAGTTCCTGCGTACTTTCCGAAAATGTTAAAAATAAAGCTTCATACTCTAGACTGCGTATCACGTACATAAACTGCGTATTTTTTAATACTCTGCTAGACTTCCGAAGTGCCACAACGGAGGCAGGACTGTGCTAGGAGAATGATGGAAAAACGCAATCAGGCAAGAATTGGGCACGCGCTAGGTACATGAGACCGCTGCATTTTCCAGCCTGGCTGGCTTCAATACCAGCCTTCTCTGCACTTCCCCAGCTTCGCTGAAGGAGTGATATATGGAGTTCAGTGTGACGTTAAAGGTTGACGACGCGAGACCAGGGAACTCTATTAAACGCGTAAGCCGTCAGTAGCGAGAATAGTTGTCACTCCTCATTTGGTTGACCCACAGTTTGGCGCGTTCAGCAAATCGTAGGACTTCACTGACATGTCGGCATGCCCAGCTTCGTCGAGCCCTTTCAGGCGTGATCACACTGGACGCCCATGCAACAACGATAAGAAGCCGATGGCAATAATCAGCCGACTAGTCGGATGACGTGTCGCTGAAAGAGCACTTTGTTGTAGTAGGCCGAGTACAATGCGGACTGAACCACGAGTCGTGGCAATTGACGGTAATTAGTGCCGACGAAACCCACGACGCCGACAACACCGGTCTGCAGATTGTCGTTTGACCGGTATCCGTGAATTAGGCCTCTAAATGACAATACTGTAAGACAACGAGGTTTTCGTAATGACTGCATTAGCATTTATATTTAGTGATGATAGAAGCTAAACATCTATCCAAAGTTAAATTCATGAACTTCGTCGTTTGACAGCCACTAACATCACGTTTGAGTTGATGTCATTCTCGTTCAGCGGAGGTTAGGTCCAGCGCAAATGCCGAGTTAGTGCACCAGAAACCGGCATACCTAAATACTTAGTGTTGGTGATGACAACTTAAATGTAGCCTGTTTTCATTTTGAACGGTGCACATGCAAGGATCAGGAAATGGGGACACCTCACTTCACCCGTCTCGCTTCTGAATGATGCCGTACTGAACATAATCTATTGAGTTTTTGCCCTTTCCTGAAAGGCGGCCCTCAGTTCGAGCAATTGCCTGCAAACACCGCAAGCCGTTAATACAATCTTCATCCTCCTCCTCCGGCAGGTGCTGACAATCTGAATGAGCGCTTATATGCGGGCACAGTTTCCTCTACGAGCACTTTAAGGAAACACAGAAATTATATGTAAATATAAGTGAACGAACAGCGGCAACAAGCTGCCAAAATAGGCATTATTAGCCTGCACTGCTTCCTCTTGGTCGGGGTGTGTTTTTGAAGTAGCTCGGTCACTCATACCGGTTCATCAAGAGAGATACAACGCTGCTCATATGTACAACTCAGCGTGTTTTGCTGTACTTTGAAGTTATTTGATGAGAGTGCGGCACAGTTTGCATTATATTTGAAGCGCATGATTAGTGGGGGTCAGATATGGTGTTGTGTGACCGGTTCTTTAGTGTAACCCAGAGCGGGTCAATGAGTGCTTTACCATCTACTGGAATGCCCGTCACTCTTATACCGCAGTTAGGCGGCCAGGAAATTCAGCAGTCGTTTATTTTCAATGAATATGTGCCTATTTGGAAGACACTGACGCGTCTCCACATTTCCGAAGATCTGTTGCCATTCAGCCGGCAAACAATTCTGTGAGCAACATGACGTTAGCGGCCTCTTCTATAAATGCTTTTATCGCGTTCCTTTCCTTTTTTCGATAGGACTCTCCTGGCTCATAATATGTGGAAATAGTAATCCGGCAGTGGTCGTGGGCATGGTCACTTGGTACAGGCCAAGTTGGAGTTTGACACAACAACGTAATTGTGGTGCCGAAATTTGTTCTCATTTGCAGAAGTTGGAAATGCGAGCCCCCGGGCCATCACAGCTTTTCTGAACATGACCGAGGTAGTCTGAACGTTCTCCTATACTAAATACGTGTGTTTTAATGTGACCTCTAACATACCTTTTTGTAGAAAGTCGAACTGAAACCATTGTTTTCTTACGCCTCTGGCATCTCATCTTTGGTGGAAAGGAGGAGGAATGACAAGAGAAAGAGGTGAAGGAAAGCGCTTGATCATGCGAGCTAATTACTTCACTTAGAAAGAGACGCTCAAGCCGGAGGGCAGTGCAGTTTTAGCGTGAGCTTGCTCATCCGCTTTGCTTCTGAAATACAGCAGGCTCAAGCTTGAGCAAATAGCCCTCCGGCGCAGAGGTGTTTGTGCAGAAGTGGCTTCACCATGTTCATTTGACATATATACGCCATCCGCAGTTCCATTTTTAATCTCTTCGTTGTCGAAACAAACTATGAAGATTGCGTGTAACATATTTTCAAATTGAGGCAATATTAACCTAGGCGCAAAACATAGTATATATTTCCTATACCGGGTGTCCCAGTTAACTTAGACCAAGATTTTTAATAAACCCATACCGAGAGCTCTACAGAAACCGTAGCCAGTAGCCAGTAACAGCCAGTATTTTTTTTTTCATCACGAAGTATTAATTAATTGTTTTTAATTAGTGAACTTCTTAATTAGTGCTTGAGTCGCAAAGATAACAATTACAAGGTTGTTGGGCACCTCAAATAACCTCCGAATCAAGCATTTGTTTCGTGCTCAGATTTGTCTCATTGGTTCTTCCGATAAAAAACAAAAGCGTGCGAAACATCCAAAACAGGGAACAGATACGCGCTCACGTGCCGCTACTCAAGTGCCCCCAAGCGAATAGCCACGGATACACGGCTTGACTAGCGGGGGCAACTCTATACAGGGGATCACGCTATGTGATGGTCGTGGCATCATGAGAACACATCGCTGACGCATTGATAAGCGTAGCGGAGCCGTAGGGGGGGGGGGGGGGGGATTTCGAAGCTGGGAGACCCTGACGGCGCACTTGGGACTGTAATCTTGCTCACTCATCTTGTTCTGTAGATAGGCGCGCCCTTTAGCAATCGAAACAAACCTTGTGCTGGCTATGTCCATCTAATGCGTTTCGGCGGATTTGTAAGGCCAGCATATGCTGTTGTCGATTACGTAAATCATTTTTGCTTGGCGTGTCAGTGCGTAGATAATAACGGGAGATGTCAACGGTACAACGCCTGTGACCTGCTCTTCGAGAAGACAGTTGTGCCCTTCACGAACGATCCGAAGGCTGGAATGATCCTGGCTCTGGGTGCGGCGCACGGCTACAAAAGGAAGGCAGCCAAGCTATTCCGGGTGTGGCATTGTGGAGGACGCCCTAGTCCGTCAACAATACTTACAACTTGCGAACTCCTTTGCGAGACGGGTAGCTTCGCAAAAAAGCGACACAGGACTGCGACGGCAGCTCAAGAAGCGGAAACAGATGTTTTAGCAGTAATTGCTGCTGACGCTCACGGTAGCGTGCGCGACGCCACTGCGGAGGCCGGAACCTCAAGGTCATCAGTGTGGAGGATTTTAAAAAAGGGTCATATGCACCCGTACCATGTACATCTTCATCAAGCACGTGAAGACTGAGATTTTGAAAAGAGACGACTTTGCCAGTTGGATTTTCACGAAATGCGAAGAACCAGACTTTCTCACTCGCGTGCTTTGGACGGATGAGGCTAATTTCTCCAGAAACCCACAAGTTAATTTTCACAACGCGTACTACTGGAGTGATAGGAATCCCCACCGGCTGACACAAGCATGACACCAATAACAGTAGTCCTTTAATGTGAGGTGCGGTATTTTTGATGGCAACATCACCGGACCCATCTTTTTTGACAACACACGTACTAACGATGCAACGCTACGTCAACGACATCCCCGAGGGCTCCGTGAACGACGTCTGTTATAATGTTCCACTTGCGCACCTTCGGAACATCTGGTTTCAACACGATGGTGCTCCCGCGCATAGTAGTAGTCAATTCAGAGCGTCGCTCGACAAGCTTTTTCCTGAGCAGTGGATTGGCTGGCATGGACCTGTACCCTGGCCTGCAAGGTCAGCGGATATGACACCGCTTGACTTGTTGTGGGGCTACGTGAAAGATCGCATGTAGAGCAGCGAAACTACCCCACCGGATGCCCTAAAGGCAAAAATAAGCAGAGTCTGCTGCGACATTCCAACGTCGTTGGTCAAAGCTGCAACAGCACGCGTTGGAAAGAAGGAAGTAGTGTATTGCTTCAGACGGTGACCTGTTTGAGCACGTGCTATAAGTGGTATTGGAAAATAACCACTCAGGAGTGGTGTAAAACGTGACTGTTTAATGTACCTTCATGGTGTCATCCTTAAATAAAGAAACGCTTGGGACAAAGATAGAAAGAAAGACATAGGGAAAACATTGCTTTGTTTTGCCTCTTTTCCGGAGTTCAAGAGGGCACGAGGTCACGGGATCGAATGCCGGCCACGGCAGCCATATTTCGATGGGGGCGAAATGCGAAAACACCCGTGTACTTAGATTTAGGTGCACGTTAAAGAACTCCAGGTGGTCGAAATTTCCGGTGTCCATCACTACGGCGTGCCTCATAATCAGAAAATGGTTTTGGCACATAAAACCACATAATGTAATGGAGTTCAAGAGACAGAAAGGGCGGATGGCTAAACCAGCGCACCGTTGGATGTTCCTTTGTGGGCGGCTGAGTTGCCTTACGTGCTTTTGAATTACTTTTTATCGAAATAAACTCCTGAGTAGGTCTTTTCTGTTCTTCCGATAGCTGTTTTTTTTTCCTTCTTTTCGTGATGTCTTGTGAAGTTACTTTTTAACATTGCTTGGATTTCTTCTGTAGCTTTGTTTCATGATACGCGAGGGTTAAAGCTATCTCTAGTTCCCCACGATCGAGCACAACGTTCTTGCGTTCGCAGATGCTGACGCTTATCGCAACACGCTAGTAAGGTCGTGAAACCTCTCGAGCCATCCTACATGACGAAGCTTTGTACGATGTGGTGATAAACGAATGCAGCCGTATCTTTCAAAGGTTGCTTATGCCATCTACGGGTGGTCGTTTCTGAGGACTCTGGAGCGCTGTCGCGAGCGGCGTTCGGCTGGTTGAAAGAGGGTGCGGGCCTACGTTCGGCTAGTTCTCCTCAATCGCTCTCCTCCATCTTTGAGCGCTCTGAGGCGCTCCGAACCCTGTCGTCGGAGCAGTCGTCGAGATTGAAGCGTTTGCTGCAACGTCAGCGCAGCACAGCGTCGCTGCTGTTGGCGATGGTCCACCGTAATCTAGGCAACCTAGGCCACTGCATGCTGTCGTCTCGACGAAGGCTCGTCTCACGGCGCGTCCGCCGGTTTTCTCGGCACCACCGGGAGCTTTCGGACGTTGGCGCTAGTCACGTGGTTTCGCATCTCCACAAGCTCCATCTAAATAGGTTGCGAAGCTTGGAACGAAAAGCGTGCCAAAACCTATCGCCAAGGATATTGGTTAGTGGTGCACGACTGAAGCGCGACTAGGTGAGGGGGGGGACAAACACTGACACTAGAAAACCTATTTGGAATAAAATGCTCTAAAATGTTTAATCAGAATACTGGCATACGAATACGTTTTCCGTTTCTGATATTTTTCCTGCACTACAGAACAAATGTGAATTTTTTTCTGTTTGACAACATATTAGTTCTTTCTCGGCGACCAGTATCAGCCAGTGATTCTAGCGCAAGACTTGGCAAGGCTGTGCAAGCCAGCTATTACGTCGTGAGGAATGCCATTGTTCACTGGAACACGGCAGTTTCGTCCGAATTGTTTTTTTTCCTGGCGTGTTTCTTCAAAAAGTGGCGTGTACTTCACTTCAAGCGTTGCGTGACCGAGCGCACTGCGTTCGTCGGCGAAAGGTGCGAGTGCAGGATTTTTGTTATCGTGCAAGTTCACGCTGTCTCAACCGAGGCGCTTGTCTCGTCGTGACGATAAATGCGAAACGCCCCGCGAAGAAACGTCGCGCTACGTTCTTTCACGCTCCGTAACATAGGCTCTGACCGTCTGACGGGCAGCAAAATTAGTAAGTAGAATGTTTCCTCAATGATAATGGGGGGCAATGTTGTCTGATAATTGCTGCATATGAATACATGCTTTCGCAAGGAATTACGAATGATTCTGTGTAAAGAATTAGCATAGGTTGATATGCATTACGATTATGTGCTGGTCATAGTACTTTTCATCATTGAAACATGTTTTGTTTGTTCAGTTACATTGGTTGCATTATTGAAGACGAATAAAATTGAAGTTGATTTTGAAAGCTCTACGGCAGTCTCATTCATTTCCATTCTATTCGCTCACCTTCCTAAGGAAGCTACTGGAGCAATTCCCGTCAATAAGAACCTAATTACGCTCACATTAAGACATACACCACCACTAATAGTTATAGGACGCGCTGGCGTTTCAGCTGAAGCGAGTCGCAAGCTTGCCTCAGCCGCAAAAGAAAAATAACTGCTGTCGTAGCGGCCGTAATCCCGGACGCTAAAGAAATTCGAACATTCGCGCCAAGCAGCGTAAGATCTTCACGTCACTGCCATTTCCGGCTGTGACGTCACTTTTTAATTTTTATTTTTTGCTTAATGTCAGCTGTCCCCACGATGCGTAGATGGCGATGGCTACAACGAGCCCCATTTTCTTGAAATGGGGGCTTCTATGGAAGCTTCGCTATCAGTTCACATATACCTTGTCTCCCATTTCCTCCTCTGATAGGGAGTCACATGTTCGGCTTGTGCACTTGTCCTCTACCTCTGACTTCGGGGAACGCCGGATCTGCCCGACCCTGCTTCGGGGGATGGAGGCGACCAGTCTAAAATACCATTAGCACAGCGGCACGCGAGTGCGCATCCGTTTCATGTTTAACCCTTTAAAACGCCTTGTACACAATTGTGTACATTGTACTTTTGGTGTTTTTTTCGCGTTTAGGGCGCGCAATTTTCTATTAGGTTGGCTTTAGCACATTCCCAAACTTTAAACTGACAACCATGTGCATTTTGGCTGCCATCTGTCGCATTTCGGTGAAGATGTTCATATCAAAATAAGAAATGGCGGACGCCGGAGCAGCAAAGAGCGGTGAGTCAAGTTCTTATTTTTTTAGAGCCGCTTTTTTTCATTGTGGCAATGGAAAAACATTAGACGCGCTTATGCATCATATGAAGTACCGAGGAGTGATAATTTCATCCTTTCTGAGGAGATGACCTAACGCTAACGCTCGCACGCGCATGTGTACACGATTGTGTACAAAGCGCCGTGGTCGCTGCAGAAATGAAGAACGCTGAGAGTTGCTTTGATTTTCTTTCCAGGTTTTTTGGCCATTCGTCGTTCTTCTTTCTACAAAGCAAACAAGCATAAGAAAACCCAAAAGACAGCTGAAAGGCTTTTGGAGCTCATTGCTGATAAATGTTTCAGACGGCGGGGAAAATGACGAAGAAGAAGCCACGTGTGAAGCGACCGACGCCTGCGTTGCAGCTGCGTTCACCAACCTCACAGAAGAGGAAGATGCTGCTGCAGGGGAAACGCAAGCTGAAGAAGTGGACACAGAGTGCTTTTTCCTTTTGTGAACCTGGGTATCTGCAATTCTTGGCTGGACTACCACCGCGACAATCAAACGCTGCCTAGGGCTAAACTCCTATATTTGATGCATTTTCGCTTGCTTGCAAGCTGCCGAAGCATTAATTAAGTCGGTACAACCCGAGAAAAAGCGTGGAAGGCCTTTTCTTGCAGAGATCCAAGCACCACAACCAAAGATAGGGCAAAAAAGCAATAATATCGCTTCCTTGCACCGGCGCGCACTACGACTCCTTCGACCACTGGCCCGAATCCCGCGACCAGAAGGTGCGAATTAGGTGCAAGCTCGAGAAGTGCACACGAGGCGCCCGGATATTCTGCATGAAATGCGCCGTGCAACTGTGCCTGACGAAAGAGAAATTGCTTCCTCGCACTCCACAAGTGAATTTTGTGACCACCGAGGCGCTGTGTACACAATTGTGTACGATGTTGCAAATAATAAAGTTTCATGATAACTTCAAGAATTCGATGGCTATGTGTTTCTTAGGTCCCAAAAAGAATGTTTATATATCAAAAGATTTTTTCTATGCATAATTGCAAGTGGCGCCTGAAAGGGTTAACGTATTTCGCGGGCTTTTGTTTTTTTTTTCTTTGAAAAAAACACACTACAGCACGAAATGAATGCTTGATTCGGAGGTTAAGGAGCCCTACAACTTTGTAATTGGCATGTTTGCAATTCAAGCTATAATTAAAAAGTTCGCTAATTAAAACCACTTCATTAATCAATACCTCGTGATGAAAAAGATACTAGCTGTAAGTACACGCGACTGCCGTTACTGTGCAGTCGGTACGATTTCTCTAGAACTTTCGTTTTTTTTTAAATCTTAGTCTAAGTTAACTGGGACACCTGGTATATGTACTTGATGATGGGCATAGCTGATCACGAAAAGAAAGAGGCTGTAGTTAACATTGTGTGTGTGTGTGTGTGTGTGTGTGTGTGTGTGTGTGTGTGTGTGTGTGTGTGTGCGCGTGTGCGTGTGCGTGCGTGTGTGTGTGTGTGTGTGTGTGTGTGTGTGTGTGTGTGTGTGTGTGTGTGTGTGTGTGTGTGTGTGTGTGTGTGTGTGTGTGTGTGTGTGTGTGTGTGTGTGTGTGTGTTGTGAAGCCTCACGGGCAATCGTCTTAGACAAGAAAGTCAAGATTTTGAGTTAGCTTGTATACTCTACGCACATCCAATTTACTTGAACTTCCACGGTCAAAACGAAGAGAACATAAACTTGAGACGTACTGTCGGCCAAAAAAGTAAACGGACCATGGCTTAGGTAGCCGGAGCGGCTGCGGGGCCACACCGGGGCGCTGCTATCTCGCTCCCCGCGCTGACGGCGATAGTGCCTCGAGTGATGCCAGCAGACTTCGCCCTCACTCTCCCGCGGGGCCTTGTGAGGCTTGATAACTTTCTAGTGTGCCGTTCGATTGCTCTGGTGCTGGCGGTTGCGACGAAGGGGACCGTGCATTGCCGGTAGTCCAGACCACCGCGCTGTCGCACAGTAGCGGACGGCAGCGGGGCATCAAACCGCGGCACTGAGAAGGAACGAAGACCCGTTGTGATAGTTGTTTTCCTTGTATTCACCTTATCTTTCATTGAATGTCGCAGCCGTACACCGCTGCGTGATTTTAGGCAACATAACGCAAGTAGCTGCAACGGCGGCTGCGGTGACGCGCGCTCTTTCACGCCGGCGCATCTACGGTTACCACGTTGTCAGACTGCGACAGCGTGACTTTGACCATTATTACACGGAATAAGAAGCAAAATGATTGCCGAGACAGAAGCGTAACGGGTAGCGCTAGTAGGGCAAATGTAAAATACTGATGAAGCAACGCACTTGAAATGGACGCGTTCACACACACGTGAAAAACTGACAAACATACATAAGCGCCTGTCTGGGGCCTTTTTCCATGTGTGCGTGAACGTGTCTACTTCAAGTACACCACTTCACCAATATCATGGCTCTGTATCTATTAAATAAAATGTCAAACAAGAGAGAAGGAAGGCATTGATGCTATATGTTTTTGTTGTTGTTGTTGGTTCCATGAGAGTGCGTTATTTGAACAAATCCAGTAACGTTATACTCAATTGTTTCATCTATATTTCCGTAATAAACATACATATTTTATATTTGTTTATGACAGTGAATGTTGGAAACTTTTGCAATTAAAATCCAGACACCTGTGCAATCACTTCCCTGGCACTGTATTGAAGTTGTTCGTCAGCGACAGAACTGTTCGAAGGTAACAAGACTAACGCAAGCTTTGTGGTACTTAATCCTTTCCTAATATTTTTCCAGCTTCATGCCTATTGAGCAAACACGATTGATCAACAGAATCTAGTTACTCAGTGTAATTATGTAGTTGGGACAATGTTACAAGCGCAACGAAAGGGATTGTTTATAAACCTTTCTCTGCAACGACATGGCACTCTACCGAATGCAATCTGCTTCACTTCCTCGTTGGCAGGTGGCGAAAAGTTTCAATTGCCTGTCAGTAATATTATTGGTGTGTTGGCTGTATTTATCGTGCCACGAAACATAAAAAATTGCGATGGTCTAGTTGTGTTAAGATTACGTGCTTCAAAAATGTCCTCTAGCATGCGTTTAACGGTCGCGGTATTTGTTTACATGGAGTCCTTTACAATATAGGTTAGTGCAGGACGCAGTTCTTGAATGCCATCGTAATAATATTGCACATGACCAACGCTTTGAGAAATACGGTCATTGGTGCCATATTTTGGAATTAGGTAGGATTCTGGTATTACCTATCGCCATTGGTTCGTATCAATCTGCGATGTCTCCATCATCGACCACTGGTGGGGATATGACAACTTGCCCGTTGGAACAGCGGCCCCATTCGCAAAGCTTTTCGTTCATAAGAATCGTCTGCCATTGGCCGGCTGCCTTCACTAATTTAATCTCCGATATCTCGATTGACTGTCGCCTGCTTTAGCGAAGAGCTTTAGCGTAAAAAACAGATTTGTTTTGTGTGTGTGTGAGCACGTACCAAGAATCCTCGCAAAAACGGCTCCAATTGAGTCAGAAAAGGCTGCCCGTCAAGTGTGCCTTTCCCGACTGGGCTGCTTTCCAGTCTCGGTCGCAGGCTATAGGAGCGTTGCGCGTGTGACAGGAAAAATGCAGACCTCTGCTGTGAGCATCAAATGAAGCAAAACTGGCCCGAATGAAGGAATGCCGGCCGGCACGCGTTCCAGGAGGAATTGACAGCTGAATAAACGACCATGACCGCCGCTCTCGAAGGTATTTTCTTTTCCTTTCACATGTCCTCGACCGCGGTGTCATGCGTTTACATTGTTCGGTGTATTTGCTGAGCGAGTTAATTATGCCTGCTCCAAGAACGGCACTAGAACGACGAGACTACCTCCCACGGCGGTCGCAACAATTTCTCCTGATGTACTTTTGGTGCTCGCTCTGTCATTTCTTTCTTTTTTCATTTATTCTGTTTTCCACTACGCAATGCTTTTGCAAATGAAGAATAAACGTGTTTCGTTTGTCTCACTGAGAGGCTCCGTTCGTTAAAGTTCTCTCTGTCGCTTGCTTTCTCGCGTGAATGCAGTTGCGCCCCTTTATTTGCCAGGAAGTAATTTAAAATCAACTACGGCATCCCGATGCCCAGTCAACGCTTCTCATTTCTTAATCTGTTCGGCTAGCACTACTGTTTCTGGCGGTCTCTTTGCAAGCTGGTTTCCCTGTCAAAGTTGCTGTTGAGCTTGACGGTCGTTAGCTTAGTCATTAGCGTGACATCCTCGTTTGCTCTTGGTGCTGACACGTGCGAAGTATTTAAACCGTAATCAGACATACGTATTTACATAAGCCAGAAACAGAACGGCATCGATGACGTAAGATACGAGAATCTAAGCTATGCCTTCGTCCCTCCACATTTTCAAAAAACGTAACACAATCCCATGAAGCAACGACCAAGAAAAATCAGGGGAACACAGGCGCTCGGTTTCAGTCAAGTAACTATACCACATTGCACAGAACCCAAATGACGCATCACAGGCGAGCTGGTGAGAACTAAGAAAAAAAATTAAATTGTCGGGTTGAATGGCAAGAAGAAGCGTAGTTGAATATGAGGGACGTATGATTTCTTAAGCTGCCCTCCAAACACGGTACAAGAACGCTTTTTGCTCCCGCTTCCTCATGTTGAGCTGCCGTATGTCACAGCCATTACTTCTCCCCGGTGAGAGTGAACTGGTAATAACTGTTTGTGCGAGCACTAACAGACGCAGGTAACAACAGATTCGACGTATAGCACAAAAAAAGCAAGAGGACAAATACGTATCGAAAATACGCACAGACTTACTTTCAACAAAATATCACGTGATAACTTTGATAGCAGATAGGTTGCTCATCAACAACGCCTTGAGGGGCATAGGTTGCATGAGGCCCTTAACCAGTACGCGCGGCGTCATCACTTCAAATAAAGAAGTTGAGCGTCCAGAAGGTATACACAGTGGGCATTGAGGAAGGCCACAGTGGAGGGAATTCCCTCCGGTTGACGTGTGGATGCATCCACACGTCAACCGCGTTTGTGCTCCGTCGATCACGTTCGACTGTCACCTCAAGCTGTTATGTAATGTACAGGCTCGTCCACTCTTAGGGTGAACACGGCTCACCGTGGCCGCGCTCCGCGGGGCGCCAGTGCGTCCGGCGCGGCGGCGCATCGAAGCGAAGCGGCGCAGGCGCACACGGACTTCGGGGAGGCGCTTCGCGTCGTCTGCTACAGCGCTGGATGATGGCTGGAGCGCGCCGCTCTGGCTTTGCTGTAGACTTCGCTAGACCCAGGTGACTGAGCGATCGAGGCGGCGTTGCGGGAAGGCGCACTTCACTAACTGGAGCATTTTCCAGCTGGTTCGGTCTACAGCTTGTGAACAGCCTGCTTAATGAATATACATTAACAGAAACAAGCTTATCACCACCTAAATCACTTAGCATGTTTTTAATAAGTGATGAGGGTAAAAATACAGTCATTTCTTCGCGCTCTTTATTAGGCTGGGGCCATTTTATTTTACTCTCACAGCACTTTACTCACATTTACTCACATTTTACTCTCACAGCCACAATTTCCTTCTTTCCTTCCCTCCTCTCTCTCCTTGTGATCTTTGTTTCCCCTTTCCCATTCCCCCGGTGTAGGGTAGCCAACCGGACGTTATTCTGGTTAACCTCCCTGCCTTCTACTTTTCTTTTCCCTCCTCCTCCTCACAGCACTTGGTGTAGTACATACCGAGAAACCTATTAGGCGCGCTCTTCTTCGTTGGAGTCATCATGTGATGAGCCTAGCGCGCCATTTCGCGCATGTCTTGATGCCAGAACGAATTTGCTTAATTGACCTAAGAAAGCGACCAAAACCCGCAATAAATTCCGCAGAAAGTTAGAGAGCGATTGGTCAAGCATGCATCATCATGTTTATCATCGATTTTACCATCAAGGAGGGCAATAATATTACTTCGACAGCAACTAAGAAGTGACATCCGCTACTTCGTGACTTTCTCATTGACGCGTTAATGGCGCTGGTAGGGATGCATGGAGCGCTCTACGCGATGTAGGAAAGGGCTCTCCCTGGCATAGCAACTGATTTGGCGACAATTTTACTCCCCCTTTTCATCTTTCTACATCATATAAAAAAAAAACTTCATTTTTGTTTTCACAGATTGGTTAAAACCGCCGAAGCGGTGCCGGTCCTTTGACGGCTACCTGACGCGAGAAGTCGCATTCTTATTTAGAGGAATCGTCGGTCAGTTATTTGATTACGTTAATTAGGTGGAGTGAAACATGTGGCGCCGTCGTTTTTTTGGTTGTTTGTTTTTTCTCCTTGGAGTCGATGCACGCCGCTTGCGAATGCCCTTTCTGTCGGTTTTGAATAGGTAATTGAAGTGGAAAATTTATAATCTACATGTCTGTTTTCTAGTTTAAATTACGTCTTGCCGGGTAATTAAGTCGTTACTCGCTTGTATTTCATTTCAGTACTTCCTCAGAATAGGTCATATGCAAATTCTCACTAGCATATAACTGTGTGGTATGCGTCCCGAAGCGGCACATGGCCTCTGCGTTACGTCATATAGGTGGGCATCGGATAAATTTGGAGAACAGAAGGAACTCATTTCTCTTTTTTTTAGGGGTTATGGGGATGGCGAGGCTGAGTGGGTAAAACCCAAATATGAATACGGCACAGGAACCCTTGCCTTGAACAAGCGATGCTGTTGTCGTCGTGGGGAAGTGGCCGGTCCGTGTGTAGGACGAACGCGGCCACGATAATTAAACCGGCGGTCATGAGGCCGGCCCGGTGTCGTCTGCCGACAGCATGCCGGTGGTCGGCCAACGGGCTCGACATTTGTAAAAGCCAAGCCCGGCCCAAGCCAGATTGGTATGTTCGGGCCAGGGGCGCTATTCTGGACATTCCGCCATTTTCTTCGGTGCGTGACGTAGGCGCGACGCAAACAAAATGGCGCTGGTGGCCCAGTTTTGCTTACGTAACGTGACGCCAACTTGACGTTTTGCCTAAGAAACTGAAATGAAGGCACTGAATATAGCGTTATCGGCAAAGCAAAACAGTTTTCCTCCGCAGTAAAAATAAAGCAGCTATCTCAAAGCGTATGATTATTGCGTCGAAAACGCTTCTCGCTTCCGTCGTCTGCTGCGTACAAGCCATCGTCTGCTTCAATAGCTAGGATGCGTGTCCCTGGAAAATGGAATGAGTCATCGCATGTGTGCGCCAACGCGCTTGTTTTCTTGCTTGAGACAACATACGCGACCTACCAGTGGTGATTCGCGCACGTTCTAGGTCACGTTATCGCTATTTCGTGAAAAGCAAGTGACTCAGCCCGACTCGGCTGGCTGAGGAACGGCCGAATATCACCGATAGCGTTGCGCGCGCCAGAGATATCGACTAGAGCGACGCAAGCGCCGGCGCTGCCATCTCTTGTTCATTTTGCTGGTTACTCGCACCACGGGAGGAAACTTCAAGGCGCCGCCTTGCGTACATTTCTTTTTATAAATTAGAAAGAGGCCGTTGTCATAACTTTTGATTGTGCGAAAAGGCATTAATCTCGATTACAATACAAATGCAGCAGTGAAAAGTGCACAACATTGCCGAAAGTTTGCTATGTTCAACCAATATTATTTCGTATAAACGCGTTCTTTTAAAAAATGATGGCCCCAAACACAAATGCCAACACCACCCGAGAGAGATGCAAATACTATGAGCACGCGTTATGAACAAAAGATTTTCGTGGTGCCAAACGACGGGGAAAATGTGGCGATACGCATTCCTCTCGGCTGCCATTGCATATGGCTGCCCATTAGCATAATTCGCGCGGCTCGTCGCAGCAAAAATTATGGCGGAAAATCTCAGCTATGGCGGCCCAGCGCAACGTCACGCATCGTCAAAATGACGTTTACGAAACAGCCCTTCCTGTGACGCTCCTCACGAGATATTCCTTCAGCCAATCAGCAAGCTGGCATGGCGCATATCTTGGATCGCCACCACATATTCGCGCAATTGTAGATGCATTGCACTGGCTTCTGCACGCTACCGCTCACATTCTTTTTGAAGCGCTAACATCACAATATATCTGCCAAGGACCACAAAAATGTATTAGTCCATAAAATTTGCAGCTCCACGTCACGTTTCGTCGTCTTGATGAAAACGCAAAATTGCATTTTGCAATACTTCCGCTTCCCGGCACAAATTTCAAAACACGTGACCTCTCGACAGCCAATCAGAGAGTAAACATGGCGGATAATGGCGGCCGTACAGCCGCCATGCGTGTCCAGAATAGAGCCCCAGTCTACTTTTTAACTGACCATGGGCGTCAGCCGGATCTACCGCCGAGCCCCCCACCCCCCCCCCCCCCAACCCTTTTTTTTTTTGCTTAGGTCATGCTACTCCATTTTAGCTTAATATGGTGATGCGGTGCAGCCAACGGTGGCTCTAGTGAGTGACTGGCCGCTCACGAGTTAAAGATTCTGGGATGACTCGTCAAATTGAAAGACACCAGAGGTGTTTCCATTACACGCATTTCTGTCGACTTGCATGATGAATTGCATTTTGTTCGGTTGCCGGTTGCCGTGGCACTTCGGCGATAAAATCGCCGAAACAGTGCAGGATTTTATTTCCCCGGTGCACTATCGGAAACTAGCCATGTCGCGGGTACCAGAAAAAGAAAGACGACGCATTGTAGATCTCTGCCTGCAAAACTATTCTCAACGCGTTATATCGTACATAACAAAAAAGCCACTGAAAACTGTGAATCGAATCGTCCAGGCTTACAAGAAGGATGGAAGAATTGCGTATGCTTCCCGTAAAGCCCGGCAAACAGTGACCACTGAAGCTGAATACATGACCATTGTTGCGGCGGCTGCTGCAAACCCGACCTCCATCGCTCGGGAAATTAAGAACAGCCTCTGGCATGGGTGACGTCTCTAGCACGACTATCAAGCGTCGCCACTACGCCCCAGCCTAATAAAGAGCGCGAAAAAATGACTGTATTTTTACCCTCATCACTTATAAAAACATGCTAAGTGATTTATGTGGTGAGAAGCTTGTTTCTGTTAATGCATATTCATTAAGCAGGCTGTTCACAAGCTGTAGACCGAACCAGCTGGAAAATGCTCCAGTTAGTGAAGTGCGCCTTCCCGCAACGCCGCCTCGGTCGCTCAGTCACCTGGGTCTAGCGAAGTCTACAGCAAAGCCAGAGCGGCGCGCTCCAGCGCTGTAGCAGACGACGCGAAGCGCCTCCCCGAAGTCCGTGTGCGCCTGCGCCGCTTCGCTTCGATGCGCCGCCGCGCCGGACGCACTGGCGCCCCGCAGAGCGCGGCCACGGTGAGCCGTGTACACCCTAAAAGTGGACGAGCCTGTACGTGAACTTGACTTCCCTACCTTTCATTGCCGATTGTGATTACTTGTTGACTCCAATATCCGATGTTCTATTGGCCCGAAGGATTACCGGTTGCCACATCCTCGTTACTATCACTAATAACACAGTGTCACTGTCCATCTTGAACTTTAGCTCGTGCACGCAAATTATCCTGATAGACATGGCTCTGATCCACGTCTCTTCTGTCGATGAGCATGCCATTGCTGCGTTCGCTGCAGACGATTCTTCGTCTTCCGCTGCAGCCACCTCCTCGTCCAGTTCAACCAATGTCAGTTTTTGACAAAATGATAGCGCCTGACCTTGTCCCAGCATACGCTGCCGATCTCCAGTACATGTTGATGACCTATCGTGACATCTTTGACTTTAATAACCGCCCGTTGGGCGAGGTATCCGTCGTAGCTTATCGGATTCATACTCGAGATGCCAGCCCCATCCGACGACGTCCCCATCGCGTGTCCCATGCTGAGCGGCAAGTGATTCGGGGCGAGGTCGACAAGATGCTCACGAAAAACGACATTGAACCGTCCTGTAGTTCCTGTGTATTACCTGTTGTTCTAGTCAATAAGAAGGATGGCAGCTGGCGCTTCTGCCTCAACTAGTGGCACTTGAACAAAGTCACACGTAAGGAAGTTTACCCACTGCTACGGATTGATGACGCCCTCGACTGCACTCTAAAACAAAATTACACCCTTTGGGTCGTATCTTGCCACACAACAATAAACATCATCTGTTTTGTCCGCATTTCCTTTCTTTTAACGCTGCCAGCCCGGTACTTCCCAGTAACGAACGGCATGCGCGTTAGCAGAATGACATAGCATTCCCAACCGGAAAGTAGAGGGCGCGGCGTTTTCAAGAAAGGAAACGCAAGCAAGGCAGATGATTATCGTTGTGTGGCAGATATACACCTCAGAGGGTTTACCTGTATTTAAGGTTATGCCTTTTGGCTTATGTAAGGCCCCCACTACGTTTGAAAGAATGATGGGCTTTCTGTTTCATGGCTACGAATGATCAACATGCCTCTGTTATCTAGATGATGTGATCATTTTTTAAGCAACATATGAGGGCCACTTGACTCGACTATCGGCAGTGCTTGGCGTTTTCCGACGTGCTGGCCTTCAGTTGAACTCTTCGAATTGCAGCTTTGGCCGTCGTGCAAATACTGTCCTAGGCCACCGTATGAGTGCTCGCGGCGTCCAACCTGATCCTGAAAAAATTCGTGTTGTGATATAGTTCCCTGTGCTGCGTTAGGGCAAAGACATCCGGAGCTTGATGATAATACAGAAATTTACAGAAGAATAAAAATGGGTTGGAGTGCATACGGCAGACATTGCCACATCCTGACTGGAAGCTTACCACTATCACTGAAACGAATGGTGTGCAATCAATGTATATTACTGGTGCTAACAAGTGGGGCATAATCTAGGAGGCTAATTGACATAGAAGCTCTAGAACAAGTTAAGGACCGCGCAAAGATCAATAGAATGAGAAATCCATCTACAAGCGGCAAATGCATCTGCGCCTTTAGGACGTAAAACCTTTACTGTGGGGGGCGGGGGGGGGATATTTCAATGGACAGATATCCACTGGAACATTATGTACTGTCGTTTCCTTGCTTTTGTGAACTTTGTTAGAGTTTTGTCAACCCAAGCCAAGTTTTGCGTGCTGATTTTGACATTACCAAGAGATGATAAATACCGTCTGAGAATCGTTGAAATTCTGCTACAGTTGATGAAGCTGAGTGAGATAGCTATAATATCTGCCAATGGTTCCATTTTTGAATGACAAATACGAGATTAGAAGAACTACCTTGACAAGAAGCGCCTGTACTATGACTTAACGTGGTCCGGGTATATTAAACATATCTGCAGGATATAATGCCAATTGTGGTGCTGCGAACAACGTAATTTCTTTCTTTGCGTGTCTTTAGCCAAAAACATAATTATTGATTTGTTCCACTGACTACGTCGTTCTATACGAAGGCATATGTGGTTTTCTTGGGTGACTGACGATCCTTTTCAAGTGAAAATGTTGCGGCGTCTTCTACGTTTCTTCAAGAGTGTTTAACAACTCTTTGCTGTAACTTCTAGAACATACATTGCAAAGGTAATAAATATTATGACCTCTGTTTAGCAACCATTAGGCTTGTGAGAAACACGAATGAGAAATCCCGTAGAGTTGCGCAGAGTCTGCGAACTCACAAACCAAATTCCATCGAAGCAAAGTTCGACACAAGACGATTGAGGCACCCGACGTACGCGTCATTCTGTCCTAGGGGCTATTCCCTGCAAAGAGGTTTTCTGGTTCCCGTGGAACTTTCTTGCAGTCATCGTGCACCCTGTTCAGTGGCCCCATGCGCTGCGCCGAGTCACGCATGTGGCGCCCATGCCGGAGATGTCGAACATGCCACCGCTTAGATTTACAACGCCCTAAAGATTTTGACTTGAAAAAAAGCAGCTAAAACATTCACTCTCAGAGCATGTGGTTAGATTGCAGCATAAATGCTGGTTCGCAAGAGTTCGCAAATAAATGTTCGCAAGGCTCTGGTGGCACCTCGGAAGTTTCTTACACGACGCTCCAGATGGATCTATCACTCTTGAATTTTTCGACCACGTTGACAACACATTCTTTCTACGAAGCTTTGAGCATTTTGCAAATGGCAACTGCTTTAGTACCCAGACAAGCTTCGAGAATAACCATCTAGAATAATAGCAAATTAAACGATTTTCTGCGGCGCTCCCGGAATACCTGGGACTCTGAAACTACTTCAGCGTGTGTTTCTGAAGACAACACTTCGGTTCCTACTATATCGTGATACGCCCAATAGCTACAGTGCACTGCTGAACGCCCCATCAGATCAAAATGTCGATAATAATATAAATTTGCGTGATTAGTTATCCCATACATTTTGAACTTTGCCCACAAACTATCCTTGACATGCTTAACATTCCTTCAAAATCGATTTTACCAGCTAAGACGGTTCTCTCAATAAATTTTCTTTGATATTTGGAACGTATGTCCTCGGGTGGACATTCTCCTCGGGCCCTAGTCACAATAACAGCGTCGCTGTAATTGCTGTAGCTGTAGACGGCGCCAGGTAATAGTGTCGAAGTGATGACGATAGCTGACGTGGCAGATTAGCGGCTATGGAACACTGCTTCAGAACACGACGGTTCAATGCGCCGCCACAGCGGTCCCATTGCGATCGAAGCGAAATTGTGGAAAAAAAGAAGAAGCTGGTGTACACCGCGGTCAATTCAGTTAAGGCACACACAGAGTCCAAGCCAACAATGGACGACTCCTGACGAACGATGGCTTGGACAAGTTGTATCAGGGGGGACGTAGACTCAACGGCGCGGGAGCACGTGGAAGCAGGAGATATGGCCTCAATTTTGCGTCGGATAATCGTGGTGACATGCTCCACAGTGTGCGGTATCTGTGGTGCAGGTACGTCTTCGCAAGGTGATGTTATCTTGTTAGGCAGTCGCATGAACTGGTGAGTGATGGGTCGGCTTTTGGCGCTTTCCAAACGCTTGCACTCCCGTATGATGAAGTTGACCATGCTGCAGTCCTTGCAAATGAGCAGACTGAATGCATCATCTGCTACCCATGTTAAAACACGTCCCATTTTGTCTGACTCCGTCATGTTATCTTCCGCCTAGCGACAAAGGGCCAGTACGTCCTGTATATGAGAAGGATAGGACTGCGTAAATATTTGGGCACGTGACGCCAGCGCCTTCTTCGCCGCGGCCGTACAACCAATGGCCTTTCCGAACAGATCACGCATCTTTTGCTTGCAGGAATCCCAACTTCCGATTTCAGCTTCATGATTCCCGAACCAGACCTTTGCTGTTCCTTGTAGGTAAAATACAACATTCGCCAGCATAACCGTATAGTCCCATCGGTTGTTTTCACTTGCACGCACGTATAGGGCCAACCAGACGTCAATCGTCATCGGTTCCGGAAAAAGTGCCCAGATCTCTTTGCTGCGCAAGGACAACCAAAGGCTGCCGTTGCCGCCGCTGTGGAAGAGGCCGCCTCTTCTGCCATTGTGGACAAATCCAAGCGACGGCTGCTGCGGAGCGCCATCGTAACTTCTTTCCCCGCACCTTCACCAAACATGTGACGTAGACAAAGATTAGGCAAAATTATATTTACAAGATATGTACAGAGAAGTCACAACCACCAAGATGTCAGTATAACCACGAACCACGAACGAGCTCTGTCTGTCATGCTCTTCGTTATCCTGCTGAGCACCTACTTCAGAATGCGGCAATGGCGTGTAACAATATTGGTGAATATTTTATACAATACTGAAAGCAAGCTAATGGGCTCATAATTCTTCGATTCTTCAACGCCTCCCTGCTGATGGATTATATAATGCTGGCATTCTTCCAGCTATCTGCTGCACTTGAAGTCGAGGAGCATTGCGTATAAAGGGCCGCAAACTTTTCATTTATAATATATCATTCATCTTTCAATGAATCGACTGTTATTCCATCTACTCCTGCCGCTTTTACCCGGAACATGTCGTGCAAGGCCCTTCTCACTTCATCGCTAGGTATAGAAGGAGCTTCTGTATCTTGTCTTGTTCATCACTATTTCCAATGAAGGTGTCACGGCTGCTCTGGGTACTGTACAACTCAATATAAAATTATTCCGCTACTTTTATTTTTACTATATCAGCGAACTTGCTTATGACATTACCCTGCCTATCTTTCAGTGCATACAGCATGTCTTGCCCTATGCCCAGCTTTCTTCTCACTGATTTCATGCTGCTGCGATTTTTCACGGCTTCGTCTATCTTCCCGACACTATAATTTCAAATATCATTTACTTTCTTCTTGTTTATCAGCTTTAACAGTCAGCGAATTCTATTTGATCTCTTTAGTTAGGTACTATACTTTAACGCTTTGTCGTTTATTTATTAGGTCCCCTGATCCTTGGGAGTGCTTGTAACTGGTTATCTTGGTGGCTCACATTAAACTTGAATTGCTGCTTCTCAAGTCAGCATAATTCCGGTTTCATTATTTACCTCTATGTAAAGCTAATCTTGCTGCTCTAAAGCTGCATATTTGTTTCCGAGCACCAGGTTGTATTCGTCTGCTTTTACCCCTACTATGTCAAGGTTGGCCTACTTAATCTTGACTAATTTTACTCTTTCTCTCTTGTGATTGTCCATGTGATAATGTTAGTAAATAGCTGCCGGCAGAAATAGTTCAAAAAAAGCGCAATATTCCTGCTCTTGACGATCCTGTTATGACCAGCAGCTCTAAATAATTGATTGAATTTTTAAAAGAAAACGCTCATGTGAGCTTCTATGCCTTCTTTCTACTCATTAAGAATTTATTGTGCTCTTTACCACATATAGAGCTTCTTTAATGCGTGGAAGCTATCATTGACAACCATGGTATAGTGGGCTTTCAGAATGAAGTCGGCCTAACCGCTAACCAAGGGCGCTATAACGTAAAACTATTCCAAACATTTCTATTCCAATTCTGCTATCAGCCCTCCACGATTGGTCAAAAACTTTTTTCGACCATCCCCACGTCACCTGTCTGTCACACGACGTCACGAAAACCGCGATACCTCCCCATCTGATATGATGTGTACACACTGATTATGCATGATTTGACAGAAAAAAGAAAAACAGTTATTTCTGATTCGACCCCTTTTCGCCATTAGCCCTCGGCTATCGGTAAAAAGTTTTCGGGCTGCACCCACTTCACCTGCCTGTCACGCGACTTCACAAAACCGCAAGAACTCACCGCGTCAAAGTGACGTGTATGCGATAAAGATGCATTAATATGCCGAACAAAACTGAATTTTCTTCGGAATAGCCGCAGGCTGCCCCGTTCCGAAAGGAATAGAATATGGCTGCCGCCGACCGCTCAGACGCTGGCTACTCGCATCTGCCGGAGAGCATGGGTGTATTTGCGTATAATAAAACTTCTTGCGTGGCTGTGCAACGTTTTCCAGCACTTTCGGCACGTTTACCCCCTCATTCTGCCAACTCTTCTTTGCTGGGGGTCTATTTTAGAGTCATTCTTGAGCTTCCATTGTATGCCGCCGCGATTTTCGACCAGCCACCGCAAGCTGAGTAAAGGAAAGCCGACCAATCGTAGATGCCGGCAACACCCTCTTTATCCGGTTATCGACTATCAGTGCAGTGGCTCGACCCCATCGAATCCCTCTCCACCTGAGCGTTCTCCTCGCCTCTTGTCAGCCAATTAGATACGACAAGCCGCTCAGTGTAGGCAATGTTATTCGTTTTTCAAGCAAACAAAAGTGACCTCCTATGAACGAGGTGAGCGTTTGATTGGTCTGTTCAGACAACCCTGCGGGTGACCACCCGGTGCTTGCGTTGGTGGTTACGCAAATTTGACGTCAGGAGTTTGGAATAAAAACATATTGGAATAGTTTTACGTTATAGGGCCCCAAGTTTTAGAACTTTTAAAGTTTTATTTGACTTCCACGATCGCCGCATGGGGTGACTCAACATGTTTACAGAGAAAAGGTGTTTGTCTTCGTTCCTGCCTATCACCTTTTTCAAGCGACTTCTTTCTCGCTCATTATTATAGCATTCTGCGCACTCGCTTGGAACGATCAGCCGTCGCGAAAGTATTGAGGTATGTTGACGCCTATTGGGAGTATTTACAATAGGAAAATGGATACTCGGCTTCTACCATGTCTTCGGGTTGCTCTATCTTGCGCAAGTGCATCTTACCGCTTATTTTGACATATGAAGAGTCCCTTATCGGATTCATTAGGTTTGTAGATCTCGCACTTCGTTTCTTAAGTACTCATGTGTGTTACTGTTATACGAGTCCCAAGGAATGAAGCCCATTCTAAGCTTGATAAGTGAAGCATCATTAACCTCTGTTTTAAAACGTCCTTGTTAAATGCTGTGAGCACCTTGTGCACTTAACCTTCCACGGCCAAGTCTCGCGCACTAGCGCAGCTGGCTACTTTGTGCAGCTGCTGGCAGCACGCTAAGAAAGCGCGTGAGTTTCTCCAAATTCCGCTGCTCAATCGTGCAGGAGCAGAAAAGTGGTTATCGTGCTATATTTGCACTAAGCTAGCCATGATCTGCAGAAAAACGGGAAACGAGTTGGCGTTGACGTCATTTTCTCCGCCACTTTCAAACTTCTGGTTTGTGCGTGAAAGTAAACGATACTGCACAGAAGCGCCTTGTCTGCAACAACAACAAAACGCACACACGCACAAACGCACACGCACACACACACGCGCACGCGCGCACACACACAGTGAACAGTTTGTATCACGCATGGAAGGAGTGGTTTACTGTATTCATTTGTCATGCGGGAAATAGCATAATGAAGAGGCTGACAGACGCCTCAATGATCGCTTACGGTAATCTTAGCAAACTGACAACGACGAGTTATCTAGCCGCACACTGCATGCACTGTGGCTGTTCGTTCTCGCGTGGTAGGGTGAAAGTGATATCCAGGAACATGGATCAAAGGACTAGGGAGAGTGTCGAGGCATTCGGAATGAACACAGCCAACAATTGTGTAAGCTACCCATCTATTTTATAGACGAAAAAAAGAAATCATGTTCCTATCGTATCAGCAGTCTCTGATGGATGATTATGCGGGAAAGTAATCCATTTTGTGATGGTGCTTTTGTTCCCTCGTTTAGTTCCTGTTGTACGATGGTGTATTCTATACGTAGTGTACACGTGCATCGAACAATAAGTTAGTGTCACTGTGTCTTCATTCCTTCTGTCGTCCTGCGTGCCCTGTTGTGCGATACCTCAAGTTATGCAGTACCAACTAGCCCACCAGTTTGTTTGCATTGTATCTGTGGTGTTTCTTACACTTCACATGAGTCGGCTCGGCTTATTATGTGTCATTTTATAATGCATTTCTTTTACTTCTTTGATGTCTAATGCTATGTGTTACTTGCGATACTATGTGATAACATATGATGCATACCACCCATGTGAAAAGTAGTAGCCGGCCCCATATTTCGGTGTCAACATCTCTTTATTCATTCATATCAATAATAATTCTAAATATACATTATTATTTTTAAGGATCCCCATATTTTCATATAGGATCATTGTATCGATATTTTAATAGCCCAGGAACAAGAGTTTATCTCACAGAGCTATCACAACCAATGCATGCGGTTCTGTCCCTTCGAAACCACTCAGAGAGCTTTCGCCATCTGTAAAGCGTTCCTCCCACTTCATCTGTTTCGTCAAGGCAATTCGTAATGTTAGCAACAAGACAGACAGACAGACAGACAGACAGACAGACAGACAGACAGACAGAGACAGACAGAGACAGACAGAGACAGAGACAGAGACACAGACACAGACACAGACACAGACACAGATAGATAGATAGATAGATAGATAGATAGATAGATAGATAGATAGATAGATAGATAGATAGATAGATAGATAGATAGATAGATAGATAGATAGATAGATAGATAGATAGATAGATAGATAGATAGATAGATAGATAGATAGATAGATAGATAGATAGATAGATAGATAGATAGATTCACATATCTCCGAAAAAAATTAAGAGAATAGATTAAGATGTAAAGTATTCGTATACACATATATTATGAAAAAAGTGGAAAGGCTATCAGTATATAAGTACTTTAATTTCTATTCCTCTACCATGTCCCTTCTATAAGGTTTGATTGGTTCAGTTAACTTCGATCCACCAAATTTCACATATATGCGACTTCTATGAAGCACCTTAACCTGTCGGTACCAACCAACAAAGTACAGTCCTTAATGGACAATCCACATAAGTTGTGCTATAGAAAGTAACGCCGCGGGGTCGGCGCTGATGTCGACGAGAAGCAAGTTCATAGTGTTCAGGCTGTCGGTTCTCGTGAGGTCTCTTCGCTGAGTATAATTGAGTGTGCGCGTTAAGTATTCAAAAGGTAACGCCCGAAGGACACGCATCTGTGTGTCGCTTGTTGATGACAGACACTTTTTTGTTGTTTTTTTTTTTGCAGTATGCGACGGTAAAAGCTCATTCTGTGACAGGAACCGATACTGCAGAGCGCTCGCCAGAAAGAGTTTCGAAGTATAGTCCGCAGTAAATAGCCCTCGACCACGCCTAATAATTGATTGATTTGCATGTCTGAAGTGACGCGATTTTTGTGTCGCTGATGCAGTCCCAAGCCGCCGCCATAGGTCACCCCGCTTATGCACATAGTCGCAGGTCATTTCGGCGCAAATGTTTCTGCCGAAAGGAGATTGCAAGCCCAGCGATCGACCATCGCGTGCTCTCTTCGGCGAGTTCCTCAAAATGTCGGTGGGGAAAAATAAGAGCAAATGAATGTGTGCCCGGAGGCATCGGCGGTCTCCGATCAATCGCGCAGCCACGGACAGCCGAGCAAGGCGCCACACCGACCGCGCAGATGCTGACAGGGCCCGAAGGCGGAAATTGCGGCGCCGGGCGCGCATCCTGGCGATTCCGCTGTTGCCGCTTCACGCCGAGGCTGTCGCCGCTCAAGTCGCGCGCCACCGTTGCCCCGAGAAACACATATGCATTCGGCGTCTCCCGCTTGACGTGTGTTCGCCTCCCTCTCTTCCTTTACCCTCGACCGACGCCATTTTTGTTGGCGCGACGCGTGTTCTTATGTAGAGCATGCTTGTAACCGCCGCCTCTGGATGGCATGCAGCGGCACTCTTTGGCGTCTCAACCACCGTTGAAGTAGCTTTTCGATATGAACGGCAACGCTGCGGCACTTGGGAATCCACGGATTGAAGATGTGCACGTTTCTTTCTGAAAATTCGTGTGCCAGTCGCGACAAGTGCCTTGTCGTTTATTTCGATATTTTATTTGTTTGAAGTTTTGTTTTTTGCGAGGCGATTATCGTGCGCAGTGTGCTCTCAGAAGAAAAAACATGTCTGCGTGTGAGGGTGTTATTGCCGCTTGCTGGCTGTATAATATCGCCTTCTCGGTATTTCTTTACGCCTTGTTCAGCGTCTCCAGCAGCTCGGCTGGGTGCTACCGAGTCTGAATTCGTTCGTTCTACTTGCAGCAAGCAGGCGCAGGAGGTGCATGTTGAAGCTCATATACGTCTTTCTGTCGTAGTCACCTGAAAGGAGTCATGCGGAAAGCTGAAATTGTCATACAGAAGCAGAGAAGGCATAAAACGGTTAAAGCACTGTTACTACAGGCCATATCCCGCTAGCTCTTTACACACACACGCACATACATATATATATATGACGAGCACATGCATATTGGATGCAGAAACGTGTGGATTTGTTCTCATGTGTGTACGGGGGAGAGGGGAATTACAATGATTCATTTATAGTCTTTCTGTAATGTTAGGGGTATTTCATTTGAGGCGTCCGACGACCCCGTAAGAATGGGACACGTGAAGAACACGAGCAGTGTCATCGGTGTTGCCAAAACTGTATCGGTCTATGTTACAGCTCATCACCCCTACAGGCAACAAATAGGTTAGCTAAAATTCCCTACCATTTTGTTGGAGCATTTAAGGGGCTTTTGCTAATGCAAAGCTCGTCGCTTTTGTCGGCCTGAGTGAACGACTTTAACTGGAACGCCTTTTGTGTGTGTGCCTCCATGTGTGCGTGTTTTTTTTTTCCTTTTTTTTAGCGTTTTCCTCTCTGTCATCTTTCTAACCCCTATCCCCCATCCCCAGTGTAGGGTAGCAAACCGGAGACTCATATCTGGTTAACCTCCCTGCCTTTCCTCTTCATTCTCTCTCTCTCTCGTCGCTTTTGTTGTATGCACTTTTCTACTTGTAGGAAGTCGAAATGCACTTTCAGTGTCAGCATGAAAACGTGAAAGCATAAAACGTGAAAGCATCCTGCTTCGGCTGAGTCTACCCCCATAGGCGGCCCCTTACGCGCGCAGTGGTTCCTAAAAGGCTGAAAACATAATTCAGCAAACGGCGCTACAGCAAACCTAAGCACGAAGCTGCTTTATGAATACATTAAATAGCCTTATGTGCCTGATGGGTCGATAAATCTATTGCCCCGCATTATCGAAAAATTGGCCGTCCGAAGTTATGGCACCAAAATTCAATGGCACCAAAATTGATGGTGCCACCCATGAGTATTGGTGGGAGTATGACCCACGACCATTGACGGCAGTCTAATTCTACACCTTTGGTGTTAATTAAGGCGAATTAAGGCACAGTTAACTGAGATAGAGTTAATGAAGGCACTCAGAATCCACGACTTTTGGTGGACGTCGAATCCATGACCTTTGGTGTTAATTAAGGCCAACCTAATTAAGGCTCTCGCATCCACGACTTTTGGTGGGAGTCGAACCCTCTACCTTTGGTGGCACCAAATTCAGCGGCACCAGAATTGATGGTGCCGCCATTGATCGTTGAACCCACACGCATTGGTGGGAGTCGAACCCAAGATCATTAGTGTTAATTAAAGTGAAGTTAGAGAGAGAGAGAAAAAACCATTTATTTGGACCATCGAGGTGGTTGCTCATGAGGTCGAGTGGGTGGTGTCTAATTAAAGCGCGGTTCATTAAGATAGAGTCAATTGAGGCACTCGAACTCACGAGCTTTGGTGAGAGAAAACAAGTAATATGTAGTAACAACGCATTTGAATGAGAATGTAAAAGTAATGTAATGAATATCTCGTGAGCGCGCAGGCTTTCGCCTTCATCCTCTATAGCGTACGCTAAATTGAGTGTCAACTTTTTTCTGCAATAGCAATTATATGGACATCCTAGGCGCATTTTTGTCGTCACCGTCGCCATTAGCATCGCCGTGATGTTCCGTATAATGCCAAAGGGTGATAACACTGTCGTCGCGCGTCGTATGCTGTATGTGCGAGTGAAAACATGCAAGAGAAGCCGACGATCGCGGTGATATCTCGCGTGCGCGAAGGGGAAAGCGGAGAACAAAGGCGCCATCTTCCGTCGCATCCCATCCCCCCATCCCATTCCTCCCATCCCCCTACGGTGCCATCCCCCAAAGGCCGTGGGGGGACGGCAGGAATGAGATGGGGGATGGGATGCGACCCATACCTCCACGGTCGAAAGGCCGCGGGGGTATGGGAGGGAGGGAGGAAAGGGGGCGGCGTTGTGATCCCGCAGCAACTGCGCATTTCGCGACCGAACGTAAGGGGAATTGACGGTCGCGGCTCAATATTGCGCGGCATATATATGGAGGAAAGCGCGGAGGCAGCGTGGGAGGGGGGGGGGGGGGGGGGGCGTGTGGCTTCGACACCGCCGAGGAGTGCGTACTTTGCATGGCCGCGCACGGTCGCGTGCGCCGTATCTTGAAAGAGATCTGCAGACAGCTCATACCTTTCTGCGCGCTGTGTTCTAGCCGCTCTTGCGTTGAAGCGATAGACCACACGAAGGTCACTTCGCTCACTGTTGCTGCCGCACTTGCTCACACCACCGCATTGATAGCGAGTGTCCGCGTTCACGGAATGTGATGTGTTCAGGTTTGCTTGTGTGCACTGACACCATGCATGTTAATTCAGTTAGTAAGTGAATGTTACCAAGTTTATACGGCCGATTAAACTACTATGCTTACTGTCCATTAATTTGCTATCGCAATCGATGCTTTGCCTTTCGGACAAAACTGCGACGGTTTTAGTCAGTTTATATTACAGTCAAGCCATGACTCGTTTGACACAACACTGGCACGGAGTGTAAAAATACAGTGGACTTCGGATAAACGAAACTTGTCCAAACGAAAATGCCAGATAAACTGAACAATGGTATCAACTGTGGTTGGCCGCCCGTGGGCACAACGTTAACACAGTTTCGTTAAACGGAACTTTGACGGAAACGGCCGCCTGCGTCGTTGCCGTATTGGACAGGAAAAGTTTATAAATGCTTATAAATATTGGAGAAAATTTAGTCCACCAGAAAGTTGCGGGAAAGTTAGTGCAATGAAATATATCGAAGTTGCAATGGTGGCTATGTTACGTGGACTTCGCTAAGCAAGTAATAATCACTTAGGAGGAAATGACCTCAAGGGAGCAAATGCAGAATCTTGCAGACAGACTGACACTACTGCTTCGTTCACAGGTCCCGGAATAATAGACCTCAGATGGTGCCATTGTTACCTGATCTGAGGAGACAGATGAAAATATTATCGGTGAATTTCGGGGTGGAGAGCATGATTTTAGTGACGAAGACATAGTATTGTTCTGTTTACTATTGAGGACCAGAAAGCAAGAGATGCAGTGCGAGTCTGCAACGCTATTTATAAGGTGAGGAATGCCCACAATTATCACGGATTATTTTGCGAATGAGCACAACCTTCTTGAAAAAGAAGCTACAATATTTAATTCAGAGCGCAGTGAAGTTTATGTGTTTATTTCTTAACGTGCTGTTGCGACTCGGGGGTTCGAAGACGTGGGATCCTCTTTCCTCGTGGAGAGGTAAGTGAACGTGAGGCTAGGTCCGATATTCAGGACGATGGACAAACACATATATTTACATAAGTACAAGAAAATGCACAGAAATACAAAGAAATGCAAATCCAAAATCAAGAAATGGGCTGACAGATAGAATAGCACACTGTGGTATAAAGTTTGTAAACAGGGATAACGCGCCACAGAAAGACTGGCCAACGTTTCGATAGGAGGACCTACTTTCATCAAAAGCGGTCTCGTCATCCTCGGCATGTTAGTTTTAAAGGGTTAGTGCAGTGACGTCACGTGCGGTTGTTGTCGGTGGCGGTTGGCTATAAAGGGAGAGACTTCAGAGGTAACGAGCGCTGTCGCCTGACGTCTGTGAGCGTGGTTCCCAAGACGAGGGGACAAGAGCGGGAGAGTGGGAAGGCCGGGAGAAAAGAAAAGCAAGAAAAGGAGAGAAAAAAGGGAGGAATTCCTCCCTTTTTTCTTGTTCTTAAGAACAAGAAAAGAAGTAGGGTGGCATGGGAGGGCGTTGGGAAGCGAGAGGTTAGGGAGCATTCAGGGGTGTCGTCGGCGGCACGTTTTTGTGGCATTAGAAGAGCCGGTCAGTGTGCGAGTCACACAAAAGACAAAAAAAAACATGAGTTAAAAGAGTGACTGTGTTAGCATAGCAGCAATGCGTCGAGTAATTATATAGTGGTTAAGGTGGTGACAAGGAGTCTGGAGTGCAATGTATGGAGCATTGGCATTGGGTGCAATGTATGGGGCACACCGCTGCAATGAAACTTGATCGAGCCGAGGGCCTCAAGCCCCGCCCGAGGATCGCAAGAACAACAACGCCTCTTCTTACTACTAAATTGTCAAACGCACTCCCAAACGTGAATAACATCCTCAGAAAATACTACCCAATTCGCACCAGCAACCAGAAACTTAAGATCTTTCCCGACCCGTCCAGAGTAGCCTACAGACGCAACCCTAATTTTAAAGATATTCTTCTGCATGCCGAACTAAGGACAAAGACGAAGTTCGGAACCGGTCCCTGTGGCCGCCCCAGGTGCACTACATGTCTTACGCTCTACATGGTGCTCTACATGTCTCAGGTGCCAGGTGATCTACATGTCCCAGGTGCTCTACATGTCTCTACATGTCTTACATGTCAATCTCTTACTACAGTAGAAAGGACAGCGCCGAATTACGCACAGAAGATAACTTCGACTTTCACCTGCACATCAAGCAACGTAGTCTACTGTCTAGAATGTGCCGCTTGTAGCAAACAATACATAGGTGAGACTGGACAACAAATTCATACAAGACTCAATGGTAACCGCGCGGACACAAAGCACATTTTACCTAAAGCAGTAGCCAGCCACATTAATGAACATGGTCATATATTTGATGAAGCAAGGCTCTATATACTACAAAAATATTTCCGTTCACCTCGCGAAAGGAAATATACGGAATTATACTTCATACACAAGTTCAATTCCCTACACCCGACGGGAATTAATTTGGCACGTGCCAACTTAGAATCTTTAAAAGCGGTAACTTAAATCTGAGGTCTCATATCATCTACCAAGACACAAAACACATCATGCCACCAGCTAACCTTAATTCTTAACCTCACCTATTCCTCCATTTCGAAATTTTTTTTTCCTGCTACTACTCAATGTAATTTACTCTTTCATGTTTTTGCCTTTATATCAACTGTACGACTCCCTTTTCCCATGTACACCTGCCCCCGCCCGCCTCTGCGCACGTCACCCTCCTATTTATTATTCCGGTTTCGGTTCCCCCCTCTCTTCTATTTTTCTGTTTGTTTTTATTACACTTTTTTGAAACCCCCTCACCAACACATTCCAAAGTCCCAGACGACAGTATACCTTTTCCGGCGCCTCAGCCACACAGGGTATCGCCATTTCTGTATACCGCAGTAACGACACCTACGTTGAGCTACTGGGGCTAACGTCCCTTAAAAGACCATGCCGCTGCCTCTTAGTTACCCCATACATTGCACCCCAGACTCCTTGTAGCCATCTTAACTACTTCAAAATTACTTGATGCATTGCTGCTGTGCTACCAAAGTCACCCTTTCAACTCATGTATTTTTTTTGGGGGGGGGGAGGAAGGGGGAGGGGTTTGTGTTACTCGCGCTCTGACCGGCTCCCCTGAATGCTCCCTAACCTCTCGCTTCCCCAACGCCTTCTCAAGCCCCCTTCTTTTTTTCGTTTTCTTTCTCCTTTTTTTTCTCTGCTTCTCTTTCTTTTCTTTTCTCCCCACCTTCCCACTCTCCCGCTCTTGTCCCCTCGTCTTGGGAACCACGCTCACAGACGTCAGGCGACAGCACTCATTACATCTCAAGTCTCTCCCTTTATAATCAACCGCCACCGACAACAACCGCACGTGACGTCACTGCACTAACCCTTTAAAACTAACCACGGCCGGATTCGACTCTCTCATCCGCGCTCCCTTACGGTCTTCGCAACACGACGGGAATGCACGGAACATTTTCTTGACGAGTAGCTCGATGGCTCGCCGCACGAGGTCGCTACCACCTCAACGTGTCGGCGGCGCAAAGGCGCGCGTGGTGGTTCTATATATCATTTTCTTGAGTAGCTCATGTCCCGATTGGTGACTTTCTTCTACATACAACGTTCTTCACACTTGTCCTCTGATGCCCACGGTTTGAGTGTTGGATTCCTCCTTGCAACCCTGGTCTGATTTTGTTCGCGCAGTTACCTCACCACTTCTGTGCTCGACGGCGGCGTCTGAAGCAGCATGCCTATGCCGCCGATCCCTCACGTGCTGCCTATTGTGTGTCAGCTTTTGCGGCTGAATTTGTGAGCTTTCTCTGTGGGATCGTTGTAAGTGTGAAAGTGTTTTCTTCCTGCTGCCTCAAATGCTATCACTGTCGCCATGGTGTACTGTTGCGTGCCATATGGCAAAGCTCAGTAGGGGAAGACGCCCCGCGTTTCCTTTCACAAACTTCCTAGCGATTCGGAATTGTGTAACAAGTGGCGAAAAAACATTTCCCGTGAGAATCTCACCATCAACGACAAGTCCGCATCAACTGTAGTGTGTAAGAAACACTTCAATGAAAGCGATTATGTTCCCGGATGCCGAATACGGAAGTTGCTTGCGGGAGCTGTACCGACCATTTTCGAACTATTTCGCTTTTACATGGTGCCAGCTACAAAGAGACCGCGTAAGGACCCTGCATGTCGTGACCCTCGAGCTCCTGGACATTCATCAAAGCGAAAAGCCGCCACCGTTGCCTGCTCATGAAAATTTTGGCTGACCGGGACGAGGTAACCAAGGAGAGACAAAGTGCTTGAACACAACAGTAACGACGCTCACCGAGCTAGTCGCTACCTTGTCATGATCAAAAAGCTTCGGACTCAGGTTGCCTACAAAGGGGATCCTTTGTTCACCCTATTGCACGAACAGGAAAAATGTGGACTGCACTATCCAAATCGCATGTTCTTGGCATTTTGGACAAAATTGTGGCTTTCTTCGAAACGGCTGCGAAGCACCTTCTTCGAACGAAAGTGCACGAAGTGCTGCAACTTCTCGTTACACCATACCTTGAACAATCGCCAATCTTGAAGTGCGCAGAAAATGTCGGCATTGGTCACACGAGGCGCACAGCTGGTGTGATTGCTGACAAGTTTGTCCGACTACTTCTAGTAAATTACACAAAGATGGTAACGGAAAAAAATGAGAAACCAGTTGCTTATGTACATAAGCCACCAAGAAAATATTTTAGGCTTTAGTGTACATGATGTGAAGGTTGTTGGTACCAAAATGTACAAGAGTGCACTGTATTGGTCAATAAATTTTTATTTTAGTTGTAGCTTCCCAGTGTCTGTATATGCCTTATAATTGAAGTGCGTCTACTGAAATAATCATTTGCCCTAAGTAACGATATGTGTAGTCATTAATTGTGATTGTTGGCTTAACCTTCTCCTTTAATCTTTCTAGCGGCGTCTGCTACAAGCTTACGGCTTCAAGCAGAAGCTGTAAGCCGTTTCATTCCCATATGAAGCTATGACGTTGACTACTGGCACTGAAAATAATGATTAAGCTTAAACATTCGAGATAAGTTGCGTCCGGCAGCCTATGTTACGCAGATCTTACTCGTATGCTGCCTGCCGGAGCGCATCTGTGAATGCGCTTTGCGGAGGCAGCAACGGTGAGCTGACAGCGCCAACACAGAGATGCGGCGGCTGGCGGCAGCATCCATCATTGCAAAAGGCCGTAAGGGAGTGCGGAGGAGCGAGAGGGTCGAGTCCGGCCGTGAACTAACATGCCGAGGATGACGAGACCGCCTTTGACGAAGATAGGTCCTCCAGTCGAAATGCTGGCCAGCCTTTCTGAGGCACCTTATCCCGGTTTACAAACTTTATACCAAAGATATGCAAAGAAATACAGAAAGTTGATGATGAAGTGGTAGTCGCTGATTTACTCACGCCGTCCGTAGCTCCTTTTATGCCATGTGTGATCTTTATTTAGTCACTTCCCCCAATCCAGTGCCAGGAGGTCAATGACATCAGGTCCCACGAATCTGGAGGTACGTCGCCCTTTTCGCCGACGCCGATCGTATTCTGAGGGCTGGTGGCCGGGTCATACTGATCGCATCTCTGGCTTGGACGCGCCAGCTTGTGCTGCTGACAGGTGACAGCCGTATCACTGCTAATCGCTGAAACCTCTCATGAACGAGGTATTCCCGCGCTGGTCATAATTCATCCGTGTCGAGAAACATCCCGACGAGGCCGTCGGCCCGTTCCCCACAATCGTGCGAACCGTGACCGAAGGGCGTCGCGGGCTGAACGGCCGATCACAACAGTGCGAAAACCCCGATATGATTTTGAGACACGCCGTAGTAGGGGGCTCTGGAATAATTTTGACCACCTAGGATTCCTTAACATGCCCCCAATGCACGGGACATGGGTGTTTTTGAATTTTGCCCGCATCGAAATGCGGCCGCAATTTGATCCCGCGAACTCGTGCTAAGCCAGTGCGGTAGGTAATTTTTTTTTTGTTTTTGAACACAATAATATGATAACCTCTGGACACTTCTTGAATAAAGCGAATGTTAGTGATTTCAGTGTTATTCAATTAAATGAAACTTCGGGTAAACGGAGAACATTTTTCTGTCCCTTCGAGTTCCATTTAGGCGGACTCTACTATACCACGAATTACAAGTTGCTGCATGTCTCTTTAGTTTGGTGGTGACTGGAAGCCAGCATTTCTCTGCATGGAATCAGTAGGGCTCGTAGGCTCCAGCTGTAGAAGCATCTGCGGGACATTCGTATGCGTTGGTAGCATGCATAGGTGAGGTGTTGAGATGGAAGGTCAGAGCGATGTTCTTATTCCGAAATGTTATTTTAATAGCGCTTAAGACGTCAACGCTTTCGGCTTTCCTCCGCAGCACAGCTTTTAACTTTGGAAACAACAGTTCACTATCGACAGTTAAGGCACTGAACGAGATATGACATACCCCTAAAATACCCACCAGCACGCGGATCATATACTCCCCGCATGAAACTTTCTTTTGTCTGTTCGCTTTGCCACATCAAGCAAGCCAAATTGTACGAATCAATATCATCAGTTCTTCTCTGTTGTAATAGACCTGAAAGAAACCTATGAGCACCCTCGGCAGGAGCTCGTAGTTTCTAGTCTTGGTAAAACAAATGAATGCGCTGTTCAACGAGCAAATTAGCGCTTTATTTTTTACCTGGATCTATTCCTGCAACCTGTACCACTGTGGTAAGAGCGGTTCCATGTAAACAGCTCTTGCATGCGTAACTAAACGTTCGTTCGCGTGTGTTTCCGCCTACAACCGCAGAGACTGATAACATATGCTCGCGTGTAAACGGCTGTGGCTGCCGGGAAGTCATTGTTTCTTTTTTTTTTTCGTGTACGCCTACATTACTTCTACGCGCACGCACACACGCACAAATGTTTGTTTCCTCCACTGTGCCTGGAGCCTATTACTTTGCGAGAAACGGTCGTCTCTTCCGCCCCCCCCCCCCTCTGTCTCTTAAATGAATAAACTTGTCGATTCGCCATTTGAGCGCTGCCGGCCTCACATTTCCCGTCAGAAATATACGGAAATGAATTGCACTGTGGCAACTTTCGCGTCTCGGTCTCTTATGAATTGTTGAGGCTTGTTAGGTTGCGTCAATTGTGTACACTCGCCGAGCCGCTTGCGAGAGCGCTGCAGTGAGCTTAACTGGCAACGAGGCCGCAAACAATACGGCGGCGGTGAGCAACCGGAAGGATCGTTTAGTGACCGGAAGGACAAACAGGCCGCCCGGGCGCTGCACGCCAGGTTCTATTCTGCATAGCAGCTCTAATTAGAATGAACACAGGGAGCCGCGTCGGCGGGAAAATCAACAATCGCCGTTCCTCAAACGAGCGAATCTACCCAGTGGAACGCTCGGCTTGTTGCGCGTGTATCGTATTTTACCGCGCTGGAAGCAGCTGCCGCTTCTGAAAAGGTAGCGCCTACGCGCGTGGTTCCCTGTATTACAGAGTAAGCGCGACGGAGAGAAAGAATGGTGGCCCTCTTGGCGGCTGCAGCAGATCCCATCTTGCAGGAGGAGCGAGCGCGCCACACAGTCGCTGCTGAGAAGTGCGGCGGGAACGCGCAAGCACGGTAGCGAGACCGGGCGACGAGGCGCCTCCGCCGCGAGCGAACCGCAGCGATTACGCGCGACGAGGCGTGCGAAACTACGCAAGCCGTTTTTGTTCTCCCAAGCCTACTTTCTTTTCCGGCGAGGAAAAAGCGTCGCATGTTGCGGGGCGACTCGAAAAGCTGCGCCAATGACAGGTACGGCGCCTAACCGGAATAGCTGCAGTTCGCCGCCTGCATTTGAGTTAACCCGCCGTGGTTGCTCAGTGGCTATGGTGTTGGGCTGCCGAGCACGAGGTCGCGGGATCGAATCCCGGCAACGGCGGCCGCATTTAGATGGGGGCGAAAACACCCGAGTACTTAGACTTGGGTGCACGTTAAAGAACCCCTGGTGGTCGAAATTTCCGGAGTCCTCCACTACAGCGTGCCTCATAATCAGGAAGTGGTTTTGGCACGTAAAACTCCATAATATAAATTTACATTTGAGTTATATAACGCGCTTATAACACGATGTCCCAAAATCATGCACCAAGATTTAAAAATATTGTTACGTAGGAAGACTCAGACGAAATGCTATACACAAGTATATTTAAAGGAAATACGCCGCATTTGGCCAAGAGGCAACAGCCCGCGCTAGCCTCTAATCGTCGTCGTCGCCTTCTCAATGCTCGCCTCTTCGTCATTGTAAACACTGTTGTAGCAATATGTAAATGCCACGTAGCTGGAAACAACCAAGTTAAAGTCGTTTCCCGTCGCTTGGAGATACTCAGATTATTTTTGCATGCCGCCTAATTACATAATTAGTCTTCATGAGTTAATCAGCTTCTCAAATGTTATAATTGGATGAAAAGTGTCAATGAGAAAAATTGTAGATCAACATGAAAACCTCCAGATACAGCTTCCTGTTGCGCCCCACCGTGGTTGCTTAGTGGCTATGGTGTTGGGCTGCTAAGCACGAGGTCGCTGAATCGGATCCCGGCCACGGCGGCCGCCTTTCGATGGGGGCGAAATGCGAAAAGACTCATGTACTTAGATTTAGGTGCACGTTAAAGAACCCCAGGTGGTTCAAATCATTCTGGAGCCCCTCCCCCCCCTACGGCGTCCCTAATAATCAAATCGTGGTTTTGGCACATAAAATCCCATGATTTCATTTTTTTAGCTTTCTGTTGCTTATATTTATGTTTATATTGTTATATTCTAAGTGATGTTTTATATGATGCCAAACTGCACAGGGGGGCCGCGGCCTTCGTCAGGCTTTTCGGTCTTTAGCTTCGGCTCCTCCTTTCTAACGACAAGGAAAATAAACTTCGAACTTCAATACCTGCTACACTACCCTGCACCAAGATTTAAAATATGCAAATGACACGTAGCTAGACAGAAGCAAAGTAATGTTGTTTGCCGTCGTTTGCAGATACTCAGATTATATTTTGGATTCCTCCTCATTACATAATTAGTATTAATTACTTAATAAACTATTCAAATATTATTTTTAGGTGAAAAGTGTCAATGAGAAAATTGTAGAGCAAAGTGAGAAACTCCCGATAAAGCTTTCTGTTGCTCAGTACGTGCAGCATAAAAGTGTTTTTCGGAACGTGAAAGAAGGCTGCAAATACACGCAAAGTGCCTCGAGCAGCCAGTCGCGCGGCAATTTTGAGTGCATTTGCGGGCTTCTTTCACGCTCGGAAAACACTTTTGTGTAGCACGCATTCAGCAACACAAAGTTGTATCAGGCGTATTTCATCTTGCTTTACAATTTTCTCATTGAGACTTTTCATCTAATTATAATATTTGAAAAGTGTATAAATAATTAAGACTATTTATGTAGTGAGCCGGAATCCCCCAAAAATATTCTGACTATCTCCAAGGAACGGCAAACAACATTACTTTGGTTCTGTGTAGCTACGTGGCATTTGCATATTTTAAATCTTTGTGCACGATAGTTGGGACACCCTGTATATTGACGCCTGCTACCCGCCGTACACAGCGCTGGCTGCATCAGGTATACACTAGGCGATGGTGGCGCATAATCTTGGAAAAGCCGCACTTTACGGATTTAAATTTTAGGCTGCGGACTGTATAAAAAAATATAAAGACGTATACTATGCGTATTCAGGCTTAATAAACGTCCTTTTTGAGGCAGCCCAACCAGACGAATCAAAAAGAGAAGAAGTGGGAAATGTGGTGCAGGCAAACGACAAAATAGCGATAGCCTAAAGTGCGCCACTACTTTCCAGTAGCTGTCAAAAGTTCCATTTTCTTCTGAAAGACGCTGGCAGTCTCACCCGGAGGCTCCTCGCGTCATAGTGTACGATTCTTTACTTTCTCACTGCTGGCCTTACCTCAAATTTTTTTTTTAATTTTTGTCATGTCTTGTATCAGTGTTTTATTGCTGTTGTTCTTCCGCATGAAGTTTTGTTCAGACTCCCTAAATTACGTGCACTTCAATCTTAATTTCTGCTCTTCCATTGTTCCTTGAGAAAACCAGCAATCCCCTTTGGTCCATAATAATACAACAAAAAAAAGCAAGTGCACCCCGCCGCTGCGCTCCTGATAAGTCGTCCTACGCGGGGGATTTCTGGACGAAAAGTAGAAAGATGGTGTACACAGTAAAGCGCTACGGCCACTAATATATAGTTGCGTTTTATTCTGGACCTTGGCTCTTAGTGTTTTGTAACCATTTTAAATGGACATCTAGTGTACTTCCAGTGCCCTGGATGGATCGCTCCTGTACAGCGAACACATATATAATGCTGAAGACATGAAAGTAAAACAAGTTGCACAATAGTGTTGCAAGGAATAAGTGGAGCGAAGAAAGTGCTTTCCAGAAATACAGCATGTGCTTCACAGTGCGTTGGCAGGTGGCGGCAACGTAAGAGCCAATGAATAGCAGGAGAAGAGGGCAGTTTTGTCGTTCCGAGACCTTAATGCCACTCTACTGATCCCTTTTCATCTTTTTTTTTTCTAAACCGACGGGCGCGCGAAAAAAAAGTAGGGGACATACATTTCGCCAGCATGAAGGAAATACAAGCAATTTTCTCATTTTCTGCAGACTTTAGCCTTAGCGAATGGACTGCTTGGCGCACTACGCTATTTCAGTTCCGCGATTTCTTTTCTTTCTTTCGCTTCCTTTTTCTTTGTGACGTTTCTTGAGGGAAATGTGCTTTGACGGTCAACTTCCTACACCGCAACCAGACATTCATTCCCGCGTCGTGAACTGTCTTCCTCTCTTCGCTCTATAAAATCTGCAGTAAACTGCATGGAGAAAAAAGGGAGCACTCAAACTTGCTGTCGCTGTTGCCATAAGCAGAATCCTCCGCATTTACTTTGAATGACTTTAGCCTCGGGTGCTGAGGCAGCAGTCGGAGCATTTTTTTTTTCTTTCCATTTTTAGATGAAAAAAACAAAAACAAAGAAGAGGCGGGGAGGGTAGGATCTTCTGCATCTGAAGCTTTCGGAAGAAGCCGAAAGTAAAAGTTGGTAGCAAGAGCAGTTCTGCGGCTACAGAGTAGTATCTTGTCACTCAAGTACGCACAACCCTGAATGCGACTGAGGTGGAGTTAGAACCCTTGGTAAGTGAGTGAACTCGTTCCAGCTCATGGAATACTGCTAGACAGCTAGAGACGGAACGAGTGTATACGTAACGAATCCGGTAGAGACATCCTTTGTAAACTCGTCCCGTCTCATATGTCTGTCCAGCTGCATATATGAAGTAATAAAACAGACGATAAACGGCAGTCATTAATGGTGGTATGATAGAACAGGAGTACTGTCTCAATCCATCTCAAGGTTTCGCAAGCGACGATATACAATGGATATACAATTATAGACACTGCCACACGCGCGGAGAACTGGACGTGCTTGCGCAAATATGACCTTAGCAGTAGTTTTACACATTAAGCGAGCATTTCACACCGTAAACCACATTAATATTTTACTTCTATTGAAACTTTGTAGCAGGGGGGAGGGGGGGCACGGAAGGTCATTGCGACATAATTTACAGTTTTGAAAGAGACAGGGAGTTATTCATGCAGACTATGAAGGAAACTCTGCAAAGCACAAATTCACACAGAGCACCCCAGCGTAGTGTGTCAAGGGCTGTTGTTTTTACCTGGATTATGGAGAATTTCCCTAAACTATTGGCATTTCGGTTGCACTGTTCTCTTTACGCTGATGACGAATCCGTTTGGGCTTCTATTTGAAATGTAAGTGTCCTGTAAAACGTTCTTACAAGGGCTACGTGATTGAAGATCAGGTAAACACTACAGTCAATATAATGCACAGATAAGCACGTACAACTTGATTTTAATCAATGTCATTAATGCTGCAGGTTCGCTGAACTTTCGCAAGACAAACAATGTCATATTCTGCACTAATTTTACATTACCTTTCCCGTATCTGAGAAGAGCAACTCTTGGGATTTCAAGCATGAAGTCTTCAATGTGTTTGGATGACCCTCGTGCGATCGTCATCCATCGCAAGGAAACGGCAGCCTCTGTTTCCCGTTATACGAACAATTTAATTGTGCAGGTTCAAGCTGGCTTTATGACTGCACCTTCAGTCGGTAAACCGGGTGAACATCGCGGTATGCATAGAATGTGAGTTGGCAAGGTCGACTGCCCCACTCTGCATCGCATTGCCTTGTTTCTGCTTCTACCTCAAATGTACCATTAAGAGTATTATACTATAATATATGATTATAATGCCGACTCGCGAGTATTTATTTATTTATTTGTTTAGTTAGTTAGTTAGTTAGTTAGTTAGTTAGTTAGTTAGTTAGTTAGTTAGTTAGTTAGTTAGTTAGTTAGTTAGTTAAACATACTGCAGCTCCGAAAGGCGGTCACAGTAGGGGGACTAGAAAATACAGATATGGCAAAGAAGGAAAAAAAGACAATAAAGCATAGTACAATAAAAATGAGTATTTAACAATACCCAACAAGAAGTCAACAGGCGGTGAAGATCGAACATGACCAGGTAAAGTATTCCCCAGTTCTATAGCGTCCACAGAAAACTGTATTTAAACACATCGGTGCGGTGATGCAAAGATGACATTTAACTCATGATCCTGTATGGTAAATGTAGGTCTAGCGGATGTGATGTAACTGTTAAGTAGAGGGAATGGTGGATAGTTATTCAGAGTATGAAAAAGTCTCAGTTGCGCCCGAAAGACGAAGCATCAATTGCGATAGCAAATTAATGGACAGCTATACGCAGTAAGGATAATAGCTTTTATCGGCCGTATAAATTTGTAAACATTCGCCTACTAACTAAAAAACCTTCATGGTGTCATGCGCGCACACGCAAACATGAACATTTCGCACTCAATGACCGTGGAAACTCGCTTTCAAAATGCTGGAGTGAGGAAGCGCGGCAGCAGCAGCGAGCGAATTGACCTTCGGGCTACCTCTTGTTTCAACGCGAACTAAACAGCGAGAACAGAGGCCCACACGTAGCTATCAGCCCTCATTGCACCTAGACTCTGTCCCCATCGCAGACCATTTCCGAGATATGGCCCGCATGGCCGCACCATACCGGTGTAGAACGTTCCCCTTCCTCCCCCCTCCCGTACCTAGCCGCAATGGAAGACGGCGCGAGGAAAGCTCGGAGGAAGACGGCGCGCTTCCCCCAAGCTTTCCTCCCTCGCGCGAGATTGTGACGCCATCGTCGGCTGACCCTCGCACGCTTTCACTTGCAGATACAGCGTATGGCGCGTGGTGTCGAAGTAATCGCCCTGGGACTTTATACGGAACATCACAGTGACGGTGATGCCGATGGCCACGACAGAAATGCGCCTGAAATGTCCATAGAATTGCTATCGCAATTAAACTTCAACTATTCGACGTCATGACGCGAAGAAGGAATTGCATGCTGGAGATCGCGAAGACGGGAACTGTGGGAAAAATACCTGTCGTAGCGACGCTAAATCAATCGTACAGGCTTTTTCTGGACAGACTCAATTTTGCGAATACCAGGTGTTTTTGTGTGTGTGTGTGTTTCCATACGACCGAGCTATATTCGAGCACTGGGTGAAGTAGTGTTTAACTGAAGAGCCATGTGTTTAGAGGGGCCAAACGTATGGTACGTTGCAAGTATCCTAGCTTTTCAAGTGTGTGGTTGCACATCTGTTCAATGTGATGTGCCCAAGATAGATCCATTGAGAATATAAGGTCACGGTATTTATACTGCGACATATTTTCAAGTGGAGAACCTTTAAACGAATATGTGTAAAAAGATGCAAAAGAGTGCTTAATAAATTACATAGAAGCAGTTTTTCGGAAGATAATCTGATAGCTTTCGGAAGATAATCTGATGAAGATAATTAAATGTCGCAGCATGACTGAAATGCAACGTTAAGGATGTCGTGATTATTAGGAGGGTAATAGCATGGTACAGAACACAATCGTCAGCGTACATGCTGATTTTAACAGTGATGTCGCGTGGTAAATTGTTTATATAAATTAAAATTTGTAGGACGCTTAGGCTTCGCCTTTAAGAGTGGAAGGTGATAGCATTCAAGGATCCCTGACTGCTTCTCACGCTTCCCGGCAACTGCAGCGTATGTGACCGTAATGTTTACCGGGAAACGCTCGCGGGGAACGCTATGCACGAAGGTGGGCTTTCTGGTCGAATTTCGGCCTCTTGCAGGAGCCGCGATGCGGTTTAGCTATGCGGCGGAGGTGAGCGCCATCTGTAAGTCTTCCAATGAAGCGGGCGCGCTGCTCCGTGAACTCTGAGATATTTACGCGCCGGCGTACGCAAATGGCGGACGCCGTCTCCGGTCTATGAATTGTAGAAACGCTGGAAAATGGGTTTGTTTCAGTTTTCGCGTAACAGAATTACGTTTTCTCGTATATTCAAATTACAATCCGAGAGTTATCATATCTCTGGGTTGTGTGTAAATCATACTTTACGTTTTTGCCACATATTTTAGCTTGAGAAATACAATTAGTTCAGTGAATTCATTGCGTCACATGAAATGCCTAGGTATGTGTGGTTCGAAAATCTTTTTGCTGATGCGACATCTGACGCCGGCCGCAGGACGTCGACGCCGGATTTTCTGTGAGGCGGGCTCCTTAACGCTATCGCGTTAAGAAGAGAAGCAGACGTAAAATTGAGCCTTGAGGACGCCAGATGTTACACTGGAAATACGATTCGAAAGATTTGAAGAGTACGTATTAATACTGGTTAGAGAGAAAAGAAGCAATGCAGTTAACTAATACATAGCTGTCGAAGATAATCGAGAGCTCTTTAGAGTGTTTAACAGTGTCAAATGTTTTCGATGAATCTACAAATATTGCGTCAATTTGGTCACCTACGTACAGAGTCTGGATGGTATCATGAGAGAATTCACTAAGTTGTGCAATGGTGCAGAAACCGCATCGAAAGCCATCTTGAGCATCACATAAAACATTATTTGTCTCCAGAAACTCACTGACATGTTTGCATATTATGTGTCCTAGTAGTGTACGTGAGTGAGATGTAAGAGAGCTCGGTCTATAATTCAATAATAACTGTTGGCTCCTGGACGTGTACAGCGGAAAAATTTCAGCAGATTTCCAAGCTAAGCGACGACAGACGTTGAAAGAGATTTCTAGAAAAAAAATAGTTACATAACGACTTGTCTATCAAGAGTATCTCATCAGGAATTCATTGTCTATATCGTTTGAACTACTTTTCCTTTTGGAAAAGTAGTTCAAAAATCAAAGTTAACACCCCCTGGTTAGAAATAACAATATCATTAATGGAACTGTGTGACTGTTGAGTAAAAGGAGGAATGACGAAGTTTTTAAGGGCAAGAATAGATTTAAAGTGAGAAATCAATGTGTTAGCAAAAACAGGAGCCTCGCTTCTAACTGTGTCATTTATTACAAAGGAATCAGTGGTGAATTCTTTAGGCAGAACTGCACTCCAAAACTTTCGAGGATTAGTTTTTAGCCAGGCCGGACGTGTTACTTGGAAATAAATACCACATTGCCATTAGTTTTACTTCAAACTTCCTCCTTGAGAGCAAGAAACTGCGCTCTACAAACAATTTCACCAACATGTTTCACACGCTGCAAGCGGCCAAGTTGGCGCGACCGATTAAAATTTCCCGAGTAATCCAAGATAGCTCTCTATTAGTCTTTATTTCTTACGGGAAAAACGCATATTTCACATTTTAACAAGATCACTGAAACATTCGGTGAAGACGTGGACGCCATCGGAAAGACCAATCACTTGAAGTTAACTAAAAGCCGCGCAAAGTGCATATAATATGCTAACATCATCAGCATGGCTGATATCGTGAAAGGCAGAATAGCATATCGGGCTATTGATACGAGCCAGTAAATTGGAAATTGATTGCAAAAGCTGCGTTATGATCAAATATGCCATCAACAACACTACATTCGTAACCATAATTGTATACTAGAGGGCTAAAAAAGATCACATCTAATATCACGGTACCTCGCATGACATTACCGGCAATTTTCGTTAAACCGGAAGTCAATAAAAAGTTCAGTGTTTCTGTGTGCAACTGGGAATCGTCAACCAATCATAACGACGGCTAGAGTAGAGGTGATAACTTTTAAGCTTCTGAGCTCTTCTTAATTTTTAAGCCTGTTGCAGATACCCTAGTTCTTGTTGTCTTTAAGGTGGATTGTTCACTGAAGCCTACATTAGTTGCACGAGAAATCTAAACGAATAATAGACTAATCAACAATGTTTCGCTAATTAATTCTTCATTGTTTAGTTTACGGTATATACTGCAATTTACGAATTGTAGCCGGTGAGTTTGGCAGGCGTATCCACTTCAAATGAATTTCCTGAATGACACCAGTTTCGAGATATGCGCCACTAAACTCTCCGTAAAAGTGGACCGTTGGTCCACTTACTTTTTTAACAAAACGCTCTTTTATGCATTGAAGCACAAAGCTAAGTGGAACGTCCATGTATTTTGTCCCACATTTTGGAAAATATCTCGAAACTGATCACATCCTGAAAATTGATTTAAAGTGGACGCGTCTTGCAAAGTCACCGGCTACAATTCGTAAATTTCAACATGTGCCATTAAGTAATTAACTAAGAAGTTGTGGGGTCTTCGGGTCTCACGGGAGTACCGACCACCGCGGATTCCAGCTTAGCGACTCACAGGGCCACGTCAGCCGTCAGCCTCTATAGCGCGCCGCTGCGCGCGAGCGCAGGCCGCGGCGCACACAAGAACACGCCCAGCGGCGCACACAAGAACACAGTATGGCCCTGAGTTGATGGAAACCGTTTATTCTATCCGGCGGCACTCGACACTGCACAAACGCCGGGTTCAAGGGCGGCGGGGAACCAAAGGGTTCCCGCACCAAGGGCGAACCATACAGTCAGGAGCGCCTATTGGCCTCGAGATCGAACAGAGTCGGCTCCTAGCGGCGAGGTGACGAAGCTCCCAAGTGTGGATGCCGGCGGCCCGTCGCCGCTCCAGCCGCAGTGTGCAGCGATCGTAGTTCGCGAATTCACGATGGATGTTGACAAGGACGGTTTGTTCGATGGTTAGTAACCTCTCAACCTGTTATTCTTTCATTTTTGTAACGGAAATTCGTAAAGTAAATCGCTGTACGTTTTTAGTGTACTGATGCGAAAAGCATTTGCTTAACGCGACCACACCATGTGCGCTCGTCTCCTTTCAACGTGTTGTGAGGTTAACATGCGTTCTTTTTCCGTTTTACAGCACCCTTGCCTCTAAGCACAATTCTCAACCATGTTAGGGACGGTGTCAGGTGTCTCGTCGAAGGCGACCAAGTCGTTGCGGCGGGCCACATCATTGAGTGTATAGTGCCGTCGCCTCCACCTGCTGCTCTGACGGTCCTGTGCACGTTATCGCATTCGTGCTGCAGTCGTCCGCGCTTAGTAAAGACCCACACCGAGTCGACCTGAATTTGACCGACGAGACAAAAATAGCAGAATTGAACTGCACATGCCCTGCAGGGTAAAGTATTGCCTCAAGATGTTCGGATGTAGTTGGTCGCGGCGCGTATCGCGATTTGTTTACATTACATCACACTAAGCTGACTCGCTGATTTGCGATGTGTTTACGTTATGCGATAAATTTAGATAACTTATGTTGCTTTATCAATTTTTGTTTTTCGCCAGACCTACGAAATCGCGAGTTAGTTTAGAGTGTTACTACCATAGTAAAATGTTTTCGAGTCGCTTTATAATCAGTTGCAACCGTTACACGAAGCTCAAATAAAGCATGCAATGTATAATTTATGTTGTATCATAATCATTAGATTACTTTAATTACTTTCGCATGCAGGCACTTGAATTTGCAGTGGTGCTTGAATGCAGTGCATCGGGCTTCAATTTTTTCCGCCCCCTTATAATAGAGAGAAAAAATATATCAATATGAGCAGTAGCAATAAATTCACTCGCGCATGTTCGTTCATCGCTTAATGGACCATCCGCTGTTGGCTCGCGAAACGACACTGTTTAATCTGTACGAGATCATGCGTACACAGTTGCCGTGTTTCGGTGCTCGTATTCACACTTCTGAACACAGAGAACAGTTCCCGTGGCTGAGGAAAGACAACGGAAAACGTGACAACTAGTCACGCTCGGTGACGGTCGTTTAAACGGACTTGCAGCTGAGCGCGAACCTTGAATTCACTGCGCAGGCGGCGCATGAAGTTTATAAAATAAATTGCATGCGTGGACACGCGGTTAATTTACTTGCGGAAGTATATAAAAGCACAGGCAACTTATTACTGGCATCCCAGGCCACGCCGACACGAACTTTCGCGGACTGCAACGATCAATTCACACGCACAACAACCACACAGCAACTATGCATGCAGCAAACATTAATGCCCAAATTGCCGATTAGGATTCCCAATCGTGATATCTTATTGGACTACTCGCCATCCTTTTTCGTCAGCGAACGCTTGAACGCACCATCGTCGAAGTGCTTACTGCACACCATCGCATACTTGGAAGGCGCCTTGCCGTTCCGAAGCCTGACGAGCCATTCTCGGCGACGTGCCGCGTCAACGGGATAGCAGTGAAAGCTTATCCCTGGCTCTGTGCAATATGTGCTGCATTGCGGAACCAAACAAAATCTCACGATGGTAAATGAAGCGTTTTCTGCGGGCACGGAGCACAGAATCGCGAAATGAAAACAGTAGCTCCCTACACTTCCACACACCGCACGGGCGACGCATCCACACTAACGGGGCGACGGTGCTGCCACCTATAGGTCGATCTCGCGGCCAATAGCACGCCGCTGCGAGAGCGCAGTCTCAGGCTGGGACGCGCAGATAAGAAAAGTCCCGGCGGCTATACTACTCACTCTGGCGATAGCCAATAGGCCAACTCTCGAGAGCTCGGGCAATCTCCTTCGGCTTGGGCCTCCGATAAGTGCGGCTTGGCGTGGTACGACCTCGCGCGAGCACTAGGCACCTGTTCTTCGCCTTAGCGTCTCCGGACAGGATCAACACGAGGTACGCGCTCCCCGCACGGGCAAAGGCACCGTGAGTGAGCTTATGTCCTAGTCACGAAGGTGTCGGTGGACGGGAGGAAGCACGTATACGTACCCGGCGCAGTCTTAAGGGAGAAGAGACACGCTACCGCCACCAGAGTAGCCGCCGGCGGCCACCTCGTGATGTCAGCGCCCCTAGTTCGTAACGTCAGCGCCCCGGGAACCATCGCGAGTGGGGCGCCACAACTGACAACCGATTCGGAGGGAGAAAGCGGGTGAGGCTTAGGATGGCAGAACAATGATGGCACATAGGATGCGCCCGCGCAATGGCGCGTCGAACTCGCAAGTCCCCACAAAGTTTATTAGTCGTATTTTGTTAATTAGTTGAATATGTGTTTCGATTTTTCGTGCTTCTTCGAATAATCAAGCTCAATGATAATAATTATGCTATCTGCCATAGGCAATTTTCAAAAAGTATCTCCTCTCTCTCTCTTCATCCCCATACCCACTTTCCCTAGTGCAGGGTAGCAAACTGGACGTGCGTCTGGTTAACTTCCCTGCCTTTCCTTTCCTCTCTCTCTAAAACTTAAGATTGATCACCCTGTATATTGAGAGCATTAAAGTCAACCATACAGCTAAGGTTTGGGGCATGCGGCCTAATTTCTTGAATAAACGCGTTTAAGCGTCCGCAGACGAGCTATAGGCGAGCTATAAAAGGCACCATCAGTAAAAGTAATCAATTCAAAATAAACTTTATATCTAACGGACTGTGTTTGAGAAGAGGCATTTAGTACAGAAAACTTCAAATCAGAGAGTAAATACAATTTAACACCGCCACCTCCGCCTTGAGTACTATCAGTTCTTATAACATTAAACCCAGGTAGCGATACTCACGCATTGCAATTATCATCCTGAAACTACGTTTCCGTGACTCCAAAGACAATCCGCCGTGATTGCTTAGTTGTTATGATGTTGTGGCTGCTAAGCACGAGGTCGCCGGATTGAATCCCGGCCACGGCGACCGCATTTCCATGAGGGCGAAATGCGAAAACATACGTATACTGATATTTAGGTCACCCTAAAGAACCACAGGTGGCCTAAATTTCCAGAGTGTCCCATTACGGTGTGCCTCATAATTAAATCTTGCTTTCAACACGTAAAACCCCATAACTTTGACTCCAATGACGGGGTGGGTGGGAAGTAGGACTAAGTTAATGATTAGAAGTCAGGCAATTTGTCGAATAAACTTCTGGCATTAATAGTTAAAATACGGAAATTAGAAATGGTAGCTGATGTGGATCTTGGTGTCATGATTCTGAGACTTCACAATTGTGTCAGGATGCGCATCCCAATTGTAGCCCACATTATCAATAAATATGGCGTCATATTGTAAGCTCACAGAGGCGTCACTGTTATGAAAAGTTATGATTTCCTCCCATAAGTTTGTTCTGACAGATGTTACGTTGTCTGGAAGGCATACCGATATGCGTAGACCCGAACCCTTACATTTAGAGGTGTTTTTAATCATCGGAGCTTCCTTTCAAAAATCCAGAAGGTTCAAAATAATGGGGCGGGTGCTGCCTTTATGACGTCTACCAATTCTACGAAATTCTACGAAAAATATTACTACGAAATAATATTTCGGTTGGTTTCCAGCTGTTGTGGCGTTCTGGGAATCGCACTTGTCAATATCGTATGCATTTGGTGCTTCCTAAGAAGGAAACCTGCCTGATCCTATTTGCATGAAACACATTCGCGTTAAGAAAGAAATGCACGACAAACTGTGCGTCATGAATGTGTTTGAGTCTCGGGAGATGCGTGATTTGAATAGGGCGTAAAAAGCCCACGTTTGTTTGGATTGATGCAAGCGTATTGCATTTATTGCGTTAACAGCCAGCCATTGTGGCGAAATAGCTACTCATGGACAGTGTCTATGTAGTGGGTCCAGAAGGCAAGGTGAAGAGCGCGGTATCGGGGAGTGTGGGATCAGATGCAATAGGACATTTTCTATCATTATCACTAATCATGGTTGTCGCATGAAATAATGCTAAGCTGGATATAACAGAAACTGTGTCGTCGAGGGGCGCTGGTTCCATTGCAGCCAAAAAGTAAACACTAAACAAAAGAGGCGCAGGTGTATTTGCCTCTGCATGCTGTCTGTTACAACGCCTTAACGGCAACGCGTCGCTCTCGGCAAAGAGTTAAATTACACCGCAGAGCCAGGAACATTTATTATTCTGCACTCTGCTAAACAGCCATATCAACATTAAGGACTGGTGGAAAAGTTAGCATAAAGAAAAGAGCACGTCGGGTAATTGAGGTCTCTCGGGACGGGCGCCGGCTGCAACGCCCGTACGGGCGGACAGGTCCAGAAACGAAGGACAATAAGAACCACAGAGAAAACAAGATAACAAAAAGAAAGCAGAGGTGACGGAATGTGTCGTGAAATTCGCGTGCAAAAAGGCACTTAAAGCGAAAACGACAAAATAATGACAGGGAGGAAGTCCTCTGGGAGACAAACGGCATCGCCACAACCATTAGTCCTTTTTTGAGGCTAACTAGTGCGCGCAACTAACTGGTGGATCCGCGACGCGGCCGCTGTGCCCGGCTTCCTTTTTCTCTAGGGACTCGCGAAACTATACGTGTGGCGCTCAAAAATCAACAGCCTTCGTTTCTTCCTCTGACACTATTACTCAGCCTGTAACGCTTCATCAGCTTCCACATTTTATATTTATTGCACCTCGCTCACATGAATTTAGTTTAACAGAAGGAAGGCACAAATGATGCCCGGCCGCTACGGGTTCACGCATGAAGATAACTTGCAAATTTAACCAAAAGACAAGTTCATTACAATACTGCTCGGGACATTTAACCATAATTATATTTTCAATTTGTCTATCAAACTTGAAAACAACCCTCGATAACGTTTCACGCAGCGGAGTATGCCCTTTAGCACCAAGCCCTTGCAACGAAGCAGACTTTGACCTCAGGAGCTATCAAGTATACTTCAGCGCCTAAGCTTGGCCGCAGGGGCGTCACTGCAATCACTGCCACATGAGCTTGCAAACCGCGATATGACCGATTGTAACTGGTGTGTACGCAGCGACTTAAGGCCACAGTCGCTGCGATGATTGCGATGATTTACCTGGCACGATCCTTCTAGTGGACGCACAGAATTTGTATAACTTTTCAAAATTCTCAGTGTCAGGATGGCCCTGCGCCATTAAAAAACTTAAATAGAAGCGAGACTTACAAAGCTTTACGAACGTTCGCGAGCCATTTTTGACTGGCAAGCTTGCGCGACAGGGTGAATAGCTTTGTGCGGCCCCTCATAATAAAATAAAACGCACAACGGCCCTAATAAAAGGTAGGTTCTAACAAAACAGAAGAATATAAAGGCCTTCCACACTTTCTAACGGCGTCGATTTCCCGCTTGTATACTAATTGTTTTAGCTATTTTAAGCCTTCCTACGGTGAGCGATCATACCACCATACCTAAAGGATGGCAACGGCATATTATACGGTGTTTGCTTGCTGGTAGATGGCAGTACATGTGTTCTGCTCCGGATCAGGTATATTATAAATACACGGCTTCATATAAACATTCTGCTTCATATTTGTAGCATGACATGAAACATTGATCGTAATGCAACCTCCATCCAAGGTACGCTCATGTTAATGCTAATTTGTGCTTTCTACTTGCTACGTTCAATCAGTGGCAGGACATTCGGTAGCTCGAGAAAAAATGACAGAAAAATGAAAGCTTGCGACACGGCAAGCGATGATAAAAGAAAGGAGGTTTCTCATGTTGCACTAAGTGGCACGTAGAGGTGCTACAGCCCCCCCCCCCTTTTTTTTTTTCATCCTTAGAGGAGAGCAGGTTGCGTCACAATGAAAAAGAACCAAAAAGGGAAGTATAGAGCATCAACGTATACGACTGCATAAATTTCCTTGACAGAAGTGACATGATTAACGTCCGAACTACTTGGCCACGAAAGCAAAATGAGTAGCTGGACGAATCGATGAATAAAAAGGAAAAACAAACAAAACAGCGCAGTTCCTAAATGATAGATGGCAGCATTTCGTCCTGCCATGCCGGCCCTCTTTGTGCTGCGTGTCTCGTGTCTCGTACGTCTTTCTTTTGTAATCTGCGTTCGGGGATGTGCAAGCGCGAAAGCAGCAAGAAGCAATGGTGAGGCACAAAATTAAGTGGCCAAACAGATTTCACAAGGTGTGTCTGAGATGAATCTATGCCATGGATCATCCTTCATCGTCTGCGTCCGCCAATGGTTCATTTCGGTCGAAACGCCCCTCCTACGTACGCTTTATATGGAGCAAAATACGTTGCGAATTTAGCGATCATTTCCCCACAGTAACATTATATTACGCAAGATCTGCACCTCGTGGAGCTTGGACTTGAAATGGTAGCCGTGCGCGCATCTAGGTAAACCAGGATCGTCACGCAAAACATGCCTCACTGACGGCGTAAGGCTTTGGTGAACAGTTAAAATTAAATTTTGTGGGCCGGACCGCGATCTGATCATGATGCATGCTGTAGTGGGCAACGTTACTAGACTAGGTTCAGTTTTCAAACTCCTGTGACTGCGTGGACCCGCCGCCCATCCTCGCATCTCGTGGCGCTGCTGTCGCACTCTGCTCGGTCAGCACGGCGCGCACGGGGCGGCGATGTCCTGTCCGCGGCTGTGTATATTGCGGTGTGTATGCATGCGTGTTTTGCTGGAGCCCCGGTGCTTTTTGCGACACTCTTGTGCGCGTTGAATGCCGAGTGCATTTTGAGTAGTTTACGGCCCACATCTTGAAATTTTATTTGGTGACGTGAATGCATTTTTATGCCCGGTTCCTGCAGCGAGAACCTGCCTTGTGTGTGCAAGTAAATTCGGCTCGCAAGCGAGCAAAGCTCACGTAAATTTTAACATTGCACTTGTGAATTTGGTGCTCTAAAAAGGATAGTACTATAATAGTTCTTTATAGTTTAATTTTTTTTGATCGCAAGATGAAGTGCTGAGAGTGTGTATAGATCGAGAGAAGCTGGCTTTTATTTATTCCTACTGTTTTAAAGGTGCACTGATAAGCTTTCTGACAGCTACAACTGCTGATTAGTAGCAACTGTTTGTACTAATTAACTGATTGTTTAATTACATGAATAATAAATAAAATTCAAGGAGCACTTAGTTATCCCTACGTGGATGAATGCAAAGTCATTGCCACCACCAAAGGTCGAGGGGTCGACTCCCACCAAAGATCGTACGTTCGAGTGCCATAATTATCTATATTAGGCGAAAGCTTTAGATCTCTATCTCTCAAGGTCGCGCTGTGAAATACAGAAAATATCACGTGATTCAAGGAAGGCCAGAAGCGAACCCAAGCATGTCTAGCCGTGTATAAGAGATTATTCATGATTAGCAAAGTTAATTAATGATTGATTAGTTATTCGACTAAAGTAGATTAAGGTTGATTAAGGTGCATGTAGGAGTATTAAGGTGAATTAGGGTGGACTAAGGTGAATTGAAGGATGATTAAGATGAATTACAGAAGGCTGTAAACAAGGCTTTCGCGTTCGTGTCTCTAACGTGATAGCTAAGGACGCCTGGGACTTTATTAATTAACTTCGCCTCAGTTAACACCAAAGTTAGTGGCTTCCACTCCTACCAATGGTCGTGGATCCGAATATCTTAATGAACTGTATCGTAATTAAATATGTGCCCTAATTTACTCTACCTTATTTAATGACGATTTAATTAACTTACCTTAATTACCACAAAACGCCGTGGATTCCACTCCTACCAAAGGTTGTGGGTTCGATTGCCTCAGTTTACTACACCTTACATATTGGACCTTAATTAACTTCGCCCCAAGTGGGCATAGGACCAGCGTTGGCAGCGTTGTGCGTAATCGGCACGTTTTTGCAATGCAGGCGCTATTATCGCTAGCCCTTGCTTGGCTCTCGTCGGCTCCTGAATTCCGGACCGGCCTTGTCTCACCGTAGCCGAGCTTCGAATACAACCAAGGCTCGTCACGATAATTTCATATTTCATGGCCTACCTGACTCGAGAGAAACCTGGCAACAGACAGAAGAAAAACTAACCTCAGCACTTAAAAGCAGCTCTTGGCTCTTTTCCCAGCAATTCAATTCAGTGAGCCCACCGGCTTGGCACTTACCAAACTAACAAATGTCGCCCGATAATTGCTAAATTTACGAACTACAAATCCAAAGAATCAGTACTTTCATCACGCACGCATTTAAGACCTAGCAACATCGCAGTTAATGAGAAATTTTCACCCGCAACTCGACTTGCCCGTAAAAAACTAATTGAGTTTGCTAAATAACAACCTTACTCGCCACAGTTTAAACTCAGCTACAAAAAACTGCTACTAAACAATAAATGCTACATGCACCATTCTAACACGAATAGTATTCAGGAGATGCCAGGACGCAACGTCGGCCTCAACCATGTTTCGGCTGCCTCGCAACACGTTCCTACTTAGGGACACCTGAGGGGCGGTGAGTGCGCAAAATAACCAAGTCAACATCCTTTATACTAACATTTGAAGTGTTCTGAACAACCGTGACTCATTATCATCCGCAATTGGCGCGTGTTCAGCCAATATAAGATCTTTAACTGAAACGTGGCTCTCGAATGACATTAATGACTCAGAACTGTTTGATGATAGCAAACAATTCACGATATACCGCTGTGACCGAACAAAGCGCTGTGGTGGCGGCATACTTCTTGCCCTTTCGAAACGCATCCCATCGTCACCCCTTCACATTAGCACCAATCTGGAATCAGTGTGGGCTACAGTAACTCTGAACCATCAAAATGTAATTTTAGGCGTTCCTTATCGTCCACCTTCCTCATCACCCGCATTTACCAATGAATTGCATGATGTGATTAGTTCCATTACGACAAAGTTTCCTTCTACACCTCTTTTTCTTACTTGGTTGCTTCAATTTTTATGTAGTTTGGAACAGCTATATACCTAACTTATTATTACCTTCTCCTGATTCAAAAGATTTCTTGGGTATTTGTACTGCATTTTCGTTCACTGAATTAGTCACACAAGCCACGAGATTAACGTTGAATTCCGCAAACATTATCGATTTGATCCTAACCAATCGTCCCGATTATGCCTCTGCCATCCAGTACTTACCCGGTATTGGTGACCGTTTATTACTAACTATTCACTTTAATACTCCGTTTCTGAAACTTCAGAAGAGTACAAAAAGTAATTAGAGACTGTAAGAGAGCTAACTTTGAAGCAATAAATAATTATCTGAGTCAATTTCTTAACATATTCTTGAGTGATTTTGAAAATCGTAGCGTGCAGTCAAACTGCAATATGTTTTCGGCAGAGCTAAATCACTTAATCAATGAACACATCCCAATCCGTACTACAACATGAAACCCGCGCGCGCCTTGGTACAATAATTATTTAAAGCGACTATTAAAAAAAAAAGACGACTGTATCGTTCTGCGAAGCACTCACCCACTGACTGACGTTGGAAAGCCTACACATTAGCATCTAACGCATGTGTAGCCGCACTCAAATACGCTAAAGAAACATTCTTATCAACCGCATTACCATCTATGCTGATAACTAACGTAAAAAAAATGCCGCGTCATACATCCACCTTCCGATGATTCTATCACTCTTGACAATTTCTCTGGTAACCATGTTCCAAAAAAAAAAAAAACCTATGCGCAACTCTCCTGAATAATAACTTTGTTAAAAATTTCTCGTGCACAGCTGAAATTGAACTACCTGTCTGGAACGACTATACCTTCTTTACTATGCCTCCAGTGACTATTGAAGTTCCCGGAGTTATTCGACTAATAGATTCACTGAATATACATTCGTCACCCGGCTTTGATAACATCAGTGCTAAATTTCTGAAAAACACCTGCTCTTATAGTTCCATTATATTAACCAAAATATTTCAACAATCACTCAACAAATCTGCTGTTCCGTCAGAATGGAAAAGAGGAAAAATAATTCCTTTGCATAAATGTGGCAGTAAAACATCGCCGACAAATTATCGCCCGATATCATTAACCAGTACCTGCTGCAAACTGCTGGAACATATTATTTTTACTAAACTTACGAATTTTCTTGAATATAACTCATTTTTTTCGCCATCACAACATGGTTTTCGACAATTATTTTCATGTGAATCACGAATATTAATATTTACTCATAAACTACACCAAATATTTGACCATTCTTCACTTGCTGATTGCATCTTTTTAGACTTTTCGAAAGCCTTTGACAAGGTGTGTCATAAACTTTTACCTTTTAAATTAAGCAAATTAAACCTCGGCCATAACGTTCTAAAATGGATTGAGTCATTTCTCGTTAACCGTTCTCAGTTTGTAACAGCTAATGGTCATGACTCCTCATAGGGACGTCCAGTCTGGTGTACCACAAGGCTCCGTCCTGGGACCTCTATTATGCCTCATCTATATTATTGACTTACTTTCAGCAATAACTTCTGACGTACATTTATTTGCAGACGACTGTGTAATCCTGAGAGAAATAACTAATGAACACGACATCACCCTGCTTCAGGCCGATCTTAATAACGTCAGCAAATGGTGCCGATTGTAGCGAATGGAACTCAACATTAAAAAATTCAAATTTCTGAGAGTATCCCGATCTAACGATAACCTGCCTGTGTACTACTTGAATAACGTTGCTTTAGAATCGTCAAGTTCATATAAGTACTTAAGCCTGCATATAACATCTAAATTAACGTGGAATAATCACATCGGATATATAATTAACCAAGCCAACCGCTTGCTGGGATACTTACGCCATATCTTTTCTCGTGCTCCCTCTCCTTTAAAATTACTGCTTTATGAAACCCTGTTATGGCCAAAATTAGAATACGCTGCAGCTATATGGGACCCTTTCTGCGAAAACCTAATACATTTCCTTGAACTAATCCAAAACAACGCCACTCGTTTTATTCTTTGGAACTACAACCATGCATGGTGCGAGTGTATTTTCAATGAAACCGAATCTGGGTCTTCAACCGCTAGCAACGCGTCGAAGAATTTCGCGCCTTTCATTTTTTCATAAGCTGTATCACCACCCTACACTTGATCCAAAATTCATGTCGCGACCATATTACTTATCTCACCATACTGATCATCAGCATAAAGTTCGAATTGGTGCATGCAACACGACATATTTTTTACACTCATTTTTGCCACGTACGCCAAAAGATTGGAATGAACTTCCTTCTGATATCTTTTTCATTAATAACAATAATTTTCGAAAAGCAGTAGCTAACACTGTATAATAGCAAACATTTGTACGAACTAGTGTTGGTGTTTTCCTTTGTCTTATTTAATGTTACTTTTATATGTCACGTTCTATTACTGTCTTTGTCATACTTTCATATTTATCAGCTAACAGTGCATAATTAGCAAATATTGTGTATAAGCTCGTAATTTATTTCCTGCATATTTGTTGTACAATCCACTCCCATCTCTAATGCCGAAAGGCCCTGAAGGTAAATAAAAAAATAAAAATAAATAAACACACATTAACAATCGTGGGTTCGACTTCCCCTAATGGCCGTGGGCTCGAGTGTCTTAATTAACTTTATCTTAATTACCAGTACTTTAACTAACTTCGCCTTAAACCAATCTGTGTTGATTAACTTTTGCTTAACTTTACCTTAATTGATGTCACATGCCTCAATTGGCTGCCTTCGGCTCCCTTGACTTATTCGACCATCGTGTGGTCACGTCAACGTCGCCTACGCCAGATTCTCTGCCTCATGAGCCATGTAATGCGTTCACATTAATAATTATTACTACTAATCAGCAATAGCTCATTACATTTAACAATCAGCTACTTACAGCTACTCATCAGCAACAGCTGATTACTGGAGCTCAGCGGACGGCCAGGCCTCCCCTGGACGAGCCCTGGGCGGGCCCTGCACTAAGGACTCCAACAGCGCACTCTGGGGGAGCGCAGCAGCATTTTCACACCTAAGTATAAAGTTATTGAATCAATCTGCTAAACGCGAAGCTATACAAACATTAAAAATGCATCGGTGAAAACACTTGTTGAGTTTGTAAGTTGCGAAGTCGGAGGACCCGAGCACCTTCGCCAACGCAGAGATACACCCGTTTAGAGCTACTGCTGCACTCCCGCCCTTTGGCGGCAATATAGCGATATACGGCGCCTACGGAGAGTTCAAGAACTGGACCTAGTCTAGTAACGTTGGTAGTGCGGGACTGCACGTTAATTTAGACCCCCTGGTGTTTTACAGCGAAGCTGCATATGGCTAGCCGATTCGTCCGTCCGTTGCCTGTACGCTGAAAACTCATCCGGCGCAACCCCATGCGCATGCGCAAAAAGCGAGAAAGAGATGCGCGTGATTGGGTGCACCAGTAGTGACGTCGTTGATTTCCGTCGCAGCCGAGCGCGCGCGCAGCAGTTTCTCTCCGGTGCCGAAATGGGTAGGCCACGCATCATACGTCGTACCCCTGAGGAGCAGGCAGCTTTAGATCATCAACGCCACGAGCACAACTGGGAACGAGCTCGTCTACCCCGTGCCGATGCTGCAGCCCGGGCACAATAACAGGCTTGTACAGCCGAGTGCAAGCAGCAACTGCGTACCGAGGATCCGGCAGCCTACCAAGCCGTCGTTAATGAACCGTCTGGATTCACCCAGTGATAAACAATGGGGCGGGACGTTTCAGCTTCACTGGTAAACTATCTGCACGGAGTGCTTGGGCGGTGATTATTTTAACGTGCACCATCTACCGTCCGCTTCTATCGGAATGCGGCCGCGCTCGACCCCGTGACCTGAAGCACAGCAGCGCAACGCCATCGCTACTGCTCTGCCGCGGCGGGTGCTTCTAGGTAACAAAGTCTGATGGTTCCCTGAAGGTTTAATAAATTAGGATAAAGTGTGCCAACATGAGTCAAATTCTTTTTGCTTGAGACACCCTGGCCATGGCCATGATAATGCCGGAAGACATAAAGCATTAGAACACTGCCATGACATTCTTTTGACTCAGCATGCGGGATTGCTCACTTGCTAATGACTCAAACTTATGAGAGCATTTGGAGACCGTTTTTCCTGATTTTAATTAGACAAACGTCTGCGTTTTCTGCGATAACTATGTAGCGTTCCTACTTAAAGGACACAGTAAACGTAAAGCATTGCTGTGGAACTGGCGTCCATCTTGTCTACATTTTATTCTCACTTCCTTCTTCTCTTCTCCTGAACCCAGACTCCTGCGCTTCTTCATCTTCTATTCCAAGGCTCATACCGCTTCACCCTTCCAGGTTTCTTTTGCTAACCCCTCCTGGGGTAATACTTGAAAACGTTTCCAATCGAAGCACATTCAACTGAGCCACGTTCGCCAATGTACCACACAGTCTTCAATATTCCTTTCTGAGTGGCCGTCTTTGTCACAGAGTAAGGACCATAAAATTTGGCATTGGATTCTCTTACTCCTTTCCTAACTAGAATGAGGTCGGTGACTTGAATGTCTGGAATATCTGAGCAATGTCTCTTGTCAAAATTTTTTTTTCATTCGTTTACGGTACCTCTCCTCCTGCGATTTCTGTTTCCTTTCCTCGACGATCTGGAGATTTTCTAACAGCCCAAGTTCACGGTCCGCCTGAAGAATAGGGGTTTCTCCTGAAGAAGCGAATTGCGGGCTGCATCCCAAGCCGCTGGTGTAGGAGCGATTGTGATGTCTTACAGCTGCTTCTAAAGAGCATTTCCAACCACCAGGGAAACTATCGTACATCCTGATGTATTGTTTAACATCTTGTATAGCACGCTCTGCAAGCCCATTCGCTGCGGGATGGTATGGCGCACAGAACTGGATTGATATATTATGGTCTCGAGCCCATCTTGCTAGCTTTTCGCTCTTGAACGCTGGACCGTTGTCACATACAATTGTCTTGGTTGTCCTAAACATATCCCGTTCGAGAAGGGCGATGACACTATTCGCATCTTCTTTTCCTGCCCGTGCCGCGACCATCCTGGTGCATTCATCTATGGCCAGAAGAAAAGCTTGCGTTTTTCGGACTCCTTCTCGTTTCTTATTTAGCTCGGCGAAATCCAGGTGTATAACTTCAAAAGGCACGTTTGAGTGGCAAGGTATTATCATGGCGTCCGTAGGTTGCTTATATTTCACTTTGTTGATTTGACAAATGTGGCATGAACGAACGTATCGATTGACGTCGTCTTTCATGTGAGGCCACGGAAATCTCTTGACTAGCTTGTTGTAGGTGCGCCAAAATCCGTCGTGTCCTCCAGATTCTGGGCTATCGTGGTACAAATAAAGCACCCTGGAAACCAGCGTTGGCGGGACTTGATAGCGACCTTCCCTAAAAATCAATTGTTCAGTGCCTTCCCACAATTTAATTTCATTGATTTCTGCCGATTGTTCGTTGTTGGCCTGTATCATCAGTCTAGACAATGCATCTGCATCAGTCAAAAGGGGTCCAGGTCTGTGGGAGATGGTGAAATCGAACTGCTGCAAATAGTTCACCCATCTGGCGATACGTCCCTTAGGTTGGGTCATATTCAAGAGATGAGTGAGGGCTTGGTGATCGGTGAACAAAGTAAACTTCGCACCTTCTAGGTACGTACGGAAGTACTGAATTGCTTTGAGGACTGCAAGAGCTTCCTTTTCAGTAGTGGTGTAGTTGACTTCAGGTGGCTTGAGGGTGTAGCTGTAGTAACCTACTACGTGTCGCTTTTCTCGGCCGGATGCTTCTGGACATTTCTGGTACAAGACTGCACCTGTCCCATACTGTGAGGCGTCGGTATTCAGTTCAAAGGGTAAAGTGAAATCTGGTATGCGTAGAATAGGGTCAGCAGATATTCTGTGCACCAGATCACGGTAGACTCTCTCACATTCCTCATTCCACTCAAATGGAACTTCTTTCTGTGTTAGGCGCGTGAGGCATCTTGTTTTGATGGCAAAGTCTTTTATGAAGGGCCTGAAATGTCCTGCTAATCCCAAAAATACACGCAATGAGTGTACGTCATATGGTTTTACCAGTTGGGAAATCCTCTCGACGGACTCTTGTTTCGTGCTTTTGGTAGTCCCATCAAAGACTCTTCCAAGAAACACCACTTTTCTTTGAAAGAACGCACTTTTCTTAAAATTAACCTTGAGGTGTGCCAAGCTCAAGGCATTTAATACCTGGGACAGGTGTGCCTGATGCTCCGTCTCTGTTTTGGAGAAGACGATAATATCGTCTATGTACACGTTACAAAAGACACCTAGGAAAGGCTTCAGGACTTCGTTCATAATCTTCTGGAACCATGCTGGTGAGTTTTTCCAGCCGAAAGGAAGCCGGTTATACTCGTACAGGTCGAAGGGCGTGATAAAAGCAGTGTACATTTTTGTTTCTTCGGTTAGCGGGATCTGCCAGAAACCTTTGCACAAGTCAATACGTGAAAAACATCGGCAACCACCTGTCTCATCTATAATCGTGTCTATCTTCGGCATGGGAAATGGTATAAGTTCTGTCTGTCGGTTGAGAACCCTGTAATCTGTGCACAGTCTGAAAGTTCCATCTTCTTTCGGCGCAATAGTTATGGGAGAGGCGAAGGGTGACACCGAAGGCCGGATTATATTGGCGTCTAGCATCTCCTGCAATTCCTTCTTCAACCATATCTTGCGCTCTCTTGACATGTTGTAAGGTGATTTTCGGATGACGGTCTTGTCGGTGAGTTCGAAAGGCACCTTGTGTGACGTCATCGCCGGTGGATAGCTTCCTATGAATACTAGTTCAGGATAGGTCGTTGCAATATCCTCCGCGCAATTGACAACTCGCAGGTTATCCTTTCTATCCGGCTGTGTCTCTTGCCTTGATAGTCCTTCCACTAAAACCGCATCGTCCCAGTATACGTTGATTTTTAGTTTCTTTATATCTGGTCTGGATAGCAGAAAGTCATACGTCACCCCCTCAATCACCAGTACTTCACTCGCTATTTCATGACCTTGGAACTCGATGTTTACTGAGGCCCACTGATTATGCATTGTCACTTTTCCATCGTAGCCTTGCACCCGTAGTACTCTTCCACTATGCAGGTGACTTGCATCTACCAGCTTGGCATTTATTATAGACACAGAAGCACCGCTGTCAACCAAAGCCATCATGTGTCTGTTTCCCACTTTCACAGGGATGTGAAGTAGGCTAGAGCAAGTTAAATAAACAGTCTCAGTTGTGGTCATCGGGTCGGACTGACCACCCTTGTTTATCAGTTTTTTGTCGTCGGAGCCTCTTCAGCGTCCGAAAGTAGGGGAACAGGGTCGCTGTCGATGTTATGCACCCGACCTCTGGGAGCGCGCCAACCCAAGCTCTCTGTGCCGCCTGCAAGGCGGCGCGGTTCTCGCTGATTACGGCTTGACCAATCCGTGCCGGACCGTGTGAAGTGACCGCTTGAGCTAGCGTTTATATTTTCTTCTGAAGTAAATGATATGTCGTGAAGGCACTCCAGGAGCCCGTCCATAGTTTTAGGTGACCGTAGTTGCACTTGCTTCAGGACTTGCGCGTGCAGTCCGTGCATTATTAGTGCTACTACGGCAGACGGAGGAAGCATAGGCTCGGCCAGCTTTAAAAGGCGGCATTTGTCAAAGAAATACTCTACGAGGGAGCCTTGCTTGAATTTGAAATTAAGCGCGGCGTCCCACCTTTGCACTGGGTTGCTTCGGAATGTCATCAAGAATTTTTCTTTCCACTGATTCCAAGAGTTGCCAGCCTCTTCAATAATGTGCAAATCATACCACTTCCGTGCAACACCGCTTAAGTAACTACGCATGTTAGTAATCTTGTCCTCATTAGAGTGCCAGTTGTTCTTTCCAGCGGCATATTCATAGAATTCAAGCCAACCTTCTGGACTTGATGACATGCCGTCGAATGCATCAGGTTCTACAAATTTAGTCACTGGCTTTTCAGCGTTTAAAGAGCTTATAAACCCAGACTCCTGCGCTTCTTCATCTTCTATTCCAAGGCTCATACCGCTTCAAACTATACAAATATGTAGACGTTTTTATTGTCTCAGTAGCAAGCAGGCGGGAAAAAATTATACGTGTAGACGCTCACGGCAATTCAATGAAGTGGAAGGCGAACGAAAAAAAAAAGCACACAACGCAGCGTTGTCGACGAGTATACTGCAGCAAAGGGCTAACGTTTTCCTAAAAGAGGTGTTAGCGGACACTGAGCTAGATAGGTGCATGTGTGTGTGCTTTTTTGATGAACTCCAGATGAGAGTAAACGCACTGCCATGTTCTTTTTTTTTTCGCGTTTGTCTTGGCTGCTGTTTAATCATGTTAGATAAATATGTGTGCGCAACGGGGTTTTATAGGTCGATGTCTATGCAGCAGCACCTTTTATGCTCGGTGCTGAGTGGGTTGTATAAGGCAGTTGAAGGTTTTACTATGTTCAAAGCTTATTACCGACATTAAGGCCGAAAAAGAAAACAGCCGAAAACCGCTTCAATTTTCACAAGCACGCGAGGAAGGAAGTTTAGCTTCTTAATAGCCATGGTACTGCAATTTTAATATCCAGTGACCGTGGCACAGAATTTTAATACCCATTTTTCATAGCGTGTTCTCGCAATCTAAGATGTGCGTATTTAATGCCGTCATGTAAGGGGTGCGTTTTATTTCCTACGCTGCCATGCATTCCCTTCGGTGGAAATGGAACGCGAGAGTTGTAAGCTTTTTTTTTTCGTTATGCAGAGCCTATTGCAATAAAAAGTTCTTTCCTTGTTTTAATTTTTGTGCGTCCTCCAGTAGTGGCAGACTATCTGGTGGCTCGTAGGCACCCCGAATTATTCCTGTCGTTAAAAAAAAGGCCGCCGAGCAGTTACATAGTACTTATCATTCAAGTTCTGTACTATTTGCTGATGCAAGTTCATTTTAGTTCTCCTTAAACAAATCAATTCATTTCTTAAGCAGCACTAAACTTTCACACTTATCCAACATGGTTACAGAGATGTAGGTTGAAATGCATATCAGTCAGCAATCGTATCATTCGTTACCCCGATGTGTTGTCATCTGGGAGGAATTTTAGTGACATGTTTTAAGCCGTGACATAATTTTTTTGGTGTGGAGGGGAGGGGAGGGCAAGAGTCCTTTCTGAATTTTACAAAACAAATTCAGGCACGACCCATTCTTTCAAGATGTTTGTTTTCGGTTATGCGATTAGCATCCGAGTCGTGGGGAACATTAATTTGGCGGTGGGACATTCGTTATTGAAATGATCTGTAAAGATTCGTTCAATATTTAATGTTTTACACAATTGTTTTCTTATCGCGTGATCCTTTTTGAAGCTCAGTAGAGAGAACTGAAAAAGCCACCGCCGAGAAGCGTCATGTGTGAGCCGTGTACTGCAGCGGGGTTCCTCTCTGCCTCTGGTCGCGCTGCTCCACCAAGCGGCGCGCGCGTAGTCTCGCAGATTGCACCGGTGACGCGCCGGTGGCTGCTAGCGCTGATAATTAATCCTTCCTTGCCAAGCCCGTGCTAGCGCCCGAACGGATAAAGCTTCGGGCTCTTGCACTCGTGGAGCCAGGTTCGATACCTGCAAGTACCGGAGTTCTTTTTTTCTCCGTGTCTGTATTTTAACTAGAAATACCGCCGTAGTGAAGAGCCCAGAAACACGATAGGAACCGCGAAGTGGGGCAAGTAGGCTAAGAGTGACGATCGTATTTTAAGTATTCTGCTTATTGGTGGGCGGTCAGCGTAGATCTGTCAGCTGAGGGCGAAGGAGTGATATTGGCGGGTGCTGTTTTGAATGACGTGTTGCCCGAATAACTATCACCACGACGAAGGCGAAGGAAGACAAACAACAGGACACTCGTGCATTTGATCGGGAACCAGCGGACCGACGCTCGCAGTGCAATTGATAACTTTAACGGTGACACAAAACGATTGCTGAGTTAAATTTTCGGAAGTATATTTTCCTTCATTTTTTATTCACTATTCTAACGATTGTTATGTTAGTTGATGTTAGTTGAAGATTTTATAAATTCAGCGATTTTTGTAATCTCTTATGTCTCACTAGCAAGTGTTGACGCTCATAGTTTCATATATCTTTTGTGATTTGTTTAAAATATTATTTGCTAAAAAGAGCTTGAAAACCATCTGCTTCTTAGATGATCTCCCGTAGTGGATATAAGTGCAGTCGCTTATACAATAAATTCGCCCTTCCACATAACTTATTTGTTATCAGTCCTGAAAATTGATTTTCAGATTGTCATTTTAAATCTAATCTCTCCGGTATGCCTGCCATTTCCCCATAGTGGGTCTTAGCCATATTTTTTATTGGATCGCAACCACAACAACGGCAGCATAGCTTCAAAAGCATGAACGGCACCAGTCGAGCAGCGCTCTCTGTCGCGTCCCACGGCAGAGGACCATGCTCGACTGGGAGCTTTTCTACGCGACGCCGTCCTGCTTGACCAGGCAACCAAGTGATCCCACTTGTCTCATATGCGAGAGTGGATTCGCCACATTTAACTGCTCGTAGTGCTTTGTTCCTTCTATAGGTGATTGTTTTTTTTTCTTTTGAAAGCCCCTGTATGCCGGTCTCGGTTGCCGGCCAGGGCTCGCCCTGGTCGGCTAGACGTCCCACTGAGTCAGTGCCCCTGTGATGTTTTCTTCGGAATGGAGTGAATACATTGCCCGTTGCGCTCGTTCACCCAGATAGGGGAACTATTTAGTTGAGCAAGTCCGACATTTTTCACGCATGGTATAACCGAACATTCTCTTGACATGAGGTGAGACCATTTGACAAGACTGACATGCTGTGTAAGTCTTCTAATGTCCAGTGCCTCAATAATTTGCTTGACTGCACGGGATCCACAGCACCGCGGTTCGCGCTTTCGTGCCTCCTCATTTCGCGTGCGTGAAGGGCATACCCACAGATATCACTCCTGAGGCCTTCTCAAAGATGCTCTCTGCGCCTGGTGTTGTTTCTGTCTACAGATGCAATAGGTCAGTGGGTAATTATTGTGTTCAAACTGAGAGCGTTGTTGTCTCATTCGCCAATTTAACGCGCCCGTCTGAACTGAAGGCATTGCCATAATTATTGTTCCGTGTGGAGACCTTGATACCAAGAACACTGGATTGTCAAAACTGCTAGATATATGGGCACAGTGCTGATGCCTGCAGATATTCAGTGAGATGCTGTAATTGTGGTGGCTCTCACTACACATCAGACGGCGACGTAGATGCTCCAAGGTGTTGCTTTTGCGATGCCTTTCATAGTGCTACGGACAGTAACTGCCCCGCGCTGTGTAGTGAGATGCAAGTGCATGCTTGAGAGGGTGGAGAAACGCCATTGTTCCCTTGCGAAGCAATAGCATCAATTAAAGCGCGTGAAGTCGGTTACGCAACCGCTGCATCCCATCAGTGCACATCTCTGGACGCTACAGTTTCGGCCGCAGTAGCCGCAGCTATTGACAAGGCGATCCCAATAGTTATGGAGCGAGTTTTTACGCCTTTGCCGAAGGTATATCCGAGATGCTAATCTTCCAAATTCAACAGCCTCCTGCCTGCCATCGCACTCTGCTGCTGCTGCCCCCGCTTCAACTAGTATTCCTGCGCAACATTCAAACAAATCAAGCTTTGAGAGCCAGGCAGAGGCTGAAAGGGAAAATATTGGCATCCACCGGAACTGTAGCACGAAGCTACAAAAAAAAAACCATACGGAGTTCTCGAAAAGAAAGCCTCACAATTGAAGAAAAATTCGTCCTGGTCGGGGACACAAACCTGGGACCAACACCTTCCCGGGGCGGTGGCCATACCATCTGAGCTAACCAGGACACTAGCTGATCGCAGAATGAGGGCAAATTAATCGACAACTTGAGGCACTGGGACACTTAATATGGCAAATCACTTCTGCGGAAGCCCGCAAGGTGGAGCTAACTACATGAAAGGGAAGAAATTTGGCATCCACCCGAATTGTAGCACAAAACTGCAAAGGAAACCCATACCTCTTTCTCAGAAAGAAAACCTCGCAGTTGAAGAAAAATTCGCCCTGGTCCGCGACTCGAACCCGGTACGGAGGCCCGCAGAACCCGTTTGCTATATTGTCACTATTGAACATGAGTTTTCAAACTACGAAATTTTAGGATTAGATTGTTTATTGCCTGGTTGCACTGCGTCTACAGTGGTTAATGCGTACTTCCCGAACGGAGTCAAGCGCACTGGTCACCTGGACTCAGTCTCCTGAATCTGCTAAAATGCAATACTTCTGGCAGATTTTAATTCTCATCACACTCCTTGAAGAATGAAAACGAATGTTCGTGGAAAGAGATTGTGCGATTGGGTGCATAATAGCGACTTTTGATGTTACAATTCATGTTGAATTAATTTTCTACGTGGGCGATTCTCATCTGCATGAAACCTGACTTTCTCTTCCGCTCAGATGTCTATTTCTTCTTGGGACACCTTTGGCAATGTAACATATAGCGATCACGCACCCATCACATATGAAATTTTGCTTTAAGGTCGGGCTCCTATCGTACGGCAAAGACGGCTCATTAATTATAAAACTTTTAAATCATCTATAAATTCACTTTGGTGGAATTAGGTATGTGCACGGGATTATAGTGGAATGAAACCAGGGTGGAAAAGTGTCTAACATAGTCATTCACCGAGAAGATGGATGGACTATAAATTCTATGCAGCTTTGTTTAAACGAACCGCGGCAATAGCTAAAGATGAACAAAAGAGAAACGGGCTGCATTCATTTTTGTCAAAGCCAAAAGAACATTCGCACTTCTGAGGTTATTACGAAGCAAAAAATATTTTAAATAGTCCGTGCGGTCACATTCTGCTGTTCTACTTTTCAAAGATGCAGTGGATTCGCTAGATGTTATCGCGAAGGGGCTTAAAGCACGCTTTTGTTCGCAAGTGTCCTTCACCTAGGAGGTTTAAAAGTTCGACGTCGGAGTTTGTAGGAGTTATCATGGCGGAATTATCCGATGTCGTAACTGCACAACAATCGGCTCCTGGACCAGGCCGTATTACAAATGTCGTGACTAAACTATTGTTTTACTCTTTCCCCAATGAACTTTTGAATATACTTGTGAATATAGAACTGTTCCCTATATAATACGTGGATTCCGAAATCTTGGGAAATTGCGAAAATCGTGCTTTTAATTAAAAATCGAAGCTTCAGATATGTCTTGGACAACATTCGACCAATTTCCCTTACATCTAATCTCGTCACAAAAGAAATTTACTACTCGCCATGTCAGCTTTGCGAAATTGGGTGTCCAGCGAGGCTGTTGAAATCTACCACTACAACAGCTGGGCTGCTTTATGCAATGCTTTATAGCTTTGAAGTAATGGTAGTAATGGGAACAAAGGCAATTTTGGCAACACGCCGCCGCTGGTCGTATTGCCGTTTCTTTTCCCTTTGCGGCTCCTCGTATTCGCGTTGCTCCTCGGGAGTCCTAACTATGCGTTGCCTACCGATATCGCTGCTGCAACAACAATGAAACCAGTTGCTAGGCTGGTTCTTTTCTATATGAAGGGCTAGTGGCGTCACTAGCACGTCGTTAGCTGCTTTCGCCGCGGCAGCTTGCGCAAGAGTAATCTTTACCGGAAAACGTTTGCGAGGAGCGCTACGTGCTTCGCATTGTTATCAGGAGCGCCTTGTTTTTATGCTTGCTTTGTGCGTTTTCTTTATTGAAACGAATCATGCGCTGTATGTTGTATGCGTGATACTAAAGCATGTAGTCACTTTTTGCTTCAAGCGCTGAAGGTTTTTTTTTTATTGCTGAAGGTTTCTTTGTTTTCTTTTTTATGAGCACGCACCATGAAAAATCCCAACCAACTAAAGACTAAAAGCTATGCTGTGGGAAATGAAAAAAAAATAATCCATGCCCCGTTCGATGAATTTACTTCGTCTCGCGGTATTTTGTGCTCGAGACAAATATGATTTAGGCCTCAATGTTCCATATGGCCAGCACACGTTGATGTAGAAAGCCACCTTCGACTCTAAAAACCATCAGAAGATGTCTCAGCATTAGCAACTTCAGATATTGCAAAAGCTTGTGACACTAGATTTATAGATTAGCAAGCTGTGCTGTTCCAGGCTATAGAGATAGTGGTCTGGATACTAGAGTTCCTTTCTGGTACACAATTCTTTTGTTTAAAAGATGGGGTGGTATCGGGTAGTTCTCTATCCGCTTTTGTTTAATATTTTGTGATCTTCGGTCCCAGTTCATCAGGATGTGCAACTATATCTCTATGCTGATGACACTGCATTTTTCTCTTCATCGCAGGATATCATTACGTCATGCCACATTTTACAATCCTATGTATTTGAACTAAATCCCTGGCTTGACGGACTGTCTTTGTTCCTTAACGTCAAGAAATGCCTGTTATTTGTGTTTCCATTGCCCGTTTTTATTTCTCTTCATTATTGAAATGAGCCGATACTGCAAGCTGCAGCTGTTCGAGCGCTTTTTCGCTACCTGAGGGCAACGGACTTGAGTGCCCGGCTATAGACATCCTACACTTAAGTTCTCTCTCTTCCTCTTTCACTCCCCATTCCCCTCCCCACGTGTAGGGTAGCAAACTGGACTCAGTCTGGTTAACCTCCCTGCCTTTCCGTCTTCCCTTCTCTCTCTTTGAACTACTCAGGAATAAGATAGGATGGTAAGCTAAACTGGCAGCAGCAAATTGAAGCAAGTGCTAGTAAAGGAGAACGTGTAAATAAAAACACAGGTTTGCGTAGGGATGCGTTACTCATAATTTATAAACTTTACGTCAGCCCCCTCGCATTCGGCTGTGTTCTTTCTCTAGTATGTGCAGCATACAAGGTAAGACTTTTAATAAAACTGGAAAGGCAAGCGCTGGGTCTTGGTTTGGGCTGCCAAGTTTTCCGAATAACAATGTGCTTTATCTCGAGGCTGTAATTATTCCTCTTGAATCCAGAGTTAAGCAGCCTACTGTGCTGACTTACCGGAAACATTAAGATGCATTTATTTCCCGTTTGCAAACTATTCTCATCAATTCTCCTGATTAATTTTTCAGAACATGTTGGCGGCGTTATTGACAGCCAGAGTTTATATTGTTCAGGCGCGGTTATCAAAACTTCAAGTTCATCTACCGTGCCTGATTTCTCCAAAAACAAATTCGTTGACGATAGAGCAGATTTTTGATGATATTTTTTCCAAAAAACGCAAAACTTCTTCCAGCGCGCACACCTGAAGGTTTTCTTCAAGATCACTTCACTCAATTTCTGCCTCACTTGGTTATTTCTGCTGACACAACACGGCGTTTAGAGAAGGCCGGAGTTGGCATCTTTTCAAATCAGCTTAACTGGTCTTTTGCCCTTCGTCTTACTGATTACACCGTAATATTTCTTGCAGCCTTTCTGGCAATTATTCTGGCCATCAGGAAGTTCTGTCCACAGAAATCTAAAGTATTAATTGTTAAAGTTGCACTTTCGGTCTGTGCACATTTAACTTATATGAACAGACTCGATATTCAGTGGCTAAAAGGGCAAAATGGAAAGGCAGAATAATAAATGAGAAGTAGAAGCGCCACTTTTTCAAATCACTGTGTTGATAAGGGTGAACACTCACGTGATTATCGAGAGAAACATGGCGGTGAGGTGCGTAAAAAGAAGTAAATATGACATCGGTCTTGTTGAGCTCTAGATCTTGGGAAGGTGGGTGCAGTCAGAAGCTCATCAACTGTCGTGCTAAAGATCAAAGGAGCTATACTAGAGTTCAGATATATCTTGCCCTAAGGTGGCCCTGTGTATAATATGCACCCTTTGATTCTGGTGAAACGGGAAGCGCTTCGCTTTTGTTTGCGGCTTCCAAATTTGTAGCAAATCGCCGTTCTCAACGTGGAACCTGAATTGATTCTGAGAAATTGATCTGAATTGAGAGCCTGAGAAAGGCTCACAGTATTATGAAATAAAAATAAATAAATAAATAAATAAATAACAAATAAATAGAAATGAGATTTGAAATATCCTACCTCCAGACATTCATAAGACCATATGAATCTTCACTGAGACAATCCTTGTGGACCTTTATTAGTCAGCCAGCTCTATTTTTTCGAATGTCATGGCCCCCTCTTGAAATTCCACTAGTGTTTCTCACACGATCATTTCTGGACCAATAAATGTACATATTTATGATGCGATCACGGTAAGCATTGTTTCGGTTCTATTCTTACTTACTTATGATGACATATTTTCTACCAATAGAAAACAGCTCCTCTGGCATATTCCTAACGGCTTAATCCACGATCCTTTGAAGCAGGTTCGTAGAAACGTTCTTATAGCAGTTGATGCTTCACACATCGAGTTAAAGGCCAGATTTGACACCTTTTCATCTTCATTTAATGCTATTTTTTTCTGTTTGGCTCCCAAACACGATTCCAATATCTGTGACGTAATTCTTAGTTGTAACCTTGAGTAACCTACGCTCTTCCATGACAACCGCGGTTATAATCCCAGCTTATTGTCGTTGCGCTGCCCTCTGGCTGCTCTCGTTGAGTCGTGCATATTAAAGATATATACTCAGTTGCACCAAATCATTCGCATAGTTTATGTTTAGTACGCGTACCACGACACAAAGGTCTATTTTTGAACGAAGTGACAGATAGTTTGGCAGGGCCTGTGTTTTCTCTTCTTCCAACGGTGGATTATATCCCTTCGCTCAGGTTTCGAAAGTTCACCCTTTTGATGGCAAAATCAAGCCTTACATCGTCTCCCAAATTGCAGCACTTTCGAGTGAAAACGTTTGCAATGAAAAAAAAAATAAGATATGTAAGTTCGACGTTTCACTGACGAGTATGCTATGCCGAGTCCCATTCTTAAATTTATAGATGCACCGATCTGGTCCGGCGATTTCTCAATTGTGCCACTTTTGCAACGAATTTGAATCAGTAATTTAGTACTTACTGCACTGCCGGTGCTTCAGCTACCCCAGAAAAAAGACTGTGGAATTTACGCTACAACAGCTTGGTGTGCCATTGTACTCTCCTGTGTTGTGGTCTCTCGTAGCCTCTGCGCTGGGCGACACTACCACAGGGATGCAAGCAGCACCGTACAGAAATTCACTCGTGAGTCCCATCGAGTTCATTGTTAATCTGGTGTGCTATTTTTATTTATTAATTTTCAATACTGCTGCTCTCCTACGAGAGCGTGGCAGTTGGGCAGTACAATAATTCAGCTGTACAGTGCAAGGAAATCAAAGTATAGGTTACAAAGAAAAACGACATTATACAAAAAAGACGACATCTTTTATATATTTTCATTATTGTTCATCTAAAATGGCAGTGAAGAAATATCTCTCTGTTTTACTGGTATACATCTATTTATCACTATTGCATATTTCTAAATTCATACTTTTTATACATTCATGAAGTTCGCCCTAATCTTTACCAGTACTAGTGAATTGGTAATTGCCACTGCCTTTAAAGTCGTCGTCGTCGTCATCTTAGTGGTGAATCTCGAGGCCTAATATTGTTAGGCTGTGGGCCTGGCTCGAGAACGTTTACTGGACGGAGGCAACCTAGCGCTTTTTGCTGTCGCTCATCCCGGAGTTGTTGTTCCAGCGTTCCGATCCCTGGCTTCGAATGGTCTTCATGTGGACGCCTAACGCATAGTCCTTACCAGGAGGTTTTATTAGAAGGCTTTACCTGGAGGCCTAACCCGGAGGGCTGAATAAGAGTCCTATACAGGGGGCCTCATTTGGAGCCTTTATCATTCCAACAAGGTGAAGTACGGTACCAGTGCTAGAAACTAGAAATGCCGTCACGAGCCCAGATTATGCAATTTACTTCGCAATTACTTTGCTAACCAAAATGAGAGCACTGCTCTCTGAAATAAGGAGAACATGCTACATATTTTGGCGTCATTCATCGTACCTACCCGTCTACAAAGGATTCTCACACAACATAACCGCGCTGTGAGGCGCCTCAGCAAAGCCGTTCGCCGGCCTGCCTACTATGACATTCACGTTGCTTCCAGGCAGTACAAAATATAATCGCAACAAAGAAGGCTGGTCATATTTTATTTTATAGCACATTTACTGCCAGTATGCCATGCTCGCCATACGAAATCCATGCGCTGCGCTCCACAAGTGCTGCAAGAGGCAGCATTTCATGCGTGTTGCATCATTAGCATCATGGACGCCCGCGACTAATTTACCGCTGGCACGTTAGCCTCATGTGCTTCGTTGTGACGTAAAAATAGTTAGAGAAAGTTGAGCACCACAATGTGCGTGCGGTTGTGCGTGATTTTGCTTATGACGTGCCCTAATGAAATTCGCCACCAGTATGCTATAAGTTATTAGGTTCGTTAGGGTACGTTACCGTGACCAGCAGTTTGGCGGCAAGTGTGTTACATTAACACAGCACGACAGCAAAACGTGTGGTTGCGCGACCGGCAGCCAGTGCTCGGTGTTTGTAATGCTCGGCCGCACTTGGCAGGCATGCATGCGCGTCTTTAGTTTCATGGTTGTTGGCTTCTCCGCATTAAGCGAACTTGTCGGGAGAAACCCGCTTCTGGGTGCAGGGTATCTGTGAATAGCAAGGAAATATTTTCGTCCGTGTATCCGCGAACGTTGCCACGGTGGTGGTATATATATAAATATGCATGTGCGCTACAAGAATGCAACCAACTTATGACAGTGAAGCAAAAGCACACTGCTCTCTTGAGCATCTAAGAGTGTTTTTTTTTTTACTCTGAGCTAAGCTCACCAATTACCAATAAGTAATTAACCAACATTTAAAGTATAGCTTTGAATGCAAAATATTCAATGGATAAGTTGTTGGACCTTTTCAGAAACATCCAAATAATTTGGTTTTCGCGATGGTACCTGCTATGGTTTTAATTTTTCTGGGCTGCAAAAGAAACCTCGACAAATTTGAAAAAAAATATACTATCACGTAAGTGGGCGCCTTCACGCTGTGCTCTCGAGCATGCTACCAACAAATAGTCGATGCTGCGTGCCGACAGAACACATGAATAGGCCGCAGGAAACACAGACAGATTGAAGATAGTGGTCTTAGCCATGGACGTCTTCGTTTCCAGTTTTGTTTGTTGAAGCAATGAAGCAAATGAAGCGATATGATATAAGATAAATAGCACGCGCCCATTCTTAAAGCTCTGTCAGCGTCTTTTCTTCAGCGATTGCATAAAGGGTGAGCAGGTTTTTTGACGGCCCATAACGATGCATAGGAGACGATGCATGTTGCCACCGCCTATGATTTTCGCTTGTAGATGCAGAATGGATCATTCGCTGACTGGTAGCATGTTCGAGGTCACTAATGTCGCTGCGCGCAAGCGCCTAGTCACGTGGCAGTTTTTTTCGAAACGCGCGCGCTTTCTTTGGAACCCGGTAAAAGCAAAGCCATAGCAGCTTCTTAACTGGAAGAAATTGTTCTGTAGTACTCTGCCTTGAATGAAAGCGTAAAGTTCTTGTTTTTGATGCTGTTGGGGCACTACAAAAAGAAACTTGGTAAGTAATGGAGGAAAGTTTTTAATAGGACTCTTATTTTTCAAGAAAAACTGGAAACAGGACGTCTTATAGGTTGAGTAGCCCAAGCTGCTTCCCGTAGCATGTTTGTCTTACCCTCAGGAAACACACGTGCGTACGTGGCTACGTGTGTTTCTATCGACTGACTCCTTCTTACCTGTGTTTTCTATGAATTAAACCACACTTTAAATCATTTTTCTTGCTCTTTTATACTCGCATTATTAGTGGGAGCTTTTCGATATGTTTACCTGGCCCATCTTATGTTAAGTGGGCACGCGCACTACAGTAAGCTTCGCAGTAATCAAGGTAACATAACCACTGTAGCACCATCTCCACGACCAGACTGCATCCTGAGTGTCCAGGCGATGTGCCTGCTAATGCCTAATATTTACCTCTAAGGCTTTTTTAGGTCTTAACACCACCTCTTCCACAAGCAGGTGCCAAAGGTGGCTTTTCGATTGCTTTCTGAGGAATCGAGCACCAACGCTTCGGACATATTGACATCAAGAGTTATAATAAATACAGCTTTCATTTCGCGCTACCAGGTTTCACAACTTTCTCGCTACATTACTGACGCCCTCTCCTATTTGTTGCCTACAGAGTGGGTCCATAGCAGGCGTACAAAGCAGGCCTACAGAGCACGCCATTATAGCTTCTGGTGATGCGCATTGCCTCCACTCGACGGCGTCCCCCGTCTTAGAGGAGGAACTTGGGCTCACCTAGTCTGATGAATGACAAAAAACAAAAACAAAAAGAAAAAACATAGAAATCCTAACTTAAACTTCTGCACCAAAATGTGCCTTCAAGGGTCTGTGTTTACTCAGCGGAATTTATAAGTACGCCCGTATGAACGTTTGTGATGTGTTTCTAGTCTTCATCTTCCGGCTTTTCAGTATACTTCCCAATCTCCTTCCTTCTCTACTTATGTTTGCTGAAAAGCCTTCCTGCTTTCTGGTGCCGCCGTATATAGAATAAAAAAGAACGCCTTTCATTGATGTGAGGGGATTGGAAACGAGAAATGCAATATTGCTCGGCATTTCATTTCGAGTCAAAACGAGCGTGGCAGTCACAGAAAAAGCACACGCTTGGCCCTAAACAGAGACGGAAAGCGCGGGCTCATTTCATTCGCCGGCGTGCCCATACAGGAATCCTTGCTGTAATGATGCATTTGGACGACGTCAAGAGAGAGCTAGAACGCTGCTGATGTGATTTCCGAGCTCCTATTTTCTTCTTTTGACGCTGCAGTCGAATGAAAAGAGCTCGCAGATGGTGGCAGATTGTAGGCCTGCTTCCTGGGATGAATACTGTTGAGGCTCTATGAGTAGCTGCGATATCCTTCACTGTGATATCGTCATTGAACAAAGAGCGCGCACACCATGACTAAAGATATGTAGCCCCGAAACCGAGGGCAGAACGCGCTGCAGACACAAAGGTTGTGCACAAATAATGGTAACGCTGTAAAAAGATATTCAGCATGGACACATTTAATAGCTCTTGTGAGTACAGTTCTCAAGATGCATATTAAAGGTGTTTTTTTTTTTTTGCTGACATCGGTGGCTCGGTAAACATTGTGTAGTAATTGCATTGTCTCTAGTATAGCATACGCATATTCAATTCACATCCAATTTCAGAATAGTTTCTTTTTTAATACCCATTTAGGCTTGTGTGGACGCTCGACTCTCTGGTGCCCGCTTATATTTTTTTCCCCTCGCATGGCTCTCGCATCTCCTGTAATTCGGCTTCCTCGCGAAGCTAAGCGCCACCGTCAGTCGGTGTAGTTACAGAATAGCACTAGAAATGGCGCGAGTGCTGCGCTGCTAACGCCACCTAACGGAGGGGTTACAGGGGCGCAAAAGGGAGTAGCCCCTGGCGTTTGACTTTTTGGCTTGGAGTCGGCAGAGTGCATGGATGATTGGTGCGCCTTCTGGCACGCTTCGCGGGATGGCCCTGCGAAAGGCTTCGGAGAGGGACGCGGGGATGGACGAACACGATCGTTCGAGGGCTTTACCGTTCGCGTGACTGCACATGTGAACGATTAGGCGTTGGTGCCCATCGTGGGGGGCTAACATAGTCACCCGATTTCCTGTCGCGGTGAGCCAGACTTCCTCGATTCATCAGAACCCATCGACATCTTCTATTTTCTACACATCTTCTAGAAACACCAAAAATCCAAGAACTTTATTGTTAAGTACGTGGATGACTTTCTGGTTGTCGTGCAGATTGGTCAAGGTGTTGGGAACGAGGTGGTAGTGCAAAGGACGTTAGCTGTTTTTAAGTAATGCGCTCAACGTCTGACCTTCACCCATGAGCTTAACAACGAGGTAGCTATACAGTTCGTGGATGTTCGGTTTTTCTTCAGCGACTCGTGCGTTTGTTATATGTACCAGCCAAGGTCGAAAAAAAAGCGCATACTGAATTTTGATTCGGCCCACTCCAAATTAGTAAACAGAGGGATCGCCAAGACATGCTTACGCGCTGTCCTGGACAAGTCCTGCTCACGCAAGGTTCATGAAAGTGTACATATACAGGCAGTTCGCCTGACAAAGGCAGGGTTCCCTAGGGAACTTGGGGTGTCCGTGGCTGAAGGCCTGACAAATGTGGTTAAAGCTGGTGATCAGGCGTTGACGATTCAGCGACAAGCTCACGAGCGGGCTAGGTGCGTGGCGCTGCCCTATATTCACCAACTGACACACCGCCTTAAAAAGGTGGCGGAGAAAGGCAATGTCCGAGTTGTGCTCACGGCATCGGATAAACTCGGGAAACTTTGCAAAGTTGTCAGTGGCGCCACATGCAGAAAACCACCCTGCCGAATTGAACATGAACTGCCTTATGTGGAGTACAATACTAATGTGGTTTACAGAATTCCGATGTCATGTGCAAGTTGCTACATCGGCCAAACTGGCCGGTGTATCAACGTTCGTCTAATGGAGCACAAGCTGCTTGTCGAGGCACCATCGGGATCTGGGCACTTGGCGGCACATTGCAAGCGCTGTGGGAATGAATGCATGCCGCTCTTTTATTAGACTCCAGTGATTACTTCTAGCACAAATCAGAGAGAGCGTGCAATACTGGAGGCCTTCCTTATTCATCTGGAAAAACAGTCCTGCGTCAGCAAAGCTAACGTATCCTTGACGGCAAAAGAAATCAAATTCTTGCACAATAAGGTGCCATTGCGCACGCGCTTCAGGGATTGATCTTATAGCACGCGTCTTTTTCCATATATATTTGTGTCCTCCTGAGAATAAAGCCCGTTGATGTCTAGCATTCGGTGTGTCTTTTTTCATGTTCCTGTCCCCGTCCTTTTTTTACGCGCTAGTGCAATGTCCCCTTATACAAATAACCACCAACTAGCCCAGCTTTCTGCCTTAAATGCATCACAAGTTCGGATGGCTAGATTGGCGTATGAAAGGCGCGATAAATGTCCTTTCAATTGTTTGCACTACTGCGTTATTGTTCCTGTCTCCCACGAGCACAGGCTGTATTATAAGCCATACCCTATAGCTACTGCTATTGGGAGGTTCAAGAAGACGAGCCAACCGAAGTGGTGGCTCGATACCCGCCGTTTCAAGAACTCAGTCGAAAACAATAAGCCCATTGCTTCAGCTATTTTGCCGAATCATAACATTGCTTGAGTTACTGGTTATTCAGTTGGCGTTATTCATATTGAGGATGTGTGTTTTTTTTAAAACTGATTTGAAGAGTTATCAATGAAAGCGTGGAACAAATATTTGATTTTTTTTTACAGATATCATGATGTTTAGAACAGTCAATAGAAATCTAATGGTAAAGCAGTCGTACCTATCTTGCTTATGGATTGTATCTACAGTGATTTCCCTATCAATGCAGGAGATGCGATTTCTTTTCAGTTGTTTCCTTGCTGCGCGTTCCGCAATGGCCAGGACTTTTCAATTCTGACTGAAAATGCAAGCCACTGGGGGGTATAACTAAACGCTCCTACCGTAGACCTTACGACAGTTTTTTTCCCCTTTAATTATTCATATTTGTGAAACGATGTGTATTGAATTCGACATTTGAAGCCATCTATTTGTTAAGGATTCGCATTGAATCATTATCATAATTTGACTCTTCAAACAACCCTAATTTTTAAAATTTATTAATATCGCGTTTTTGAGCCGCTTGTTCTGATTGAGAGGCGGCCATAGGGTAAAGTCAGGCGCTGGCCATGACATGACCGCAGGGTATATAAGATACCCTGCGCAGATTGCGACTATGCATACATCGGCGAATCCGGCAACTTCAAACAGAGACTGAGACAGCATCAGAAAGATGTCGAAAAGAAGCGTACAGTGTCGAATGCCCTTGCCGAGCACGTGGATGCAACGGGCCATGATATCGACTGGGATCGCTCAAGAATTATCGGCCAAGAAAGAAACCAAAAATCGCGTCTGTATCTGGAGTCACTGGAGATACAAAAAACACGTCACACGCTTAATCGAAATGAGGGAACCCTCCCACCGTCATACACGCGCTGCTTACGTCACGTTCTAAAGTATTCATAAGCTTCCTTGAACCTTCCGTCATCCCATTGTGAACAAGGCTTCCGTAGCGAAGACGAAACGTCTTTTAGATTTTTTCATTTTTTAGCACTTCTATGTTGGTCGGTGTCCTTGGTTTTACTTCTTCAAGGACAAGGACTGAGTGTAAGAGAATCCATGTACCGCCCACTGTTTTCATGCTTATTGAGCAACCTCACTGGCGGCGCACACAGAAATTATTATGAAATTTATCTCTTGCACTGTAAGTAAAAACGTTGTGGCGTGATGTGACGCCAACCCACCCTTCGCCATCTTGCGCAGTCGTGACTCCCTGTGCTGATAAGCGCAGTAGTGCACAACGCATGCAGTTTATTCGGCGGTGCTTTGAAGTGCTTTGCTTGTATTTGTGGGAACGCACTCGATTCAGACAAACCAAACGTGGGATAAAAATGCAACAAAAGCTTCGGCGGGTTTCAGAGCTTTTTTTTTGAATTTCGCGATGACGAATGCGACGAGTGCGACATCCACCACAACTACCGGAACTGCCACCAGCAGCACCAACGGTGTAAAATTGAGTGACAAAAACTAATACAAAACAGCTATCGTTGTAGAAAGGGGGAAAAATGCAGGTTCTTGGCAAGGAGCACCAAAAAGGCCCCCTAAAGAGGTGCTCTAATGCCTCTCGGTGGCGGTTTCTTTAGTTCGCTTTCTTTTCGTCATCGCCAGTGCGCTTGGCGGTAATCTCCAAGCCGAAAGCGCCAGTGTTATAAACATTCTCAATGAAACACAACGCTGCGCGCCATGCCCGCCATACAGGGCAAGTCATGCCGTAACGTGCTGCAGCTCTTTCTTTCTTTTTTTTTCTTCTCTTTCTTTCTTTCTTTCTTTCTTTCTTTCTTTCTTTCTTTCTTTCGCGTTTTATTTCGCCAATCCAGCTGCGACCACACAGCGTTGTTTGTTTCGCGAAAACCTGGAGGTGACAGGTTTCATCCTCGATAGACGCGCTTATATCCCTCCAGATACACAACTAATGATGAAAGCGTGCAAAAGGCAGAAATCTACGGCTGGGCATAGAGAGCTGTATAAAGCCGCATTTGAGGCCTGAAAGCTTTTGGCGACACTTTTGAAAACGCGGTTAACTGCTATGATGCCGTTAAATATATCGTTTCTTCTCTCTTTGCCTCTCGAAACACAAACGGGACACCACATGTAGGGCGCAAGATTCATCGCTGATAGTCTTCCTACGCTTGACAAAAGCGAGAGAACTTGTGAATTAAACGAAGCGCTCTTCTCGTCAAAGGGCTTCACGCACCCGGACGGTACTTGAAACACGGCCGCGGGGCCGTGTTCTGGCCGAGTGCGTTTTCGTGTGCCGCGCAGCATTCACAAAGTAACGACCGGCTGCGCGAATTTCTCGACATTAGCCGGGCGTAGCGCAATGCGAATGCGTACTGGAACCCTGCGTTGCCTCGTCGTCTTGCGCTCGACACAAACTTCCCGAGTCCCCGGTCGGTTGTTTCGTTGGTGCCAGAGGGCAAAAACAAACAAACAGGAACGCACTTGCCTATAGGCTTTATTAGAGTATCCCGGACTAAATCATCAAAAGTAACAATAAATGGAGCAAACAAAAGAACAAACATCGGGAGCTTTCCACGAGAAATCAAGCGCAAGCATAAGCACACCGCACTCTGAAGCGCACTACGTGTAAGCGCGCTATGCCTCCCGAAAATCCAGGAAGAGGCGCTGGCCTGACTTTAGCAACTCTATGTACTGAGTGCAGCGAGGTCTTACGGCACCGGGGGTAATGTATTTTCGTCGGGTGCAAAACGGTGCCGACGAGTTGCGTTCTTCGAGGGCGCTTAGACTGACTCAAAGAAAGACAATGGAAAGGTTAGAAACATACCCCAGAACTTTCTTTTCTCCGGAAGACGTGTGACTGCTGCTGTAGGGAATGAGAAACAGCAAAGAACCAAAGACATAAGGAGAAAAGACTGGCCGTGGTGCACATTCAAAAACTGGAGCATGGCTATACGCACCCATACACGAAGGTACGTACGCCCAGGGAACGTCTGCCTATACCCGGAGGTGCCCCTGGGGATATCACTGGCTCTCCCACTGAGCGCGCCGCTGGGTGTTTATGCCTTGGCGACAGGCTTTCACTGGGTACACAGCGAAACAAAAGCCGGTCCCTGTTTCCACCCATTCGAAGCGGCCCCAGGCGCGTCGCTTCACGCGCATGTTCTGCCAGATTGGATTCAATCGAAGGTTCAACCTTCAGGAGCACAATTTCTTCAGCCTGCTGTTCACTCATCTCCATACACTACGCGCCGCAGCAAAACTCGGAGGGCCCGAAAACAAAGCTGAAAGTGATGTTTGCAGGCAGACTCTACATAATCGAACAATCCTGCGCAATAGAAGGAAGAAAGAAGTCGAAATTAACGTTTTCATTCTACAGCACATTCGATGGACGCAAGGGCGCTTAAAAGAGTTTTGCAACTGTGCCTGTAAACCTGTATGCTTTTTTTGGGGGGAGCGTGCAGTTGCCTGCACAATTTCCCTCAAAACTCGTAACTATATGTATGCTAGGCTAGCTTCTATAAGTTACTTTAGAAAAACATTCTTATTGATTCGCGGCTGCCGTAGCTGTGTTATTCTTGAGGAGAATCCAACGGAAATGCTACATCGCCTTCTCCCTCTAAACATCACATTTGATCTGATAATAGAGCTGGTATATTTTTTTCTTCTGGTACTCATGAAAATGATAACGCGCATGTTCTCTAAACTAAAATAAAAACGCCATGCACTCGTGATAAGGAGAACTGTGTTTTTGTTGTAATTTACTGTTACCGCTTATAAGAGATATAAACATGTCACGTATGCAGGTGTGTGGGCACCTCAGGTTGCTGTCCTCTAATTTCAACTACGTAGAAAAATTAGGCGTTTAGACCATCTGTTGGACAAAACTTAATGTCACGTTACATCATACAGGGCGGCCTTTCCTACGCATAAACGTTTCGTAGGGTAGAAGTCTAGGCAAACACCCTGCAACGTAACGTGTTACATCACTGTCCAGTGTTTTAGGAATGACTGAACGGCACTTTAACTGATATGTCCGCCGTTGCTGAGGTACATCCAAGCAAAATTATGCCGACTGCATGGTTGCCTTATCGATGTCCTACCTTTTGTGCCCTTTCGCGCACCGTTTAAATTATTCATCTCCATGGCATTTGTGATAAGATAGCCATTTCAGATCTTAGAGTAACAGTGCAGCAAACGGAACGGATAGGAGTGCACACACGCACAGCGATGACTTGCAACCGCGTTTCTTCACGCCAAAAGGCAGAAATATATGCTTGTGCACGAAAGTGAAATTAAAACTTACTTCAATTTTGAGATTTTACTTGCCGTCCAGAACCATGATCTGATTATCAGGCACGCCGTAGTGGCGGACTCCGGAATAATTTCGATCCCTTGAGGTTGATTAACGAGTACCTAAATCTAACTTCACTGGCGTTTTTGAATTTCGCCCCATTGAAAGGAGGAAAGAACAAAGCTACAAGGACATTAAACAAACGTGTATTCGTTACTGAAGTCCACCTATTTGATCCTGCAGAAAGTGGCTTAAAGGGCCCCTAAACCTCCCAGAGGTCGAAATTTAGTTGCGGCGTTGCAGTTCTGCACTAGTCTGCAACGAAGACGTAGCCGCGAAAGTTTTTCGAAATGGCGCCGTAGCAGCGGAGTTACACGCGTTTGATGATCGAAACGCGGCTCGCGCTTGTTTCGCTCTTTCCTTCGATTCTCTCCGTTCATCGGCTGGTGTCCTCCACGCCCAGTGCTCCTCCAAATTTCACGGCATCACCAACGCGCTTTTCAATGTGCTGTACACTTGCGGTCACCGCGACTCCGTAATTCTGGGTTACCCGCTGCTGCTACCGTGCCCGCCCGTGTTCCTGCGAACCGTGCCGCTGTGAAGCTTGTGTTGCGCGCCTCGAGAAAGACTCGCCAATATAAAGGATCCGTACAGTGACATGCCGTGCGAAGCACCTTCGCTGGAGATGAACAGCCGCCGTCGCCGCTTTCCCCATGCAGATCGCGGCGACGATATGGGTTGGTACGCTGTGCTGTTTTCGCCCACTGGATGTTAGCCCGTTCCGCGATAATTGCATCACAATGCAGGTGCGCCTGCAGTCTATGCGTGGCGAGTACAAATGCCGAGGAGAACGTTTGCTGCAGGGAGGTGACAGAAGTTGCTAATGCAGTCATGGTTTCCTTGATAAAGGAAAGGACGACTGCATTACACGGCACCCATTTTTCCCCAGCATATGTCTGAATCCTGGTGTCCTTGAGGCGGCGTACTACGTTTTCCAGTAGCTCGGCATGCAAACAGAGAGTTACACAAGTGAGTAAAATATGCGTTCGTTACAAGGTTATCTCACTGAAACAGCTCCAATGCGCTCGAGTCATATATTGCGCAGGGCGTCATCATAAGGCAGCCGGTGTCGCGTCGTTTTAACGCGACAGCGTTAAGAGACCCCTGTCCCAGAAAATTGAGCGTCTAGCGTCGGACGTCGTTACGGTAAAAATGATTTCGATCCACGCATATATATACCCCGGCCCTCCACATGGCGCAAGGAACTTATTAAACTAATTGAATTCCTCAGGCTATAATACGTAGAAAAAATCGTAAAGTACGACTTACACCCGACTTACACCCAACCTAGAGGCATGATAACGTCAGATTGTAATTTGAATATACCAGAAAACACAATTCGATTACGCGAAAAGTCAAACAAACCCTTTTTCCAGCGTTTCAACCATCTATAGACCGGCCTCGGCATCCCCCATTTGCGCGCGCCGGCGCGCGAATATGTTGGAGGCCACGGAGTGGCGCGCCCATTTCCTTGCGAAACCTCCAGATGGCGCTTGCCTCCGCCGCATCACGGCCCACACAAGAGGCCGCGTTTTTACCAGAAAGTCCACCTTCGTGCATAGCGTTCGCCGCCAGCGTTTCTCAGCAAACATTACGGTTACATACGCTGAATTTCCTGGGAAGCGTGAGAAGCAGACCGGGATCTTTGAATGCTATCGCATTCCACTCTTAAAGACGAAGCCTAAGCGTCCTCCAAATTTGCGTTTTTTCACTCGGTGCTCTTGGAGCCAAGCACCGCACACGGATGCCTTCTATCCATCGCAAAACACTATCGGACTCTGTTTGCGCAGCTAATGGTTAAGAACACTAAGCATGACTGTGTTGGAGCACAAGCAATTTGAAACTTGCGTTGCGGGCCGCAGTTACCGATTCGCATGTGCGCACCAGCGAGCAACACGACGAGGAAGAGAAGGGACCTGCTAGCAGACTAACCGGAAGTCGACTAACGAATCGACAGCGTCTGCTCCTAGTGACATCACGACGAGCGCTGGGGATACCGGAAAGGCCCGGAAAGGAGCACAGGACTGCTATTTGAAATTTTGGCCCACCTGCTTTAGGCATCGTTGATTATGACAGCATTCTGAACTCGATGCGCGTGTTTACTTGAAGTTGTTAAAGAAATATCGGAGAAGGTTTGCGGCCCTTTAATACGAACGTGTCAAAGTGGTGAGCTGGGAGAAAAGTTTAACCACAGACTCGTCCACCATCAACAACCAATCATCTATAAACAACTGCGTGTGAGATTATACAGAGTGCCGCAGCTAATTTTAGCCAGAGTTTAAAGAGACGCAAATGCCACGTAGCTGGACAGAAGCAAGGTAATGTTGTTTTCTGTCGCTTGGAGATACTCAATTCTTTTTCATTCCGCTTCATTAGATAATTAGTATTAATTGCTTAACCAACTTCTCAAATATTATAAGTCGATGAAAAGTGTCAATGAGAAAATTGTAGAGCGACATGAAAAACTCCCGATACAGCTCTCTGTTGCTCAATACGAGCTACATAAAGTGTTTTTTCGAGCTCGAAAGAAGCCTGCAAATGCAAGCAAAGTGCCTCGAGCGGCCAGTCGCGCGGCACTTATTATAAGTGTTATTGGCGGTATAAATTGCAGTAAACATTTGCTTACTAATGAAATTAGCAAGCATCGAGCCAGGCGCGCGCAGAGCAAACATGAACAGAATTCACTCGATGACACACTTACTGTAACAACGCTCGCGTGAGTGCTAATAGAGTGGAGGGAATGCTGCTGCTGCCTGTCCCTTCAACGCGTCTCCGAAACTTGAGATAGCGCGACCTGCAGCGCTCGGTGCTTGCAAAGACAGCGCACATGCATCCGGCAGCCATCGCGGCTCATCGAAGCTTCACGCTGGCCGAAGATTACCCTCAAGACAGGGCGCGGGTGGCTCACGGCCAGGCTAGATGAGGAAAAGCGCGCTCACCTGCTGCCTCCCTAGCACGCGCTTCATTACGTTACCGCACGCTCCGCACGCTCCCCCCCCCCCCCCCTTGCGTGCGTTTTACCTCGGGACTTCCAACCATGGGCACGCATCAAGCCATCGGCTCGCCCTCTCATGCTTCCCCTCGCACCCGGAGCATACGCGTGCGAGACGCGATAGCACCTTATCGCACTTATATTTTATACGAAACGTCATGGCAACGGTGACGGTGCAAATTTGCTTAGAATGCATGTCCATATATTTCCTATCGCAATTAAAACATATCTGTATTGTCACAAAACTAGAATGGTAGCACGAAATTGCTCTTAAAAATAGAGAATACATACGCAAAAAAGAAGCAACCGAGGTCAGTTGCGTAGCCCGAAATTTCGTTCGGCGGGGCAGAGGAGGGAGGGGGGGAGGGAGGCGGCGGCGGCGGCCTACGTTGCAGCTCGGCCTCCTCCTTCTAGAATTTGTCTAGGGATCAAATACATGAATATTAACCACATTGCCATTGTTAAAGATTCTGCAAACGAATTGTTGAACGCTACACACTGTCAAGACAAGTAATATATGCATTTTTTCATAAATGAATATACTCGTATGTCCCAAAAATTGTGCCCGAAATAACTGATATCACTGCTTCCATGTTTTTTGTCGATTTAATAAGTAAAGAAAATATCACACGAACGTTAGAACTATATCACTTCAAAACAAGCAAAGCAGTGCATGCCACTGATAGGAAAAATGCAAACGCCATGAAATGAACAAGTTGAGGACAAATATTTTAATGAAGCTTTGTCTTTCAAGAACATTGTTTACATTCTTGTACACATGCAACGGCCAGGGAAAAATCTCAATGCCGCTGTCCTTTGTTCCAATGTATTGAGCAGGAGCAGTTGTTACCGGTCGTGTATTGTGAGTAATTGCACCGACATTATAGTCCAAACAGAGTGCAGATATAAAAAGCAGGAGCTCTGCGAAATATACGAGGGCGAGTCAAATGAAAGTGAGCAAACGTGAATATATGACAAACGGGCTACTTTACTTAAACGTAGTTTCCATGACCATTTAGACCTTTTTCCCACTGACTAACGTCTCGAGCTATTCCCGTCTCACAAATCTCCTTGGGTCGCTGCTTCAAAAAGTCTGTAACTCCCTCTTTCACGTCATCGTCCGACACGAATCTGGTTCCCTTGAGCTCTTTGTTCAATTGCCCCAAAATGTGGAAGTCGCAAAGCGACAGGTCTGTGCTGTATGGCGGATGATGCAGCGTTTCCCACTTTAACTTCGCCTGGTTTGTGTTAACCACATCAACGAACGTGGAGACACGCATTCTCGTGGAGCAAGATGACCCCATTCGTTGATTTTCCACGTCATTTGTTCTTGATTGCGACACGCCGCCGATCAGGCGTTTCACAATATTGCAAATGGTTGATAGGCTCTCCAGGTTTAGCGAATTCGATTACTAATGGCTGCTGACGATCCAAAACGTAGTCAATGGCACCTTTCCGGTGGAAATGACGGTCTTTGCTTTGTTTGGTGGCGGTGAAATTGAATGTTTCCACTGTAAGCTTTGCCGTCGTGTTTCAGGCTCGTAGTAGCGGCACCATAATTCGTCCCCAGTCACAATCGCAGACAAGACGTCGTCACCCTCATTGTGAGACCGGATCAGAAGAGTCAAGGCAGCGTCGAACCTCTCCGTCTTCTCGCGGTGGTGCAAAATCTTGGGCATCCGTTGCGCACACAAGAGCCGATAACCTGATGTTCATGAATTGTGGTGTGAACCGAACCGTGATTGATGTTCACACGCTCTGCCAGTTCATCGATGCATATCCTCCGTTCTTGTCTAATCAGCTCATCAACTTATGCAATTGTGTGGGGAATGATTGCACGGGGGCTTTGACCCGGTTTTGGATCGGCTTTGAAACTTTCACGTTCTTCTTTGAACCATTTTCTCCAACGTTTCACAGTGGCCAATGGAATGCAATGTTCAACGTACACGGCAGCCACACGGTGACTAATTTCCTTTTGGGAAACACCCTCAGCTGTCAAAAACCTCAAACCTCACGCACCACACTGTTCAACTTTTGGAGTGTCCATTAGAGCATCAAGGAACATTTATCCTCACACCTGCAGGTCACTTTTGTAAATGAGATGCCTGTGTGCTACGCGCATGCCTCGCAGACAATGAACCGAGCCATTACTGCGCGGGATTTGTTGGCTCAATTTCAGTTGACTCGCCCTCCTACATACCAAATGCGAAAATACAATGGAACATACAAATGCGAAGATACAGCTTTATAAAGGGCAATAAAAGTGTCACTGGAAACGAAGTTCATTGCACGAATACACAAACCCTCGCAACAAAATATTTAAATATACGTATAAGCTTCCAATAAATCTTCTTATCTAAGAGAAGGTCACTTTATATAATGCGTCAAACAAGGCAAATAAACATGACAAGCGTATCCGCCAACTGAAGCGTCTTGTGGCCAATTACTTTCCGCAAAAGAAGTAACAAAATCGAACTTTCACCATGCAACAATTCGCTGCTCCGCAACAATGTCTTCTTTTTTTTTCTTTTGCGGGACCGGGGCACCGAAATGAAAAACAAAATGCAAAGGAAGGCATGTTGGCCACAGTCTGATACCTACTTTGTGCACCTAATGTGGCTACTGAAGGAACATCGAAGAAAAACGTGCGACGCTTGGTCCGGAGAGAACCGTACGCACACTGCTCGTTGTCCTAGACTGGCGAGACAAGACTTTACGGAGAGGTTGCGCTTAAGCGAACGCATTGCAATCCGTCGAGTCACCACAGTGATGGCGGCAAGTGAACATAGTTATTTTTCTCGTGTGCTTGTCAGAGAGAGAGAGAGAGAAAATGATGCGTAGAAAGGCAGGGAGGTTAACCAGAGGCAGTTCCGGTTGGCTAGCATGCACGGAGGGAAGGGCGAAGGTGGATAAAGAGAGAAAGAGAGCGGAAGGGGGAGATAGTGAGAAATAGAGACGAGCACGAACAAACCGCGTACACTACAGAACGGTAGGGGCCGCGGATGTTCTGTGGGAGTACTGACCTAAAGCTTTGAGTTAGCAAGCGTCCAAAACTCTGGCAGGCGAAACTCCACTCGGCCAGAGAAAAACGAACGCGCATCGAAGTGTGCCGCGCGGTGGTCGGGGCAACACGAGAAGAACGCATGCGCTCTGGCTGGCTCTTGCAGCATTGTTGTGCCATTACCACAAGCCCGGATCCCGAATCTGCAAGATGCAGAATCTATCCTGCGAGCGCCACAATTCTCCCTTCACAAGTCAAGATGCTGCGCCTTCGTGCGGGAGAAGCCTCGGCGAAGCAGCGTGTTTAAACGTGTTCGCGTGTGCCCGACAGCCCGGCGCCGCACCTCCCTTGCCTGGAGGTCACCGCGCGCGCGAACTTTGAACCGGGTGGCCAGCGCGGTCGCTGGTTGGACCCCTCGGACGACCGTCGTGTGCTGGCTTTGTATTGGGCCGTTTGAGTGACAATGGGCCTCGGGGATTATAAAAGCAGTGACACGCCGCTCGAAAACAGGATCTGCCGACCCCACCGGGAGAGAGTATGGCTCCCGACTGGGGTGAGATGTGAAACGCGTTTTCGCCGGACGCCGTCGTGCGAGAACAGTCGCGTTTGTGTGAGCTCTCGGCCCCCAGTGCCGACCCGTTCATGTCCTGTATGATAACCTGTATATAATGTATAAAGTCCCTTTTGTTATTCTCATCGACGCCAGGCTCGGAGTCTTCGCTACCAAAGCTCTGTCACGAAACGGGTGACGAGCGCTACGGGACCACAAAGCCGTATTCGTGGTGCAGCGGTGCAAGTTCGTAACACTGGCGGCACCGGTTGGATGTCGTAACACTGGTGGCACCGGTTGGAAGTTCGTAACACTGGATGGCAGCTACGGGATTGACCGGCATCAGCTACCTCGGCGCGGTGAGTGCCTGAAGTTTACCTCAAACACCAGACTTTCTCTGACACAGGTTATAGTAGCTCAGGGATTGACTTGGTGTTGCATTGTGTTTAACCTTGTGTGTTTCAAGCCTAGTAAGAGTGTTTTGAAAACCAGGGGATGCTGAGAGGGTAAACAGGGCAGTGTGTGAAATACTTGCATATGTCTTACTAGTAGTGTTATAGTAGCGTACGGCAGGTATATTCAAAAAGGGTAAACAGCAGGAGGACAGTGTGAACGATGGAGAAGTACAAGGTGAAGGAACTTCTCGAAATTTGTGAGGAGTTGGGCATTGAGTTGGGCTCAACCAAAAGAAAGAATGCGATCCTTGAGGTCATGAGGACTGGGGACGTAACGGCTGAGGAAGCCGCTGAGGCCTTGGCGGGTATCAATGAACGTCGGGAAAGGGAGGAGAAGGAACGTTGCGAGCAGGAAAGGAGAGAACAGCAACGTCGCGAGGAGGAAAAGCAGGAAAGGAGAGACAAGGAACGCCGCGAGGAGGAAAAGCAGGAAAGGAGAGAAAAGGAACTTCGCGAGGAGGAAAAGGAGGAAAGGAGAGAGAGGGAGCGACGTGAGCACGAGCTTAAAATGAAAGAGTTGGAGATCCGAAATAACTCGCCGGCGCCTAGTCTCACTTCTAATGTTCCAAGAATACGCGATCAACTTCCACCCTTTGTCGTCGGAGAGGATATGGCCAAATACCTCGTGAAATTTGAGCACGTGTGCGAACGGAATAGCATTGAGCGATCCCTTTGGGCACAGAATCTGTTAGCGTTGCTTCCTGGGGAGGCATCAGACGTAATAACTTGCTTATCGAAAGAGGCGTTTGAGAGCTACAGTGATGTGAAGGAAGCGCTACTGCGGAAGTACAAATTGTCGCCCGAAGCTTTCCGGCAGAGGTTCCGGTATGCAAAAAAGGGTAAGGAGTCGAATGTTGACTTCGCGTTTCGTCTAAAAGCCGACCTGGTGGAATGGCTGAAGGGCGAAGAGGTTTACGACGACCGCGACAAAATTGTCGAATGCATCGCGTTGGAGCAGTTCTACCGTTGCATTGATGAGGATGTCCGGCTCTGGCTGCAAGATAGGCTAAAGGAGGTTAAGCTAAACAAGGCAGCAGAGTTAGCGGAAGAGTATTACACACGCCGCAGCTTGCACAGCAAGGCAGTGCGCATAGAAAAAGCAGATAGAAGAGATGGGTTTTACGGGAAGCCCGACGAACGGAAGGAAATCACGCGTCGCGAGTTTCGGGACGACGAGTCCCTTCCCAAAGAAACTGTAAGGGATGGACAGAATGCATCTCAGAATGATGACGATGGTCCGAAACAGCGAAACGAAATGACGCGTTCTTTTGAAAAACGGAGACCGTTAACCTGCTACAATTGCAAAAAGCAAGGGCACATCGCTGCAAGCTGCCCAGAGAGAATTGCTTTTGCAACGATACAGGAAACTCACAAAAACATACGTCTATTGGAGCCCTATGTGCAGGAAATTAAGGTAAACGGCAAGAAGTGCCGAGCACTGCGGGACTCTGCAGCAACTATGGACGTTGTTCACCCGTCTTTCGTCTCCTCGAGTGATTTTACTGGAGAGTGCGTTAGGATACGGCAAGTGGCCGAGAAGGAGAGTGTCTGTTTACCGATCGCAACGGTTATCATTGAAGGAGAGTTTGGGAAACTTAACACCGAAGCCGCTGTGTCAGCCGCCCTCCCGGAGCAATTTTCCTACCTCTTCTCAAATAGCTCGGAGCAGCTGCTGAGGGATCAGGGCAAATCATTCTTTGCCGACGTGGCGTACCTGGCCCCCACGCGATCCAAAGCGCGCCCGCTGTCGAGGGAACTTGACTTAGCGTCGGTGAGCGAAAGGCGCTGCGGCACACGGACCGATCACGGTAACTTGAGTGGCGAGCAGTCACGGGAGAGGCAGAGCTCGGAGGCTGGCCTAGGCGAGCGGGTCCTGGAGGTGAGTGGGAGTGACGCGTGCAGTGCTAGCCGCGATAGAGACGCGACGCCGCAATTAGGCGACGCGGGCTCCACACTCGCTCCGGTTTCCGCCAGCTGGCAGGAGCAGGCTGCAGTTGAAAGAGAAACTCGGATTCGCGAGCAACAGGAAGATTGTTCACTAGCCGATCTGAGGAAGAGCGTCAAACGGGGGGTGAAAAAAAAGGAGGTTTCATTTGGCAAGGAATCTGGCTTATTGTACCGCCGCTACACGGATAAGCAGGGTCGCAAATATAAGCAGCTTCGGATTCCGCGAAAATATCGCCGGGAAAAATGAATGACCTCATTTGCTTCCTCAGAAGTATGTTTTCGGTCCAAGCGATTTCAAGGGGACCATTCTATTTGTCATTATTATTGCTGATTATTAATTGTTTCTATTTTGTTATGTTGATGATTTGAAAACTGATTGTTTAAGCCTTGTGTGCTAGATCGTACACCTGCCTCTTGTTGCAGCGGGAGAAAAAAGGGGAAAACAATTTAGTTAGGTTGATTTGAATTATGGCCTTGTCTGGTGTTTGACGGGAGACAGAGGGCACTTGTTCGTGTTGGGTGTTGCCTTTTGCCGGTCGGTTTTGCAAGCTGCAGAACGACCAAGCGGGACCAGTGGCGAGAAGCAAGGTCTTAGGAACGACCCGAGCGGAGCTGGTCAAGGTGCCTTGGCGACGACGTGGTGAGCAGAGCTCCTGTCCTGGCGAGTCGGACCTGGGCACGTGAGGTTACCTGGCGTCCCGACACTGGACGTGAACTTGGACGAGCCTGACGAACGTGCGCGCCTGGCATCCGAGCCACGTGGAGGCAGCTCGTCTTCCCGGCGCCTTATCTGAGGGCGGGGATGCTGTTGTGCCATTACCACAAGCCCGGATCCCGAATCTGCAAGATGCAGAATCTATCCTGCGAGCGCCACAATTCTCCCTTCACAAGTCAAGATGCTGCGCCTTCGTGCGGGAGAAGCCTCGGCGAAGCAGCGTGTTTAAACGTGTTCGCGTGTGCCCGACAGCCCGGCGCCGCACCTCCCTTGCCTGGAGGTCACCGCGCGCGCGAACTTTGAACCGGGTGGCCAGCGCGGTCGCTGGTTGGACCCCTCGGACGACCGTCGTGTGCTGGCTTTGTATTGGGCCGTTTGAGTGACAATGGGCCTCGGGGATTATAAAAGCAGTGACACGCCGCTCGAAAACAGGATCTGCCGACCCCACCGGGAGAGAGTATCGCTCCCGACTGGGGTGAGATGTGAAACGCGTTTTCGCCGGACGCCGTCGTGCGAGAACAGTCGCGTTTGTGTGAGCTCTCGGCCCCCAGTGCCGACCCGTTCATGTCCTGTATGATAACCTGTATATAATGTATAAAGTCCCTTTTGTTATTCTCATCGACGCCAGGCTCGGAGTCTTCGCTACCAAAGCTCTGTCACGAAACGGGTGACGAGCGCTACGGGACCACAAAGCCGTATTCGTGGTGCAGCGGTGCAAGTTCGTAACACTGGCGGCACCGGTTGGATGTCGTAACAGCATGTGGGTAGCGAGAACAGGAAAATTGAAGAGGCTCAATGTGTCCTCGCGAACAAAAGTTAAAGTAGAAAAATAAGAACGTAGTTACCTTTGCTGGCTTTAGTGCCTTGACATGGATGCTTTGGCACAGGTGAGGGAAATGTTCATATTCTTTTCTGTGACATGACGGCACAAATGAGCCACCACAACGCTTCGTCTCATAGGACGTCGCTGCATGCTTTGTCAACTTGTTTGATAGTATGTTGATTTGGCTCGTCTCGCTGTATGGTCTGATGTACGACCTTAAAAAAGTTGATGCATCTTTGCCGTCAATTGTTTATAACAACATTAAACACACGAAGTTTCGGAATTGAAAATCTAAACCGCGACTTTGGAAATGTCAATGCACCTTTCGCATCAAATGCTTATGAGAACTTTATGCCCATAAAGTTTCAGAATTGAAATCTATGCGCTCCGTAGATTCCGCGGCCTCCGCGAGTTGACACGACGAGCCCGCTGGGGCTCCTACGTTATGTGACTCAAGGTGTCTGGGCGTTGCCACGACATGCCGCCCGAGTTTGCAATGTTCGCGCCGAAATGTTCTTTCAATAGTCAAAAAAATATTCTAGACAAAATCTAGAACGATTTCCTGAGCCGGGGGTTTTTTGATCGCCGGTGCATGACAGCACGAAAAAAAATTCGGGGGCGGTGCTGAAGCCCCATAAGCCCATAAGCCCCTTGCTTCGCACCGAAGCAAGGCAGATGCACTTCCGCTTTGTCTGCTTGTTCCCACGGTCGTGCGATCACGTGAATAGGTAGCGAAGCTATGCCATTTTCTACCGTGTTCCAGCGCGTGATCATGCTCTGCGATCCGCTTGTTCTGCCTGAGTATTCGTTTAGCACCGAATTATATCGCTAGTCATGTTACCTTGTGCACAGCGCGCAAAATCGTGCGCTGCGCGAACGAGACAACAGCTCGCGCGCGATGCCGTCGACGAAAGTGCGTAGCGCCAAAATAAAAAACGCGAGCAGCAAAAAAAAAACAAAAAAATATGAAGGCGGGGCCTGTGACGTATGCGTCACGCGATCCTCGAGGTCCGGTATGGGAGAACGCAGGGAAGGCATTTTTCTTGCGTAGGCTAGATGGGGTAAGTGGAGAGAGCGTCTTGCTTGGCAGTGGAGCCCGCCTGCTGACATCATGGGTTCGCGGCACAGAAATATTTCTATCTCGGCTATTAATGAGCCGATTTGAAATTTGTTTGCGGTAGAACGCTCCCTAGAAAACACGTAACAAGTTTCAGCGTTTAACTAAGACTTGCTATGGGGCCTGGTGACGGGCCCATTAATGTAAGAAGAACCGTTATTTTTCCTTCATCAACAAAGCATCAGTGACTCCAATCTTTTTAAGAATGCACTAATCAACATAAACTAATGTATGGAGGCAAATGTCATAATTACGTACTTATTCGTGAACATTGTCTGCTTGGTAAAGTGTACTCTTTCTGTATTTTCATATTATGTTAGTCTCTGTTTTGGTTGTTATGATTGCATTACTAGTTGTTTCATATTGCTGTTGTTGCCTGCACTCCGAATTCCCAGAACTAATCCTGTAGTTTTTGCTCTTGGAATGTATTCTCGCCCCTCCCCTCCGCAATGTACCACTATGTACCTTGAGGGTATCACAAATAAATAAATAAATAAATAAATAAATAAATAAATAAATAAATAAATGTAGCAACAGTGCAAAAATGTGAAAAAACCTTGCCGACTCTGAAAACATATATACGTACGTTTTCACGGTTAAATTTCTAAAACACGTTTTCAATACTTGCACATCATTTAGATCCACCATTTCTCTTAAGTGCCCGTTAAAGTGTGTAAAGAAAAACGCTCGAGATCGTGCTTAACAAACTGGACGGTCGATCTCCCTTTGACGATTGTAAAGGTACTATATGATTCTGGTACGGACAAGCTTCGGCACTTAAGGCCCTGAATGCACAGCTCAGATACTGAAGGATTTGCGAATTGTGCGACCAACTTTGAAAGTTGCAGCACGTAGCATCGCGTTAAGAATTTTTCTCTTGATTTTTTTTTATTTGTTTCTTCTAGCACCTTTTATTCTCTTTAATCCTTTGCCCAGCACAGGGTAGCCAGCCGGTACTTACACTGGCTAACTTTCCTTTCTTTCCCGCTCTTCTCTCTCCTCCTCATTATGTGTCTGTAGAATAAAAGATCACATCCAGTCGATGCGAAAAAAAAAAAAGCAATAGTTTGCGGTATATATGCTTTCGTTGTCGACATAATGCCATGCCAACTCGTGTGTGAGCTGCCGCGTCACAGACCCAGCAGTCTGTGACGCAGGATTGCCGTACCGCGTATTTCCGTGACGTCATCCAGTTACACCGGTGCAAGTGCTAATCTCTGAAATATTAGCAGCGTCACAGAGATGGGCAAATCTGTCTGCTTAACATCCGTTTTCAACTCGATTTGAACGATGCACTGCCACACAAAGAAAGTAGTTCAACACGATAACTTTCGAGGGCTGTTTACTTATTTTTAAGATATCGATCGTGAGTGCAAAAGTTTGACGTACCACGGTTGCCACTGGAATATAAACCCGGTAAGCGTAGGCCCCGCTAAGCAACGGACAGGGTCCAATTTTGGTCTTCCTGCCGGCATCTAGAAATGGCAGCTTTTTGGTTACCAACTTCAAGACAGAGCCGTAATAGAGTAAACGCGTTCATCAAGTCAAGTGAAAGTTCGCTTTCACTTGACTTCGCCGAGGTTTCAACGTATTTTCGTTTATAATTCCGTGTAATGCAATGAGAACTGCTCAGAACAAATTACTATTTACTTCGAGAGAAGAGGAGACCAGAAAGTTTCTCTTGCGGCCTCGTCGCAGCGAGTCATCTAAGGAATGGGATATCGGGGACCTAGACAGCGATTTATTATAGGTAGGTTCAGCTAGAGTAAGCATATAGGCTAAGACGCTGTGAATTTTGAAGAAAACTGGAAATAAAATAAAATAAGCCGACTAAAAGGCACAGGAAAAAAGCAGTTTACAGTCACTTTAGCGTGCGCTATAGAGTCACTCAATAAATTACTTGACATTCTCATTCGAATGCGTTGTTATTTCCTATTACTTGTTTTCTTCGACCAAAGTTCGTGGATTCGAGTGCCTAACTCCATCTTTACTAACTGTGCCTGAATTAACTTTGCCTTAATTAACGCCAAAGTTCGTGGGTTCGGCTCCCACCGGTAGTCGTGGGTTCGAGTGGCTTTATTAACATCAGTGGTCGAGGGTTCGATGCTCACTAATGGTTGTGGGTTCGAGTGCCTTAATAAACTCTGCCTTAATTAAACCAGAGGGCGTGAGTACGACTACCACCAATGGTTGCGGGTTCGTCTATTAATGGCGGCCATTGAATTTTGGTCCCAGCAAAGGTCGTGGGTTCGACTCCCACCAAAGGTCGTTGGCTCTAGTACCTTAATTACCTCTGCTTTAATTAACTTCGCCCTAATTAACACCAAAGGTAGTGGGTTCACCCTCCACCAATGGTGCTGGATTTAACCATCAGTGGTGCCTCCATCAATTTTGGTGCCATTAAAATTTTGTCCCACGAAAGGTTGTGGGTTTGAGTACCTTAATTAAGTCTATCTTAATTACCTGTGCCTTAACGGCGCCTTAATTAACACCAAAGGTAGTGGGTTCCCCTCCCACCAATGGTCCCGGATTGGACCATCAATGGTGCCTCCACCAATTTCGGTGCTATTAAAATTTGGTCCCATCTTAGGTCGTGGGCTCATTTGTCTTAATTAACTTTGCCTTAATTAACACCAATGGTCGATGGTTCGACTCTTGCAAAGATCGAGCGTGTCGATTTATATTCGCCTCAATTCGCACCAGAAGTAGTGGGCTCTACTCCCACCAAAGGTCGATGGTTCGACTCCCTATGAATTGTGGTGCCATAACTCCGAATGGCGTAATGCCGGACATGGGATTTTTCGTCCCATGACCCATCTATGGCTTTCGCCTTAAAAAAAGCAAACAAGTGGTGGACGATGCAGTCAGGTGCCTTGCACTCCTCCACCACATGTGTGCTTCGTCTCCCCACTCTTTCCTCTACTCCCGCATTTTATTGTGCGAGTGCATCCAAGGTCCCTTCCAAGTGGTCGAAGTAGCTATTTAAGGATGCATACCCCTTGGTATGTGCCGAAGTACGGGCACATACCCAGTGGCCCAAGTTGTCAACTAGGCCAGACAGCAGCTGTCAGCAAATTGCCTTCTCATGCACATAACCCAGTGACCCATGTTGTCTGCTCGGCAGGAGAGCAGTCAGTGCGTATAACCTAGTGGTCCAACTTGACTCCTCCCGGTTTTAAAGCAAACAGCAGTCTTAGACAACTTCATCCACTCTGTGGTATGTGTGTATATTGTATTGCACGCATAGTCTGTATGTAACCTTTTGCACGCCACTCTTCAATGAGAAGACAGCTATTTGTTTAAAATTTATCTCGTGCTGGGTGCAACCGAAACCGCGGCACACGGGTCCCTCAAGAACGGCAGCCCGACGCTTTATGGCTGCGCCACGACGTCCCGTGGGCAGCGAGGAACAATTTTCAGCGTTGGCATGCACCAGCGCGCCACACATCTCGAAGGCGACGCACGGATTTTGCGGTGGCGTCGTTAGATGGCGCAGAGTGTCCACGAGCCCGGCTGCTGCACACGCTTTATGCATAACGTGTTTCGGTGGTGACAATGCATTGTGTCGCTACATTGCTTTAAGGCCAATCGCATTAACGTCGACATTCATAGTGAGATGGGTTCTGCCAGAAATTTTCTTTAGGCAAGATCGGCTGACGTCCATCTAAAGTGGGCAAAGTAGCCAAAGAAAGTTTTTAAAAGGGTTTTCTAAATTCATATGGCCGATAATATTACACTGCCTTCGCACTCATGATTGAGATAAAGATGTTCAATATGAGAAATATGAAAAAAAAACGGACGCGATCGGACACATGACCACCACACGAAGCATCAGGTGACCTATGTGTTCAGCCACGGCGGTGGCCGTTGTCTCCTCCGATTACTTGGCTGACCAAATATCTTGATAAATTCAGCTCTCTTTATCGTAATAGGTCATGTGACATCCAGATTGCGTTTCCTTTAATCCTTTTCTTCAATAAGTAACGCCCCTCTCCTTGACTTGCATGCATTGTGCTGCCAGCTTTCGCCATTAATGCTGATCACAAGAAGACACGTCACCTTGAAACGAAGAGTCACAAAGCGACTAAATAAGTCATCTAGCGCCGCTGGTCACTCATGTATCAGTAATCTAACGAGTGTGAGTGAGTGAGTGAAACGACTTTATTGGGCCAGCAATAGACGCGAGTAAACTCATCGTCACGCCAACCAATACGCCACGGCCATCGACCTACTTATGTGGTGTTCCTTCGGTAAAGAAAAAAAACGCTCAGAACGCCATGACTTCGACTACATGTTTTGTAAATATCTGTCAATGATGATCACGTCTCGTTTTCTCACTTTTCGAGAAGAAGAAGAAGAATGCCCTCGGTTACCTCTGCTCTACATACGCCTTCAATATTCCAGGCAACTTGTCTTCTCTCATCATTGATGTTGCTTTAAATAGCTTCACAAGTCCACGTTCTGGAGCGCGAGAAATGATGAAAAACGAGGCATCACATCTTCGCATTTTGTCTCCTTGTTTTTTCTTCGCTGAAATACATTCTTTCATTCCTTTCAGCTTTATTTAGAAAAAAAAAGACTTTTCTGGTAGGGATACCTCGACAGAAAGCTGTTTTTTGAGCAAATTTTGTGCGCCTTCAGCGGTTGGTTGGCAGCTAGCAGATTTTGTTAAATTTTGTTGGCATTTAAACACTTGCGATTACACAAGAAAAAAAATTTACCCATACACGCAGAACAGAAACAAAGGCATCTGCATTATTTTAACTAAAAGTGAAGCGACAGCAGAAGATGACGCTTATTAAATCTTCCTGCAGTAATACCCTACGAAATGACGGCACAAATATCCCCACACTCCTAATATATCGCTTTGACTCGCTGCTTTCCATTACTTTTCAACACAGTAATAGGTTGCGTAAAAAAACGATGAAATAGCACTCTTCTTCTGCTGTGGCAGCACTTATTTCTGGTGTTTTGTTGACGGTTGTTGACTGTTCCGCAATTTCTTGTGCCATCAGCGGTGTGTGTGTCTTTCACTTGTGTTCTCTCTGTTTCTTTAGGAATGGTTAAACCAAGAATTTTCCATACTTAAGCTTCGGTCCTTTGTTTGACGAGCTGATAGATCGATACTTTCCCTTTGCCGTTACCTCTGGCTTATGTCTGCATTTCCAGAGAAGGGAAATAATGGGAACACAAAGGCACTGCCGTTCAATTTTCCTTTGTTTGCTTTGAGCATACTTTTGGCCGTTATCTTTACTATGACAGTGACGAAAAGAAGAATGACTGTGCACCTTATACGGGAAAATACAAACTTCAGTGTACTTTTCTAGAGTGCTCAAGCGATGTGTGGCAGCAGACATTTTCTTTATCGGCGCGCGTTTGCGCCACCTAGTGGAGGTCACTGGCTGTTTCCTTCAAAGCAAGCGGTGCCATACTGGCAGGCCATCATTAATCGGGCAGCTCTTTCCGCCGAGAAGACAGCCGCTGCAGTGAGCCGTAAGTCCCACAAGGCGATAAGGCACGTTCTCTCTTTGCATATTGGCCACTATTGAGCGCCTTTGAATGCGTGGTGAACGCTGTTGTGTCCACGCATTTCACTTCTTATCACTGTCGTTTCCGTTCTTTTCTACCAGCTTCCAACTAGCCGAGTATGGAGCAGGAAGCCAGGTACAACTTGTTAACCTCCCTGCTTTTCTTTCTCTTTCTTTCCAGGCTCAACCTCGTTGGAGCAGTATCGTTCATAAAAGGGAGCCTTGAAGGTCACTTAGCACGATAAGCGATGGTCAGTCCATCCGGTGACGCATGCACAAAGCTCGTCATTTCAACCAGTGGCCTGCAATAGACGGCGCGAAAGCTCTTCTGAGCCCATCGCTCACGCGCTCAGAAGAAGTTTCGATCCACGTGCTTTACACAGCTCACCTGGGAGCTGTACAAATCGCAAGTACAAATGATGTATGCGATGTATTCTCTCTCATTGGTTCTCGCAGAATCAAACGTGGGCTACCTTGAAGGAAAACTCTCCAATGCTTACCCTTAACCAAGAAGTAAGCACTCGACGAGAGCACTCTGGGCATACCAGCGTTCAGATGTTTACATAAACAGGTGCAGGAGCTTGTCCTTTAACTCCAATCACCCAAGTCATGAAGTGCGTATCCGGCGTATACAAATTAAATACGATGGATGTTAAATACCCAACCTAATCCACAAGCATAGTCGAATAATGTTACCAGAGCTTAGGTACGACCGAGGCACACAGACACTTCCCGGTGGCGGAAGCCTGCAGGGTACGGTAAGCTGCTGCGGCAGCATACAGTACACTCATATCAAATGCGCTTTTGCCGCGCTTCAACATCCACCATCTTACTGAGCGAACTTTCGGTTTTCTAGGAGGAGGAGAAGGAAACAACTTTGTTTTGTCAATTTAGTTTAGTGAAGGGTGGCTACCAGGCATTGCCTAGCAGCCACCTCCTCGGAATTCCGAAGAACGAGCCTTTCGTTCGTTATGCCACGATAGAAAATTATTTGTTGCTCCGAACGGGACTAGATTTTGCTTAGCGTGTACAGTTCACAGATCGCCTGCACTTAAGCTCTGTTGGGGCCTCTCTTTTACATTATTATTTTGTTTTTTGCTAAAATAATTTTGCCTTCATTTCACTTAAGGATTATTCCTGCTTCTGATTTCCCAATCGCATTTCGCAATCGCATATAGGCACTTTATGACCAGCTTGGCATGCGTGAAAAAAGCTAATTCGCGCCGAAGTGAAGCGAATAACAGCACATTTTAATTGACTAAAAATGGATGCCAGAATCAGGCCAAAATTAAAATGATAAATTAGCAAAGCCACTTTCAACAAAAACAACGTGCATCGTCGGTTGCTTCATATAGAAAACTCCTGGTTGGTCACGTCACTTATGTAAGGGCTATATCCTGAACCAATGAAAAATTTCACGTTCGAACGTAAACAGAAAACACACCTATTACTTTGCAACGTGCCTCTGTGTACGGCATGCAGGACTAGCGCAAAATAATTACGTAATCATCTTGGCTTAATTGGCTTATTGGCATATTGGCATCTTGGCTTACAATTCAGCTCAACTGAATTCGACAAGTTGGCTCTGCAGTTGCAAGTTTAAAAGCTGCGCAGCCATAATTTCTAAATGCACTTTTGTCATCGCACACGTCTACATCCGTGCTTTCCTTTTCTTTTTTTCGTTATTTTTGCCGTTAATGTCGACCGTTTTATTCCACATAGGGTTAAATCAGGTAAATGGGGACCACGGTGCCATACATTTCTAGTTTTGGCAAAAAAAAAACGCCTTTTCGTAAATATGCATTTCCGATATCCCTTTGTACGCGAGATTACGTCATTATTATTGGCACCACTGCTACAGAAACCTAGCAGCCCGCTTTCACTCACTGCCTGCGTCACTTGAGCGGTTCCTGTGCGCGTGATAGCTGTTGTCAACCGGTGCCTGCGCAGATGAGCAATCACCATTGCGCCGTGCGTCTGTTACTAAGGTGGCTAATCTTCTGATCTCGCGAAAAGAAAAAAAGAAAGAACTGGCAAATAAACACCACGAGAAGCGCACACGTCTTGACATAAAGCTTTGCTGGCTTTGCTACAAGTAATACTGAAGTTTGCACGGGATGGGTGGGGGGGGGGGGGATCACAATACTTCGCGATAGGAAGAAATAGAGGCGTCAAAGAGCGACTGCGGGCATCGCAGGACAATATTGCGCACCTTTTTTTTCTTTTTTCTTTTTTGAGCCTAGGCTGTCATCAGCGAAGGCTATAACATCGCTTTTGTGATGCTGCTGGTGTGAGATTTCCAACCCCTGTTTTCTCACAGCACTGACTCAGCTAAATTTAAGGTATTCACCGCTTCAGCATCTATACTCCAACTGGTGACGCGGGAATGTAGCTGCGAGCATCAAAAGCTCGGCATATGACCACCATTTTGTTACTTAGTGATGAAATATTGTTCATCGCAGCACAATCTCGAAAGTTGACTGTTTTCACCTTGGCTGTTTAACTTCGCAGTTACGTCCTATACTCCATCTCACAAGACGTGGGTTCGTATCCCACCTGCGGCCAATTGTTTTTTAATGCACTTTGCCATTAATTTATCATTTCTTTAATGCAATTAGCAAGTACAAGTAATTTCCCCTATGTTGTCCTTGGTGTCTTTGTTGAATGGCTTCTTACGAAATTATTAATAAAAATGAGGCCTCTCGGTATCTTTCCTTCTCGTTCATTACATTACGAGGGTCTCGAATCCGGCAACATTGATGCCTTCGGGTAGCATGTGTGCGTTTATCGACCACTTACATCACCCAAAATAGAACACGTACTCGAGACACTTGCGGCAGAAAGGATGTTCCAAATCTGCTGCCTAGGCTTGTGTTTGGTGGTTCTGGCTAACAATCCCAGGGTTAGGTTTAGCAGAGAAACCTAAATACCCCAGAAATCGGATGGGAAAGCAGCGCCGCGGTAGCTAAATTGGCAAGAGCATCGCGCGCGTAATGTGAAGACGTTGGTCCGTGTCCCATCTGCAGCCAGTTGTTTCTTAATCCAATTTTGATTTCCATTAGTTTATCACTTCCTTTAAGTCTATTAGTAAGTACAAATAATTCACGAGTAATTTACTAGTAAGTACAAGTAATCATATATATATATCTATATATCCGATGGTTGATTCTCAGTAGGTGACTTAAGTATTACATGCAAAGCTGCTATACCGTTGCCCTCGAAACGCTGATCAGTCTTGGGGAGAATGAATGGTCTCTTTCATGAACATTATTTTCACGCACACTTCTTTTCCCGCCTTGAGTATTGATTTGCGGCTTCCTACACTGTGCATGCACGAACAGCTTATCGAGAATGCAAGCGCGATATGCCGCATCCTTTTGTTTCAGCCCATATATTCATGATAGCCACTTTCTATGTTAGCGTCGTCAGGACAGTGCCGCGCGGGTGTGCGGGTGTGTGTAATCCAGTCTAGTCAGTGATTGAACACAGCTATTAAATGGACGAGTTTCATTACGGGAACGTTGGCCAACGGCCAGTATACAGCACAAGACGAGCAATAATTAATCGTGACGCGGGTCACGCTTTGAGCCGCTGCATGCTTCATGAGCGCCGCAGGAATGTTTGGAATAATTCTGGGCTGCGTTCTCTTACAGCAGGCTTGCTTTCGCCGTACGACGAACGCGTTCTGGCGATATCGCAGAAGCCTCGAAACAAAAATGACCTACAGATTAGTGTTCTGTATTCTTAAATGACATTATTTAGTGTGCGAATTGTGCGGTGGGAAGATGCGCCACTTTGAACTATATGTGAATTCTGTGATAGTAATTTCAGAGCTATATTTACCTTAGCTATCTTTACCAGTGCGCGCCCCGGCGATAGTATCGCCTTCAGGCGCGCGCTGATTGACTGGTTGAGCAAAATCGGATGACGTAGCTCATCCGATTTTGCTAAAACAGCCAATGAGTGAGCGCAGATGGCGAAGGCGTGGCCGAGGCTATAGTGTCGCCGAAGTGGGTCATTTGAGAATACGGCCCCATGTCTTATGTTAATATACGAGACGTTTCAGGCTACGTGTGCCAAGTCTTTGTAAGATTTACGTGCGCGCCACGTTAATGCAACCAACTTAACATCGTTCACTTTGTCTCAAGGTATTTTTACTATGAAACTTAGGTCACTAAACAACCGTAGTTGGTTGACCTAGTTTGAAAGTATTGCATTAAACTAGGGGTGGGCAAATAATGATTTTTGAGACCGAATCGATTACGAATCGAATCGAATATAGAATAGTTTTGAAATATTTTCGAATAATGAACAGCGGTTATTGCAAACGATATAAAACTATGTTCATATCCTACCATTCTTAAAGTTAGCAAGTTCATGTCATCACGTAATACGCTACGAAGCATTGTTGATTAAAAGCACAAATGAAGCATTAGGGACACACAAGTATAGCTTGTTTGCATGCATGCACATGACTTCTCAGAGAGCACGAATGATCGCTCTACAGCATGGAAAGTATGGTGTAGCGTGCTCTACTACTATTGTTCTCATGTTTTGTGTCTATACTGTGCCCGCGGAGGTGAAAACATACCGTACTTTTGCTCCAATTTTATGCTTAACTGGGTGCAGTTGATGTTTTGAAATATCGGAAAGTATTTGATAAATATTGGCATTGACGGTTGGAGAGGCTTTTGAATTGAAAGACCGAATCGAGTAGCGCACTTTCGATTCGATATTTGAAAGTTCCGAATATTCGCACACCCCTGTTGTAAACACAATATATTCAATAAAAAATGTTGCAGAGGCTATTGAGAAATATCTAAAAATGTATTTTCATGATGCACAAAGCTTGGCACAAGTTAGCTAAAACTGCTTGTAAATTGCACAAAAGGAAGAGAGCCCATTTCAAGTTTTCATTGTGGCCTTTGACCAGGGTCCGGTGTTATTCAGAGTAAACATATATACAGCGCATTCAAAGTTAAACTCACAGGAACTTTCATAAAAAAGGCTATGCTTTTTGTTAACAGCATTGTTAAAGCGATGCTTCAATAACAGGCTGCGCTTACAGAGGTGGTGTATGCACTTTGGCGGAGAGTAGTAAATAAATAGTAGTGAACGAAAGAGTAATAGATATATACATACCTTAAAAGGTTTTGTCACCAGTTTGAATACTTTGAATACTTGCAAAAGACTGTATTCAAAGGCACGCGCAACTCAATTTTCTTAGGTACACCTAGAGCGCTTGTGTTCTGAGCCATATATCACCAAATTTGACACCCATGCAGTACGCTGATTCCGCATTCAGAGGCGGGAGTGTCGACAAAAATAGCGCCCCCCCCCCCCCCCCCCCCAATGCGACACAGCCTATTGCGTGGGAAAAAGGGAAGCCAGTCTTGCTTTTGCCAGTCGAGAACAGAGGAGTGGAGCTCTTATCAGCACCATCCAGGGGCCCCATAACATAAAACTATTCCAATACGTTTTTATTCCAATCTCCTGACGTCAAATTTGCGTTACCGCCTACGCAAGTATCGGGTGGTGACCCACAGGGTTGTCTGAAGAGACTAATAAAAAGTTCTACTCATTTATAGGAGGTCACTTTTGTTTCTTTTAAAAACAAATGACATTGCCTACACTACGCGGTTCGTCTTGTCTATTGGCTGAGAAGAGGCGAGGAGCACGCTCAAGTGGACGGGAATTCGATGGGGCCGAGCCAGTGCACTGAGAATCGATAACGGATGAAGACGGTGGTGTCGGCGTCTGCGAATGGCCCGCTTCCTCTTTGTTTGCGGTGACTGGTCGAAAATCGCGGTGGCATGCAACGGACGGTTAAGAATGCTGCCAAAACGGATCCTCAGCAAAGAAGAGTTCGTAGAGCGAGGTCATGAACGTGCCGAAAGTGCTCGAAAACTTTACACGACCACGCAAAAAGCTTTATTGTACGCAAATAAACCCACGCTCTCCGGCAGGTGTGAGCAGTGCCTGAGCGATCGGCGGCAACCATCTTTTATTCCTTTTGGAACGGGGAATAAATGCATCTGTGAATGCATCAATAAATGCAAATTAATGCATCTTTAACGCATACACGTCACTTTGACGTGGTGAGTTCTCGCGGTTTTGTGACGTCGCGGGACAGGCAGGTGAAGTGAGTGCAGCCCTGAAACTTTTGGCCAATAACCGAGCTCTAATGGCAAAAAGGCGTCGATTAAGTTTTTATTTTGTTCAGTGCAATCATGCATAATGCGTGTGCACGTAATTTCATATGGGAAGCTATTGCGACTTTCGTGACGTCGCGTTACAGAGAGGCGACGTGGGGGGGGTGAAGGGGGGGGGGGGGGGTTCAAAACCGTTTTTGACGAATCGCAGAGGGCTCATTGCAGAAGTGGAATAGAAATGTTTGGTATAGCTTTACATTATAGCGCCCCAGTTTCGAGACTGGCGTGCTATGTTGAATGAGATACTTTTTGAAGGACGGGCGAGGACGGCGAATTGCGGTGGATCGTCTTTGTTTTGTGCCTCCCGCTTGAATGCGAAAGTGGTGTATCGAGCGCAAATTTCATGCAGGATATTGTGTCCCAACAGAAGCGCTCTAGAAGTATAAAAAGGAAGATGCTTGTGAATACTATTGCCTGCAGCACGACCAATTGCAGCGCAGTAGATTTCGATCAGCACTTCCGATGCAAGCAGTTTTTGTGATAATTGCGATAATTGCTGATAGTTTAACATTGAAGATGGCATGTATGTATGCATGGGGAGAGAGGGGGGAAGTACGCGTAAATAATATATTAGCGCGCATGTGTGTGCGTGTGCGTGTTTGTTTACAATACATCCTACTGACAAACAAAAATAAAGTTATTGTAGCATTGCTACTACCGAGAACATACAAAATGATACATACGTACAGCCGAAAAGAAACAAACTGAAAAGTAGCGCTGTTTTCTAACTTCGTCCAATTAAACCCAGGTGCCGTATTTTCAACTACGATGCCGTTTTTTGCAACCATTGCACGAATACGATGATAACCCCTCATTGGGCCGTTGCGGCTCGCAGAAGCCGTCAAACGTCGGCTTTTGGGATGCGGCTTCTCGTTACTCAATCGCTGCGCCCTTCCTAACGAGCTCAGTCAAGTTTGTCATGTCATTGTTCTTTCAAGCGTGGCACTTGAAAATTTCGCGCAAGCAGTGTTTCAGTTCATGCATAGCAACCTCTGACGCATGCGCAAGAGGCTGCTTGGTTGGCGCTTCACAGCAGAGGAGAAATAGATTGCCACATTAGAAAAACAGTTGGGCAATATTCGCCCGCCGACGCAGAGATCTTCTGTCATCAGAGCTATGAAACAACAAAAGAAGAATAAGAAGAAGAAGAAGAAGAAGGCTATTGGGAAACGAGTTTCTGTAATCCCCTCATCAGCAATGACATTTTCCGCAACGGTCGGGCAAGCGTTGCGGTGCCCATTAATGCGGAATTTTCTAGGTTTGATACCGTTTCCCCGTAATTTTCAAATAACACTGAGCACAGTGAAACATAATGACACAATACGTTTTCACTCAGTCGAATCTGGCGTTCTCACCTTGTTTTGTGGGTTGATATGTTGCTCTAAGTCTGAGGGCACTGCGGTTTTAAGCATATATATATATATATATATATATATATATATATATATATATATATATATATATATATATATAGGGTGTGTCAGCCAAATTAAGCCAGACCTTAAATATGTGCCGATGTACTCTAAGATGACGCGATCAAATGCATGTTGCTCACTTTTGTATTTAGTGTGTCACGCTATTTTTGGATTTTGCCTGATTAGGTAACTAGTCAAGATTAAATAACCAACTTCTGGAGCAACGAAGTCAGGCAAAAAATTCTAATTAGAACGTTTTAGAGCGCTTTGCAAAACGTCTGATTAGACAGTTTCTAACTTTCTATCTATTAAGTATCAGTGTTTTTCAGCTTACTGCGGATGCCCGCGAAATACCAGAAAAAACAAATACCACGTGACATACCCGCTTGCGCTCTGTGACTACAGCGCTCCCAAACTGTTCGCGTACAAGCGAACATAGCATTTAGCAAGCCGTGCTGCAGTTTAAATTTGTGACAGGGCAGTGATGAAGGCGTTTAGCTGTGCGATTTACGCCAGCCATGTGCTTCGCTTGCGGCGGTTCGTGATAGCGATATGCAGACGCAGCGGCAGCAAGAATAAACAAGAGTAAAAAAGCAAGAGTAACGTACATAACTAAGAGTATGTAATATCTAACGTATTTACAGTCGAAAGCAAAGTTTCGGGACCAGAGGTGCCGCAATTTTTTTTTTCTTTCGCAGTCTTGGTATGAAAGCTGATACCAAACAGTATCACTGCCTACTGCCTGATACCAAACAGGCGCACTGCCTACGTGCGCCTGTTTCAACAGTGTATGTTTGACCAACATACAAATTTGCTGATGCCGTGGTCTCTGCCTACTGTCTCTTCATCCCAGACAAAAAAGAAATGCAGAAACCTGTTCAAGTGATTAAGCCTACGTCTTCTTCGTCTTCGGATCTTCCACACTACGCGACGGGGTCCGCGACAACTACCATCGGTGTCCCTGTCGTCTACATAGAGCAGACGTGGTAAAATTTCCCGGATGTTTTGATTTACTTGCTTTTCCTTTATTTAGTCATTGGGTAGGTGCCATTGAGTGCGTGCCCATTCTTGGCCAATCCTCCAGAATTGCTATGTTCCACTGCGATACAAAAGGTACAGAATGTCTGAATGTTGGTTGATACCTGTCGTACTCTTCTGTGCATAGACGTGTCACAGACAAGCATCATACGTAGCCTTCGTCCTTGTGAAATCGATGCGCACGCGTCTCACACTGTGCATCGGCCTGAATTGGGGTTTGCGTTTTCGCGCAGCTTGTGAGCGATGCAGTGCGTAACCATAAATACTTTATGAGAATAACGTTCTTCTGCTGCACATATAAATCGCATGACAATAAATTTTCAATAGGATGAAAGTAAAGAAAGTTGTAGGTATCGCTGTTAGCTGTAAATTATTTAATTAAACACTTTACTGAAGCTTCGAAGAGTCCAACGTGTGCGTTGTATCTGCATCTTTTTTTTTTGTTACATGGCAAGCCTGCACACAGCTGCGTTACGTCATGGATGTGGTAGTGTGGATGGTTGTGTTGTATGTGCGATTAGCCTGGCATGCCTCGCCGGTAAATGTCATATCGTGTACGTTGCTAGCAAGGGTGCTTCACAAAACGCTTATCAATTCCGTGTGTCCAAGAAAGGCAATAAGCAATCGTAGAACACCCTTTCTGATTACCGTGAGCCCTCCACGTAAACATCAGGTCTTGAAAGCTCGCGTGTGGGGAACCTCCCTTCGATTGAACTCAGTCAGCTATAAGGTCATTCCCAGCAACCTATGTCTCAATCACATCTTCAGCTGGTATTAAGCAAATTTTTGTGGAGATAAATGAAAGAAAGTCCACTCCCCATGAAGTTGCGGAAGTTTATTGACCGAATTTGAATACGAATGTAGCAATACGTGACTTTATTTATGGCTACAAACAACGTGCTTTTTTTTTCTTTTTTTTCTTGCGTTGCATTGCATTGGTGCCGCAAAACAAGGAGAATTCTTGACCATGCTGGTGTATATATGCGCAGGTTTATTGTTTTTGTTTCGTTTCTTTTACCGAGGTGTTTGCACGTCACAGCTTATCAAATATTTATCAGCCTTTTAAGTGTGCCGAATGTTGAATAGGAAATCCACTAAATAAACTGACAACGAATTATCGGCAAGTAATTGCATAGGGATGCAGATTTGCCCCTCCATTGTTGTGTAGTTGATTGTATGGTGTGGATGCATGGTGCTTGCGTTCTGTAGCAGGCAATGCTCAGTATAGCACTGAGAATATTCCTGGATATCTTTGTTGGCACAGGAAGGAAGATTTTTTTTCCTCCCTCTCTTTTCCAACGTAAATAGGCGCGAAACTAATGAATCAAGAACTTAGAAAACGGAAAAGAGCGCAAATGGAGAAATATTCCTTTGCCACTGCGGCGGGTCGTTCGGAAGTGGAGCAAATGAATTAAACATACATGCAAGTAGAGTGAAAGAAATTAGTTGAGAACTCGCCAGCTGCGAGTTGATGCGTCGTAAAAAGCAGTGGCCGACGCAGCTTCACGAATATCTCTCACGCTCCGGCGCCTTATAGCACGGGACATGTTAGAGCCACCATCGATACAGGGATTGCTCACCGTGGGACGCTCTTGCAGCAGTCTATTTAAATATTGCACGAAAAGTCATCAGGGAAAGAGGGGAGCCGTGATCGGAATGCTACACGAAATATCTTTCGGGCTCTTCAGTCTTTGTCCTGTTGTTGCTTTGTTTTGTGTTTTTCGTCGAAGTGAGTGTTTTGCTGGCGTTAACAATCGCTTTCCGTGCCGCATCCTAGCTCTGTTGTTGCACGCTCGAATATCCCGAGGCGCAGGTGCTTTTGACTGGTTTCTGTGAACTGCGTGTCTGCTTTCAGCGCGCCCGCAGGAAAGAAATAAGAGCTGTCAGAGCTATACAATGGGAGCAGTGTGACGTAGAGGAAAGGAAAACAACCACAGTGCGCTGAAGGGCGCCTTTTGTCGCTGTTGACTCGAACGGGACAACGTTTACGGGCTTTTGCCGTTGCCTTGTTTCTCGGCGGCGAAACTAACGGCCCTGCACCGCGAGGCCTGGGAACTTTTCTGAGAACGCGCCCTGCATTTTCGGGCACACAGAGGGCTTTAGAATGGTGAAGAGGCAAAATCGATATCTGCGGCCCAGCAATATCGCCCCACATCATGATGGTGTAAACCGCAGATATATATGTGAGTGTCGGAGCAAGTGGCGATTCTGCGGACCGCACGTGGAGTGGAATAGCACGCGTGCGTTTTGTGTCTGCCAGTATAGGCGAGCGTGTTTTTGTTGGAGGGGGAGTACAGGGGATAGATATGTTCAGGTGCCCGCACACAAACACAGACACGAAATATGTGAAACTTAGGAGGAACTACTTTTGTTATATATGTTTTAAACTGTTTTGTTATAATATGTTAAACTTAGGAACACCTTTTGAATTATTCGTTCCTTGGGCGTGCATGCACCGCTTGTTCGTGCCGATATTTCATTCTACTGAAGCCACAATATGAACTCGTATAGAAGGTTAACAATATATTTTTAATGTTGGCATACAAAGCCGCTGTACGGTGCCTGGTAAACACTTCTTTTCTTCAAAAGGCACATACACCGGCGCCGATAGGAAGAAGCACCCTGTGTCGCCATCGGCAAAGAGCATGCTCAAAAAGTTGTTTGAAAAGAGGCTCAGCTCGGTAGGGTAATGTTTCAGCGCTGGCCATCGTCATACTACGGTAAGAAAAGTCAATCTTCATATGCGAGGCAGCGACGCCGCTATTAATGTGCCGCCTCCGCCGGACATGCGTATGTTAAATGCTGTCATAATAATTTCCCAAGTTTTGGCGAGCTTTACAGCCTTCATAGAGAATCCTTGAAAGCAAGAGCGGAGGACGCGAAAATGTGTGCCCTGTGCAGCGGGAGCAGCCTGTTCTGGCCGCCACCGTCAGACAGGCGCATTAACGTTGATTGCTGCACGTGTGCGCACTCTCCGCGCCCAACTGAGAGCACAATTTACGTCAGTCTCAGGAACAAATAGTAAAGATGACGAGTAAGGCCCAAGAACCACACGAGCATACTGTGTGTACACAAGCGTGCAAGCACGCGCGGACAACCTTAGAACAGTCGCGCATAATACGCTGAAACAAAAAAGAAAGGAGAGAGAGACCTGCGTATTTGATTCGTTCCACCCAAAAGCTGGCTAACAAAAGTTTCATTCATACATAAAGTTCAACGCTGAAAATCGAGGGAGCTTATTTGGCTGGGCCTGCTAGATTAAGGCTGCGGCAATACCCCAATCTATTCGCCATTAAAATAAGCCTAGCATAGCATTAAATAAGCATAGTCGCCTCAGCCCGTCACTACCGCTCAGCACCCTCTCCCCCGGGCTTGTTTGAATAGAAAAAGCTCCCACTTCAAGGCTCACCGGTAGGAATCCACACATAAAGAAAAGAGACACGCCGAGGCGTATCGTACACAATGCGTATAAGATGTGTGGCACACGCCATATAAGAAGGCCCGAATGCACACGAAAAGAATTGAGGGGGCGAGAGAGAGAGCGCGCGGCAAAAGTTGAGGTTCACCAAGAATGGATAGCGCGGATGCATTCAACAGCCGCGTTACGCTGCCGACAAAATTGGGCATTCGGCTGACGACTAAACCTTGGATGCCACCAGCCGGAGCGAGAGTTTTTCGAAGTATGGAAATGGAGTGGCACGCAGAGAAAAAATAAAGCGGAAAGAACAAGGTGCCAAAGGAAGCAAGACCACATGCGAGAGCAGAATCCATCACAGAACGTCTCTCTGCTCGGCGAAGATGTCTGTCGTGCGAAAAGCGGAGCGCGCGCCCGCGCATTTGGAATGGGTGCATTCGTCATGCTGCGGCCGTTAGCTTCGGGTCAGCTTGCCGCCTCGTTGCACTCTGCCTGCTTACACCGTGGCCGAAAAGGGGCTTTCCATCCTGCTCGCGGAAGAACTTATATCCGGGCCTTCGGGGCCCCAAGGCAATGTACGTTGGCTCCCCTTGCCCATATGGGCTGCTCTCTTTTATTTCGTTCGTTACCCCTTCTCCGTCTGTCTGTCTGTCTGCCTGTCGGCTCTCCTGAGCAGAGAAGCGAAACGTTTCGGTGTCAGTTTGCCCGGTGATTGCTTGCTCGGGGGCAACTCTTCACGCAGTGGCGCTCGTCGAACTCCTGCTGAGGCCCTCGTCTATCTACGAGAGCGGGGGCCCAGTTCACAACGCTCTTCTCTCGCAGCAACTGTTTGCCAAAGGCTGGCGTTTTCGCCGACATCTCGTTCGCTATCGTGATTGGCCGGCGCACGTACTCACGTGTCATTCTAGCGCACCGACGGTTTTTTGAAATCCGTTCCCATAAACAAGCCACTTCGGAAGCAGGAAAGAGAATATTACATTTCGTGTGCTTTTCCTTGCACAACGTCCCCGCGGCAGCTATTTCACTCATCGCGACGTTGAATCAAGGCTGGATGACGCTCAACGTGATGGTATTTTAAAGCAGCAGTGACTTGGAAAGCATTTCAGCCTTGATTACAGCCTGCTGATGGCAGGATGTGAAACAGAGGCGGCGACGGCCGTGGCCCAAAATACGCCGGAATCGCATGCATGCCGCATTTCCATGCTTGCCGCGTTGAATTTACCCCAGCAGTCTTCTACTGCTCCATGCGTTCATGTCGAACCTGATTACGATTTACCTTTGTTTCTCGCCCTGAATGATGTTTCTCTGTGACACTAACTGAATCTGAACACGTAAATCTTCTACCATAGATGTACTACTATTCGTGTTATCATTTCTTTCCGCGAATGGACCTTGTCTGCTCTTGTGGGGAGGTCCCAATGATGCCCGATTTCCGCACGCCGTGCGTCTGCATGCCGCTCGCTCCTTCCAATCAGCATCCATTCTTTGCAATCGGTTTAGTTTGGTTTGGTGTTCACGTCCGGCGCTCACTCAGCTTCCCGTGACCTGCGATGAATAATAACGTATTCATGGCCCGTAACTGCGCACGTGCATTAAATTCCAATGAGCAACCTGATGCCATGGCAGTGTGCACGCAGAGGGTAAAAGGAGACTGATGACACCGTAAAATGAGCGACTGTCAATGCAAAATAAGTCGTCGGATGTATTCTTCTTTTCTTTTTTGTACTCTGTCAAAAATCATCATCATCATCATCATCATCATCATCATCATCATCATCATCATCCCAATTTATGTTCACTGCAGGACGAAGGCCTCTCCCTGCGATCTACAATTACCCCTGCGCTGTGCCAACGGATTCCAACTAGAACCCGCTAATTTCCTAATTTCATCGCCCCACCTAGTCTACTGCCATCCTCGACTGCGCTTCCCTTCTCTTGGCACCCATTCTGCAAGCCTAATGGTCGACCAGTTATATAACCTACGCATTACATGACCTGCCCAGCTTCATTTTTTTTTCTCTTAATGTCAATTAGAATATCGATATACCCGTTTGCTCTCTCATCCAAACAACTCTCTTTCTGTCTCTCAACGTTATGCCTAGCATTCTTCGTTCCATCGCTCTTTGCGCGTTCCTTAACTTGTTCTCAAGCTCCTTTGTCAGTCTCGTAGTTTCTGCCCCATATTTCAGCACCATTAAAATGCACTGATTGTACACCTTTCTTTTCAATAATAATGGTAAGCTTCAAGTCCGGAGCTGACAATGTCTGCTGTATGCGCTCTAACCCATTTTTATTCTTCTGCAAATTTCTTCTTCATGATCAGGGTTCCCTGTGATTGACCCAGGTAAACGTGCTCCTTCACATACTCTAGAGGCTGCCCGGCTGCTTCATCTCAAAGGTGCAATTTATATATTTCGGGCACATTGTGTGTACGGTCATGAATCAACAATGTTTCATTCGCATACTATAGGACGACCGCCTGTACGACCTAATCGTTTCCTTAGGTATGTCATTTTATTTGAAATCCGATAGGCATTTATTAATTGTAAAGTTGCGCTTTGGCATCCCATACAGTGTTCGCCCCATGTCTGGCATTGATCATCACATTTCAAGCAGGAAACGTTTATGAATTCGTTCACCAATGTGACTCAGAAACATGGAGGCATCCAGTATTGACTATGTTCACAGTACTGAGAACTGGCCCTGATTGTTGACCTTTATGCGCGGGTCGGCAAACTCACTGCGCAGGCTAATTACCAGAGAGACCCGTCTCTGGGCCGTTGGCGATTCATAAGCGTGGTAAGCAAATATTGCTGGCGCCGACAATATGTCCGTATATGAAAATGTCTGAGGAGGAGGGAGTATAATGAGCGCAGGTAGCTAGTTATTGCCAAAAAAGGAGGGCGTCTGTACATTAAAAGGTGGAAGAGGGAGCTGTTACGAGCCTCGATATGGTCGTCGCTTCAGGCTAAGCTTGGCATGAAGCGCCTCGTGAGCTACTTGATAAGTTATTCATCACATAAAGCCAACAGACAACGAAGCCAAGAAAAGCATCGGGGAAATTGACTGGGGTTGAAATTGGAATGTAGCAAATTATGAAGAAAAAGGAAAATGAAAGTGGACGAAACGATAACTTGTCGCCGGTGGGAGCCAAGCCCACACTTCCGCATTACGCGTGCGTTTCACTAAGAATTGTTCTACATAGAAGGCTGTCAATTCATTCACTAACTTTGGTATTTATATTTACTAGATCTAGGCCTAAGAGTGTTAGCTAGCGCCAGTCAGAGCAATGGCGGGAGGATGTGGAACGTGCTTTTTTGTCAGATGGCGACACGTAACACTCGATCTTAGGAGAACTGGCACGTGGTTAGTAAATCCTCGCATTCTACCTAGTGACATCAATGCTGCCTAGGTTCGTGATCCTCGCTTGATAAGATATTGTTACGGTGAATGGCCAGGCAAAACCAAAACTGCAAGTCACGAGTCTAACTACTTAAGTGGTGAATTTGTGCCCAGAAAACAGAAGTAGCACTGAAAACTGAACGATAACGGCGAGCCTAATTATCGGCCGTCGAAATCTTATTCTAGTGGTCAAGTGCGTCGGCTGTTTACATGAATGGCCATACAGTCCAGTGTAATCGCTGGTGCTCGCGTATGTTGCAGAATGCATGCCACGATTCGTTCCGTGCACACAATTTTACTAGGCAATCTTCTTTTGCGGTAGAATCGGCGACAACATTCGGTAAAGTTCCGATATCTCTAGGCGCATCTTGAGCCGAGTGTTAACTTTGTAACAGTTGTTAGCCTCTGAAAAGCGCCCACCGAGAAATATTCACCGACGATTCAATACTCCCTAATGCGAAATTTGAGCGTAGCTCTGTACGTGCTTTCATTTCGCGATATATTGGCTGACGCAGACAATCTGCCTCGTGCAGCCCGCTTCAAACGGGGCGAAGTGTAGCACGACTGCCTCACTAAACTGGAGGTCGCGAGAGCCGACGCGTGGGCGTGTTTCACAGCATCCGCCGCCGAAAGACATCCCAGACTGCGCGCGCTACTCTGGAGCCATCTCGCAGCCATCGTCACCGCACTGTGCTTTTCTTCTCACGCTTTCGTCATACCCTCCTCCACTTTCCGCCTCACGGTTTGACTGCACCCTCCTCTCCGCTTTCCTCATTGTGTCTTTCATACCCCGCTGCGCTCCGCGTTCTCTTTTCAACCTTCGCTGCGCTTCTTCGCTCGGTTACGCCGACGCTCGCCGCAGGAACGGGCGCCTTAGAGGTGCGCAAAGATAAAGATTAGAACGCTTTGTAAGCAGCGGGCGTTCCACAAAGAAGATTGTGGCAGCTATGCGGGTACATGCAACCACAGGAAAGACAAATTCGTGGATGGGTCCAGGTTAGGAGGCTACTAGGGTGTACTAGACTATGGTCGGGTGGCCCGAACGGTGCTCTCTCCCTGAGGCGCCGTGTGTGGGAAAATTTTGCGACGGCGCTGCGAGCGAACTGGATAGGGGTGGAGACGCGCTTCGCGGCATATTCAACGCGATTTCGCTGCGGGCCCTGGGAACGGTTGCGCGCGTATGCTCTAATAATGACCTGCCGTGGTTGCTCAGTGGCTGTGGTCTTGGGCTGCTGAGCATGAGGTCGCGGGATCAAATCCCGGCCACGGCGGCCGCATTTCGATGAGGGCGAAATGCAAAAACACCCGTGTACTTCAATTTAGGTGAACGTTAAAGAACCCCGCGTGGTCAAAATTTTCGGAGTCATCCACTACAGCGTGCCTCATAATCATAAAATGGTTTTGGCACGTAAAACCCCCCAATTTTTTTTCTTCTGGTGCTTTGTTTCCACTGCAAATTTTGATTAACACATTTTTGCCACGTATTTATATTTCAGCCATGTGTTATACAACACGACGTTTTCAATTTTGCTGTCGTTGTCTAGTGCGTCGTCTGCTTGCGAGCACGTGTTCGTAGCGCGGACGCTGGCGGACATCCAGTTTTTCTTGCAAAAGGTCAGTGCAGTAAAATTTTTTTATGGTTTTACTTGCATTGGTGAGCCGCGACTCTTGTAGGCCGGTATCCATTGTAGCTTTATCCAAGTGTACTGCTGTTTTTAACATTCTGTTCTAAATGTAACACGTTATTTTATCCCACTGAGGCCTCCTATCTGCAACATGAAGCTACGTAAGAAAACGTTAGTGATATCATGTAATTTGACGGGCGTTTCTTGTTGGTGAAATATTGATCAGGGACAATGATCAAAGAAAACAATATTACAGTGAAAGAAACTAAGTTCATTAACTGCGCGGCGCGAAGAGATGCAAATGACCAATGTACTTCTGGGTAATTAATAAATTATTGACTATTCTAAATGTACTGATTGAAAAAGTGAGAACTCCCGTCCGGAATAAGCGTGTTTCTTATAAAAGCTGCACCAGCCCCAGGCGAACAAATAGACTTTAAAAGAAAAGGAATCAATGCTATTATTGGACGTTCGTCATAATCATCATCATCATAATCATCATCATCATCAGCCTGGTTACGCCCACTGCAGGGCAAAAGCCTCTCCTATACTTCTCCAACTAACCCGGTCATGCACAAATTGTGGCCATGTTGGCCCTGCAAATTTCTTAATCTCATCCGCCCACCTTACTTTCTGCCACCCCCTACTACGCCTCCATTCCCTTGGAATCCAGTCCGTAACCCTTAATGACCATCGGTTATCTTCCCTCCTCATTACATGTCCTGCCCATGCCAATTTCTTTTTCTTGATTTCAACTAAGATTTCAACTAAACTTCACGTTTGTTCCCTCACCCAATCTGCTCTTTTCTTATCCCTTAACCTTACACCCATAATTCTTCTTTCCATAGCTCATTGCGTCGTCCTCAATTTAAGCAGAACCCTTTTCGTAAGCCTCCAGGTTTCTGCCCCGTATTTTGTAGTGGTAAGACACAGCTGTTATACCCTTTTCTTTTGAGGGATAATGGCAACCTGCTGTTCATGATCTTAGAATGCCTGCCAAACGCACCCCAGCCCATTCTTATTCTTCTGATTATTTCATCCTCATGATCCGCATCTGCGGTCACTACCTGTCCTAAGTAGATTTATTCCCTTACCACTTCCAGTGCCTCGCTACCTATCGTAAACTGCTGTTCTCTTCCGAGACTGTTAAACATTACTTTAGTTTTCTGCAGATTAATTTTTAGGCCCAACCTTCTGCTTTGCCTCTCCAGGTCAGTGAGCATATATTGCAATTGGTCCCCTGAGTTACTAAGCAAGGCAATATCATCAGCGAATCGCAAGTTACTCAGGTATTCTTCATTAACTTTTACCCCCAATTCTTCCCAATTCAGGTCTCTGAATAGCTCCTTTAAACACGTTGAATAGCATTGGAGAGATCGTATCTCCGTGCCTGACGCCTTTCTTTATTGCGATTTTGTTGCTTGCTTTGCGGAGGACTATGGTGGCTGTAGAGCCGCTATAGATATCTGTCAGTATCTTTACATACGGCTCGTCTACACCCTGATTCCGCAATGCCTCCATGACTGCTAAGGTTTCGACTGAATTGAACGCTTTCTCGTAATCAATGAAAGCTATATATAAGGGTTGGTTATATTCCGCACATTTCTCTATCACCTGATTGATAGTGTGAATATGGTCTATTGTTGAGTAGCCTTTACGAAATCCTGCCTGGTCCTTTGGTTGACAGAAGTCTAAGGTGCTCTTGATTATATTTGCGATTAACTTAGTAAATACATTTTAGGCAACGGACAGTAAGCTGATCGGTCTATAAATTTTTCAAGTCTTTCTTATGGATTAGGATCATGTTAGTGTTGTTCCAAGATTCCAGTACGCTCGAAGTCATGAGGCATTGCGTATACAGGGTGGCCAGTTTTTCTAGAACAATCTGCCCACCATCCTTCAACAAATTTGCTGTTACCTGATCCTCCCCAGCTGCCTTCCCCCTTTGCATAGCTCCCAAAGCTTTCTTTAGTTCTTCCGGCGTTGCTTGTATAATTTCAATTTCCTCTAGACTATTCCCTCTTCCATTATCGTCGTGGGTGCCACTGGTACTGCATAAATCTCTATAGAACTCCTGAGCCACTTGAACTATCTCATCCATATTAGTAATGATATTGCCGGCTTTCCCTCTCAACGCATACATCTGATTCCTGCGTATTCCTAGTTTCTTCTTCACTGCTTCTAGGCTTCCTCCGTTCCTGAGAGCATGTTCAATTCTATCCATATTATACTTCCTTATGTCAGCTGTCTTACGCTTGTTGATTAACTTGGAAATTTCTGCCAGTTCTATTCTAGCTGGAGGGTTAGAGATTTTCATACATTGGCATTTCTTGATCAGATCTTTCGTCTCCTCAGATAGCTCACTGGCATCCTGTCTAACGGAGTTACCACCGACTTCTTAATACACTCCTTAATGATGCCCATAAGATCGTCGTTCATATCTTCAACACTAAGGTCCTCTTCCTGAGTTAAAGCCCAATACCTGTTCTGTAGCTTGATCCGGAATTCCTCTATTTCCCCTTTCACCGCTAACTAATTGATCGGCTTCGTATCTACCAGTTTCTTCCGTTCCCTCCTCAAGTCTAGGCTATATAATTCGAGCTCTTATCATCCAATGGTCACTGCAGCGCACTTTGCCGAGTACGTCCACATCTTGTATGATGCCAGGGTTAGCGCAGAGTATAAAGTCTATTTCATTTCTAGTCTCGCCATTCGGGCTGCTCCATAATAATACGGAGGAGCCCGAATATTATTAATAATATCATACTAATATACGTTAATATGAACAAAAGTGTTTGGAACAAGATGTTGGCTGTGTACTCAGATCCAATCGGGGAGACCGGGAAGTCTTTACCAACGTAATCGCCGTGGCGTGCTTGGCGATCTCCTTGAACGCGCCAGCAGGCGAAATGAACTATACATATAATCTAATCGAATCGTATTTCCTGAGAGAATTAACGCATGGGTGCTTATCGGTTCTGGTGAACAAGTTGCTAGCTTTCACGCGATTTAAACGCCCCCGTTTCGGACAGCCTGTTAATCTGCAACTTGATTCAGGCAAGGAAGATATCTTTTGACAGTCTCACCATGTCTGCAGGACTGTAACCCATTAAAACTGGGTGCCCAATGTACTACCACACTTATATTCTTCAACTAATGCAGCAGATCTACAAACACGTTCACGTGTATGTAAGGCATGCCGTTCTCTTAAATGTTCAGTATTGTTCTTATGATAGTGCACCGGATAACTGAAAGCAGCCATTTATATTGCAGAAGCTGCTTAGTTGAGCGGACGTACAGTCGGGAACTGCATTACATTGAAGGTATTAAATATGAAATGCGCGTAACATGGTTTTGCTCAGTAATCATACTCGAGAATAGTTTCTTTCGTTTACACCCCTAGAAAAAAGGCGGAGGACGCAGCTACCTTCTTTATTTTCCTGTCCTTTTATAAACGAACAAATTCTAGCATTTTACGTCTGGTGATGTGCTTATGAGGCACAATGTTCAATTCTAACCACCTGGGGTTCTTTAACATGCACCTAAATAGAATTACGAAGCGAATTCCACGAACTGGTTTGGACCCATGAGCTTCAGTTTAGCAGCTCAACCCCATATACCCTTAAAGGGCCTCTCACAAGGTCTGGCCATTTTGAGCTGATAAGCGCAGAGCATACATTGTGCGATAACAATCGTGTCTGCAAAGTATTACATCACTACGCGCCGCGGAATCATTAGAAATTTCAACCCGTACGCCGCTTCCCTCTTCACTCACAGCCACCGCGCTCCAAGCTGGACGGTGACGTAATCGTGCCCCTGCGCCTATATAATCGCGTCAGCAGTGAGACGTCGCTCGTGGTGACACGTGACTTCGAGAATTATTCAAGACAACATCTGTTATCTGTGTGATCTGTTGCTTGCATTGACGAACTGAAGTTTAAAGAAATAATAAAACACACGAACGGAATGTCTGCGTGTTTTTTGTTCTACTTCGCACCGAAGCAAGGGAGATGTACTTCCTCTTCGTCTGCTTGTTCCCACTGTCGTGTGGTCACGTGCGCAAGTGCCGAAACAATGCATTTCCTACTGTGTTCCAGCGCGTGATGAAGCTCTGCGATCCGCTTTTTCTGCCTCGGTATTCGTGTAGCACTGAATTATACCGCTAGTCATGTTTCCTTGTGCACAGCGCGCAAATTCCTGGGTGGCGCGAACGAGACCACAGCTCGCGCACGGAGCGGTCAGCGGAAACGCGTTGCGCAGAAAAAAAAAACAGCGAACAGAAAAAAAATAAACGCGGGACCTGTGACGTTTGCGTCACGCGATCCTCGAGGTCTGGTTTGGGAAAACGCAGGGAAGGAATTTCGCTCGCGTAGGCTAGACGAAGCGAATGGAGTGAGCGTCTAGCTTGGCAGTGGAGCCCGCCAGCTGAAATCATAGGTTTGCGGCACTAAAATATTTCTATCTCGGCTATTAATAAGCCGACTGGAAAAATTTGTGCGGCATAACGCACCCTATAGGAAAGGTAACAACTTCCAGCCTATAAGCAAAATTTGCTATGAGGCCTGGTGAGGGGCCCTTTAACAGCGAAGGTGTTAAGGGCTACTTTCCCCACTATCGCGTCCACGCGCAGAAAAATCCCCAGATAGTACAACGCCACGCCGACCCTAGGCGGAGGTGATGCAGGAGTTAAGCACTCCCCATACGTGAACCGATCCCGAAGATAGTACAATAGCGGGCCAACCCGCGGCGGAGGGGCAGTGCGATCGCCAGTAAGGAGCCACATACACAGCTTCGCTGGTTATTCTTCACAGAGTGAAAGGGCACTGAGTTTTGTTGCTGTTGTTAAGCATGGACTGGACATAAAATATCACACAGCTAACGGGCCAAAGATTAGCATATATAATCGCTACCTAAAACTGTTTTTCCGCAATAAACAACCCGTGCCAATTACTCCGCGTTCTGTTACGCGAGGAAGACGGAAACATGAATGGTATGTTGCACCGCAGTCTTTTTTTTTTCTTTTCCTATCAGAGTACTTTCCGTAAACCTGAGTACAGGACGCCGGATGGGGCCGACACGCTTGATTTGTATGAAGCGGCAAGCAGTACGTTTACATTTGTTTTTGTTTTTTTCCGGCTGCGCTTCGCAAGACCTACTGATGAAAAACTTTGTGCGCAAAAGTACACACGAGGGATACATACTGCTTGAAGAACAAAAAAATAATAATATTTGTTCTCAAAAGGGAACCCTACAATAACAGTAGAATGAAAGCCGACACTGGGGCCGCAATGCAGGCGCAGTCACCGAGCAGCATTAAAAATCAGTAAAATGAAATAATGAAGAGAAAGAAAGGCATCTATTCCTAAGGCCTTAATACATCTCATATCCAATTATAAACACCATTTGGGCGGTCTGATCGCAAACAGCAACGCGCGAAGCAGTACGAACAACCCCGCCGAGCAGAATCGCCACCAGTTTTTAACGGCGCGACCTTGGTGCGGCCCAATCAATTCGATCGCAGCGCCGCCATAGCATTTTTCGTCGTCGCGCGCCTCACCGCAAAGCATGCGCCGCCCCAGCCGCTCGCTCGACTCAACCGTATTCTAGTACACTCTAGAGGTTACATAGTTTCTTACGCTTAGCCTAAACTTCTAGGCTAAGTTGTATTGTGTTGATCAATACGCAATTCGTCCCAGTGGACGCCATTCTTGTTCGAGTGGAAAAGAACGTGAGTAGATTTATTATCCTAATTGTCAGCTGATATTTAAGAAGCCCTTACAAAACCCATTTGTTTAGTTCCTCAGTCACGATACAGTTGCTAAATCAGTAATCTCATCGCCAACATATACATATAATGCCATGTCATCTGCATACATAAAACCTTATAAGAGTGGGTCCAGGCGGAAGAAAGTTTGTTTGCATACAGTGCAAACAAGACGCAATTTTAACCCTGAGGTTGCCCATTATAATGCATGGTTTCTGATAAAGACCAGTAAGTTATTCAACCCCACTCTGTGTTGCCTATTTGACAGATAAGTTGTAGGATGGTAAAAATTTTGCCTCCGAAGGTATAAGGATTGCCTTCATTAAAGTAATCAACACTATGAAAATATTTTTTACGTCTAAACGTAACGCTACGTGTATAACTATCTTACTGCCACCAAGATCTAAAATAGCGTCCTTGGTCAGAACGGCTGCAGAAGAAGGTGTTGATCTGCTTGACTGAAAGCCATGCTGGTTTTGACAAAGAATGGTATATTTATTTACAGACTTGTTTTCATTCAAAACAAACTATGTTTAATCATTTTTATTCACGACAATCAGAAGTTTAGGCGGTTTGTAACTCGAGGCTTAAGAACGGTCACTATTTTGTTCAGTATATTAGCACAACTTTCGTGCTGTAGGCGTGCTAGAATACACAACACCTTTCAGCCAGTAAATAAATCGATGTCCCTGCGATAGGGTGAAATAATATTCGCCTGTTTTCCGCTTGCGCTGATTTTGGACCGCCATCAAGAGAGCAAATATATCTCAGTATAGCGTAAAGCAAACTATGTCATTTTGGTCTATGAGCTGGCTTAACGTGTACATCTAAAGCAAGAAATAACACTGCATAGTAAAAGGCATGCGTTAGCGTCTGAATCGGACAGGAATAATGAAACTGAAAAAGTGTTTGCTACATTGCCTTGCCAAGCGAAGGAAAGGAGTGACAGCAAGTGCCACTTTAAAACTCGAGGCGTCGCGCATACCACGTAAGTATACGGAACAAGCGTTACTCCAAAATTGCACGTAGAATGGGGCATTCTCTCTCTTTCTCTCTCTCTTCAAGCAGGGTTTACACCAACAAATGTGTCAGTAATAAAGAACCGCATGCCCCACCATGCATGCAGAAGGCGTTTGTGAAGTTGGAACGAAAGTGCACCCTCTCGAAGTACTTCAACGCTGCAGTGTCGTGCGAGGCACACAGGGACGGTTGTCGAAATGGTGCTGCTCTCAAGATTCCTGCAAGACGGATGTGAATTCATTGCTACCCATCTTCTCCATCAACCATTTATTTTGTTTTCTAGCGGAATTGTATGCAGGTGAACTAAGTCGAATTTTCTTAATTGGCTAGCCCTGAATATGGCGATTTCCCAAAGGTGATCTTTAAAACTCTCCTCAGAACAACAACAACAAAGAGATACCTTAGTATATTCTGAGCAGCCCATCACCCGCACTGCTGACAAGATTCAAACAACATACGAGGGGGTAACAAGTGGAGGCTAGGCCCGTGAACGCCACTGGCTTGGTCTCCAGGGGAGTGGCAAGTGGACCACGGAGTTCTGCGCTGCGGAGCGCACTACAGATCTCTAGCACTGGTTGCAAAATGAGATAAAAAGATGTGCAGAGTATTTCAGGTTCGAAGATTACTTTCATTTTCGAAGAAGAAGAAAAAAAAAGTTTCTAATGCGATGTGCTCACTCTTTCCGCGCCTTAATCCTGCAGCTCAGCTTTGACGCCCTCCCATATTTCTATTTCTTTTTATTAAATATGTGTGCAGTATTGGTTCGCATTATAGGTGGTACCAGCCACTTCTTTTCACCGAAGATAGGCCGGCTAAAAATAGTAGAGACCGCGCCTTAACTTTGGGTCAATAGGAATAAGGCGGATTGAAAGTTCTTGCGTTTAATACGCCAACCACGAATTGATCCTGCTAAGTCTTCAGTTCTCAACGGACGCTGACTACATTTATCTGTTGTTGTCATTGCATCCACCGTGGTTGCTTAGTGGCTGTGGTGTTGGGCTGCTAAGCACGAGGTCGCGGGATCGAATCTCCGCCACGGCGGCCGCACCTAGCTCGATACACGCGGCCGAGGTGCAGCGACACGCCGAGCGTGTAGACGGCCGGCGATTGCGGCCTGCACTTGCGGGGCGCAGACAAGTACTTTCAAAAGCATTTCGTCGTAGACGAATTCGGTGTGGCGTGTAGCGTCTGCGAGCGCCTCTGGCTGCGATCGGACGTCGTCGCGGCCCGCGCACGTGGCGTTCCTCGAGCGAGTGTTTCGCCGGGAGGATGTGAGGGCTATGCCCCACGTGCAGCGGTTCCCTGAACGGGGCCACGGTCGCACGTCGTTCTCGAAGTCGCGTGCCCGAAGAGTCACCCGCACCGGCGCCTTTCAACGAGATCAATGAACGCCAGGTGGCACTCCGGATCGTGTTCATGCGAGTGAAATGCCTCATGCACGGTGAGAATCGTCGACCAAATTCTCAACGTTCCGGTCAACGTGGAGGAGATCACCTGTTCGCGGCCCCACAGCGTCGCATCACCTCATCTGGTGCCAGCAACGAAAATGGCAGTAGGTGACCAAGTAGAAGTACAAGGTGGAAGGGTGACTAGGTGCAAGGTGGCGGGGACTTATAGAATTGAAAACAAAAATGAAAGAGCTGCTAAGGAACGGATATATGCTTTCGTCGGGGACGTTGGGAAATGTTTTGCGTTGACTTAAATAATTATGGAAGATGGTTTCTGTCGGGGCTTTATTTGTTTTTTCGAGTTTGTTACATTGAGACTGGGCGGGCTTTCGTTTACAGCTTTACTAGTTTCACACAATAACCCTTTGCTATAGGCTGTGGAGCGCTCAATGCGATTTTTATGGTTTATTCACAATCAGCAGCACGTTGGTCAACTATGGGCGCTATAACGTTAAACTATTCCAAACTTTTCTATTTCAATTCTGGAATCAGCCCTCCGCGATTGGTCAAAAACATTTTTGGACCACCCCCACTTCACCTGTCTTTCACGCGACGTCACAAAAACCGCCATAGCTACCCATCTGATATGACGTACTGATTATGCATAATTTGACCGAACAAAAGAAAAATAGTTATTTCTGACTCGATGCCTTTTTGCCATTAGCCCTCGGCTATAGGTGAAAAGTTTTCGGGCTGCACCCACTTTACCTGCCTGTCACGCGACGTCACAAAACCGCAAAAACTCACCGCGTCAAATTGACGTGTACGCGTTAGAGATTCAATAATATGCCGAACAAAACTGAATTTTCTTCCGAATAGCCGCAGGCTGCCCCGTTCCGAAAGGAATAAAAGATGGCTGCCGCCGATCGCTCAGGCACTGGCTACTCGCACCTGCCGGAGAGCATGGGTTTATTTGCGTACAATAAAACTTCTTACGTGGGCGTGTAACGTTTTCGAGCACTTTCGGCTCGTTTACGACCTCGCTCCGCCAACTCTTCTTTGCTGAGGGTCCGTTTTAGCGTCATTCTTAAGCTTACGCGTTGCAGGCCACCGCGATTGTCGACGAGCCACCGCAAGCTATGTAAGGGAAAGCGGACCAATTGCAGACGCCGGCACCACCCTCTTGATCCGGTTATCGATTTTCAGTGCACTGGCTGGGCCCCATCGTATCCCTCTCCACTTGAGCGTGCTCCTCGCCTCTTGTCAGCCAATTTGATAAGACAAGCCGCTCAGTGTCGGCAATGTTATTCGTTTTTCGCTCTCCTCCTATGAACGAGGAGAGCGTCTCTTCAGACAACCCTGCGGGTGACCGCCCGATGCCCAGGTCGGCGGTTACGCAAGTTTGACGTCAGGCGATTGGAATAAAACATATTGTAATAGTTTTACGCTATAGGGCCCTATGTCAGAAATTGCGCCGGAAGTATGCTGCTGGCTGTCCTCTCACACTCGATGACAAACAAATGTTGGGAAACGTACTTTCAGTAAACGGCGACATTTCTCGGACTGCAGTTAGGCCGCGCCATGTAATAACAAATCATCTTCAACGCTGGCGCGGGCAGATCTACGTCCGCGATCGCGTCCCGCGTACGTATACAAATAATGCATGCTCCCAGTTCTTGTGTCTGAGCACTACATTGGTTATAGCTAATGCAGCGCATTTTACAAATCATGCATAACGAACAGCCTTCAACATCTGAGCGATGCCTTCAGGGTTTGCGCGTCATCTGAGCGACGTTTGCACATCTGATGCCTGCACGGTGCCCCCTAAGTGCTTCGAGTCTTGCAGCTTGGGGAATTATTGAAAATGCATTACTTAATTGCCCACACAGCAGCACGGTTTTACGTGCTGCTGCGTGGGTTGTTTGATGAACTCGTCCAATAGAAGGCTAACGCGGTCAGAGGAAACAATAATGAAGATTATCCATCCATCCATCACAAGGTGAGGGCCTGGAATTTTTTTGCTTCCAAAGCGTGCAAGAAATTTTATTAAATTATAAAACTAATGGCGCTGTCAGTTTTCGTGTTCACTGCCATGTCAACCGCTCAGCTTACGACGGTGATTGGCGAGGTAAATGAGAATCAATAGTGCTCGTATCAGCACTCACCACACCTCGTTTTCATCACTTACACGCCTGCCGTATATCCCGGCTACTAAAACAAAAAAAAAGAAAGAAAGAAAAAGAAGTCACATTTTCGCTAGTGAAAAAGACAAAAGTAATTTTTTTCATACTGTTGCATTTTCTTCGTTTTAAAGTAGAAATATTATATTTCTAGTATATATGCCTCACTACTATTCTGCTAAGCGTGTAAGCGCCAGCGGTTGGCATGTATACTTCCGAAAGCGCGTTCGAACAGTATACCTCATGGCCCCTTTGCTCTCTCTGTAAGTGAAGCATGACCCATCCGCGGATTACGTAGCCGCAATATAAACTGCTCCAAAAACGGCCCCTTAAAAGCTACAGTCGCAGATCCGCGGTTGTGCAAGGTGACCAACGCCAGGCCCCTCGCGACAGTTTCCAGTCTGAAATTTATACTCGAGCGTCCCCATTGTGTGTGCAGCACATACACAAAACCATATCCATCTTGCAATGACGTTATACGATGCTTTACGAAGTAGCAGCCTTAAAGTACCGTCGTATTTTATTTACTTCTTTTGGGAGGGAGGGGGGGGGGGGTCGAGGAGGGTTCATTTGAACGACTACCATTTTTTGTTGTGTTTTGGCTGGCATGGTGTAGCGGTTATTGCACTTGATCTCGACATAGGGGCATTCTTCATTCGGCGATTCAGTAACGTGGGGTGGAACGGCTTAAGCTGCTAGCACTTAGACTTTTGTATGCTAAACCACCTCAGCTAAGCTATTAGTGGAACGTGCAGATTTTTTTTTGTACGCATGCAGAACAAACGTCTTCTCATCAGGGTGCTTAATTTTTTCCTTGCTTTATTGTTATATCTCTATTTTGAATTTTGTTTGAATACTTACGCACCGTGGTGGCTTAGTGGCTATGGTGTTGTGCTGCTAAGCACTAGGTCGCCGGATCGAATCCCGGCCACGGCGGCCGCATTTCGATGGGGGCGAAATGCTAAAACACCGGTGCACATAGATATAGGTGCATGTTAAAGAACCCCAGGTGGCCCAAATTTTCGGAGTCCCCCACTACGGCGTGCCTCATAATGACATCGTGGTTTTGGCACGTAAAACCCCATAATTCAATTCGTTTGAATAATTTCCGTCACGTATTTTCCCTGCGAAAATTCTGATGTTGTTTTTTGTCCTGAAGCAGTCTAATAATTTGGGCACCATATTTAAGATTATTCGATTTCCGGAGCCTTGGTGGCTAGTTTAGGGTAAATCTCGAGGACACCGTCACTATGTCTCTTTGAACGCACGTTCTGCCTGTTTTGGTTGTTTCATCATCTAGTTATTTCCCTCACCTAACCGCGCTGCAGGTAGACGTTTCAGGGCAATCGAGACTTGGTGATTTTCAGGCACTTTACCGGATGGTCACCTGCAGTGAGTCATTTCGCTCCTAGGCTTCCACAGAGCCTTTAATAAATGCAGTAGCTCTTGATGAACAAAAACAAAACAAAAGATCTAAAAAAGGTGAGGGCACCTAAGCACTTCTTATGTTGTGCGAATGCGAAAGCGTTAATGTTCAATTTAACGCCCCTGAGCGGTCCTTCGAGTTTTGCGCTGCGAGTAATGTGCCATCGCGGTATGTTCTGCGCCAGCCAGCAAGCAGCAGCATGCAGCCTGTCGTACCAACGCCGCATACTACTGACGTCCTGCGCGACGAGGGACCGAGGAAGCAGCAGCGGCCACCAAGACTGGCAGGCACGCGCAGCAGCTAAGCCAATGGAGTTTCATACAATAATTGCTAGATGGAGCTCCGGCGCGAGTGTCTACAGGAGTTCCAATGAGAACGGTTGACTCAGCATAGCAATCATAGGAAGGACGCGGATCGGCCTAAAGTTCGTCGATCGGACTTGAAACGGCTTCCCGACTTTGTAAACTCGTCATTTTCAACAATGCACTGCATAATAAATCATTAAAAAAAGTTATTTACCTCCTTATGAACAAGATTTCTTACGCCTGAACCTTCAGAGCAAGTTTTTTGACTTCTTTAATACTTTTGTGCTTACATATCCCAATTTACTTCAACATAAATGTAGTATACAGACGTTAATGTCGACACAAGCTTGAAACTTGAAAACTTCACCACATTTAGCTGAATCCCTCTACAACCATTATGTCGCGCGAAATTGCTTTTTATCTTGCACCCAGTAAGGACGTCTACTTTGTATCCTGCAAAAAAAATGGTAGAATACCAGGGATTTTGCATCTCAAGATTTGGAAACTTGGAAATTTTATTTTACAAGTAACCATAATGTAATCGGGAGACTTCAGCGCTTTCTCCGGCTCTAAATGCATTTGCTGCAACAGCATATTACTCCTCCTCTCCTCTCTCCCTCCTCCAATATTGTGCGAATTTAATGCCATCCTGCGCAGGCTCTGTGCAATGACGATGACGCGACAGTGATGGCGATAAGGTCACGGCAACGACAAAGATGACAGCGGCGACGGCACGACGGCGACACTTCATTGACTTACATCCGAGACAGCGACGCTGCAAGTTTGCAAAGGAACTAAGGATGTCTGCAGCGCTTTGACAACCAAACTCCGACATGTTTCGGCACCACGAACAAAGCTATGATTGGCGAACGTATATTGCCTGCTAATTGGACTCTGAAGCACATGTGCGCAGGCAGCACCACTTTCAGTCGCTGCGTCACGCACGCGTTAAACCCCGCAGAGAATTTACATTGCTGTAGTGAGATACCGGATTTCCCATGCCGCGGTAGCGTCAGCTCGATGCCTATAATGCGGTGCATGATGGGCAACGTTTTGTTTCACCGCGCAAATAAGTTAGGTAGCCGCATTGGAGTGGAACGCTCAGTCTGCAGACGTTGAATCGTTTCTATGGCCAACCTGAAAAAGGTACGTAGATACGATTAGGAATAGCAAGAGTCGATGGACCGAAGATCGAAGTCGTCCTCATGGCTCTGACAATGTAGTACGCCCCACTGAGCGGCTTTAGGCGCAGCAGGTACTTTCAGTGTTCCTCCCACACATACAGTAGTTCGGTGTCAGAGGTGTCAGTCAACGAACTGTGAACGTCCTGCCGCAGACGTTGTTAAGCATAAAATGCTTTTAGATCCCTTTGTCGGGATCTAATTTCAAGAGGCCTTGAGTCATAATCCTGAGCCGTTCTCCGGGCACCCAAAACGAGAATGGAAGAACATCCGGGCATCGTAGCGAGAACAAAAGGAGATCATCCGGGCAACCAGTCAAAACCTAACAATATGCGGCCTTTGGCCCCAAACCCTTTGGCCCCAAACCCTTTGTACACGACCGCATTAGATATGCTAGTTACTGCCCAACCAAGTTACAAAAATATTAGACTTTCAGCGCGTCCGCTATTCCGGCAAACGGGGGCGGTTTGCTCGGATTACCGGATGGTCGGGGGCGGAAACGTGAGCGGCCGGAGCGGTGTAGCCGCCTGGAGTTGTAGAGCTCAACCAGAAAAAACACAAAGCTAAAATTGCAGTAACCTACTTTATTCTGCTTCGCTGCTGGGGCAAATTTTCGGCAGCGGCGTAATTGTGTTCACGATTACGCCGCTGTCGAAAACTTACAGCCCAGCTAAGAGGAATATAGTAATTGGCTCTGTGTTTAGGTGGTTGAGCTTTGTACCACCAGCTGGCGCCACCAATCTGGCTGCTCACGTTCACGCCCCCGCTCATGCGGCAAACCACCCACGCTTGCGGAAATACCGGACGCACTAAAATTCTCTATTGCTTCCGAATACTCTGCATGTTTGTTCACAATATCGCTCAAGCTATAACTTCTAGTACGCTCAAGTTTTACTTGTAATTTCCAGTAGCGACGTTCAAAAGGAAGATACAGGGCACTATACACTTTAATGTCATCTTTTGCGCTGAGACAGGGTTTCGTGTGCTTTTTTTAACGCCAGTGGTCCGCGAATTCCACGGCGCCTCCGGCTAGCTGGCAACGTCCGGCGCGCCGCAGATGGCCCTTTGGCTAAAACGAAAGTTGCAACGAGTCTGTGACAGGAAACTGTTGCGTGCACACGAAACCAGTGCCCAGTATGGCGTGGTCCGGTGTGGCGAAGTGTGCCGTTGCGAACATGCAATGCGCCCATTTTAAGATTGTGGCTAGTATCATGTCCAAGCAATCTGCTTTGCTGGTAGCCATTTCAAGCTTACATCTTATCTCGATTACGGAAGGCGAAGGATTTTTATCATTGTCATTCCGTTAGCTGCTTTGCGCAGTAAATGAACCACAAAGGTGTCTAACATTGCATTATTTTTTCTCCACATGGTGAGAGCGAGGCGGACAGTGAGGATGCGGCACGACTACTAGCGGATCGGAACAAAAAAAAATTATGCAGTTCCCACGCAATGTGGGAATCGATGTAAGCGAAGATTTCTATACTGTTTGCTTTGATTGACGATAATTAGGGGTGATGTTGACGGCGAATGTTTAATTTCTTGAACGTTTATAGCCCAGCACGACAGTGGTGAGTTGGTGTTAAACGTTACCATGCGTGCACCACGGCTGTTCCTCTAAACACAAAGTACACAAAGGGCGAAGTGTTTTCTTGACGCGTTGTTGTGCGCCACATTTCATAACCTCTCAGGGGGTTGCTTTGCGTTTACCTCACATGGCAAGTGGCATCGTGGCAAAATTATTAAACTTGATTTATGAGGCTGTACGTGCCAAAGCCACAATCGTATTATGACGCACGCCGTAATGGCGGACTCCTGATTACTTTTGTCACTATGGTGTTCTATAACGTGTCCAATAATCTAAGTGCGCGAGCTTTTATTATTTCGCCCCCGTCGAAATGCGGCTGCCGCGGTCGGGATCAACTCCGCAACCACGAGCTACCGCGGCGGGCACAGAAGTGTTGATCTGACGTGCGACCGCTTCCGTAGTGTCGCGTACACCCTGCCGTGCGCTTTAATTATCGCGGCTCTGCTTCTGCACGCCCAGCGTACGTTCTCCGCATGACATACTTGCATGGTGTTTATTTTTCAGAAATATCAGAAACGTATTGTACCGCACCTTGTACTTAAGTTTATCCACTTTCCCCGACACCGCTGTCGTGTCTATAGTAGTAGCGTTTCCTCGCCTTCTTACTTCGCCTCCTCCCATACTTTGTGTGGGAACTGCGAGCGAAGAGTGGCAAGTGTATTATTCACTCGTTTCGTGGCTGCGTCGGTTCTTCCCATTCTCTTCCTCCTCCCCCCTCCTCTCTACCATTCTCTCTAGCTTCCTTCTGGACTTGCACATAAGTAGAAAGGTAAGCGCTGAAATTTCTGCAATGCTCTTGCGGGAAGTCACGGATAATTACATCTGCCAAAAGGCTGTTGTTGCGACGCTGAGGTAGCTGCAGAGGGGATTGTACACATTCGACTGTGTGCAAAGGTCCAAACAAGCTTCCCGGGAGTTTCTCCTTTGCTCTCGGCCATGCTCCTTCCATGTATAATGCGCGCTATGAGCCACCCTCGACGGGGCGCGCAAGACAGCCACACCAGCAGCAGCAGTGGGAAAGTCGAAGGAAGAGACAAGGGAAACTTTTTTAAAAAAGTAATGGGCAAAGTAAGTCAACATTCGAGTTCTTAACTGGTGTCTGGGTAAAAGAACACCCTCGGGAAGAAACATTTTTACTGCATAGCTAGGCTTCTTTGAAATTCAGATTGTTCATATTGTGAGGGATTTAGTTCATATATAGCGCGCTTATGGGTTCAAAAAAAAAAAAGAAACTTTCCCTCTCCCTCTGCGAACTAGTTCTCAAACCTAATTAGCAGGATCTCTTACGATCACTCTATATTATTCATTGGCAGCCTGCCCAGCAAAGTCGAATTTCGAGTACCCGAAAATATATGCATGGAGAGGCACCCAAGAGCCGTCTCAAACAATGATTCGCCGAAAGAATATTCGGGTGCCTTATTCGAATCTTCTCCAGTATGCCAAAATTTATTCGTATTGAATCCCTGTACTGCAAGACAACACCGAGAAAACAAATCCATCAGCGCATACGCAAAAGTCGCAGGCAAAGAAAAGGAAACTTCGTGGCTGAAAAAAGAAAGAAAGGGGAATCGCAGCCGTGTGGATGCATAGAAACGGTGAAAGCCAGACCGAGAACCAAGCCAAATAATAAATGAATCCACACAGCGAGGAAAATCGCGCAGCAGCAGCACAGTACGGCGCAAGGAACGCGCAAGGACAAGTCAATACAAAACCTCCAAGCACCTCACCCCACTTCCTCCGAGCTGTCGCAGCTGACAGACACATACAAGGCCCCGAGTGCAAACACGTCGCGGCGCGCGCTCCTAAAGCAACAGAATCGAAAGACCTGAAGGCAAATTCGGCCTGACGTGCCGCCCTCGCGCCCAGCGTGACGCGGGCCCTTATAACCGCTGTCGCCATCACCGCCCACCCGTGCCTTACGTGGTAGCGGCCGCCCGCCGTGCGACGGGGGAGCGCCAGAGGCGAAGTCCATCACGTGATACGAAAGGAAGAGGTAAGGGTGGAGAGGCTGGCTGTGCGGGGGTTGAGGCGCACCACGGGCCACGAGGTTAAGGCGCGCGTTCACGTGAAGGAGTGCGCCGAATTGATTGAGCACCTGAACCATGCACGGCGGCAGCAGGGATTCAGTAGCCGCTGCCCCGGGAAAGCCGTGGCCCGGCGAGGGCTTTCCTCCATGGCTCTTCCTTCCGCTCATCCAAGGCGCCGGCCGGAAGCACGGGCCACGGAGCGGGGCACTGCGTCTCACCGGCGGGCTCCGTGCGCGGGCCCTTCCAAACACATAGGGCAAGAAAATTCGTCCAGTAGACTGGCGTTCTGTCTATGATGTGGCCAGCCCGAGGCAGACAGGACGATACTTCTTTGCTGCCGTGTTGCTTTAGAGCGGCCACCCGTTCTCGCTCGTCTCCTTTCGCCAACAGAATCCGTACAGCAATCGGTCTGCACCGGTGCGGAAGCGCATTTGCCGCTTTGGTGAGTCCTGTTCGGCCGCCTTTCGTTAGACGATCGATCACCACAGTTCGATACTCTTTTTTTTCTCGCCTTCTGGTGCACGCACTGCACTAACGAAAGGCGACTGAATCTGAACGCTGCAATGGCCTTGAATAGCAATTTAACGCGAACGCACTTTTTATGTTTGTATGTGTAATTTCGTGAGAAGCATACAAAACGTCCGTCCTACAACTCCACGTCTTGCTTTGTTTCCCTATTCTTGCTTCCTGCACTTTTCTTCGGAATTGAACAGGCGCAAACGAGAAAAACCGGAGGTCACGATGCGACGTCTCTTGTTCAAGCAGTCTTTTGTTCAAGAAAAGGCACACAAAAAATATTCTTTCTTCAGTTCGAACACACTTAAAGGTCAGACAGTGCGAATGGATGCGCCTCAAGTAAGCTTCAACAGTCCACTGCACCGATTCCACAAAAATCTTAAGGTAGGGGAGGACTGAAGTGCTTAGTTCTGTCAACAGAGAAGGTTCTGCTGTCTTTTCGTCAATAGTGCAGCCGAAGAATTCCAAGTAAAGGCTCTCGGAATAGCTGATTCAGCTTTAATATGGCATTTGAGAGTGAATCTCCAGTGCGTAAACAGGAGAGGCGCGACAGTGGCTCGGGAAACAGCATACGTTTTACGATGTCACAATATGCCCACACGAGAAGCTTCTCCCGACGTGAACACATGGCATTCGGCGCTTTAAGAGCAATTTTTTTGTCATTTTTTTATTGTCATTACCACGATAACAACTACTGTCTATACTGCGCTTTACACGGTTCAAAATATCCCGCATGTTTCTTTTTTTACTTTAATTGCAGCACATTTTATACAAATCACCTGTTCACAATTTTAGGTTGATTTTTGGGAGAGGCAGAAATTACCTGCATGAGAAAGCGCATGCAGTCCAGACAGCTGATTATAAAAAAACACTAACCTTTAATTAACTTTAACCTTGCGTCAAGTGTTGCAATACTGAACTCGAAGCATAATAGTAATATCTACTTAACATAACACTAGCGCCACTTTCACGATATCTGTAACAAATGATCTGCTGAGAAAATGATGTCCTGTAGTTAACATGGTCCCGAAATGCCAGAGGGAGGATTTTTTAAGTTTATGCTGAAACGGAGCTAGTGTATTTCGTAGCACATTTTAAAGATTGATATCTGGAAAGTGGTGCCAGTCTTGAAATTTCCGCTAAGCAGGCATAGTCTCTTAGGTGTTCAGCTTCAATTAAATAACTTAAACATCTGTGCTGAAGTCAACAAATTAAAAATATAATTCGCACTTTATTTTCGTGAGCTACCTGTACATTGCGATTTGTAGTGCAAGTAATCCTCGCCTCTTCAGGTAATGTACCTGCGCAGCATGAAATGAGTTTCTACAACGGTTAGAACTCAGAGAAAAAACAACGGGATATGAATTCGTTGGTAGAAACGGAGCGCTAACGCTAAGTTTGTTGAAGCTGTGTATACGGACGAAAAAGGGCTGCCGTCACATTGGTAAACCTAAGGCACCTCATAAGGAAATGTACGTGAATATCTGGCTTTTTCTTTTAGTGAAAAGTTTATCTCCTAGGCTTGATGCCTCTAGATTTTTTAAGGTTACGTTTCTTTTAGTATAACTAAGGAGGCAAGATGAACTTCAGAAGGTAGCTGGAGGTGTCATCGGATCTTCAGACGAGGAGCCGTGCTTGACAAGATGGCATTTATTGATGTGCTTAGTTAGAAAAACTGATGATTGGATAAATGCCGTGAATTTGTGCCATGATATTTATAGTATCATGGACAGTGTCATGGTTTATGTCATTACCTTACCAAACATACAGAGGTCATGGACAGCTTTATTTAACACAACTTTGAGAAGGAAAAGATACGTACGCAATGTGGCAACTTCAGTAAAACGAGTTCTTGGGCGAGTTGGTCACTTATTGAAGGCATAACAGTGGCGCCAAAAAACATACACAAAAGAAGCATAACAGCAGCGATTGTCAGTGTTTGTCAGTGTTCCTTTCATTTGTGTGTGTATTTTGGGGGGCTGCTCTTATGCCCACAACAATGTGGTAACGTATATTGAAACGCGTGAGTTGGCGATATTACAGCGCGGAGATTAAACGTAACTCTATCAAAGAGCTGCGAGAGGCCATGCTGACCTTATACGGCGCTACGTAGCATAATCTTCCAGAGAGTGACCGCAAGGTGCGCGACTCATTTCTTGGCCCCACCGTCAACGCCAGCACCACTCGATTCCCATCGAGCGCCCTGCCATCGTGACGAGGCACGTCATGTTCCTACGCTGGGCGACCTGTCGGCCGAGAGGTGCGCTACACCGGAGTTCGCGCCCTCCGTTACACCGACTTACTTGTCAGAGCCCGTGCACCTACTTCTCGTCCCGGATACCGGTCTACCCCAGGTGCCGGTCCTCTCCCGTCCTTTCTCGCCACCGTCAATGACCGCCTGCTGTTCCTGACGTTCACCCTCCGAGTGACTTTTCCCATGCTCGAAGCATGTCTCCCTGCTCGGACACTAGCGGTCCAAATTGTTTTTCCACGACATGTCCGCCCACGCCGTCCGGTAAGTCAGCCTCCGAGTCGTCGCACAGGCCCCGTACTCTAGCGATTCGGCTCCTGGCATCCGTGCCCGCCACCACCACCACGGACACACGCCACGACCTGCTACCAACGGTTAATTCGCCTACGCCATGTCCTCAGCGGTCAGCACTCTCATCTGGGTCGTCTGCACATATATCCGCACAGCAAGACCAGTTCCTGGTATACAGCTGTGCCATCAACACGGACGTGCGCGCCTCCACTGCTGACCCCCACATGGTATCGCCCCTCTCCCCGTTTTTGCTATGTCGCAGTGCCAGCTAAGTTGCCTCCCGCGCCTGTCGCCTTCACTGAACGACCAGACACTCCTACGAGCACACATTCTACCCGACCAGCCCGTAGCCAGCTCACGATGCGCCCCGTCTTGTTGCGACGCCTGTTTCTCGAAGCTCGACCGGCGTTACTATTGGGTAGCGTGGCGTTGTCGGCAGGCTGCAGACGTCCGGTAGACCATGGCGACCAGGCAGCGACAAGACGATTTCTAGTGCGAAATTTGCACTGTTTATTCAATGGTTGGTGAAAGATGTAAAAGAAGAGAACGAATGATGAAAATCACATTGTGAGGCCCCTTAAATGGGCCCACTAAAATCGTAGGAGGGATCTTGCTCACATCAACGTCACGTGGCATGCACTGAGTCCACCTCGTTGCTTTGCGGTTGCTCCTTCTCTGCTGTATGTCCCCGTTGTTGCTTTTCGGCTGCTCTCACTTTCCTCGGACAGTTCGCGGAAATGGTTTTCACGCACACACACAAAGGGGGCCTGTGAACACTGCGGGGTGCCCGCCAGACCGGCAACCACTCGAGACAACCATAGCAAATTAGGAATCCATCCTCCGTTTCGATGAGGCATGGTGGTTGAGCATCCTTTTTTCCTGGGGTGTTACACACCAACCGTAACAGTCTCCAGCTGCACCGGATCGTTTTCACCTCAGGACAGGGGGTGCCACGTCCACCTGCAAGGCACGCTTTGTGGTCTGTCCAGCACTTTAACAGAATTTTTCTTGTGCGCACCCCACGTGCCCTGCAACGCTGCGGCCAGCGCCGTCGACGCACCATTCGCGCCACCAGTTTCACCATTTCTCCGTCTTCAAGACGCATTTGCCAACCGACATCTCGTTAACTTGCCGCGCTCCTACCCCCAGAGAGCATTGAACGCGCTCTGGATCTAGACCGGGCTGAGCGCCGCAGCCGCAGTGCCGCTCTCCTAAATAAATTTAGGGACCACATCACGCCTCGTCGGTCATACTGGCGTATTCCTCCTACACCATTGCACGCACACTAACAAATTCTTGGCCCTAATTTGGCCTTGATGCTTTTTTATTTGTTGTCCATGTGGTTGTTTAATTTCCCGCTTACTGGTTTTGCTTTCACATCCCCTCTAATACTTAGGGAGGGTTCTCTGAAGAGCGGCGCATATTGTCAAGCATGTGAAATTTTACTTCTTGCAGGTAGCTACTTTCACTGAAGAAACGTTATTATATTATCACCATTGCGCAAATTGCGCTGACTGTATTAGAAAATTCGTAAGTGTTGTCACTTCGATGGTCGTCTAATTAGATTGTGTGAGAGAGAGGAGTGCAGTGCATTCTGGAACCTACTCGTACTCTATCAACCGCTGTGGAACATACACATAATGATACATTTATTACCAGCGGATGATCTCAAACAGTGCGGTGAGATTCAACGATCGCTGACCGTTTTGGTCGCTGTTTTGGTCACCAAAGTGTTGCTTTTCTTTTAAGCACAAGGTCACCCTGTAAAGACGACAATCATTAGCATAACTTCTCGTTTACGTCGCTTAACACTTTTTAAACTCAGTGTTTGTGTGCCCATCACTTATGAGAGCGAGCGGCCGGTTAACGAGATGATCGTCGCAGTGGTGGTCAATTGTGAATGACACTTGGTAGCACAATGGCCCGCCGTCACGAAAACGTTATTCCGCTATAATTGCTCGTAAGAGCAAATCCTAGCCTATCCTTATGCTGGACGTATTATTAGCGAAGGCGGCCATGCAAAGGATAAGAACACTTAGGAATACTGCAGCTTTGTGAATTCGGCCTCAGAAGTTTAATGAATATGGATCCAGTTCTATTCTTTTCATACATTTGTTCGGGTAGCGTTTCTGCTGTACGCTGTCATTGCGCGGTAACAATCTTGTGAATGAGATTTTGCGCATTTTATTGCCTACTTCCTTGGGCAATGGCCATTTTTGGGCACGAATGCAAGAGAATTCATTTTCCGTACTTACTAAGAACCAACGCAGATAGTTTTCACGTTGAAGTCACCCGCTGTGTTGCTATCATTGGAAGACTTCTTACTACTGAAATGTATTATAACTTCGGTTCTTACCTAATCACTTTGGTGCAGTTTATTTCCCCTATAATTTGTAAATAGTTTTTGAGCCTCGAAGTTTAATATTCTGGGGCTTAACTTGAGATAGATGCTGCTGTTTCATGTGACTGTGCCAGCTACTCGTCATATAGTTCTTGACCGACTTGTTGAGTGATTACTTCGGACTTCTGGTGCAAGTAAGTAAAAGGTGAAATTATGTTTCTTATTCCGTTAAACAAATTGAAAGTAGCTACGTACTCTGAGTGAAAATGCAAGAATGAGTCGAGAAGCGGCGCTGCCGCCAGGGTTGCACTCTCAAGGATGTCTGTGACGAGGTGTTTGGTGCGCACTAACCTCCTAGTAGACTACTGTTCTGATGAGTAGGACTGTGCGTAGTTCTTTTAGAGTTTACAGGAAGACGTTGCATGAGTGGCAGAATAGGCAAAGTAGGAAAACAGTATCCATTATTTTCCTTTTCGAGCGAGGAAGAAAACAACGCTTTGTTAGTGTTGGTGTCTGTCGGCTGCAGCGAGGTTTTAACAGACCCCACGGAGTTGTTTCTATCGACTCCAGTGGCATTTTGTAAGTGGGCCCTACCATTTCAGTAATCCTTCTGCGAATGGTGCAGAAGGCTCCCCAACGTAGCGCAAGCCAATACCGTTCCCCAAATGCCGAACATGCAGTGTGCTTGGGCACGCCGGTCTCTATCTCCTACGTCTTTTTCTCCCCATACCCCTTCCCCGTGCAGTGCTGTTGAGGTGTCCTCCTGTGAGAGATAGTTACGGCACTGCACTTATCTCTTCGATTTCTCTTTAAAAATCACTTCACACACACACACGTTCTACAGGTTCATCGCGACTTCGAAGAAACTCGGTGGAAGAAAAATATAAACAAAAACAATATGGAGAATGTATCTCTGAGAAAACAGTGGACATGTCTGATGGATTGATGGAATGTGCCCCGAAACAGATGGATTTCGGGGCACATTTCCCTTCGACGTACGTTCTAGCAGCTCGAAGCCTGCATACTGGGCGTTGGGTGCCCTGTTACCCCTGCCACCGTTCGTTACAGGGACGGGGTTTGGCGACCTTCAACTGTGTCAGCTTGGAACTCGAACCAGACTGACCATCGGAGAAGGTGCCTTTGTCGGACTGTACTTCGGCGGGAAAACCAACTCGCGCGAATATCAAGAGGAACGCATTAACCATTTCCACCGAACTAAGTTCTTTAGGTGGGGCCGCTTCGGGGAACTTAGTAGCGGGGCAAAAAACTGTCGAATTGTTACGGGATGCCGAGATTGTTACTGGAAGTGAGCCTAGTGTGTCGACTACAAGCGGACGAAAGGACTCAGTGATGATCCGCACTAGCTTCATTGATGCTCTTGCTTTTTTAAACGGCTTCCCCATGCACTGACATGTGTCGGAAGTTCTTACAAATTGCTCTGCGTCGCGGAAACAACCTGGCCAATTATACTACTGCAATAGTCGATCCTTAGTTTTCTTAACACCTACCCACCCACCCAAGAGCTTCAGTCCGACCAGCGCGAGAGATCCTGTCGATGAGCCAGAGGCACGACCAGGTGGTCAAATGTGACACCCCTGCGATCTATATACTTCCGGTACAGTGGATGTCCTCTGTCATAAAAATTCACGTTTTTCCGTGCAACACCTTCGTTTAGGTTGCTTCGGCTGTTCCGCGCCGCCTTTATGTATACATGCCTTACCACTTGGCTGCTCTCTCATATCTCTCTAAATCTTTCTCTCTTACTATTTGTCTTTCTCTCTTACCCGTACAGCGCTGTGGAGGTGCCCTCGCACGGGAGGCAATAACGGCGCTTTACTTTTCTCCACTCATTTTCCACCAAAATCACTAAGAGGCTCGGGTCCTTGTTTTGCTCGGACAAAAGGAAGGCCAAACCGCCTACCTCTAATAGCCACTGCAGGCCTACCGATGTAGGCGCTACAAACAAATCTGGGGACTGCTCTTCCAGCAACTCGGCTGCTGCCACTACCGGGACGTCTGCCTGTGCGGATTCAAATTCATGAGGTTCCAACACGGCGGCATTCTCGATCTCCGCTTGCTGAGGTTCCGAACAGCCATCCACCTCACTTAGTGCTCTTTCTGCTACTGCTTTTGGAGTTATCTAACGAGCTTTCGATCTCGTTAGTGCCATCACGCTAGCCTTCCCGAACATTAGCCCTTTCTCGCGCTGAATCCGATCCGACCTATTTGAGAACAGGTAAGGGTACTGCGGAAGAAGCGTCGGCGATACGGCAGCTTCCGTCTCAAGTGTGCCGAAAGTACCATTAATAGATACCTTTGCGACCGGAAGGCATGCACTGTGAGCTTCTACAACTTGCTTAATCCAAGTGCATTCACCCGTGAGCATTTCAGGCTCCACTTCAGAGCTGTGAACCACGTCCACAATAGCCGTGGAGTCGCGCAGTACACGACAGGGTTTCCCGGTTACCTGAAGGTCGCACTTCTACGGTTCGAGCAGCTTCGTGTTGTCGTCATTGCAACCGACCGATAAAAACACTACTTATTTATGCCTTGTTACATTGCGCAGCAATGTGCCCTTGCTTGTGACAGTTGTAGCAAATAAAGGGTTTCCTCGCTTCCAATTTCTTAACTTCAGGGGTACCTTCCGACCCGGAAGTATTACATTTTGGGGTACCCGCAATAATAGGCTCGTGGTTTCTTTCTTTCGGCCGGCCGAGCCTGAAATTAGGATAGCCTTTTAGACCATCCCTGACTTCATGGTGCCGACGCGTCACAAAACCCTCGGCAAGTTCAGCGGCTCTGGCTGTCATGCTAACTTCTGGCCTATCTTGAACCCAACACTTCACGTTCTCGGGTAACCGATTATAAAATTGTTCAAGTGCAAATCACTGAACAACCTTCATGTGATCACCACAGGCTTTTTATTCCTTTAGCCATTTTTCCATTTTTGGCATAAGCTTATATGCAAACTCAGTATAGGACTTTTTCCTAGCCTTTTCCTTTCGCGGAACTTCTACCTTTCTAAGCAAACTTCCTCAGCAAACTGGTCTTTACCCAATCATAATCCTCAGCTTCCTCTCTGATTAAGCGAGCTTACACGTCCGTTGCCTCATCCGGTAACAGTGTGAGCAGACGCTGCGGCCATGCTTCCCGGGAGAATTGTTGCCTCTCGCACGGCCCCTCGAAGTTCAACAAGAACAAACCAATGACCTCTTCGAGCTCAAACGGCCGAATTAGCTCTGTTATTTTTAATGATACGCGCTCTCCTGCACTGCTTTCTTCGCTCGTCTGACGTGCTGTTCGAGCGCGTTCCATTTCAAGCTCGGTCACTTCAATTCAAGTGCGTGTTGTTTTTCTGCCGCCCCCACTCTTTCAGTTGTTTACGTTCGCGTTCTTCAGGTTCCCGCTCTTTCTGTTCTTTAAGTTCTCGTCCTTCATGTTCTTTTTGTTCTTTACGTTCCTGTTGTTTACGTTCTTCTGCCTGACATTATGCAGTTTCCCTGTCTCAAATGATCTACAGGCATTCTGTAACCTCATCATCCTCCGCCTCTAGAGCAAGACTAGTCTCAGTCAACTGTGGTTTTCGGAGCGCATCAGTGACATGCAAGTGTAACTCCTTCGCCAGGTCCAGCGACTCGGGTTTACGTAATGGCTTCAAATTGATGGCTGTTCTCAGTGCTGCTCTCTCTACTGTGCTCCACTATCGTGCCGCAACCTAACTAGACGACCCTTGCAGCCAAGAATCCAGCGTAGACTATTGCAAACGCAGCATTCACTTGCGACTTGGTAGACGAGGCTTGTAGCTCCATATCCCTCCGCTGCTTACCAGTTGTAACGGCTGCCAAATTTCGTTACGGGGACGAGATTTCGGCGACCTTTAACAGCGTCTACTTGGAGCTCGAACCAGATTGACCATCCGGTAGGGAAGACGAGATGATGTAAAAACAGATAACGGAAGTTTACGACCTCATTACGGTGAAAACTACATTACTACATCATTACGGTAGTCAAAAATTGTTCAGCGTGCGTGTTCCTGCGCGCATGGGCAGATAACGTGTATCGCGGCATCTTGCTGGCCTTCTTACATATCGTACACCATCCGGGAAACCTCTTTCTCTGTTGCTCCCTGATTGAGGGCCTTGTCAGCACACTGGTCAACACACACATATGGATTCGGTGAGAAACCACTTCCCGGTGTAGAGGAGGTGAACGTGGGAAAAAGGGGAGTAAGATCTACACTGGTGCATAATCCCGTCGCACACGCCCCTCGAACAGCTCTTTGCATACTGACGAGTGTGACGAGTAGGCACGTCGTCTCAGGCACTTGGCGTCCATTTCCTTCATCGCCGCGTACAGTGAACAGTAACACTCTTTATACTAATAAAAAAAGTCGAAAAAAGCTTTTGGTACACTTTCTTCTCGCTTTCTAGAAACTACTGAGTTACGTCTTGTTAATATTCCGCACCTTGTAGCTCTAGCGTTCAGTGCTTGCAAATGTGACCGGTTTAATGCTCATTCGGTGGCCGTAAGGTTTTTTTTCGCAACACCGACTCTCCGAATGGTCTCCCATGCAATATATGCACTGCGCCGTGCCACTGACAGGTACCGTTAGTTCTCGAGCGCGGACTTGGGCAGAATTTACTAAGCAAACTTTGGAACCAATTTTGGCTGAAGAAAAATTAAAAAGAAGCGTATTCACAAAGCAACAACTGTTCGTAAGATCAGCAAGCTTGCAATGCCCTACGCTGCAAATATGAGCGCTGTAGTCAAAAATGCGTGTATATAAGGGTAGCAGAGGTCCGAACGTCAGTCCGTGAGCCAATAGTAAGCGTAATTCGATACACGAAACCTAAACAGCAGTCGGAGATGACGACTTAAGAAGAAATTTGTAGCAGTTTGTGGATGTAGCAGTCTTAAGATCATAATAGAGAGTTTTAGTGTAGGGGACGCAAGCGGCTTGCGTACGCAAGAACTAGGGGCGACGGCACTGCGCATGCGCAGACCGCTACGTCTACTTGCGTCCTTGGGTTGTTTGGCCGGCCGAAAACATCGCTGCCCCTAAGTGGTCACGTTACCCACGTGACTCTCGCGGTGTAGGAGATCTTACGAGTAGCTAGCGGGTAGATAACCTAATAAATCTTTCGCCAAGTGTCGACAGACGTCGTTTTTATATATATTAGAGAGGTTTAGCATGTCCGGTATGCGGATAAACGCAGTTGGGGCGTTGGGGCGGAGCCATAAAGGGGAACGTCTTGCATGGTGCATCTACCTGGTGGCGTAAAGCTCAAACTGACAAAATCAGCTAATATTGCTGTAACCAAGTCTATTCTACTTCGCTGCTGGTGTAAATTTTCGGCACTGGCGTAATTGTGTTGCTGCAAAAATTTATACCCGCAGCAATGTAAAATACACTTGGTTACTGCTATAGTAGCTGTTTTTCTCTGTTTGAGCTTTGCGCCACCAGGTGGCAACACCATGCAGGCCGCTCTAGTTCATAGCTCCGCCCCAACGCCCCAGCCTGCGTTTACCCGATTACCGGACGCTCTAAACCTCGCTATTAACTGCTTTTAATAAGAATAGTTTTATGTGCTTTACTTCATATGCTTGATTTCATGTTTTAAAAAATGATAATGCATCAAAGATCAGACGTTGATGGCGCTGCGAGCGCATGCGACCTCACTGCGGCTTGCGCTTGGAGCCGCTAACCTATAACGTGTTTCTGCTTGCGTACGCAAACGCAAACGCACCCAAGCGCTTGGGGCCCCAACGCCTTGCGTCCCCAATACTAAAACTCTCTAATTATGTCCACCTGCGCGGCTCGAGCTGACGCAGGTAAGCGTTGAAACGTGATCTTGCGGCTGATTGGCCAGAGGCCGCAACTGATAGCCGAGCATGACGCGTGCTTATGTCTTTGTGGCGCGCTATGATTATCATCTCAAAGTGTATTGAGCTATTTCAGTGCATAGTTGTATTTAGCCTGCGCTGCTGTGGAAGGCAGTAACAATAATGCGATGCGGCGAACTTCTGCCTGTCTGATAGGCTGTGTTTTTGTATGCGCGAATAGCCTGTATTTTCATACTCATGATGACACTCTATTGGGTGCTATCAGAAACAACATTAGTGTCCGTCCCTGACAAGCGTCCAGTTCGTCATTGATTTATTTTGAGCACTTCTAGAACACGACAGCTATAGTATTCTTTGTCTAGTTTGAGCTTTCCCTTGCTCATATGGCTGCGGATGATTATATTTTCCAGCGCTTTGAGGCTATACTTCTTCATGCGAGATGAAACAATAAATAAGCGGCTAAGTGCTTGAAATTATCAAAATTTGATGCTGTTAAACAAGTTATTTACTTATTTATTTATGTAAACATACCTTACAGGCCTCAAACTGAAGCATTGAGTAAAGGGACAGTACACACAAGATACGTAGAATATATATAGAATGTGTGACATCCATAAAACCATAGCAGTTTACTACTACAACCGTAGCTACAACCGAGGTGAAAATGAATTACTTATTTTACGACTAACTAGTAAAAAAAACAGAATACATTTAACAAGGAATGAATGACACAGAGTATTTTCAATGCAGTCGTGTAATTAACAAGACCAGAGTGTTAAACAGTACTAAAGATTTAAAAAATAAAAAAATAAAGTTACTAACACCACAATAAGGTGTAAAACATAGTGCAAGTACAAGAGAGCATGGTGCGACAACCGTAAAACCTCACACTTTTTTAGTCATGTAGTCGGTCAAGGCGTCACGGAATGAATCGCAGTTGGACAGGCATGCAATGTTACCCGGGAGAGAGTTCCAAAACCTAACAGCACGAGGAGGAGCACAGTAATGGAATGCATGTGTAGAACCGCAAATGCGGGCATAGATGAAATGATTATGAAGCCTATGTGACGCGGAGTAGGGTCGTTTCAAGCATGCTGGTGTTCGAGTGGAGTGAATGAACTTGGGAAACAGTGTTAAAAGGGCAACGTCTCCGCGAGTGTTAAGTGATTGTAATGAAAGTTTTTATATTTGTGTTACGCTGGACTGGTAGCTTTAATAATTTTAAGATAAAGCGGCTTGCCCTGTTGTGAATCCGTTATAACATTTCAATTAAGTATTTCTGGTGAGGGTACCAAATGGGAGATGCGTACTGGAGCTGGGGACGAACGAGAGTTACGTAAGCTAGCTTGCGAACATTAGAAGGGACATTTCTTAAATTGCGTCGCAAACAGCCCAGCGATGGGGAGGCGTTAGCTAAAATGGACGTGATGCATACTGATCAAGGAAGATTCGATGTGAATAGAACTCCTATAGATAATTATATTGTGTAGCCATTGTAACAGTGTAATCATTAATATGGTAAGGACATGGTGCGGTTGTCGACTTCCGCTTAAACGACATTACTTTGCACTTTGAGGTATTTAAAGTCATTAGCCATTTATTGCACCAGCTAATAATTTGTTCGAAGTCTTGCTGAAGAGCGAGATACTCATCTGCACTTTTAATTGGGGGATAAATTATGCAGTCGTCGGAGAATATTCTTATAACGGAGGACACATCGTGCGGTAGGTCGTCAGTAAAGATTAGACAAAGCAAGGGACCGAGCACGCTAACCTGTGGCACACCATAAGAAACGGCTGTTATGGAGGAAGACGAGTTATTTGCAATAGTAAACTGTTGATGATTAGACAGAAAGTTACGGAGCCATTTAAGAAGCTCTTCGTACAGGTGGGAATTCAGCAGAGTAATTTCCTTCCAGCCGGTGACGATCTTGCGGTACTCCGCCCCTGCTGGGCAGTAGTCAGGTCAACATGACGGGTTAAAAGGCCTGCCAGAGTGGCCTGGTATTGCCAAGTGAACGCTGTGAAGCGTCTACTTATAAGCGCGGTCCCTAACATACTTCATAACAGCAAGATCATTGTTTGCGTCACTCGAATTATGCTGCCTTGTCTGCTCTCCGGGCGGCGCACAGTTGGAACTCTTTATTTACTGCTCTTGCACGAAGCTACAACATATGCGTTTAACTATAGGTGCAAGTGCACATCGTATATATGAAGTGTACTGAAGGACTAAACGAGCTTCACATCAGGGCAGTGGTAATTGCCGTGTAAGTGCAAGGGCCAAGTAAATACGTAAAGTCACAGCGCACGTTTCCGCAATTCCTCAGGCTTCGACTCTGCCTTAGGTATAGTTCCGGCTTCACCTGCTTTAGTTACCAGCAAGGAAAGTGGAAAAATACTCATCGAGAAAACGGTCAGGCAAGGAGACACAATCTATCCATTTATATTCATTACATGCTTAGAAGTACACTCTTAAAACAGTTGCACCCTTTGGGGCGTATACTTGTCGGACAACAATAATCGTCATTTGCCTTGTTGCGTTTCCTTTCTTGGAAACTCAGCGCTCGCCAATTTCCTATCGAGAAAGCTGTGTAATGCTGATAACGCGCTAGCCGTTCGTGACTTGGAAGTACCGAGGTCGCATCAATAAAGAAAGGGAATACGGGCAAGAGAGATGATGATTATTGTTGTGTGACAAGATAAGCCGAAAAGGGTTTCAATTTTTCTAAAAGTGTATTCAAGCTATTAGACTGGGAAGGATCAAGAACGATCATCAGCGGCGAATACTTCAACAACTTTCAGCTTCCACATGATATTGTCCTGTTCAGCACCGGAGGAAGCACAGTTCAACAATTTACTCAGGCCCTTAAAGGGCCCCTCACCATGTCTGGTCATTTTGAGCTGACGAGCTCAGAGCATACATTACGCGATAACGATCGTGTCTGCAAAGTATTACATCGGTACGCGCCGCGGAAAGACATGAAATTTCAAACCGGACGCCGTTTTTCCTTCTCCTCGCGGCCGCCGCGCTCCAAGCCGGACGGTGACGTAGTCAAGCCCCTGCGCCTACATAGTCGTGTCCGCAGTGTGACGTCGCTCGTGGTGGCACGTGACTTCGAGAATTATTCAAGACATCATCTGTTATCTGTGCGATCTGTTGCTCGAATTGACGAATTGAAGTTTAGAGAAATAATAAAATACACAAACGGAATATCTGCGTGTTTTTTGTTTTACTTCGCACCGAAGCAAGGCAGATGCACTTCCGCTTCCTCTGCTTGTTCCCACGGTCGTGCAGTCACGTGCACAGGTACCGAAACTATGCCATTTTCTACTGTGTTCCAGCGCATGATAATGCTCTGCGATCCGCTTGTTCTGCCTCAGTATTCATATAGCACTGAACACTAAATTATACCTCTAGTCATGTTTCCTTGCGCAGAGCGCGCAAAATCGTGCGCTGCGCGAACGAGACAACAGCTCACGCGCGACGCCGTCGGCGGGAGTGCGTAGCGCCGAAAAAAAAAGAGGAAAAAAATGAAGGCGGGGCCTGTGACGTATGCGTCACGCAATCCTCGAGATCCGGTATGGGAGAACGCAGGATAGAGAAATGGTTCTTGTGGGGAAGGAGGACTCCATCGATAACGCAGCTGTTTTTAGCCCCGATGCCTCTCCAGCTTTTATATTGCGATAACCTTGACGTCACGCTATTTTTCACGGCGAGCGTTCTAATCTGTTCCGCAATTTGACGTCTGCGCCACCGCACTGCCCACGTACTGTACGTGATCACACACAAAGCACACAGTAAAACCCGTTATGTATGGGTTTGCTAGAAATCGCTAAGTCCGTTTCTGTTGCCGTACTCCCAAAAAACTACGGAAGGTTAGTCATATACAGCTTTCGCTGTAATATGTTTTGTTGATGTTGGCATTCAGATTTCTCGATACCGCGGTGTGTTGCGCGATGTGATTTGCGGTACAGACGCAAGGGAACAGCGAACATAAAAAGGTGGAACCCGGGGCACGAAGCGAAACCGAACAGAAAAGAAAAGGACACAAGCAGGGGCGCTTCACAGTTGAAAACACAACAAAACCGGATGATCACATCCGAGGCGCACAGCTGTGCGTAAAACAGCAGAGAGCAGGCGAACTTCAAAGCATCACGTGACATCGGCGCACAGCTGTTACTAAATCAGTGAATTGTACGAACCCTCAAAGTGGAGAAAGGAAGGCATTCACCCATGTACGTCTTCGCGCTTTCGGGGGAATGGCGTTGGTTTGTTTGATCAGGAAACTGCTCGTTCTACCATGTGTGGTGGCGTCGAACTTGTGCATGTGTTTCATGGTTTGTCGTGGCCCAGTCATTAAGTATAAGCAAAATATTTTCAATGCGTGACACTTCTTCATAACGCTTCATGATGGAATGGTGTAAATAAGCTGAAAATACCGGAACATAGCGCGGTTCAACAACAACAACAAAATAAAAAAACGCCACACAATGACGTCAGTGGAAAACCACGTCGTTTGAAAACAGCAATTGAATGTCCGCGGCACGTAACTGAGCGCTCAGTGATCAGCTTTCAAATACTTGCTGACTACTCTTGAAATTTAGCCTCGTGGGCTTTTAAACAACACCTGCAGTCTTTTCCCCTTTCTTTCTGTTTCGTAAAGAAGGCGTCATAGCGCCAGTCCCGCGGTGTGGCCTACAATTGTTCGCCTGCTTCAGATCATCCAGATCATGATTCCAGGGAGATAAAAATTATAGTTTCGCCCATTGCAGAAAAGCTTTCAAGAGATGCTTTAGGTTTCGTCTTGCAGCATCATTATCATCATCAGTAAACGTTACCTAAATTTGAACTAAACGGATTACCAGTTTCCATTGCGCCAAATTGCATGCTCTTAATTTTTTTTCTAAACCTATACTAGCAGAACAGCATACTTTGCTCTTTGTAATCCTAGCCTTAATCCCGACAGGGAATGAAAGGCGTCGTCAGTTGTATGGAACGCTTCCCCACAGTGTGCAGCGTCGTTTGAACATGGTGATTAATGTAGATGATATTCGAGCGGAACACGTTAGCTTCTCAATTATTCAGGATGTAAGCGCGAGCACATGTCACGCTCCGAAGAGCGAAGCGAACGTCACCGAAGCGAACAAGTAATTCGGGAACCGGTGTGTGCGTGCGTACATGCATGCTTGTGTGTGTGCGTGGAAGGGGGCGGACGCACGGAGTGTGCTTACAACGCTGCCAAGGAGCACGAACGAAGACGCGTAGCGCAGCCCCTTCGCTCCGGCCTCAACAGGTGGGCGTCGCGATGAGCACAAACGCCACGCTAGTCGCAAGAGCAACCCTGTTAGCAGAGCAGGGGCGAGAAGCAAGCGAGAAGCAGGCGGCCAACAAAGGGAGCTTAGCCTGCAGCGCCCATTTCGTGACAATCTAATCGCGACGCAAGACTAAGGGAAACCGGCGAAAGGAAAGGCAGCTCGGTCCGTTTGCTCAGTCCAATCGGAAAATGCGGGAGAGGGAGTTGGTGAAGGCGGTGTACTGCCATGCTCTAGCCGTCGCGTTGGTGGCGGCCTGGGGGGAATCTGAGACAGCACCTGATTAATGGCCACACCGCGACTTCTACGAGGCCCAAAAGAAGCAAGCGGCACACGGGAAAGGAGACACCGTCCGAAGCCGTCACGGGGGCCGACCACCCGGCCCAGCCGGGGCCTGACGAGCGTAAAGAAATCAAGTGCAAGCCCGTGCTCCCCGAGATAATTCACTCGGCCAGGCTTTGCCGATGCCTGAAACAATAGGACCCTAGGGGTGCGTCCTAGATTCGAAGGACGCTGCTACTGACAGCGCGATGGCCGCGTGAACTAAACCAAGCCGGAAGAGAGGGCGCGTGAGAACAAGGGCGGTGACGGCACCGCCATTCCATAGGGCAGCGGCGAGCTTTTTGCCATTCTTCACCTCTCGCCTATTGTGCGCCGCCGTCGATACGGCTGCGGCCTGGGGCCTATCGCCACGTCGTTTGAAAACGCTCTAACCGCGCACCTTTTTTGTTCTTTTATAGGAACCAGAGTGTCGGTTTGCCAAGCTTGTTATCGGCTTATTTTCGGCTCTCGTCATTAACTGCAGGGACAGCTGTGTGGTTACAGCGCCGATAGGGACTTCGTCGGATTTTTCTGCGCTCCCGTCTAAGTGGCCGATGTGCGGGGAAAAATGTCCTCTCCGCGGTTATCAGACACGGACTAGCGTATAGAGGGCTAAGAGCTTTCACTTTGTGCACCGACCTTCGGGCAGAATCAATGGAGACTCTTTTTTGTATGAGGGATAGAATGACAGCTTTTCATCAGCTCACCTGCTGTGCTAACGACGTGGCATGTGCTAGCTGTGGTGCTCGGGGGATGTATATATTTAAATGTGTTTGTTCAGTCAAGTGCCTAATGCTCTTCTGTCTGATAGCTCCTCACGCTATATCACTTGAATATTCTACTGAGACTCATAGTTACAATACATGTAAGATAGATTTTGTATGTGACTGCATTTTCTCATGAAGCGTCGCTATTTGCACGCTGGGCATCGATGAAATAAAATAAATATGAAAGATTCAAGAAAAAAAAAAAACGGCACCGCACGGAATGAGCGACACCGCCCTCTCACCAGCGCTGAGGTTGTCGTGGTCGCAATCGTCTGGCAAGCCAGTGCTGCTTTTGGTTGCACTTAAACGGCTGTTCAATCTTCAATGAATTCTATAAAGTGTGTACGTTTTTTACTTCGAACAGTTCAAGCAAAAGCCCTGAGAACCTGCTCTAATTGCGTTACTACAGATGAATTATGTATTATGGCGGAAATCATTTGCAAGAAAAATCAAAACAATCTATTCACATGTTAAACCAATTCAATTAATTCCTTAGTTACAAACATTACGGCACATATTTATATTGGTAAACAGAAGGGAATCTTAATACAAGTGTAGTTTCGTGTTTCTATATTCGAAATGACCATGCGGACCGAAAATAACTGACACTAAATGATTAATTAAATTTACCCGATTACGCACGTGGCACCGCGCAGCATGGCTCTCTCCATCCATCCCTCCTGCGATGTAGAAGTGTAGCGTGAAACGAAGCTAATATTGGACTCCTCTCTTTGCACTAGCTGATTCCGACTTGCGCTTTGCACAGTTCTCGATTGGACTCTACCGTAAAGATTCGACTGCTTCACCAGACTACATCGACTACCGCGGAACTCGCTGCTATTCGTTTCGCACTTCGCGTAATTTCTCATGACCTGCCCAAGAAGTGGAGCGTGTTCAGTGACTCCAAGGCTCATTGTTTCATTGCTTCATTGTTTGGTTTCTGCCTTACGCCACGGACACCACGAACAACTAGTTCTAGAAATCAGACTGCTGCTTCACCACCTCGTCGAGCAAGGACACGACATCACGTTACAGTGGATTCCAAGCCACTGTGGCATTATGGGCGATGAACACGCCGATGCAGCAGCACGATCTGCACATGAGGAGGACTTGCAAGACTCCATTCCATTCTCAAGAACAGATGCAGCAATGAAAATTCGTGTGCCCTCAAATGAATCCATAAGATCGTTATGGAACATACCAAGCTCGAAGCACACACGTCTGCACCGACTGGACCCGTCCCTTCGACTTCGACCCCCATATGGACTCTCTCGACTCGAGACAGCAGTACTTTGCCGCCTATGGCTTGGTGTCGCTTTCTCAAGATCTTTCACATAAGATTCACATAAAGATTTTCAACAAGTAAAAAAAAAAGTCGTAGTTTGCGTCCAGTTGTTTCTTCTACATTTGCACTTATATTCGTTGTCGCGGGTTTCAGTTTGTACTCCTGCACATCACGAGCATGTATTCGCAACTGCGAAGAGGCGTCAGTACGCCTGTAGGGTTTACTTAGGCGAGTTCACGGCCGTCTACGTAAGTGTTACTCTGGAACTACGAGACCACAACCGTTTAGAAATCGTTCTATATTGATTTAAGCATCGCGGATAACAAATCTATCGCGGATAAGTCAAATAAGTTTTTAGGCACGTAGAGCCCTCAGGGCTGTACTTGTGGGTTATAAGGTAGCCTCGCTGCCTACGGGATTACCTGACTGAGCTATGTGGAATGCTGGGTTGCCATAGTCGGAAGTTCGAATCTTTCCATAAGGTTTTTTTTTTTTTAATATGACGATGGTGAGCTTGAAATTCACCTTCTCCAGTGCACAACATCTGCAGGCTAGGAGTGACGCTTGACACCGGCAAAAGATCCCGAGAGCGAGTGGGGCTATACTAATCCAGCTACAACCAAATTAGGAAGGCCCACAATGCTTCAACAAAGACACTCCTTCACCAGAACAGCAATTGGGCTCCCTGGTGCAGTATTCGGGCACTGCCTCCCAAATGATTCCTTCAATAAACCCGTGGCACTCAGTCCCCAGTGGTTGCGGAGCACCTGACCAAGGCGGCGGTCAGACCCGTAACGCAGCAGAGGGGGCTAAGAATTTCTGGGTCCGGACAGGCCACCAATGGAAACTGACCCTGCCAACCCCTAATTGCCGAACTCTGTCGAGTGAGGCGAGCTTAGCAGGACTCTTTGAGGAACTGTCAGACATTGTTTGGGATATTATCGGCCTGAGTGAGATTACAACAACTGGTGAAGCTTATACATACGCTGAATAACGGCCATGTCCTCTGCTGTATAGAGGTCTGCCAGATAAGAAGCAATAAGACTCCTAATCCATAAGGATATAGCGGGCAACATTGACGAATTCTACAGCATTGATGAGAGGATAGCTGTAGTCGTAATCAAACTTAATAAGAGGTACAGATTAAAGGTAGTACAAGCCTACGCTCCAGCGTCCAGTCACGATGATAAGGAAGTAGATCAGCTTTATGGAGTTGTTGAATTAGCGATGAGAAAAGTGCAAACTCAGTATACGGTAGTAATGACCGAGTTCGATGCAAAAGTGTGGAAAAAGCAGCCTTGTGAACAAGCAATTGGCAACTACGGCCTCGATTTTAGGAACCCTAGAGGAGAGATGCTGGTTGAATTCGCAGAAAGGAATGAGCTTCGAATAATGAACACCTTCTTCAGGAAGCGTAGCAACAGAAAGTGGCCCCGGAGAAGCCCTAATAGTGAAACAAGAAATGAAATTGACTTAATACTTTCTGCTGATCGCAGCATAGTGCAGGATGTAGAAGTGATAGGTAGGGTAAAGTGCAGTGATCATAGGTTAATGAGGGCTAGGATTCCCCTAAATTTGAAGAGAGAAAGAGTAAAAATGGTCATTAAGAAACAGGTCAACCTAGAGGCAGCAAGGGTAAAAGTAGACACGTTGAGGCTGGTACTTGCGTGCAAATAAGTAGCGTTAGAACAGAGAGATGAAGATGACATAGAGATCATGAATGAAACCGTAACTAGGCTGGCTTCAGAGGCAGCAATTGAAGTGGGAGGCAAGGCACCAAGGTAACCAGTAGGCAAGCTCTCCCAAGTAACAAAGGACCTAATAAAGAAATGACAAAGAATGCACGTGTCGAACTCGAGAAATAAGATAGAATTCGCGGAACTGTCAAAACTGATCAACAAGGCGAAAATAAGTGAAATTCAAAACTATTACATGAAAAAGACTGAAGAAGCCGTAAAAAATGGATGCAACCTGAAATCAATGAGAAATAAACTTGGCATAATGCAAACCAAGATGTATGCACTGACAGATAAGCGGGGTAATATCATCAGCAATCTCGAAGATATAGTAAAAGAAGCAGAAGAATTCTGTACTGACCTGTGCAGTACCCAGAGGAGTCGGGATACCTCCATTAGAAACAGTAATGAACAGGATATAGAAACTCTTCCTGTAACCAGCGATGAAGTCAGAAGGGCCTTGCAAGACATGAAACGAGGAAGAGTGGCAGGAGAAGACGGAATAACAGTTGATTTAATCAAAGATGGAGGAGACATAATGCTAGAAAAACATGCGGCTCTCTATACAGATTGTCTATCGACTGCAAGGGTCCTAGTACACTGGAAGAATGCAAACGTTATACTAATCCATAAAAAGGGAGATGTTAAAGAACTTAAAAATTATAGGACCATTAGCTTACTATATTAGCGTATTATATAAAATATTTACCAAAATAATCTCCGATAGCATAAGGGCAACACTGGACTTTGGTTAACCAAGGCAACAGGCTGGCTTCAGGAAAGGGATACTCTACAATGGATCACATCCATGTCATCAATCAGGTTATCGAGAAATCCGCAGAGTACAATAGGCCTCTCTATAGGGTTTTCATAGATTACGAAAAGGCATTTGATTCAGTAGAGATACCAGCAGTCATAGAGGCATTACGGAATCAAGGAGTACAGACCGCTTACATAAATACCTTGAAAAATACCTACAGAAGTTCCACAGCCACCTTAACTCTACACAAGAAAAGCAGAAATATACCGATAAAGAAATGGGTCAGACAGGGAGACACAATCTCTGCAATTCTATTCACTGCGTGCTTGGAAGAAGTATTCAAGCTATTAAACTTGGAAGGCTTAGGAGTAAGGATCGGCGGCGAATATCTCAGCAACCTTAATTTTGCCGATGACACTGTTCTATTCAGCAACACTGCAGACGAGTTACAACAAACGGTTGAGGACCTTAACAGAGAGAGTGTAAGAATGGGTTGAATATTAATATGCAGAAGACAAAGATAACGATGAATAGCCCGGTTAAGGGAAAAGCGAACAAGAGTTCAAGATCGCCAGTCAGCCTCTGGAGTCTGTGAAGGGGTGCATTTACCTAGTTCAATAATCACAGGGAACCCTAATCATGAGAAGGAAATTCATAGAAGAATAAGAATGGGTTGGATTGCATACGGCAGACATCGTGAGTTTTTGACTGTGAGCTTACCGATATCATTGAAAAGGAAAGTATACAATCTGTGCATTTTACCAGTGCTGGCATATGGGGCAGAGACTTGGAGACTGACGAAGAAGCTTGAGAACAAGTTAAGGACCACGCAAAGAGCGATGGAACGAAGATTGCTAGGCATAACGTTAAGAGACAGAAAGAGAGCGGTTTGGATCAGAGAGCAAACGGGTATAGACGATATGCTAATTGACAACAAGAGAAAAAAATGGAGCTGGGCAGGTCATGTAATGCGTAGGTTAGACAACAGTTGTACTTTTAGGGTTACAGAATGGGTACCAGGAGGAGGGAAACGCAGTCGAGGACGGGAGAAGACTAGGTGGAGCGATGAAATTAGGAAATTTGCGGGCGCTAGTTAAAGTCGGTTGGCGCAGGGCAGGGGTAATTGGAGATCGCAGGGAGAGGCCTTCGTCCCGCAGTGGACGTAAAACATGAGGATGATGATGATGATGATGATGATGATGATGATGATGACGATGAGGATGATGATGACGACGACGACGACGACGACGACGACGACGACGACGACGAAGACAGGCCACTGCCAGAACAGACAGTCTTGGAATGCCAACATACTCCTTCGTCGCACCGACAATCGGTCAAGGCTTTGTTGACCTTTTAACGTGGCAGTGGCCTATTAGAAAAACTATAATGATCCCGTTCCGTCCCTTTTTTTGCACGATTTGCTTTTTGCCCCGCTCTTCTTTCTGTCTTTACTTCCCCTTTCCCTTCCCCTAGTGCAGGGTTGCAAATCGGAGGCTTTAACCCTGGTTAACCTCCCTGCCTTTCTCTCATTTGCATCTCTCTGTCTCTCTTTCTCTTTCTCTATCTCTCCCGATTGGACACATAGTCACTTTAGCAGCAAGGGCGAGACAGACCGCTTTATCACATGATGTGGGGAAACTTTATTCTACGCTGCCCTAATATGTCAGAGGGGAGGTTGCGCCGCCAGCCGCAGGTCGCAGTGCCGCATGCGTAGTCAGGAAAACTGAACGAATAATTTTACACGAGTTATTTCGGTCTGCATGACCGTTTTACAAAGTAGAAACCTGAAACTGAAGTCGGGTACAACTTTAGAAGGCAGGGGCGTCTACCCCCCCCCCCCGCCCGCCCCACCCCCCCCCATTAAAGGTGGGTGCACACGTGTCTCCACCAATGAGCGTGCACTCTAGACTGACGTCATGAGGCGGACGGCTGGTGACTCCGCCGACGGAGAATATGGCAGATCCCGCTTAGAACTGAACCGAGTCGCGTCAGTCGCACTATTTCTTTAATCGCGGAGGCAATCGGCTGCCTCGCTTCGGTCACCTACCTTCTTAAGTTGTACCCGACTATAGACTGTTAAGACGATTCCCTTCAACTTTCCTATATAAACGCATGCCGCAATGTTGGTAACTACCAAGGTTATTAAGGTATTGGTAACTACCAATGCAAATAGGTGATTTAAAAAATGAATTGCCTTGGCTTTCTTTTTATTTGCTCCTGCGAATCATATCCGCCAGGGCAGATATTTAATATGTAGTGACCTAAATTATGTCATGTTTGGAGAGTTCAAAGAGGTGTTGAAAAAAAACAAACTATTATGCAATGTTCTAGCCCGGGGGAAGGGGCAGGAGGCAACCGTGGTTACGGCACTCGTGCCCAGGGGGCGAAGCTCGCTGGAATGCATGTGGCGTCGGTTATTCCAGATTGTTTATCAGAGGACCTCTCGAAGGCCTTTCACGTCTGCGTGTCTATAGCCTTCGCTTTTCTCCCGGATATGACAGGAAGAGTGAATGAAAAAATAGAGTTAGCGAATTAAAGGTGGCAAGTATTGTGATGCCTCGCGTGAAGCTTACAGCAGCCGTTGCGCAACGTCATCTTTTCAGCGCACTCGATGTTGCTCCAAGAGGACGTGAAAAGAGTGCACGTCCTTGCAAGAGAGGCCTATACAAAGAAGCCGTGCTTGATAAAGCACTGCACGTGGCCAGCTGCGTATAACTTAGACCCGCACGACTGACGACACGTCGAAATTCACAAGATTGGCGCCTCGAAAGACGCTCGTCACAGGAACGACTTCACGCATGCAGCGAATAAATGCTCCGATAAAGAAAGGGGACAGAGGGCGAGGAAAGGAGAGGACGGCCTCTACGAGAGTTCGCATTGGGGCAGCGCCCACGGGTAATGGGTCGTTTGTAACTCAGCCAGCAAGGAGTAAAAAAGCACGCAGAGGAAGACGTGAAACAGCAAGACGAACAGAGGGAGCAGCGGAATGGCAATGGTATCATACAGAACGAAGCAACAGATGAAGTGTGAAAATATTTAGCGGAGGGAAACGGCGCTTACGAAATTTCTGCTCCACGTTAGAAAGGAGGCTAATTTAAGAATGAAGTGGACCTTGCTCGCGTCCTAAAAGGAGCTCTTTTCTCCGTACTTCCTGCAGATTTTTATTTTTCCAGCAAGGGTATGCGTTGTTTTCTGGTTCATTACTTGGATAGTAAATTGGTGGTAGGCGAGAGGGTAGATAAAGATTATAATTAGAGCAAGTTGCATTGGGTCACGCGAGATAAGCCACGCCTGGCACTGCTGTAGAACCCGCCGCATTGAGATTCTAGTATATAAATACCAAGGTTGAGGACTAGGAGTGTTGGTATAGCATATTAGAAGCTCGATTGCACAACATTTGGACGACACACACAGAAGATAAACACACCACAGAGCGCTCTGTGGTGTGTTTCTCTTCTGTGTGTGTCGTCCGAATGTTGTGCAATGGAGCCTCTAATATAAATACCAGTAATAAAGATGTATAGCGGCTGGCAATTTCCGTAGAAATTTGGTCGAAATACATTTCGGAAGGGTAAGCCTTCGTAAAAAAAAAAAAACACGCCAGTAAATTGAAATGCCGGAATTTAAATGACACGAAGCTCGTTTGAGTTAGATACGTTAGCAGGGGTAGTGGATGACGCGCGTACAATGACTTCGCCCGTAGCTGTTAGCCTATATACTGCGTCAGGTGGAGGCAGATGGTGCACGTTGCTTGCAGATGGGGGCAAACGGTGATGAGAGGCGTACGGGCACAGAGAAGTACGACGCATATCGAAATACATTTAAGGCTTCTATGCCCCTTATGTCACAATGACACATAAACACTCCGTGGCTTGGCCAAGGATGGACACATACCCAGCGGCACATGCCTCGCGGCTCAAAAATGACGAAACCCAAATATGAGGAATATAAGAATATCACAGAACCAGTTCAATAACATCGGCTATTTAATTAAGCAGCATATGTGCTTTAGCGACAACTGTGAGTCAACATTACATAAACAGGTTTTACGTCTGGATTTATTGTTTGATTACGCACATATAAAGTGTGCTCAGTGGCGCAACTCTTTTTGTCAAAATGAAAGCAATATAAGCCGTCTATTTGGTGAGAAATATTGCGTAATTGCTCCAAAATCCCGGATGAATTCGCACAATCAGTTTTCCTTTACCAACCCTAGAAAGAAAAACAAAAGAAAGGAATAAACCTAAAAAACGGGAAAGATTTTTGCCGGCGTGCATGGTTAGATAGCATTTGGCCGGATGAAAACGAGCTCTTGCCACTGAAGTTTATTTTTGTTGTTGTGGTAGCTGTCGTAATTGTGGTTTTAATCTTATTTTCCATGTATTTTCCTTGTCCTCCTATTCGTCATCGTAAACGGGCTCGAGCGAGCCTAGTGCAACCCAAGCAGCGGTCCCGATACTAGGACAATTAGAGTCGTCAAAGTAAAATCATCAGTAATTTTAATAAAAAGGCTGTGCTAGCTACACCAATTCTGCTTGCACATATAGTTTATGGGCCTTGGCGGACGTAATCTTCGCGAAAACGGAGTCAGCAAGCAGATAATTAACGAAAATTTTGAACTAGTTTTGTTATTAATTTCGTAATCATGGTATATGTTTGTATTAGGAACGTTAGAGCAATCGTATTCGAGAACAATTTAGATTTAGTTGATTCTGCTAAGGTGCTAAGGGCACTTCTACATACTAATCCACTTTGACGCTTTCCTATTCAGAGGCAGGAGCCCTGACACAACGACAAACTCGCGCGTGTGAAGTAACTGATTCCATACGGTACGCCAGTAGAGAATCCGGGTGGAGCTGATAACAGCTATGCTTGTGCCCTCGACTGGCGAAAAAGACAGGCTTCCTCCTTTGCCTAAACCAGACTCCGACACATGGGGGGGTTCACCTTAGTGTTCACCTTACTCCCACTAATTCGTAATGCTAAATTAGCATCGCAAACTAGTTCCAAACACTGACGATGGTGACGACGGTGCTTTCGACTAGTTCTTCGTTGTAACTAGTTGTGCAATGTTGCAGCAATGCTCTGTTGCCTTCATCGTGTACATTCATGGTCAATTATGGCTACGCAAAAAAAAAAAAAACGTGCTCAACACAGTGCTAGAACAAGTAATCGAAGACCAGGAACTGTTCCTAAATAAAAGCACTTAATTAATTCATGCAAATTATATCCACGGCATCACAACAGTGGTGTATTAACTATTAAAGAACAGGCCTCATTGTTACAGCTACCGATCAATTGCCCTATAAAATAACTTAATACTATGTACGTTGGCGTACATCACCACGCTTGTAGAAAGGTGGCGCAGATTCTTACCCAGTGTTCTTGCGCTATAAGAATCAAATTACCAATGAATTCAAGTATTTTTCATTCAACCGTTACTGTTCATACCTTCTCGAAGTATTTTATTGATGTATGCACATTTTCCGAAAACTTCTGTTTTGCTCGACGACATGTAGCCTCACTGCAATCACACATAAGAAGTTGATGTCACCTGCAATTGGTTTCAAACGCCATTTCAGCCTCCACCTATATGAATCAACTATGAGCTTCTTCTCGGCGTCCGAGGTTGTCCACCGTACCAGCAACTGTTGCATTGCCACGCCAATCACTATCATGAGGGATAGCCACCAGCAAGCAGGCCAACCAGGAAACGCATGGGAATTCATAAATATCTAGGCCCCGATCCCCTACTCACAAGAGTAATGACTAGAATGGGGGAAATTGAAATGTGTTGGCTGGACAAGTTGCAAAGGGAACTGCGTCAGCATGGTTATCGACCAGATACAAACAGCTGCTGCTTTCATAAATGTTAGACAGTTCAGCCTCTTATATTTAAATACATTATATGCATGCACAGCTGAATTTGACAGAACCATTGCAACATTGACGTGCTTAAAGTAGTGGACCAATAAGAGTCGCGTGTGCTTTTGCTTTCATTAGCGCTTGCTTTCATTTATTGGTTCATGTATAATGCAGCATCGCCTTCTAAGGAAATATTTGTGCATAAATCTGTAGGATTAGGCAAAATTAACTTGTATACACTGCAAACACTTGGTATAGAATTAAACTTTCAGTGGACAATTTGCTGGCACATATATTTTTAGCCAGATAAAGTGACGCATTGTAGGGCCGCGACTGTCACGTCCAAAGCCGGCGAGGAAGTGGGCTCACGTGCAGCTATCGCGAGAAAAGAACTCGCTAGTGCGCTCGACCGGAGCGGCCGCGGTGTCGACCGCTCCCGAGATCTCGATGCACCATGGCTGGCAGGCCTAAATAAACCGTGGCTACAGCGGCTACCTCTTCGCACCGCCGCCCACAACATTTTTAACGAATACAGGCGAAATATAGAACGAGGAGTTTATCCTTGACCGTTTCTTTAATGCAGAAAACACAATAGGGAGACGCAGGAATAAACGAACATATTCAGCTGCGCTGCGCCAAAAAAAAAAGAAAAAGAAAAGTGAGTAAGTCAAACAAGCGTGCACGCGTTCTGAGACTTCTGCACATATATGTGCGGAAGTCTGTGTATACAGGCGAGCATGCACACATACGTATATGCAAACACGCAATCATATACAACATGCTCTGTGAAATGTTCAGTGACACTTCCAGCGATAACACTTTCAGCGACTTACTTTTACTTCCGAAAGGTCACTACATTTATGTGTTGCAGACAGACAAGCGCGGTGTCTTGATCACATGGCAGTGGTGTCTGCAAATATACTATACTTCGATGCCCGTTGCGAGAACAAGAGCGAATTCAAACAAAAGCCCACGCACCTTTCACTCGGAGCAGCCTCATTCCCCGCCAACAGAAACAATGTCACAGCTGTCGGCTCGAAGTCAGAAGCAGCGCTCAAATAGCCAACAGCAACGCCAACACGGAGATCCCCGTGGAACGCTCGAAACTTCAAACGGCAAAGCACAACGTAGAGAAAAGAAATGGAGTGAGGGAAAAAATGCGGGGTTCACGGCGTAAACACGCAGACACTCGGCTCCGACGTGGGATGAGGCAGGGGAACGATGTCGCTTGTGGGCGCTTGTCGAGGCACTGGGAGGGAGTGTAGCTCACCTCATCGCGCCATAATCGCGCAACATTTAGCTTCGTTATCCCTACGCTATTATTAAACCATTATATCAAGTTCCTCAGGTTGAACACTGCCTGGGCAGCGCTTTGCAACTTGCATTGCATAGCCTAAGTGGTTCTCGTACTTGTGTGCGTGTGCGCGCGTCTGTCCGATTGGTTCCTGCATTAAATGTGGCCTCGTAAACTCGTGAAATGTCAGCGATGCTCCGTCAGCCGCCTGTACACTTATTGCGCGCTCTCTTCGACGCTGAGACCGGCGCAAGAATAGGAGGAAGCAATCGATCGCGTGTGGGTAAAAAGGGCAATTCTGTACTCAACATATTTGGCGAAAGATAGCACGAAACTGCGCGCGGCATTGTCTCAATGGGTGGCGAGGGGAAGGAGTGGTAGCTCATGATTCCTAGAGCGAGTCCGTTGCTGACTGTGCAGTAGGGCATTATTGGCACAGCGTCCATGCACCCGCGGCGCCACCGCAGGGTATCGTAATATGTCTGCGAATATGGCTTTCAACCAATAAAATACCCTTGGAACGCTGCCCTGCTCTTCCTTTCATGCGTGTCAAGTTTTCGCCATCTGCTGCCGCCACCAGCGTTGCACAAGAATGCATTCTGCGACGTCGATAGTTGAGGATCAAAGCAACCATTTTACCTGATACCTGTTACCTGATAGAGGGAAACAAACCTCGATTTCATCGGTGGCAACTTTTTTTTAAAGGTTAGCTATATGCTTGGGCATCACTAGAGTGTTTATAGTGTGCTCGTAATGTGCGGACGAGCCAGACTGCCGCTGAGGAAAAGCCTTTCAAGGTGCTGCTGGCTCACTTTGAATCAGGAGTTCACGCGTACAATAGGTATTGCTCTTTGCCACTTTACTTGCACGTGCTTGCCAATGGCTGGCGACGTGTCACGGCCATTGAGCTTCTAGTGTTGAGCACAATAGATGTGTAGCCCAGAGAAAACGAAAGACGTACTCCATGCAACGAATGCGGTATAATAATAATAATAAGCGTATATAATAATGCGGTATAATAAGCGTATAATTTAGCGAAGCTGGGGCGTCACGCAGATATTTATTGCTTTCCTCCTATTGTTGGCGTGCAGGAAGGTATTGCTCTCATTAACAAAACAGCGACGAATTCCCACTGCCCTTAAAACACTGTGGGACATTAAAGTCCTGATAAGTGTTAACTGGATCAAAAGGTACTGAAAATAAATTAAATTCTTGGTTGTTATGTGCCAAAACCACGATCTGATTATGAGGCACACCAAAGTGGGGACTTCCGGGTTAATTTCGACCACCTGGGGTTCTTTACCGTGCACCCAATGCGCGGTATACGCGGGCGTCTATTGCATTTCGCCCCCAACTAAATGCGGCCGCCGCGGCCGGGTTTTGATCCCTCGACCTCGTGCTTAGTCCCACAACGCCAAAGCCGCTGAGCAACCACGGCGGGTGAAACAAAAATATATTTCTCCTCCGATCTCAAGGAAGTCTTTTTTTGCAGCTGCTGCTATATAGCCACAGGATGTCTGCTAAGTATATGACTTCTTCATTGCTTCTTTCACGATAATGACCTGGGTATTTGTTGCAGCATTATGCCACTGCTGTGAGAGAACATGCCGCGAAATGGGAGAGGAGTTATTTATTTATTTATTTATTTATTTATTGAAACGTAATGCTAACTCTCATCTGAGGGTCATTACAGGGAGGGAATACACCACTAACATAAAATTTATATGGAAGGGCTTTCAAGTAACATCAAACAAAGACAAAACATTATCGAAAAATATCAAAATCATAGAACAACTAGTGGCATGGAATGACTGACAAGGAATGCAGAACATCAAGAAAACATTGAATGAATTTCAAGGAATAAAACTATCAAGAAAAGCTTCAAACACTTTTCCATGAGTGCATTCAGCAATATGCTTAGGTAGTCCATTCCATTTCTCGATGACATCAAGAAAAAACGAATAAGGAAAGACGTTTGTACGGGTGGCATAAGGTCGGATGGTTGCACTGTAATTTATTCTCTTGCGAAGTTCACCAAGCGCTCGCATGTACCTGTTCTTATCGATCTTTACATGAGCCTGGACCATCTGAAATAATTTTATTCTGTTCCTTTGTCGTCGAATTTCTAATAATTCCAAGTTACATGAACGTAGCGTTTCGGTAACTGAGTGTTATGTTTTTTTGTTCCTAGAACATATAAATCGGACTGTGAGCCTTTCATTTTTTTTTTCTAGTTTAGTGTTGAGACTTTCTTGATGGGTACTACAAACTGCGGCAGCGTATTCTAGAACTCGTACATCATCATCATCATCATCATCATCATCATCATCATCATCATCATCATCAACAAAAACCTATTTTAAGTTCACTGCAGGAACTGGTACAACAAAAGTTTTGTATATGCCATTAGCTTGACGCCTTTGCTTACGCTTCGTAGCTTAATTTGAAGAAAACACATATTTTTGTATGATGCTGAGCAAACATTTTGAGTCTGGCTGGGCCGGTTTAGGTGATCAGCAATCAAAACACTAAGATATCTGAAACTAAAGACATTTGTCAAAATAACATTTCCAATATGATACTGAAAGGAAACATTTTTCTTTCGGGTGGTGTGCGCAAAGGTTGTCTTGGCATAATTAATTTCCTTGTCCGATTTTTGACTTCAAGTATGAAGACTGTAGAGACAATGGGTAATTTTAACCTGATCCTTTCACAGGTAAGTAGAGTATAAAGTAAGCAGTCATCTGCGAAAAGCTTCCGCCCCACTGGCGGCTGAACAACTGTAACTGCATCACTAATATAAAGCAAGAACAATAATTGGCCTAGCACCGAACCTTGTAGTGCCACAGAAAGTACCTGCAAAAAACCTAACACACACATTTACTAACACGTACAACTTACCTCCGACCTGTTGAATATGCTTCGATCCATTTTAAAATATCATAATTGATACCCGCGTTGCGGAGTTAAAGAAGTAGTTTAATATGTGCCACTTTATCGAACGCTTTTCTGAAACCAACACAAATTACATCAGTCTGTTGGTGTTTGTCTAAAGCCACTGAAAAATCGCAATCCATTTCGATTAGTTGTGTAACCATTGAGGGACCGTGTCTAAAACTGTGCTGATTTGTATAACGTAACTTATTTGTTTCCAGAAAAGGAATAACCTGTTTTGCTATTACGTGCTCTATGAGCTTGCAACATAACGATTTCAGGCATGCAGGGGGTTGTTATTTGGAAGCAGGCGATTTCCACTTTTGAACACGGGAATAACGACAGCGCAGCGCCCTTGTTGAGGAAGGGAAGGGTTGCGTAAAGACTGTTGAAAAATAATTACTAAATAAACGGAGATGCACTCAGCATGCCGTTTGAGAAATACCGCTGGTATCCCGTCGCGGCCACTGGCCTTCCTTGAATCTAAGTTCAGCACTTGAAACACACCCCCATGGTGAAACGAAGAAGGTCCCAAGCGACATGTACAGTAATAGTTTACTTCATTGGTGGCCTGATTGTGTGCGTCTATGTGTTATCTCTGCGCAACCATGTGTTATCTGTTGCGTGTATGTGTCAAGGTTGCCTTCTATTGTTATGTGGTCTATTTTTATGCTTAGTGGCTATGGTGTTGGGCTGCTATAAGCATGGAGGTCACGGGATCGAATTCCGGCCATGGGGCCGCATTTCGATGGAGGCTAAATGCGAAGACAACCTGTTACATCTCAACAACACAAAAGCCCACCACCCCACCATTACCTCACAGCCTTAACTAAAGACGAAGTGGAGGGCCCTCATCCAATACTACCGAACAACGAAGGCCACCTGGGATTCGCAGTTAATTAGACGCTTGCCATGACTCAAACCACCACCCATCCATCAGCACCTATCCAGAGGTCCACGGAGCGAGGACACCGACTTTTGACGAGCCCACAAAAGGCCACTAACCTCCCCATTACCTGACAGCATGAACTAAGAATGAAGGGTGGGGGGCCCATCCAGTGCTACTGAACAATGACGGCGACCTTGCATGGAGTGGGCTTCCTTAACAGGAGCTATGTAACTAAACCAATAAACCAGTTTTCCTTTATTCCTACAACTTGACGTAGCCTTCGATGGGCTTGGCGGATTCCTTGCCTTAACGCCACCCTAAACCACAGCAACCCGCGTACGTTAAAGAACCCCAGGTGGTCAAAATTTCCGGAGTCCCCCACTACGGCGTGCCTCATAATCAGATCGTGGTTTTGTCACGTAAACCCCATTTTAAATTTTGGTTTAGTTTTACACTCTGTGCCACCCCCCCCCCCCAAGTAAACAAAAATGTTGTGGCGAACTTTTAAGGAAGTTGCTGAGAGTGCCATTGAATAACTTTCTTTTTGATTCTGATAATGCGGTATTAAGGATGCTCTGCATCTGTGATAGTTCTTTTAACTTCCTGGGCTGTTTGCGTAGGCCTTTTATTTTACGTTTCATGTGAATAAAGTGACGAGTTATCCATAATTTCTTTTCTTTTTTAGTAACGACTTTGTTCAAATCTGTCGACGAAAGTTGTAATAATGCATTTCAATCGCTGCCACGATTCCTCGACTGACTCTGATTGGGAGGCAATTTCAAATTTGTTAGATGATTGTTCTTAATAGTCCAAAACCTAATAATCATCTGCTCGTTCATAATCATTAATCGACACTCGTTCTTTACGCCCTAAGTCGGCAGTATTATTGCACGACGGAGGGCAGTATGTTCATTGAAATCATCTTATGGTCGGATATATCATCCAGTACTGATAAACCATGATCTCCGACTTACATGACAGAAACACCAAATCCAACATTGATAGGGATTCGGGTGTTACCCTTAGCAATCGTTAACAATTTGACTTAAATAATACAAATAGGCAATTTCTAATAATTCATTTGCACTCATTGTCTTGGTGTTGTGGCTTGACAGACACTCCTAATCAATGTGTTCTAATAAAAGTCGCCAGCCAATATTATTTGAGTGCCTCTGATAATAATAATAATAATAAATCAAAAGAGTTTATTGAAGTGCCTAGGAACAACCTCGAGGGTCTTGGTGCTGGCTCACTCGGCAAAACAATGCACAGGCAGAAAGGTGCCCGCCCACACACACATACACACGCACGCACACATAAAAAAATAATTTCGTGAATACAGATTTTAACAGTGCCTAAAACGTGTACACGAAGAGAATACAAAGCAAAAGTGGAGAAAGAGAAAACGGGTTACAGAGTGACAGAACACAAAACAGATTTGAGAGTTGTTTTTTCAGTTATTGAAATTGCTGTGCCACTCCTTTTAGTAAAATATTAAAGTTAGGCATAAAATATCCAGTCACTCTGAATGGGCGATATATATGGCCTGCCTTATAAATAGAGGGTCAAAACAATCTGAAGGCTGAAAGGCGCGCTGTTTCCTTGTGCCTTTCTGCGGAATGTGCCGCTATAGCTTTTCACCAAGCCACTGGGCTAGACGCACGAGTTTAGAGATGCTACAACTCAGCGAATTTGTGAATGTGCATCTTTTCCTCATATCATCATCATCATCATCATCATCATCATCATCATTCATAAGCCCTTTTCCACCGCGTCCCTTTACCCCAGTGTATAGCAGGCCAGGGCAAGCAGGCTTTTTGTCCGTGCTCCAAACGTCTGTCAGATGTCGAATAAAGCTGAATTGAATTGATTTGAAAAGTTATAGCTCCGGCCGACCTCCCTGCCTTTGTGAAAATAAATATATCTCTCTCTCTCTTTTTTTCTCTCTCTCAAAGCGCACATCAGGAAAGAAGTGCGAGCAGCACATTTTTCGATCTGTTAATTTGTGGAGAAAAAGAGCATCCGATTAGTTGTATCTACAGATGAGGGTAGGTAACGTGAGTGTTTGTGTTAGCTCTATGAAGATGGAAGGCTTTGGACAGAATCCATATTTAAATTTAGGTGGGATGATGGTGATGCTGCCGCTGCTGCTGCTGCTGCTGCTGCTGCTAATAATAATAATAATAATAATAATAATAATAATAATAATAATAATAATAATAATAATAATAATAATAATAATAATAATAATAATAATAATAATAATAATAAAGAAAGAAGAAGAATTACCGTTCTATAGCTGTAACGATAGAGCATAAGCTACAGCATCAACCTTAAGCTAGACGAAGGAAGACGAAGTGCCCCTCAGGCAGAACGCAGAGTTTTCCAGCTCTACTTATTTTGTGAATTTCTTAGACTTTGCTAGTGGACTGCTATTTCCTCCTTGACTGCGATGGAGATGGAGTCTCACGCGCGTCCACCGGACTCGGCAGTGCCCGCGGCGGCTGCCTCCAGGAAGCGCAACGGCACCGAGAGCGACACTGACAGCGACGACACCATGCAGTACTATGTCAGCGGTGAAGATTCTTGTGACGAAGCCTTCGAGCTGGTGCGGAGTCGTAAAGCAAAACGAAGGTTTCTCAGCGCATCCTCGAATTCGAGTGAGTCCACCGTAAGATCTTCGCGCAATACCGAGGAGCTCACCATCCTGTTCACGCCAGTTCTCGCTACTGACAACCTGAGACGCCTCAACAGGCAAGCCGTGTCTTCACATCTAGAGGCACTGGTTCCGAATGAAATCAAAGACATCAGAGTGAATACCCGTAAGAACGTCCTAACGATTGACGTAGAACACGCGGCTGCGTTGGATTCTTTGCGCAATGTCACGGAACTTGACGGGATGAAAGTCCGCGCTCATATTCCGCTGGGCAAACACATCAGTAGTGGCGTAATTTACGATGTTGATGAGACCATTGACGACTCCGATCTGTCAATCTTAATCAAGCCAGCTACGGAAAACACCATCATCACAAACGCGTTTCGTCTCGGCACGTCACGGTGTGTCAAAATCATATTTAAAGGCGAATCCCTACCTTCGCATGTAAAAGTGGGCCACTTCCGACACGCAGTTCGCCCCTTCATACCAAAACCGCTGCAGTGCTGGAAGTGCATGAAGTTTGGGCATGTGAGTAGTGTGTGCAAGAACACTACTCTCTGTTCTCGCTGCACTGGGCCCCACACCACTAACACGTGCGAAGCCAGTGTGCTGAATTGCACAAACTGCAGCGGCCCTCACGATGCCTCATCGAAGGAATGCCCTTTAATTCGTAAGGAAATGGCAATATTAAGGAAAATGGTTAGAAACCACTCGTCTCACCGAGAAGCAGCAATTTCTATTAGGCGGCGACGATCGCGCCGCCGACGTCGATCACGAACCTCCAAAGCCTCTGCTGAGCGCCAGCCACGTACACTGCCACCCACTCTTCCGCCCAAGCCAAACGCAGTCACATCAAAGGACAAAGATGCAACGAACAGCCCTGCTGCAGACGCGTGTCCTGCACTCCCGAGGCTACATGCTCCTACTGAGCGAAACCAGACTTCTACAGCAAGGGACACTTCGACTGTTCCTGATAAACTGACGGACCAAGATCAACAAATTGTTGTCATGATCAGCTCTCTGGTGAGTGCTATTCGTGTTCTTCTGGACAAGCTACAGACACCAACAGCTCGAAGTGCGTTGCAAGTGCTGGATGCCATCAATCCGGTTCTAGCGAGCCTTCAGAAGTCCAGTGCTTGAGAACTTCTACAGCAGAACCATGGCTCATCGACAGCAACAACGATCATTCCGGGATGATGTCAGAAGTGCCTCCATATTACAATGGAACGCGAGAGGCCTAAGGTCACGTATGTCGGATTTTCGACAGTTCGTGTTTGACTACCACTTTCCTATACTGGTGATCCGTGAACCAAACTTATCAGCTTCCATAAGACTATCAGGATATGAACCTTTTGTGTCAACAACGTGTGTCCATAGTAGTAAGGTTCTGGTGTACATTCGCAAGGACCTAACGTATTTTTCGCAACCCGTAGCGCCACACGACGGTAATCAATACGTCTGTGTTAGTGTGAAAAAGAAGAGGCTGTCTTTTACTATTATTGGCGTCTACCTATCCCCAACAAGTCAGTTTGACAGCAAGAGACTAGAAGATATTATGGCTGCTACTCCCGGTCCTTGGATAATAACAGGGGACTTCAACGCTCACCACCATATATGGGGAAGCCCCAGGATAAATTCGAGGGGCAGGTCACTAATATCCTTTGCATCAGGCCACAACCTGTGCCTTCTAAATGACGGAAGTCCGACATTTCTGCGAGGAACAACGTACAGCAGCTGCCTTGACTTGACTTTGGTTTCACGTTGCCTGACTTCGAGCGAGCAGTGGTTCACTGATATTGAAACACATGGCAGTGATCATATTACGACCTATGTGAGAATCGATGGACTAGACGCCGCATTACCGTATGTATCTCGCCAAATCGACTGGTCAGTCTTTCAAGATCGAGTAGAAGACACCTGCAAGAAACATATCGCACGCAGATTAGAAGACGTAATTGCAGACGCAATGCAAGATTGCACGCGTTGCTTCACACATTCGAGAAAGCGTACAGAGAATGACATTGAATTGGAAAGGCTTCGTACAATACGACGCCGTGCTGAAAGGAGGTACAGGCGCACAAAGTCAATTCTTGACCTCAGAGAAGCTCGGCGCATGCAAAAGAAGATAAGACGCCGAATGGATAAGCTAGCGAATCAAAGATGGAAACGCTTTTGCGAGTCACTAGACCCCCGCAAGCCATTGTCCGGGGTGTGGCGTACCCTACGGGGTCTTTGCTCAAGACCCCAGCAACGACACCCTTTTAACGCCCTTGCCCTCTATCAAAACCGCCGCGAGATAGACGTTGCAGAGGAATTTTGCGCGAAAATCGCCGGCGGCACAGTTTCAGTCCCTGACATGGCTTTAAGCGACATCCCCGGTCCACGAGATACCAGTATGGAGGCTCCATTCTCTATGGAAGAGTTAGAAGCTGCTATGGCGCTCTGTAGGTGTTCGTCTTCACCAGGGCCCGATGGCATAACATATACTGCTTTGCGCCACCTAGGCCGAGAAGCACGAAGAGAACTCCTCAGCCTTTTTAATAGTTCATGGCAAGATGGTGTCGTCCCACAGGAGTGGAAACGCAGCCGCCTGGTACCTCTACTGAAAGCAGGAAAGTCGCCGCTCGAACTGGCATCGTATCGGCCTATAGCACTTGCTAGCTGCGTCAGGAAACTCATGGAACGCATGATCCTCATGCGTCTCGAATGGTACCTAGAACACCACAAGATTTACCCTGATTCTATGGCGGGATTTCGACGAGGCCGTTCATCGATTGACAGTGTCATCGATTTAGTGTCATCTGTAGAACAGCAAAAATCATGGAAACGATTATCAGTAGCGCTCTTTCTGGACGTGAAAGGCGCTTACGGCAACGTTTCCCATCAACACATTCTAGACGCACTTTTGACAATTGAACTGGGAGGGCGAGTATATCGATGGATCAGAAACTACTTGACACAAAGGTCCTTGTTCGTACGTACGGAAGATGGTCCGACTACCGACCACTACATATGCCGAGGAGTTCCCCAAGGTGGGGTCCTAAGCCCTATTCTTTTCAACCTCGCGCTTCTTGGACTGGCCGAATCCCTACCGGAAACAGTGAGTGTCTCAATCTACGCCGACGACATATGCATCTGGTCATCAGCGGTCACTCGTCTGCAGGTTCGCGCAAGGCTGCAGAAAGCAGCAACACAGGCATCTCACTATCTTCAGATACAAGGCCTTACCATCTCAACAGAAAAATGTGCGTTAGTCGCTTTTACACGAAAACCAATGTCTCGTTATCCAGTATGCATTAATGGCTAGCCTATCTCCTACAAGAGAAATCATCGGTTTTTGGGTGTCATTGTGGACCGGGACCTCTCTTGGAGCCCTCATGTTGCCCAATTGAAGAAGAAGCTCACATCTATTGTTCATGTATTCAAGTTTATCGCCGAGAAAACATGGGGATCGTCAGTGGGCTCCATGCTACAGTTATATCGAGCACTTTTTATCGGATTGCTACGTTATAGTTCTCCCGTGCTTGCTAAAACATGCAAGTCAAATCTTCGAAAACTACAGAGCGTGCAAGCACAGGCACTACGTGTTTGCCTAGGACTTCCGCGGAGCGCCTCAACAGCAGGAACCATTATAATGGCTCGAGACCATCCGATCACAACTTACATTAGCATCGACACGCTTAGGGCCCATGTTCGTTGATTGTTGATTACATTACCAACCAACCCGCTAATCGGTGGGCAATATTCTGCGATTCGAAGGCGGCCTTGCAATGTCTTCTATCATCTCTTCGTCGCGGGTCGTGTGAACAACTAGTGTGGGAGATACGAGAAATGCACCATCGTATGATAGCGAAAGGACACGACGTCGTGTTTCAGTGGCTGCCTGGCCATTGCGGTATCTCCGGCAACGACCTCGCTGACGAGGCTGCTAGGAAAGCACACGAAGGAGCAACCCTTGTGTCTGTACCTTTATCGCGGACCAACGCAGCCCAACACCTAAGCATGGTAGCACACCGTATGACATTAGAGAAGTGGCACACACCTGAATTCACCCAAGAACGATTGCATTCCCTCGACCCCTCTATGCAACTGCGGCTGTTACCAGGACTTCTGCGAAATGAGGAAACAATGCTGTGCCGCTTACGCTTGGGCGTCGCATTCACCAATGCATATACATTTTTGATTGGAATGACTGATAGCGCCGACTGTAATGCCTGTGGTGCGGAGGAAACTATAGAACATCTACTGTGCTACTGCCCATCTTTTCAAAACGAAAGACATGACCTCTGCACAGCTCTCAATCAGCTGGATAGAACACCGTTCACCTTGAAGAAGATCTTGGGACCATGGCCTCACATATCGCAGCTACAAAAGGCCACAAAAGCTCTGCTGCGATACTTGAAGGCTACTGGACTGAGTCAGCGTCTGTGATCCGGACTGAGTGACCGAACGATATCCCAAGTAGACTTGCTCTTCTTCTTTTAATCTTTCCGTCCCCTTTTCCCTTTCCCCAGTGTAGGGTAGCCAACCGGGCTCAGTCCTGGTTAACCTCCCTACCTCTCCTTTATCGTTTGCTCTCTCTCTCTCTTAAGCTAGACAGGCGTTGTCCTAGATGTCAGTCCTCACGGAATGGACACAGAGGTATCCGAATTCTCCTTGTACTTAATTTTTTTAACCTCTCTTTTGGGTTGTGAACGAACGCTGTGAGAAAATCTCCCTGAATTGGCATTAAACCTTAATTCAGCTTGAAGACAGTTTCTAGTTGGGTTCATGATGCCATATTGCATGCTGTTTTCTTATCTCAATTTTTTGCGAACGCCGGCGATGGCACCACTGAGCGCATATAGCACCTGCGCACGACGCGCTAGCGTGTCGAGCCAACATAGAAGGAAAGCAATCCCTGCGTGAAACCACAGCTTTGAGAAATTACGCTTAATTGCGAGCTATGTCCCATGAACATGCGTGCACTGGTGCCGCCTTCGATAGCTCTTCTACATATGAAGTACCTGAAAGCGACCGGCTTGAGTGCGCCCAACTGATAGACACGCAACGCCTTCTGTATAGTGCGGGTGCTTGGTCTGGATTCCTGCCTTATCTCAGTCTTTCAATCCTCCTCTCCACGTGTTGAGTAGAAAACTCGCAAAATCTAATTAACACTCCCTGCAGCATAAATTAACACTCCCTTACCGCAGCATAAACGTACTACAAACACAGAAGCGCAGTATAAAGTTTTGTGCCGTATACACGTTGGCACGTTTGTTTGATACCGTCCTCGTTTGGGACTTCTGTGCGTTTCTCAATGTAAGACAGCATCCGAAAATGCGTCGTCAACGAGTCGATTTGAAAAGGGAATTATCTGACATTCAATGCAGGCAAGCACCGCATGGCAACCACCACATCGGCATATAGTTATCATTTAGGATATACCATATGAACCTCCCAGCGAAAAGAACATTGTACTGTCTGCGAGCCAGTGCACATTACCCCCATTACATAACCGCGCAACAGTGTCATGTTGCACGTGGGATGACCAAACTCAAAACAAAACAATTTATTAAACATAGCGTTAAAGAATTACACGAGGAAATGTAGCACACTAGCTCCAACAGTGCCAGGCGAAAATTGGCTTACACCAGGAAGGGGCACCAACTACTGTGGACAGATGATTTATTTTACTGTCTAGATATACTTCTTAAACAAATGAAAAAAAATTGTTCATGAATTATTGCAGTTATTTCCGCTATTATTTCTGTCGTCACTTTGTTGCGTGCCCGTCCTCCTGTGGTCTATGCTTCAATTTATATTGTGCTCGGTCGACCATCTTCTGTGCCACTGTTCTCGTTTCGATAGACAACGCCCTACTCTCCAGTATGCCTTGAATAGACTGGACAATAGGCCGTCAACATAAGCAAAGTTCTTGGGAGCCTGGCCTTACAGCTCTTCAACCCAGAAAGCTATACGAGCTCTCTGCAGTGCCAGAAGGCGACGGACTTGAGTGCCCGGCTTTACATATGCATAGCACCTGGCTTAGTGCATGTGAAAGTGCTATCAAGACTCGTCTCTTTTCTCTCTCTTTCTTTCACTCCCGTATCCCGTTGCCCACGTGTAGGGTATAGTAAATTGGACAAAGTCTCATTAACCTCCCAGCTGTTTCCTTCCACCCTTCTCTACCTCTTTCTCACTTGCTTGATTGTTGGTAACTTCTGCGTTAAGTGTTTTATTATGCCTGCTGGGGACTTGAGCTCAGCGTCACACCTTCAAATTGATTTTTCCCCTGTGTCTTGCACATTTGGAAGATGGAAATAAAGCTTTATCCTGGTGTTGATCCTGCGTATTAAGGCTCAATTAGCCATAGCCATAGTTTCGATTCTTAGTTTCTTAGTTCTTCCCGCTGCGAAAAATACCGCTGCCTTTACTCTGCTGGGCAGAACCTTAAAGAACTAAACTCTGGACATGTAATGAGGTGGTTAGTAATCATGACATTTACAAGGTATTTCTCTCGTTGTATTTGCAAAGAAACGTTATGTGGGGAAAAGTACTGTGCTCGGGTGTCAAAGTAACATTACCTTGCGCTCCATAAACGTAAGCTAGACTAACGGCAGTGATCATGCGCTCGAGTTGCAGTGTCGCAGTATTGTTACATGCCTACCCCACCTATGCGAAGCAGTTGGAGCATTATAGAACAGCACCGTAACCCTCTAAACTGCACGAAGAGCACTTGAACGAATATGCTACGCACACGATGTGTGCGTAGCATATTCCCGCTTCTGACATACCAGCCTCCCCCGCTTCAGCAACTAGAAAGTTGCAGAAGTGGGGGAGGCTGGCATGTCTGGCTCCAAAGAAAGCATGTCTGGCTTGGCATGTCTGGCTCGGGCATGTCTGGCTCCAAAGAAAGCATGAAGGCAAGCATGCAGGCAAGCGTGCAGGCAAGCGTGCAGGCAAGCACGTTTGTTTCATGCCGTCCTCGTTTGGGACTTCTTCTGTGCGTTTCTCAATGTGAGGCAGCGTCCGAAAATGTGTCGTCAACCAGTCGATTTGAAATGCGAATTATTTTACATTCAGTGCAGGCAAGCACCGCATCGGTGCATGCAGGCAAGCACCGCAATGAAAGCACCACATCGGCATATAGCTATCATTTAAAATATTTAAATGCCTATAGTGTAGCGCAGTTATGCAGGTGTCAGAAATAAAACTCAAGATGAAGCTTGGGGATGGACGTGAAGTGTAAGGTTAATAATGTTGCCGAGAAATACCGCATGGCTGACTCTGCTTGCCGTGGCTCAATAGCTAACGCTAAAATCCGAATACAAATACAAGTAAGTATTCGTAAACTTTGGGGTGAAAAGACTAATCTGAGCTCACAAAACCTCTCGGCCATACGTGTTTCTTGCCATTAGCTGGTCGCCTCTGTTATTAATGCGTTCCGCATCAAGAATGGCGGGCATCTATATTTACGAAGCGCTTTAACATCAATCTTATCATCAAACTTATCAATCAATATTGACCCCCGACTGGCGTTCTTTGCATGCCTATGAAGGCTCAGTGCCGATGTTTTACTTTTATAACTGATGCTACTTAAAGAAAACGTTTTTATCCGCTTTCGAAGAGAAGGTTTTCTTAGCTGACTTCAAACGGATTTGGCGTATCTGGGATCTGGGTATCTTGTAAACAGATCTCGAAACACGATAGGTTAGGTGACGCGTAGATGTCGTACGAGAATAAAAATGATATTAATTAATACCTCGTCACGCCCATAACAAGTAACAATAGCCACCAACTAATGATATATTTAGCGTGAATTTCGAGCTGCAGTGCCATATATTGTGGCGTTTGTCGTCATTCTCCATCCTTGCTGTCTTTCATCGTAGTCTCACCGATATAGGCCACTTGGCTGCATGAATGAAAAGAAATGAACCTGAACAAAGGAAAAGAGTAGCTTTAAAATGCGATCCTGTCTTCGCAGCGTACTTAGGTGGAACTTTTTGAAGAAACGATCGTTGCCACGTTGTCCACGATGCCGGCTTGTTTGGCTTGAAATGCTCACTCTGGCGAGGCAGTTATTTAATGGGAGGCATTGTTAGTGCCGTCCACATATTCAGAAACATACCATAGCCAATATTTTTTTCCGGAACTAAATTTAGTCCCAAGCTATTGGAAGTGGTCACTTGAAGACGTATGACTATAATTGATTAAAACGCTTACTGCGCACAGGCAGTTCGCATAAAAAGGAGGGAACTTTTTGTGTCCCCTCGATGTTTCAAGATTCTTCGCCAAAGAAGACGAAGGCTTCTTGACACATTATCGACGAAGTCGTTAATGTGACAAAAAAGACCAAAGACGGAATCGCAGAGCTGTTCCCGTAAAGGGCTTTGTCATTTTTCACACAGGACAAGCACCAAGTTGGTTTCGGCTAAAGCCATCCCACAGTGCAGCCGATATATGTAACCGCAATACCTACATGAATAATTCAGAATAATTCATTAATGAATCAGAATGATTTAACAGAAAGTTCATGGGAGTCCCACTGTAAAAACTCGCTTCATCGTTAAAAATACGAGCAGCGCGAAATTAGCCTTGAAGTAAAAGTGACTGAAAGTAAGTCAACGGGGCGACACTGAGAGATGCATTTCTAGAATACAAAAACATAGCGCGCGCTGTTGCAAGGTTTCCCTAAGGTGCACATCGGGAAAGGCAGAGAAATAGGTTGGCAGTTGCGAAAGAGCCTTCGGGAGCAATAGCTGACGAAGGGTGAACGCGTGTGTGTATATATATATATATATATATATATATATATATATATATATATATATATATATATATATATAAACGAGAAGAAAGGGAGTTAACCAAGGGGCCTGATTTTCATTAGTCATATCATGAGAAGCCAACAAACACTGACACCACCAAGGAGAACATAGGGGAAATTAGTTCTGCTTAATAAATGGAATGAAGAAACAATAAAGTAATGCAAATTAAAGTGGATGAAAAAACAACTTGCCGCAGGTGGGAACCGAACCCACAACCTTCGCATTGCGCGTGCGATGCTCTACCAATTGAGCTACCGCGGCGCTGTTTCCCCATTCACTTTCTTGGGTATTTATGTGTACTAGCAGAACCCTGGGAGTGTTAGCCAGCGCCACCACTCATAGACCTTTGCGGTGGACGTGGAACGTCCTTGTTGCCGCAGGCGTCACGAGAACGTAATCTTTTTGGGTGAAGGCAACTGGTCAATAAACCCACATATGCTACCTGAAGGCATCAATGGTGCCGAAATGCGAAGGTTGTTGGTTCGGTTCCCACCTGCGGCAACTTGCTTTTTCATCCACTTTAATTTCCATTAATTTATCGTTTCTTCATTCCATTTATTAAGCGCAACTAATTTCCCCTATGTTCTCCTTGGTGTCAGTGTTTGTTGGCTTCTCACGATATGACTATATATATATATATATATATATATATATATATATATATATATATATATATATATATATATATATATATATATATATATATATATATATATATATATATATATATATATATATATATATATACGGGATTTGCCGATGTTTGGAGATAATCGGATTACGTCTTCATTCATTTATTCATTCCGCCTAATTGGATGATTAATCCTAAATAATTATTCGACTGCTCAAATGTTTTAATTACATAAAACGTGCCCATAAGAAAATTGTTGGGCGACATGAAGAACTCCCGATACAGCTTTCTGTTCCTCAATTAATGCGTGCTATATAAAATTACTTTTTCCGAGCGTGAAAGAAGGCCGCAAGTGCGCGCAAAATTGTCGCGCGACTGGCCGCTCGAGGCACTGAGTGTATTCGCGGGCTGCTTTCAAGCCCGGAAAAATACTTTTATGCATCACGCATGCAGCAGCAGATAGCTGTACCGGAATTTTATCATGTTGCTCTACAATTTTCTCATTGACACTTTTCATCTGAATATAATATATGAGAAGTTCATTAATTAATTAAGACTAATCATCTATTTAGGAGGAATGCAAAAAATAATCTGAGCGACGACAGACAAAATTACCTTGGTTCTGTTGAGCTACGTGGAATTTGTATATTTTTAGCGTTTGGCTCAAGTTACGTGGGACACCCTGTATATATATATAGACACACGTATGCTTATTTTTTTACCTTTCCTGTCGATTACATTGCGTTCACATAGTGACGTAGAATCTGTTGCACGTTCAGAACGAATAACTTTTTTTGTTGAAGTAAATCAAAAATATATAAGAAATATCTAAACCCGTTCGGCAATACGCAATGCATTTTGTTACCTTGTCACAAACAGGTGCCGGCCAATCATAGAGTAAACGCACTAGCGAAAGTGGTCGCCCCAAAACAAACAGAAAGTACAAACGGAAAGCTTACAAATGCTTGTTTCGAAAGCTTACAAAATACAAAACATCCACGGACACATTGTGCAACTCTCTCAATGCGCACATAAAGAAACAGGAAGAGATGAAAACACAAAGTAAAATGCGCGAAGAAAAAAGAAATAAAAATAGATTAGGTACATATAAACGTTGTCCTGAAGCAAACACACACATAGAGTGAAAGGAAGGCCTTTAGTTCTCATAGCCCACTTTTTAATGTTAAATTATCATTGAGAGCAATACCTCCTATATAGATAGTACCGACTGGAGGCGGTTCCAGTCGCTTGATGATTTTAGAGTGGTAGAGTTCGACTGTGACAGTGTGGGGATTACAAATTATCAGTTTCCTCCACTACGTGTGTGCTACGTTCATCTGGTCGCCTACCCGCCGTAGTTGCCTATAGTGGCTAAGGTGTCGGGCTGCTAAGCACGAGGTCGCCACGTCGGCCGCATTTCGATGGCGGTGAAATGCAAGAACATCCGTGTACTTAGATTTAGGTCCACGTTAGAGAAACATAGGTGATCCAAATTCCCTGAGTCCATCATTACGGTGTGTCTCATAATAAGATCGTGGTTTTGGCACGTGAAACCCCACAATTTAAGTGGTTAGTTTTTAATTAATTATCTTCTCGCCTGTGCTACGTAATATAGACGATCATACTTAGGGATAAGGAAACCTTGGTGTGCACTTGTGCATTCTTAGAAGTTCTTCGCATAACGATTCAACGTGAGGATTCCACTTGAAAGAAAGCCTAGACAGGTGACTTGTACAACTCATGTGTGTTCAAGGTCGGGAGTCTGGAAAACTGCGTTTTACACAGTTCTGCAATACAGTAAGCGTCAATTGGATTTACTTTTGGGAAAAACGCGTTATTTAGAATGTTCTTACTGCAAATGGCATTAGTCTAAATAAGCATCATTCAGCAATAATGTTCAGAGTTGCTTAAAGTAATAAGCACATACCCTTGCAGAACACATGAAAGCGCAAGAGTTGAGGAGCTTTAGTCATTAGCGATCCAATATTGCAAAAAAATTGTGATGAGAAATTCAAGCCAGATCGGTACTTCTTTGTCAATGCTTTTGTAATTGACATGATAATAAGCAGATCTTGGCGCACGAATACAGCGCCCCGGTTACTCTATGTCTCGTGAATAGTTAACGTTATACAAATAAATGTTTATACACTTAGGCACACAGTTAACGTAGAAGGACGAGTTTGTAGTAGTTAAAGTACAAACATCAGTATTGAAGTATAATAGTCAAAGCGACACAACAACCTTACAGAGAAACACTGAAATAAATTGTGCGAAGAAGAACATCGAAGCAATGAGTAACGGCGGTATCACATAGAAAATTTCTTATAAATTTTGTCTTTAAAGGTAGGATTAATTTGTAATAGCAGTTTTGATTATGTTGATGCAAGCTGGCATAAAGTATATCGATGTAAAAGGATTGTCTGCTGATTTGTGTCTGAGCAACTACCTCACTTACGTATGTGATTGACAATGTACCAGAACAGCCATTATGTCTCGCATAAAACATTTAGTTCCCCGATAACTGCGAGAATTATCTTACTCATATATACGATAATTGAGTGTACAATGGCTGACCAATGACTTCACGCAAGAAAGCGTTCTGCAGACAAGCTCTGCAAGCATATGTGGCTCAGTTTGCATGGAGGATGCCAATAAACGAAACACTTGACTCCCTTCGATAGAGTGCAGTTCAGCTTTTGTTTACACTCACTACACATACGAGGTTCTGGAAAGCTACTCACACCTAGATTTGATAAATTCATAATGATTTTTTAATGCTTTTGTGCGACATCCCGTGCGGATATTACCCTTCCTGCTCTGAATAGGACCCATAGTCAGTGTAATTTCTTCCTTTCACCTGAAGTTTGCCAATAACATTTGGATAACATTTGAAAAAGTTTACCCTGCAATGATTGTACACGTATGTAATGTGGATTGTGTCGCAAAATAACTAGGGCGAATTTGCATAGCTACCTGCGCTGGCGCCTTACAGACTGGGGCAAAAGAAACGCTAGCATTCTCGCAACAATGTCGCTTGCAAGACAGGCGTATCTTACATGCACGCTTCCTTGCCTCTGGAACTGTTCTCATCGAGTTTATGACGCCACGAACAGCGTTCTGTCTCTTGCGCATATTCTCTTGTCCGCCAGCCATCGGCGAACTTCCCCAGTCTCGCAGAACGCGAACATAAAGTAGCGCGACAGAGCTGCCAGAGGTATATACACGCGAGGAGGAAACGAGAAGTGGTAGACAGGAAACCCGGACGCTATGATCAATGGCGGCACTTAGACAAATGCGGCTCCTGACAAGCACGAGCAGAAAAAAGACGAGGGGGGGGGGGGATCAGTGGTGCGTCCGAAGAGTGGCCCCCCGGAAGAACAGCGAGCGGCGGCGCCGTCTGCCGGGCGTATCCATCTCCGCCCGCCGGGGCCCCGCTAGCACTCCGTCCAAGCAGCTCGGCGCGCGCCGCGAGAGCTCCTCGTTTCAAGGCGCTTTGCTGGCACGGCTCAATAAACATTTCACGACAGGCTGCGCTACTGTGCGCAGGCGAGCCCGCCTCTTTTCGTGGACATTCCAGTTTGGCCCATCAACTTCTAGCTACCGATGATTAAGCGCCGCATTCCGCCGCTCCCGAACCAAATGAAGCAATCGCAGGAGGAGCGGAAAAGCGGAGTGTCTTACTCGAACGCGAGGTTCCCCAACTTCGCCGATCTCCTTCTCATGTTCTTCCGCAAGCGCAGCTGTGTCCCTACCTCCATACTGGTTCTTTTTCTTAAATGCAGTCTGGCGTTTTGTGCGTGTGTTCAAATGTTCTTGCTTTGTCATCGGTCCCTCCTTTAATATTTCATTTGCCTGAAGGTGCATTCTGGCTATTTGCATGGCAAAACTTTCATAAAAGGCACGTCTCTAATCGAGCGCGCGGAAACGCAACCCGCTTCACCGGTGTGCTGTGGTAACGAAACACGGTGAATGCATATATAGGACTTGAATGGATGGATTATGGCAACGGCCGTACCTAATCAATCTTCAGAGAGATTTCCTTCCATGCAAAGAGTGTCTTCTAAGGAAAAACAAAACAGAAAAAGCAATGAAAGACGTTGCGGCGTGTGTTAACATCATCGTTTACTTACCAGCACCCGGAGCTGGTGTATCAGCACATGAGCGCCGGGATGATCGATAACTTCCGCTATGCGCAAGCAAGGGATGGCGATCATTGCAATCGAATGCTGTATGAAAACCATATTGGTTTCCTCGCACTAGAATGCTTACACAAGGAAAAAAAAGGAAAAGTTGACAGTCACCTCAGCGTACGCTAAGGAGGATGAAGGCGAAAGCCTGCGCGCTCACGAGACATTCATTAAATTACTTGACATTCTCATCCGAATGCGTTGTCACTTGCTAATACTTTTCTCCCACCAAAGGTTGTGTGGACGAGTGTCTTTGTCAACTCTAGCTTAATTAACTGTACCTTAAGTAATTTTACCTTAATTCACACCAAAGGTCGTGGGCTAGACTCCCACGAACGGTCGTCGGTTCGACCAGCAATCGTGGCAACATCAATTTTGCTGCCATTGAATTTTGGTGCCATCAAATCTGGAGGGTCCGGCTCCCACCAAAGGGCGTGAGTTCAAGTCCCCTAATCAAATCTGCTTTAATTACCTGTCTATTAATGGCGGTGCTACTCGCATTCACCAAATGTCATGGGTTCGATTGTCTTAATTAATTATATCCTAATTACCTGTGTTTCAATCAACTACTACTTAGCATCAAAGATCGTGGGCTCGACTCGCACCAATGGCTATGGGTTGGACCATCAAAGATCGCCCCATAAATGATGGCACCATTGAATTTGTGTCCTACCAAAGCTCGAAGGTTCAGCTTCCACCAAAGCTTGTGGGTTCGAATCCCACCAACGGTCGTGGGTGGCATTATCAATTTTGGTGCCATTGAATTTTGATGTTATAACACGGAACAGTCCATTTTTTAAATAACCGGGCAATGGATTTTTCGACCTGTGAGCCACTTAAGAGGAAGCTTTAGCTCGGGCCCAAGTTCGACGCGGCCTATTAAAATACATGTAAAACGCAAAAACGCTTTTGTGAGATAACCCCCGGATGGATTTTAATAACATTTGTTGTATTTGAGAGAGAAAGTTAAATTCTAGTGAGTGTTGGAAGCGGAATTTCGATTAAGGGCCTGAATTTTATGAAAAGGATTTTCAAAAATTCGGAAGCTTGAAAAATATAGAAGCCCGAAGTTTATAAATTAATAGCTCTGCATAAAAACAAATATCGCGGTTCTGTAAATGGCATCCATTAGGTCATACAAAGTGGACAAATTATATATGTCAATTTATATCTTACGTGAATTTGTTACGTCGTGCACAAGGGTTCTGCAAAGCTGTATATCCATATTACTATATTTTTCCAGATTCGCGTGCAACTTATCAATTTTTGTCCGCTTTAGATGTACTATCAGATGCGATTCACAGAATGGTGACGTAATTTTTCTTTGCTGAGTTACAGACTTGTAAACTTCATAATTCTGTTTTCTGAAAATTTTCGATTTTCGCCAGTTTTTTATAAAAAATTAACGACCTAAATGGAAAATTCGAAACCAACAGTCACTAGATAATAAGCTTTTCTTTTATAGGCAACCAACCTCGCCAAATATGGTGCAATGGTTGCCGAGAAAAACGAATTCTCCTTTTACATGTATTTAAATAGGAGCACCCGAGCTAAAGCTTCCTCTTAAAGCTGTCACCTTAAAATCTGGAATTTTAGAGGAATGAACGACTGAATTTATTGAAGCAAAGACAGTTGGGTGTCTTATATCCTTTTTTTTAAGTGTACCTGACCGAGGCTACGCACTTATTCCTTTAAATTCTATAGGGGCCGTGCTACACCTTAAGGGGCCGTTGCGGAGCGCCACGTTACCGCCACCAACTGCTAGTCCGGCGTTACGTTGCCTGCTCGCAGCCCGTTCTCGGACGCCATACATTCGCGGCCTTCGCAAGTCATGCATCCTCCCGCGCGCGCTCGCCTGTTGCGTTGACAATCTAACTGTAAAGTCACGGAGCCCTAGGTGTTTAAAACGATTATAATGAAAAATGCAAAGTCTTGTGCGCTTACATGTCCACTTCTACGGGATGCACCACTGCTGCAAAATCGCCCTAATATGTTTTTAAAGCAGGTAGCAGATGCTTATTATGATCAGGTTAGATGCGAGTCTTAGACGCATCAGTGGTGACATAGTCTAGAAGCGTGAACGCTTGACTACAACGGGCTTCGGCGCAGAATTGAATCGGAAACGCCGGGATATAGAAACATCATTCTGTCGAAAAATGTTTACGGACCGGTGGGCTATACCGCAGAAATCTAATAAAGATGACCCTGTACTGTTGCAGCGTAGATTGTATTGACACTCCCAAGGACTTTCCTGCTAGGAACTTAAGGATATGGCAAATTCGCTTCTGGCTTTTTCTCACAAAATTCACATGAGGCGGTCTACAAGAGATTTCTGTCAATGACCACCCCCAATAATCTGTTATTAGTGCGATACGAGATAAGCTATCCACCGACGGATATCACGTATGGAGGCATTGGTTTCCTGGTAAATACCGTCACTACACACATTTCACATGATTTTCGAAAGCCTTGTTCTCGGAGGCAGGATCATGTTAAAGGCCTGCCTTCTGAAGCCGCACGCGAAATAGAAGTCGCTTCACACCTGACCTTCAAATACAAATGTCGTCGGCATAGACGGAGAGCCTAACAGTGCATGGTAGAATGTCGGTGAGTCCAGTGAGTGTTAGAGTGAAGAGCGTTGGGCTCAGTACTCCACCCTGACGGGCGTTATGGTTACTGTAAAGCTGTGAGGTTGGGCCACCCTCGGTAAGTATGAGAAAGAATCGCTTTTGTAGGTAGTTGCTAATCCAGAAGTAGATCTTTCCACCAAGTCCTACTGCCTCTAACATGTTGAAAATCACTTCGTGCGTTACGTTATCGCACGCTCCTTTAACGTCCAGAAACAGAGCAACGCCGGCTAACTTGGAGCCCGTCAGCATATCAGTACTAAGATAAGTGGTGAGGTGGTCATTCCCCCGCGTTTAAATGTCCGAAAACCACCTGACCTTTCAAGTGCAGGAGCGTGAAACACAGGTGAGGTACAAACAGCTACTGTGGACAGTTCCCCGCAGAAAGGTGGGGTTTCTATCCTTTAAGAGACACAGTACTTCTTCAGAGGCAAATGACACTAATCTCCTGCCCCTCGAGTTTATCTTGGAGCTTCCCCAGAGATTGTGGTGGGCATTAATATCTCCAGTCATCACCCTATGCTGCGGAGTGCATTGGAATGAATTTCAAAGAAGAGTCCACAAGCGCACACACATGCAGGTGGGCGAAGGCCATAAATAAATAAATAAATAAATAAATAAATAAATAAATAAATAAATAAATAAATAAATAAATAAACAGATGCCTCTAGAACAACGGCTGTGTCTGTTAAATGATGGAAGCCCGACCTTTCTGCGTGCAACTGTGTATACATATATACGTGGGCGGGGGGAGGGAGCAAGGTGATAGAGAGTACGACAGACAGAGTAAGAAGAGGACTTACGAAAGAAAACCTTCGTGCATTCAGCCCCAGGGGCCCGAATTCACGATTCGCAAATAAGTTTTCGTTGACGAACAAGCCTATCATAAAAACTTGTGAATACGGGCCCAGGGGCTGAATTTACTAAGTTTTTCTTTTCCAACTGCTGTTTGCTATTCTTCTGCCGTTTTCGCTAACAACTTGTGCAACATCGCGATTAGCTGGCATCTACTCTTGCGAACACTTAGCGCGTAAGAACTTTTTGTGAACAGAGGTTCATGGGAGTCCATCCCGATGGCTTTGTTAGGTAAAAAAACATGCTTTCAGTGGCCGGTCGCTTATGCTAAATTGTGGGCAACCATGATTTGCTCAAGCATATTTCTACGTAGTGTTTTAGCTTATGAAAGGCTTTTTCAATATGGGCGCATGACCCCTTATTCTTAAAGCAATATGCAGTGATCAGTGCACAGTAAAAAATTAATTTCTTGTTTCGCCGACTGGACTCTTCCATGTTGTTACGTATTCGACGGCTAGACCAAGGTCGATCCAAATAGGTCACGAAGCTTCGGGCGGAAAGCGGTTCAGTACAGATTGTCACCGACATCAGCATGGGGGGTTATGGGAGCAGCGATTGAAGCGCGACTATGTTTGGAGGGAACAAACATTGGGAAAGAAAAACGCGTTTTTTTTATTCGAACGAGACACACTTAGATTCATTCAACGAAAATAAAATTCCTAGTCAATTTTATATATTCGTGATGAGTTAAGAAAATACGTTTAATTTTATTATTATTAATAAATGCATTTCTTTTCAGCGCCCATCGCTACAGGGGGCGTTGACGCCACTATCACTCGCAGTGCAATGCACGTCTTGAAATGGACAGAAAGGCGCACTCGTATCACCTGTTGAAATACGCCTCCCTCACAATTTGTGCTTTCTTGCTTGTCGAAGTTTGTCTGAATTTGGTGACGCGGGTAGCTTCACTGCTCCTTAATCTGTTCAGTCAAAAGTAGTGAGTTACGACGGCCAGATAATTGTGTAGTTGTTTTCGTGCGACTGCGCTAGCCGACCGGCTTGGCATCCGACAATAGGATCAGCACTCTACACCTAAAGCTTTCGTCGGCCTCCAAAGAAAGTATGTTCCATATGTTCTGTGCAGGGATGCGATTTCGACAACCGTACGGCTGGCCTTTTCCTGCATCGCTTTCCACGCTGGAAGCTCGAAACGCCCATCAAGTCGAATGCCGGGGCATTTGAATATATAGCTCCAAAGGAAGAAAAAGAAAACAAATTTCGCGCCTTCGAAAACAAAATGACGTCACTTCTGCTTTTAACGGACACGGCGTCACGTTATTTTTTCTTCCGCCGGAAGTGTTCCCACCACATACAGATGGCGCTAAGCCCCATGAACCGGCGATGGACCACCATGTTTTGAACGTATGGGCTCCTATGGAAGCTTCGCTACCAGGTATATTTACCTTGGCTAGACGCCGAGGGCGGCAGGACGACCGGCCCAAGGAACAGATGACCCACGCAGCGGAAGGAACACAATGAAGTTTATTCGTTCTGCGACGCGCTTTTTGAGCGCTAAGTAGCCAATCAGGGAGTGGCAAAAGAAAGGAAGATATCGCGGAAAGCGGGGCAATCTTATCTGTAGATTACAACGGAGAATGCGACTAGCACCGCGAATGTTACAGCTCGGCCAAAGCTACCCTTTTCGGAAGGCGTTCAAGAGGATGACGCTTCTTGAAAAACTGAAGGCGGGTACAGGAGGGCAACTAGACTGTCTAAGTACAGCACTGAAGCGTGTGCAAGACCATATTGTCCTTGCGCTTGGAAAAGACGTTTAGATGCTCGGTGGCATAGGCGGGCAAGTTGAGCTGGACATTGCAATAATGGTGTCGCAGCTGGACATCGCAGCTGGTGACAGCGGACAGCGGATGGAGCGCACGTCGGTGGTGGCCTTGGCGTCCTGTTTGGTGAGAGCACGGCTTACTTGACTTCATTGGGAGCATTAGTGGCATTTACTTGGTAGTCGAGGCCTTTTGACTTTGCTAAATATTGGCACGTGTAAGAGTAGCACTTGTTCTGGGCAGTCATGAACCTCACATCGTTAACGAAACCCAACCTAGTGTTGCTAGCAGAAGAGTTAGGTATTCCTGTACAGAAGTCGATGCGTAAACCTGCAATTATTGAAGCAATATCCAAATGCGGAGCGAAAGACGATGAAGTCGAGGAATGTTGGAAGACAATTTCCCAACAGCTAAAAGAAAGAGAGATAGAACTGAAGTTAAGAGATGCAGCTGCATAGCCTTGAACGAACTGACAGTTTCACATGCGCGGATACATGCAACCTATCGGGGCTGGTAGCGACATCACTTTGTACCTCGTCAACTTTGAGAGGACGTGTACTAGAGCAGCACTATAGCAGCAGAAAAACGACCGTTAGACTGTCACAAATGCCAACAACCAGGCCATATCGCAGTAGGGTGCCGACAAGCAACTGTGTCCGTTAACTTGCTAACCGAAGAGAGCGATTTACTCTTGCCTTACACCTATGACATGACGGTGAATGGCGTCAGTTGCAAGGTTCTACGTGACACAGGAGCTACATTTGATATCGTCCACCCGTCGTCTGTTAAGCCTGAAGACTACCGGATCGTGTGTATGGGAGCGTCAGTCACTAGAGCCCGACACGAAGTGCTTGCCGGTAACCAAAGTTGCAATGACGGGCGCCTTGGGCAAATTTCAAACTGAAGCCGCTGTTTGAGACAAGCTGCCGCCTAAAATCCCTTAAATTTTTTTCTAAGAGATCAATGAGGTACTTGCAAAACGCTGGATTGGAACTACATGTGAACCCTGTAATGGTCGTCACAAGGTCCCACACAAGAGCGCAAGCTACTAACGCTACTCGTGCCGCCGACATTCCAGAGCAAAGTTATTCGTCAAAAGCTGCCGCAACGAGCGAAGCCGTTCCAGCTACACTATTCGTTGATAACACCCCGGTCGCTTCCGCGCCCGGAGATGAAACGATAAGCCCAGTCAGCGATAGCTTTCAACTTCTTGCAAACGTAGACAAAAGCGTTCTCAAAACGGATCAAGCGAACGACGAGTCACTGCAAACGTGCTGTGAAAGGTCAAGACGGAACCAAAAGGGACCACTATCGTTCACTGTAAAAGACGGCCTCTTGTACCGAACATTCAAAAACAAGAAAGGCCGCTCTTTGGAACAGCTGGTAGTTCCCCAGAAGTATCGTACTGCACTTCTCGATCTGGTTCATTCCAATAGCTGGGCTGGCCATTTAGGAATAAATAAAACTAAGAGCCGACTATTGAACGACTTCTACTGGCCAATGTGCTTCAAGGAATCTGAGCATTGGGAACGTTCTTGCAAGGTTTGCCAAAGGACCGGACGGCCAAACGAAAAATTCAAGGTGCCTTTGGTCCGAGTGCCTTTGATTGGCGAACCTTTTCGCAGATTGGTAGTCAACATCGTTGGTCCATTGCCAGTAACATCGGCGGGGAAGAAATACCTGCTAACACTCGTTTGCCCTGCCACGAAATTCCCGGAAGCGGTGGTGTTACCGGAATTAAGCTCCACAGCTGTAGCCAAGGCGCTACTCGGCGTCTTTGCCAGAATCGGATTTCCCAGTGAAATCCAATGCGACCAAGGTTCTGTGTTTACAAGCGCGCTTAGCATGATATTCTTGCAGAAATGGGGCATATCAATTCACCACAGCTCTGTCTACCACCCGCAAAGCAATTCAGTAATGAAGCGCATTCTGCGTGCGCTCTGCTTCGAGAAGGGCACCGACTGGGATGCAGCTGTTCCCGCAATGCTCTTTGCTCTGCGCTCAGTCACTCACGAAGCAACTGGTTTACGGTCGAGCGCTTCGCTCCCCGCTCACCTTGCTAAAAGAAAAGTGGGAAGACAAATTCGTAGACAAATCCGTTGTCGAGTACGTGCTGACCTTGTTGAAACGCCTTCGTGAATCGCAAGAATTGGCGCAGATAACCATGGCAGAAGCGCAGCAATGCGCGAAGGTATATTACGACAGATCTGCACGCACTCGAGCCTTCAAGGATGGCGACAAAGTGCTAATTTTGAAGTCGTCGAAGGCAAACAAACTGGAAGTAGCATGGGATGGCCCAGTCACGGTTAAGCAAAAGCTTTCAGACATCAATTACCTGGTAACGACGCCCGGTAAACGCAACGATGTGACAATCTACCAGTGCAATCTAATGAAGCCATTTATCGAACGTATTGAGACGCTGAGCATCGTCCTAAATGAACCAGAGGAAATAAATGTTCCAGTCCCTCAAGTACCCACCCCTTTCGCTTCCCCGTCAACAGAAGAAATACTCGAATCTGTCGCTAAACGAGCTTCTTTAACAACCGAGCAAAGTAAGGAGTTAAAATAGCTTGTACACAACTTCAGCGATTTGTGCAGTCCCTATCCCGGTAGGACAAACCTTGTGGAACACGACATTGAGTTGACATCTGACCAACCCTTCCGTACAAGGATGCACAGATTTTCGCCCCGTCATGAGAAGCTGCCGAACGATTCCGTTCAGAACATGTTGACACTGGGTCTAATTGTGCCAGGGGAAAGCGAATACGTGTCACCGACACCAAAGAGTAATCAAGTGCAAAAATCTGACATTCGAAATCACTTTGCGTCACTTTGGGTTGCACCGCATCTGCCTTGCGTAACCAAGAGATTGCACCGAGAGGAAGCCACACTTCTATATCGAATAAGGACAGGATCTGCTAATACGCCGGCCTGGTTATTTAAAACGGGGCGAATCAATTCTCCGAACTGTTCGGCATGCAACGAGACAGGAGACATTGAGCACTTTTTGTGGTCCTGCCAGCAATTCCAAGATGAAAGAGACACTCTTCTGAAAAATCTGCAAAACAAGGACCTTCCGCATGCGCGCCTGCAACACCTTATATTTCCCGAGGGATCAGTTACAGCACGCAAAGAAACTTCGTCTCCTCATCGAATTCTTAAGAGAGACTGGTTTGATGGACATATGGTGAAACCCATCAGCGGTATTGTGCGAGACGCTCGGGCGGAGCAATTGCCGGCCTTGTTCGCCAGGCTAAACCCGCCTGCTGCTACAATCCACCACCACCACCACGTGTCACCGATGTTTATCGTAGAAAGTCCTGGCAAGGAACCCAGACCCTGTATTGACTATCGTAAGCTGAATGCGATAACAAAAACGGAGACGTTTCCCATTCCTAATGTTGAAGCCTTGATCGAGAAAGTTTCCGCGGCACAGTACATTCTACGCTAGATATGGTACGCGACTTCTGGCAAGTGCCACTCACGAAGAACGCCAGTAAGCTCGCCGCTTTCATGACTCCGACAGGCACATATCGCCCTCTGGTGCTCACTTTTGGCCTCAAGAATGCACCGTTCATATTTTCAAAACTAATCAATCAAGTGCTCACAGGCAGCGAGTCTTTCGCTGCGCCCTACCTCGATGGCATCGCTGTTTTCTCGAGTACTTGGAAACTGCATTTGGACCATCTGCAGCAGGTATTCCTTCGAATCCGCGAAGCAGGCTTGACTCTCAAACTGAGCAAATGCTGTCTTGCAAACACTGAAGTCCCCTACTTGGGGCACGTTGTTGGCCAAGGGAAGCGTCGCCCTTCCGAATTAAAGGTTGAGGCCATCACTAGCTTTCCTTTGCCAAAATCAAAGACTAACTTGCGTTCCTTTTTGGGTTTAGCTGACTATTACAGAAGCTACATTCCGAACTTCGCACATCCCGCTAGTCCTCTTACAGATGCTCTGTGTGCGTTGCCTCTTCCTTGGGCCGGTCGTCCTGCTGCCCTCGGCTTCTAGCCGTCGAATAGGTAATAATGTCCACTTGCGTTTTCTGCGTTTCGGGAGAAACGTATTCATCATGGTTATGTTAAGGCCGGGTCGGTTGCACTAGCAGACATGCAAGTGCATGCAAGTGGGGCAACAGAGGGCATATGTTAGGCGAACCATATAATGAAACGCTTGTCCACCAGGTTGTAAGTATTCTGTTTGTGCTTACGTTCTGGCCAATATCATTACGCACCGGCCACCAAACCGTTCGCCTCTCCACACTCACACCTATATATTGGCGGTGGCGACTGGTCATGGCTTTGGTGGATGGTGTCTGATGCAGGCGCATTGTTGACACTCTTGCGTCCGGCGAATAGACAAGAAAAAAGATCATTGAGCTGTCTAGATATTGCGCAAATGTAACGACAAGTAATAATAATATTAATAAGAAAACTTACGGCCTTCGCAGCTTGTTTTTACAAGTGCGTGCGGAGCAGACGAGTAACCGAAATGCTTCGCAGGACACCCGTCTGTCACAGTTTGAGCTAATGTAATGGCTGTATATAAAATGTATTTTTCTTACATTTGGCGAATGTAATTGTAATATGTAAATAAATATATTTTAGGGGGCTTTATGGCTAAATCGTATCACTATTTTCTTTTTCATTTCTTGTGCTTAGTTTCAAAAGGAACCTGTAATATCATGCAGGAACGAAGGCGTTTACACTTTTCTGCTCCCAACATACCTTCTTACACAGGCACTTGTCTTTACCATATGCAACACATGATGTTTAGCAAAAGAAAAGTTATTGCAAGGTAGGCGACTCTACGAAAAATGCATGTACGAACTGGCTTGGTATACGCCAAATCCGAGTGAAAACATTTCATGATTTCTTTCAATGAAATGAATGGAAGAGGGTGGGGGGAGGTTAAGCCACAGACGCTGTTTTCAATGAAGGTACCGACGGCTTGCGTGCTCCTTTGTTTCAATTTCAGCTGAAGTCCCTTTTTACTTATAATTCTTCCTTAAGGCGAAGAAGAAATTATTATGAGGACAACTTAAACCACAAGACAACTAAGTATGATCTACGAAATAGAAGCTGAAAATCATTCCTTTCGCCCATATTTTGTATGTTTCAGGTTCTCTTGGAAAAGCGTGTGGCATTTTTAAACTTTCCTTTCGACGCTTTTAGTCAGTCTCGTAAAAAATAAACATACATCTCGCGCGTCTACTTATTCATCCATTCCGAGCGGAACGTTCGGAAAGGCTTGTTTTTGTAGCTAGATTATCAATGCAGAAATCCGAAAAGGATCCTTCCCACGAATCCTTTTCGAGTGCTAAGGGCCTTTGGTCCGCAAAAAGCAGCCGCCGCTGGAAAAGAAGTCGTCAACAGGGATTCTGCTCGAGACCTCATCCCCTGACAAGCACACTTGGGGACATACAGTAAGATTTTTTCGAGAGGAAAGCCGCCTTGCACTGCGTGCCACATTTTGACGAAGGAGCTCGTTTGGTAAGCTTTTGTCGCCATTTAACTTAGCTCTCCTCGGAAAAGGGCAGCTGCTGTGAAAAGCCAATCACAGATTCCCCTAAATGGCCTTGCGCTAATGACGCACTTGTGTAACTAGAGATAAAACGCACCAGAAAGAAAGCAATATACATACGCAGTATAATATATTGCACGTAGTAGTGATGATGACAAATACAGGGGTGAAACTGTGAATAACTTGATCTTTTATGGGGTCAACCTGTGCCCACAAAAGCAAGTTACGCTCAAAGCACTACGATAGCGGCGAAAACAATCGACGTTCGTGCAAAATTTGATCTGCCGGTCAAGCGCATCGGGTTTTATGCATGAGTCATCTAAGTTTCTAGGGAAATCGCTGGTGACCGCGTGTCTCTCAGAAAGTACTACACAATTCGCGTAGCGTATACAGTCAGATTACACAAGCTTCCGTGACAACGGACAGCGCATAGAACCATAGATAACATTCCAGTAAGTTCTAATCATGCAGGCTCGTCTTGCGCTGAGCGATAACATGACGTTGTTATGGGCAAAATGCAGTCCCCTAGAAAAGTATAAATAAGCTTTAAAAAAGTTAATTGTGGGATTTTACGTACCAAAGCCATGATCTGGTTATGAGCCACGCCTTAGTGGGGGACTCCGGAAATTTGGACCTCCCGGGGTTCTTTAACGTGCACCTAAATATACAGGTGTTTTCGCATTTCACCCCCATCGAAATGCGGCCACCGTGGCCGCGATTCGATACCGCAATCTCCTTGGTTAGCAGCCCAACACCAGTCACTAAACAACCGCGACGGGTAACGATAAATAATTATGTGTGTCAATGTCTATATCATATCAATATCAACATATATCAATAACTATGTGTGTCAAAACAGAAATAATTAAACCAAGGAATGCACAAGTTAAGGTAACAAAGTAACTGTTCTTAATTTTAATTGCAGCGTTTCTCATGAAAGGGGCTTGAATTTGTGACGGGCTTCATGTTTTATGTAAAGGAAATTGTAAATTTAGGTGAACAAAAAAAGAAAAGGCAACTTGCCCACCGGTGGAAGCTGTACCAAAAACACATTCGCTAATGCAAGGAAGACCGGCGCGGCACTTGAGCTACACAGGGTTGGCTGTTTCCCTCGCTCCACTTTCCTAGTAAGTGGTTTTCTGTATATCTACTAAACATATATTTGATTATTATTATTATTATCATTATTATTATTATTTAACGGCATCCCCTTTGAAATGAGGCGATGAAAAATAGTGACCTAGACTGCTTGATTTAATCATGTATGCTACACGTGTTTTTTATCTCGCATTTGTGTGTAGATGTCCTTAAATTTCTTTTTCCTTCAAAACCTTCCTTGTGCCGCTAGCCATGACTATGAGATCCGGTCGTGCCAATCGCTTCCCAGCTATTTTCCACCAATGTACTCTCAAACGTCTCTTGCTTATCTCGGATGCTGACTGGTTGACGCTTCCATCTACTTTAAACCCAAGTGCTTCTGGGAGGTACAGTCGACCAAAAAAGTTTACGGACCATGACATCTGACAAAAAGCTGAATATCTCCTCAGCCTCAAAATGCAGCCAGGTGTTCCCATTTCCAGCCTTTAGTGGTATGTGCGAACAACATTCAGATGCCCGGTTTTACTGGCTGCTTTTAAAGGCTATGCGTATATTTAGAATTTTCTGAGATCTCGTGGTCCGTAAACTTTTTTGGTCGACTGTACGTTACGTACGGATCTCCCTGGGTGAATCTCTTCGCATTGTTGTGATCGACCTGTCAAGTGTGTGAACCGTTCAGGTCTGCGTTCCCATGACGAGATGATTTCCCTCGTCCTAGAAAAGGTTGTTAGGATAAGCTTGGACGTCGACCTCTCAATCCTGGGAAAGATTCGAGCGGGTGTTCCCATGTCCACGTAATTGCCCTCTTCCCCGAAAAAGCGTCGCCGCTTAATTCCTTGAGCAGGCCCAAAGGGGAGGTCCAAGATGAGAAGACACGAAGGGGAAGAACTCGTCGACGTCACAACCTGACGAAGACACTGAAGCTTCCACAAGTGGCCCGAGTTTTTCGAGAAGACATCGACGGCCACAAGGCCGCGAGGGGTTACGTAAGGTTGTCCTGGCCCCTATGTTAATCAGAACCGCTCGAGAGTTGGATATAGTCACAACCATGTACAAATAAAGTGAATGCAGTATTTTCTTTTTTTTTCATCATCACGATGCCTGCCTTTGTCGTCGTCTCCTGATTCTTGCGCTGAAGACCCACCTCACCTGGTCGAGATCGTATCAGCATTGCATTAGGATCTGCTGAGTGGTCTCCAGAATTTCGCTGCAGCATACACATGCCTCATCTATTTCTGAATATTTGCACCGGTATGCTTTTGTCCTTAGGCAACCGGCTCGAGCCGAGAATGGCAAGGCACTGCCCTTCGTGCTCTAGTACGGATTTTCTCTTCTAATTTCTTACTTCTCATTCTTGTAAATCTCCGTGGTCCTTTTTGTTACCATTATTTGCGTCCAATTCGCTGTCTTTGTTTCTCTCACTTCCTTTCTGATGACTCCTGGTTGTCCCATTACGCTTTCAATTACTTTGTACTTGGTTGCCAATTTTCTTGACCTCTTGTCTCACTCTGTGTCCATGCTTTTCAAGTAGAGATACTTGTGCACTTTAGCTGCCCGCTTATTTTCATCCATGTTGCTGAGTCTTTCCTCAAAACTAATTTTGCTCTGTATTTCTCTCATTTCAAAAGAGGCCTAACTCCTATCACCCTGCACTGCCTAATTTGTGGTTTCAACGCGCTCCCAAGGTCAACCGCCCTACCGTTCCTTGGTTAAACTTCCAACCCAGACGAGATGTCTGATTTTAAGCACAGAATGACGTTTGTGAACATTTGCGCTGGCACCATTACTCCTTTCTTGATTCTAAGCTCCACCTCATACTTATTGTGGCCCCACAATGCCCTGTGTTTGATTATTATAGCATTCCGCTTCCTCTTTATTTTCAGATTCTCTATACCGAATGAATGAGGTTTTATTATTAATAGACAAGATGCGATGCAAGTGAATAATATAAAGGAGGAGGTGCCGAGGTCAAAGACTGTAATGGGACCTCATCTGCAGCGGATAAGTAAAAATATAAACAGTTGCAACAAATAATGTAAAAAATTAACAAAATAGCAAACATAGTATAGCTTTATGCTTAACAGTACTAATACAAATCATCTACAGACATGCTAGTAAAAAGTATAATAACTATTATTACATTTGAATAATTACAGAAGTAGAAGTAACTATAACGCCATTATGAAAGTAAATACATAATGAGACATAACCAACCGAAATTCTATTTGTTGCGGGTTTCCGCAGAACTACTACGTCAAACACTTGCCTTTGCTTCGTGTTGTCGATGAATTCGACTTCGCCCTGCCATCTGCTAGCCACCTGGTTAGCTCAGATGGTAGAGCGGCTGCCCCGGAAAGGTGGTGGTCCCGGGTTCGAGTCCCGGACAAGGGCGAATTTTTCTTCAAATCTGAGGCTTTTCTTTCAAGGAATCAGCATGAGTTTCCTTTGTAGCAATTGCTACAAACGGGTGGATGTCTCATTTTCCCTTTATTAAAATTCTATTTGTGTAGTGGAAGTATTAACAAAATGTACATTTGGAAGAAAAAAAGACTTAAGTGGTCGCAGATGAAAAAATATGGTCTTTTAGTTCTCGTTTAAATTGCAATGATTACATGACTTAATAGTAGGAGGTAATGTATTCCAGAAGGAAACGGAAGAAAAATGGATACTCTGTTTACCATAATTTGTGGGTACTTTGGTAAGAATAAGATTATCGTTTAGTTCAAATCGCGTAAGATTATTATTCGTTAGACAAGATCCGAGATATCTGCCTGTTGCGATGAGCCTTATCTAGTTGTCGGTATAAAAACATACCAAGATTAATGTTACTAAGCTCGTCTACAGTAACAATGCTATGGTTATATATTAACTGTTTGAGATTTAAAGGGTTAGGACTAAATGTAATTATTCTAACAGCCTGGTTTTGTAGTACTGTAATGATGCTAAGTGGGTAGCATACGTATTTCCCCAGTATGTAATGCAATAGTTTATATGTGAAGAGGTAAATGAGTAGTATAAAGAGAGTAGTATTTTATGGTTAAATACATAGCGAGCTTTTAAAAAGTGTCCTTATTCCGTAGGTTGCATTGATTGCTGGCTATGTGCTGATACAATTTAAGGTTAGAATCAAGTTCTACAGCCAAATAGTTACAGGAAACACTATGCGCTGTAAGATTATTACCAAGGTAGAGCGGAGGAATGAATGCATGGGTGGGACGTGAATAAAACAAATTTCATTTTAGACGAGTTTGTACTGAGCTCGTTAATATTGCACCAATTTACCACGTTGTTTAGGTCAGTATTAAGTTTGGAAACTAGGTTCGTTACACAATTATCAGAGTTGAAGATGATTGTGCCATCTGCATAAAGAATGTAGTTAGAAAAAAGCAGGCAATTAGGCAAGTAGTTAACATATATTAAAAGCAAGAGTGGACTAAGTATGGATCCCTGTGGTACGCCAATGTTTGTAATCAGTGATTTAGTAAAAACACCATTATTTCTTACTTTTTTGTGTTCTTTTATTTAAGTAAGAGAGAGAGAGACAGACAGGCAGAGGGAAAGGCAGAGAGGTTAACCGGATGGGAAGATCTGGTTTGCTACCCTTCGCTAGGGAGAGAGGGGAGGCGGAGGTAAAGTGATAGCAAAGTAGAGATAAAGGAACAAAGGAGCATAGGCATACTATCACAGTCGGCCACTGTCACCGCATACCGTCACCGCACAGCGCAGTAGCACTTGCAGCACTATAAACGTCTGTTCAAGGTTCTTAGTAAACTTTTGCACGCACAACGACAGGACGTCGAACAAAGAAGGAACGAACAACATTGCTGTGTGTCCCTTCTTCGTTCGACGTCCTGTCTTTGTGCGCGCAAAAGTTTGATACGAACCATGTACAACCAACTCGCCATAAACGTAACGCTTTTGATCTGTTCAAGCTACAGCCGCTTGTCCAATTCTGTTTTCCTTAAAAAGTGCAACAGTGCCCTCGTCGCCTTCCGCTGCGATGGCTTGTGATATCGGCATTCTAAAATAAGTTCCTCTGTTAGAGGTCTTTGGTCAAAGCGCGCTATCGCGATTGTGAGCAATCGTCTCTGCAAATTGTAGCGAGGACAGTCACACAGAAAATGTTTTGTGTAATTTTGTATTAAAGTTAAAGCAGGAACTGTTGTTCCGATAGATTCAAGTTTAAAGTATAAAATGCGCTGGTTAATTTTATCAAAGGCTTTAGTTAGATCCGCGAACACTGATACCGCATGCATGCCCTTATCGATTGCCATCTTTAATTCTTCGATTAGGCAGATGAGAGCAAGTTCGGATGAATAGCCCTTGCGGAAGCCGAATTAGAATGGTGAAAGAATAAGTTTAGATAGGTAATTAGGCGCGTTTTCTACCAGCCGTTGAATAACTTTGCTGAAGAAAGGCAGAATTCATATATGCCTATAATTAGTAATGAAGGCACGGTCACCCTTTTTAAATACTGGTGAAATTCTACCTTGTTTTAGTTCTTTTCGGAAGGTTCCAGTCTTGAACATTAGTTTAATAATAATTGCGAGAACGTCTAACATTAGGTGCGCAATTTAGCTTGATCTGATTCTAAATTTCTTATGTTTTCTATTTCATGTGGTGTGGTTGGTAACAAAAGGAATGATTGAGGTAGGCGTTGACTTAAATTGTTATATTGCGTGGGTATATGCGAACCACTACTAAAGAAAAATTCTGCAAAAGCAACAGCAATATCCTGTGAGGTGGTGTGCGCTCTGTCGTTATGAATAATTTCCTTTAAAATAACATGATTGTTTCACCTATTTAAAAATTATTTACTATTTTCCATTTCTTACTGGTGTTTTTTCCGCATTCTAATAATTTGTTCTCTAATAAAGTTTTTCAGCTTCTTTTTAGTTCGATAGCAAGAAAGATGGAAACTTTTTATACCTCCTAGTGAAATTGCCGTTAAATGGCCGTAGTTTCATTTCTTTATACAGATTGTCTTTTTTGCACGTCAAGGCTAGAAGGTTATCTGACAGCCAAGGATTCTATGCCGACGCAAACTTTTTTTTTTGCATTTGACTTTGCGGGTGTGTCAGTCACAATACGATTTTAGTGCAGATATAGAGAACGAGAAGGCTATTTGTGGATCTTTCATATCTGCTATAGAAGACCATTCAGCTTGGCTCACTCAATAAATGGAAGCTTCTTTGTCAAGTGTTAGCGTTGTGTAAGTGGCTTTGACAGGGTTTTCATTATTCTGAAAGCATAAAAATATCGGGTAGTGATCAGTCAGATTTTGTAATAGGACGCCTGAGTCTGGTGGAGACAGCGTATTTCAAAGCGCATGATCGATTAATGTACCATCTTGATAATTAGCGCACCGCGTAGGCACTTCGATTACGCATTCGTAACCGAAGCTGTTTAAACAATATCAGTATTGTACGGCGTAGGCAGACGAGCTGTCTCCGAAGTTAATGTTAATATCGCCGGTAATTATAACGTTTTTATTCTCGTCTGCAAGGATACTCAGCACGTCATGAAGCGCAGCGCAGAAATCATTCATAGATGATGAAGGCAGGTGATATACACAACCTATTATTAGATTTTTGTCATCCACATTAATAAAGTCAATTGAAAGTTCGACCCATACCAATTCAAGCTTACCTACGCTGGGAAGGTCGTGCCTTCTTTTGTACGTAGGAGTACTTCAATTATAGATTCCGGCACCACCATGACAGCTGTACTGACGATTTGAGTATTCTGCTTTACAGTTAGGAAAACAAAACAGGTTCTTGTCGTGGTCACTTAACCAAGTTTCCGACATCCCAATTATTGAGCATGTGAAGTGCCGAAATCAGATTTGAAAAGTCATCATAGTGTCTACGTATGCTTCGTGCGTTAAAGTGAATGATAGATTTGTGATTATTAGACATATAATTATTTAGCTCGTTAGTTGTAAAACATGATGACATTGTGGATTTGTCTGGTAATGCGATTTGTCGAAGGCGAAGACAGCTAAGTGATCGCAGAAATGTCTGCCTCCGTGACGATTCCAAAAACACGGCTGCCAGTTGTTTTCCGAGCCTTGGTTTGGCAGTTGTCAGTCCATAAGAATTGCCATTTCTTAGATTTTTCTAGAGCTAAAGCCTTAGAAAACAGGGCTTTGTTTTCAGGTGTTAGGTGGGGATTTACGGACAGCGGCGTTTCTTTACTTACCGATGTGTCACCTAGAATAAGCCGCGCTTTCTTTGCTTTTCTCACGAAGTCAGACTTTTTCGTTCGCGAGATAAAACGGGCAATGATGTTTTTGTTGTTGTCAGTTTTGGTGGGCACACGGTGAACAACGTCGAGATCATCTGGCGATACTGGGCAACCAATTTTGTCGGCAATGGTTTGCATCACCGCTAAGCCGTCTTCTCCTTGTGTACAAGGAACACCTTTCACCTCGACGTTTTTCAGCCTCGAGTGCTGTTCTAGTTCCCTCACTTTTTTGTGAGCGTACTGTTAGTATTTAGAGCATTATTTTCAGCTACCAGCACAGCCTTTTCATCCTTTCTTTTCTCTGCCAGATTCTTGAGGAATTCAACACTAATTACCAAACTATCCATTTGTTTTTCCATTTCAACATCTAGTCCTGAAGTGCTAATCTTTAGTAACAATTTTCTATAGATGTCATCAAGAAACTGAAACTCAAATTTTCAAGCTTGGATTCAAGTTACTCCACTCGTTTTGCGCGTTCTGCGTTTGAGGGCATTGTGCTCCGGAGAACAGACCAAGGGTTAGGTGGCACAAGAAAAAAAAATGTTGCAGTAACATAGTGAAACTAAATTCAGTGGGTTATTGCACAGACAAATACGCTCCGCAGAATTCTGGCAGTAGCTGCGGTGATACCGGCAATATTACTAACAGATAATGAGCTTATCACAAACCTGGAGATTCAAAGTAGCTTGATTATTGCGTGTGCTTGCTGACGCAATCGATGCCAGAATGAGCACCCGCTGTCATCGTGGCTGCTTATGTAATCCTTGAGTATGCTAGGCGCAGGCGCAACAGTGCCTCCGGCGGGCCGGGTATGCTCACTTGGCCAAAGTACTGGCCCAGGTACGCTGACTTGTATCTTGGTGCGCTTGGTGGGTGCTTGTGTAAGTATTTCCTTTGTTTATGTATACTCCGAGGTACTTATTGCGCGACTATGGGTACGACTTGCTGTTTAATTGATACCACCTAATTACTCGTATCTTCCCTAAACATTATATTTGCAAATTTTTCTGTGCTAAAGTTAAGGCCCAGAGTTGTCGGTGCATTGCCGCAGATATTCGCAAGTGTCGGTAAATCTTTTATTGTCTGCTAGTAGCACTATGTCGTCCGCATACATCAGTCCAGGGAGCTTCTGTTGCACCATTTGTCCATTACGCATGTAGGATAAATCAAACTCTATTTTGCTGTTTTCTAGTCGCCTTTCTATGCCCCTTACATAAAGTGTGAACAACAATATAGACAGAGGACATCCTTGCCTCAGTCCTTCGTGAATTCCCACCACTTCATTTCATTACTTTTTCATTCATTCATTACTTTTTCGACCTTCCCATAGAACTTGTAGTCGCCTGTCTCTGTGTCTCCTTCAGCAGCTCCACGAAATCATCCTCTATGCCTTCGTGCTTAAGAGGAAGCTTTAGCTCAGGCCCAACTCCGGCGCGGCCTATTCAAATACATGTGAAACGCAAAAACGTTTTTTAATTATAAAGATTTTAAGGAAATTTGTTGCATTTGAGAGAGAATGTTATATTCGAGTGACTGTTAGAAGTTGAATATCGATTTATGGCTTGAATTTTCTTAAAAAAGATTTTCAAATATTCGACAGTTTGAAAAAATAAAAGCACGAAGTTTACAAATTCGTAGCTCTGCATGAAGAGCGCATCCATTAGATCATTCAAAGCGGACAAATTCAGTATGTCATTTTACATATTATGTGATTTTTTTACGTTGTTTACAAGGGTTCTGTGCAAGCTGTATTTCTATACTACTAAATTTTTCGATATCCATGTGTAACATATGAATTTTGTCCACTTTACATGTACTATTAGACGCGATTCCCAGAATTATATTATCGTTTTTTTCATGAGTTAGAGTTGTAAACTTGATAGATCTTTTTCTGGAAATTCGCGACATTTGCCAATATTTAATAAAATATTGATGACCTAACTCAAAAATTCGAAACCGAAGTCGCTTGATTTTAAGTTATTCTTTTGAATGAAACAAACCTCGTCAAATTCGATGCAGCAGTTGCCGAGAAAAACGACATCCTTCTACATGCATTTAGATACGAGCACCCACGCTAAAGCTTCCTCTTAAGAATATCCCATAACAATTCCCTTGTCTACGTTGTGATAGCTCCTTTAATATCTAGGAATGCTATCACTAAAGGCCTATTCTGAGCTATTGAAATCTGTATGCATTGAGTTACTACAAACATATTAACGCGACAGCGTTAAAAGCCCCTTGTCGCATGAAATACGATGTCGGCGTCGGACGTCGCTTGGCGAAAAATTATTCCGAACCACAACCGCCCAGGCCCTACGTGTGGCGCAACTGCGTTACTCAACTAACTGAACTCCTCAAAGTAAAATACCTCAGAGAAATCGTAAAGTAAGACCTGAACGCAACCTACAGACATGATAGGGTCGTTGTTTAATTTAAATATGCAAAAAAGTGAATTATTTTACGCAGAAACTCAAACACAAGCCCCTTTTCCGAGCTGCGTGGCCCTGTCGGTTCCTTGCAACGACATCATAACGCTTGCCTCCGCACAACCGTAAGAAATTCTCGGTTGCCGGGAAGCGTGCGTGGCAGGCAACCAAGAATCTTTGAAATATCTCACGTTCCCCTCCTGAAGGCGAAGCTTAAGCGTCCTACAAATTTTATCCTCTAAGCATCTGCTTGATCTGAAACCATTCTTCAGTTCCTCTAAAACATGATTTTTCTCCACCAACTTCGAGAGTTCCAATTTTATGGCTTACAATGTCATTCTATATATTACCAACTTTACTGTAACTGGCATGTACGAGCTTAGCTTATCCTTATCACCTATGCCTTCGTAGATGAGGTTCATCTTGCTTTCACGCCATCCCAACCGCTATTTTCTTCATTCTAATCACTTCTTCTAAGCATCATTAGTCCGCAGTGCTTTGCCCTTTCGACCGAGGTATTTGGTTAGCTGTAATGGGATTTCATCGGGCCTGCTGCCATATTATTAGGGACATTTTATTCTGTGTTTTTTTTTTCAATAAACGCTTTCTATGTTAAATTTTGATCTCTCAAGTTTTTCTGTTGTTGCTGAATTTTTTTTTTAGTCTGAACTACACTTTCTTTGGTGCCGAAGTTGGCCATAATAATGCGTGTGGTGTACCGCAATGCAACGTCTCCCCCTTCGTAGATGTTACTATTTTAATACCTTATAGCCGTTCGCAAATTTATAGCTGGAGTTCCGGCGCTCTGATATGGTTTCAGAATATTGACACGTGCCCTTGCCTATCTTTATCGGGCGACCACGTTTCACCGCCTAATAACTGTTATTGCACAGCGCGGGACGCGCCTGCATGTATCCGAAGTTTCTGGAATGTTATCGATGCTTCTATCCGCTGTCTGTTGTCGCCGAACCTTGTGTTATCTGATTTCATCGCGTGACGCGAATGGTGTAGAATTTTGCGGAGACATGCGGGTCCCAACGATTAGTCTGGAACATTCGACGACTGCTGTATAAAAGCCGACGCGCTTGACCCGCTGATCAGATTTACGACGATCGCCGACCGTCTTCGCCGCCATCGTTGTGCTATAAGTGTAGCCTGTTTTGTGCACACACCCAATAAAAGTTAGTTGTGTCGTTCACAGTATTGCTACTGTGTTCTTCAACGTCACCACCACGTGACATCTGGTGGAGGTGCTGGGTAAGTCCGGTCATGAATGGTAATTCCTGCCGTGCAGATTCCAGTCGGGGTGATGAGGTGTCCTCCAGCGGTCCGAATTTGAGGGCCTTCCCATGCGGTCTTAACTTTCTTCAACTGGGCGGCGATGGCTCCACTCATGATGAAGTAATCGGCTCCTGTGTCTACTAAGGCGGTGACTGTGTGGCCGTCTAGAAGCACGTCTAGGTCGGTGGTTCTTTGTCTTGCGTTACAGTTTGGTCTTGGCGTCGGATCTCGGCTGCGTCGCGTTGGCCTGTGGTTAATACGTGGTGTCGTCAGGTCGTCTTTCGTCGGCGTATTCTTTGCTTCCAGACTTCGTCGCGACGGCGGCGTGTCGTTATGTCGTCGAGGTATTTTCTTTGGCGTCTTCGTCGTCGGCGGCGGAGGATCTTCGTCAGTTCGACGAACTGCAACCGCACCTCCATCGGTTGCTGCTTTTAGTTTTCCGGATATGGGCTCGCAGACCGGCCCCGGGCTGGGCCAGTGTACGGTCGGCGCTGCGGTGACAGGTAGCAGCGGCCTGTTGACGGCGAACGGGACGGTCGCCGAGGGCTGCACTGAGTGGTGGCGAGGTAGTCGGTGATATCGCGAGGTTGTTCACCAAGCTGTGGTCGCGGAGCGTTCACGGCGAGCCCTCGCAGTCTCATCTCCCGGTATGGCCATCGGCGGTAGACGTGGCCGGCTTCGCCGCAGTGGTAGCAGAGCGGGCGGTGGTCAGGAGCGCGCCAAACGTCTGTTGCCAAACGTTATTTGACATCTGCCAATTAGAGCACCAAATAGCTAGAGTGTTGAGGGATGTATTAAGTGCGATGTGATCGCTATAATTAGTGATTTCGCTGTAAATAACGCAATCGTCGGCGAATAGCTTTATATTACAACCTATGTTAGCTGTGATGTCATTAATATAGATTATCAAGAGTAATGGCACAAGAACTGAGCCTTGTGGACACCGGAAGTAACGGCGACAGCGTTAGATAGCATTTTTTCGTAGATTACAAATTGTGAACGATTGGCTAGAAATTCTTTTATCCAGGCTGAAAGGCGCCCTTTCCCAACAACTCTTTAAACTTTAGCGACTGATTTGTTATGGCGCACACAATCAACTGCTTTAGATAGGTCAAGTAAAATCATGTAAGTCTGGCCGCGGTGATTGACAGTAAATGCAAGATCGTGGACAAGTTCTGTTACTTGGGTAACTGTTGATAAACCACTGCGAAAGCCATGTTGGTAGAGAGACAAGAAGCCAGTGTTCTCTAAAAAAAACCGTTATGTGCTCTAATATTATGTGCTCTAGGTGCTTACAGGATGTACTAGTTAATGAAATGGGTCTAAAACTTGAAAGTTCTGCTGTGTCGCCTGATTTATGTATAGGTATTATATTTGCCAATTTACAGTCGTTCAGTAGGTGTGAAGTCGTAAGTGATTTACGAAAAATTATGCCGAGGTATCTACTGCACCATCCCGCATACCATTTCAGAAAGTTGAGGTATGTTGTCAGGATCGCTGCCTTTTTTAGGGTCAAGATTAAGCAGAAGATTAAGTATGCCAGCGTCCGTAATGTCTAATTTGCTAATGCTTACACCCTGTCTGGTTAGAATGGGGGGAATAATGTTATTGTCTGTATTGAAAGAAAATGTATATGCGTTGGCTTTCGCAGTTTCTTCGTCTGGACGTGAGTGGGACGCATCTCTGTCATTTGTGCGAAAGTGCCTCCAGAACCTTCCGGGATTACCAGTAGGAAAGCTCGGTAACGTTACATTAAAATAATATTCTTCTGCACGTTTGGCTGTAAGCTTGAATTCCGCGATGGCATTAGGCAGTTTTGTCACCTTGGATTCATCTCCTCCTTTAATTTTTATTGTTCTACGCAATCTTTTCAGACGACGCTTTGCCTGAATTAATTTTTTGGCGGCCGCTTGGTTTTAGTAGGCACGTAGCTCGTGACGCTGTAGAGGACGATAGATTTGAACATAAGCCAAAGGGAATTTACGCCAACGAAGGCATCGGAACCCATTTGGGAAAAAGACTGGAACTCGGGATCAAGGTATGTTAGTATGATATTGTCATCAGCGCTTTGGAAGTCAATTACTATGGACACAGGAAAGTGGGCAGTACTACCAACAAGTGGTAACACGCATACTTGTACGTCATGATCTGATATGCCACGAATTACGTCAGTTCGTACATGTTTAATATCGAAATGGTAGCTGATAAGTATTAGGTCAAGAATGCTTTGAGTTGTTCCCTGGGAACGCGTTGGACGTGAAACGACCTAATGAAGATTGAAGGTTAACATAAGATCAAATAGTGCATCCGAGGCTCCTGATGTGTAGTACATGTCATTCCAATTAATCTCAGAAAGATTAAAATCACCCATAAGGGCGATGCGTGAACCATGGGCGACGTTGCATGTAGTCGTGAATGGCACTGATACACTCGTCACCCGAGTTCGGGCTCCGATAAACACACCCTAAGATAATGTTTCTACCTTCGCAAAGCAAGTTTCAAAATACCGCCTCAGCATCTTTTATTTCAGGCAGAACGATAAAAGCAAAACATTCTTTAATTATAACGCCACTCCGCCACCACGTGTGGGATGGTCTTTTCGGATTACGGAATAATTTGGCGGCGCGAACTCTTGATCAAGAATGTCGGACGTGAGCCACGTTTCTGTTATAGCTGCTACATCAGGTTCATAATCAGTTATCAAGTTTTCAAATACGTGGGGTTTGTTGACGACGCTTCTAGCATTTAGTGTGAAAAGCGTTAGTTCGCTGATTTTGCGCCTCGGCGAGTTACAACGCCGCTTTTGTCTTTTCCGGTGATGTTCCATGCTTTGCCGGCACGGCGATTGTCTGACCCCCTTTCTGAATCGGTTTTTTTTTCAAGTGGCACTTTATCATCCTGCTCGTTGCATATTGAACTCACTGTACGTGTCTACAATCCACAGTGATGAGAATTTGCTCCAGAGTCCAAAGAATGGCGCTGCACATAAGAGAGTATGCCATTACATTTTTGACCTTTCACGTGGAGAACGTATTTCTTATTTTTCACTGGATAGTCAGTTACGTGGCGTCGCACAGCGAACGGCTATAGTAGAGGGCGCTTCGCAGAGTGTTCACTTTAAATTGAAACTTCAATCATGGGCAGAACATAATAGCATGTTGACATGACTTTAGTATGGCTTGAGAATCAGTTGGCGTTTGGATAATAGCTTATTTGTTCTTGCACAGTGTATAGAAATATCCAGCGGAGTAAGGAGACCATTATATGTGACTTTTTTAGACATTACCGCAGCGCATGACAACGTAGACGGCAACATTTTGTGGAATAGTGAGATACAGTGCCAATACAGGGCCAAGAAATACCTCGGGTAAAAGAATACAAATACTTTGGTGTATGGATAATTGTAGGCGAAATGTACATGGAAACACAGGAAAAACAATAACAACAAAGGGGAAAAGAAATGCGGCCATAATTGATACACAGAGCACAATCGAAATGCAATGAGTACCAAGTGCTCCGGGCTAAGTGGAAATGTGTAATGCTTCCAGGACTTACATCTGGAAATGCGGTTGTTTGCTTGAACTCGCGGGTACAATCAGGACTCGATGGAAAACAAAGGTCACTGGGACGCCTCGCATTGGGCGCTCACGGGAAGACTACAAAGGGACCTGTGCAGGATGATATGGGCTGGACAAGTTTTGAAGTGAGGGAAGCTCAGAGTAAAATTTATTTTGAAGAAATACTGAGGAATGTGAAATATAGTAAATGGGTTGCTAGACTGTTCAGATATATGTACGGAAAAGACATTGACTCACAGTGGAAGAAAATATACGAAGCTTACCAGCAAGTATGTGATTGGTGCGGTAAGCAACATGGCAAGACAGAATGCCAAACGCAAAGTCAAACAGGCTGAAACAATCTCAGGGCGGCGGTGATCCAAAAGAAACCTGCTATGAGTAACTACCTAAGAGAAAAAACAAAATCAGGATACAAACAATTAATGATAACTCAGAGTAGAGCTCCTTACTTTTCGAAGCGAGATTAGGATGCCTTAGACGCATAGCTATAAAATCAGTAAGAGCTTGATGAGGGCTAGTTGGTTCATATTTAAAACTAAGCTTAAACAGCGCGAATAGAACAACGACACGAGGAAACAAATACCAGACAAGCGCTTATAAATTGAGGTATCCCAAGACAGAAGAAGCATATGCTTGCTGCGGCGAAGCTACGAAAACGATGGAACATGTTTTATTAGAATGTAAAGATATCTACCCAACTGTCGGTTTAGGTTCCTCTGGCCTCCTTGAAGCCCTTAGGTTCGAGGATAGCAGGGGAAAATAAACATGTCTGCAGTGGAGATTAGTAAGAGTCGATGAGAGGTTTGATGGTAGAAAAGTAGGGAGACTACACACAACCAAGGCGTACAAAAACAAAGATCTCAATAATGGTCCAGAAATTTTGGTGCTGGGAATTCTTTGTGTGCGTTGTTTTTTCCAAAACAATAGGGGTCGAACATTAAGCAAGAACTTGAAGGACGCTTAAGCTTCGCCTTTAAGAGTAGAACACGATAGCATTCAAAGGTTCCTAACTGATTCTCACGCTTCCAGACAACTGCAGCTTATGTAACCGTAATGTTACCGGAAAACGGCTGGCGGTGAACGCTATGCACCAAGACAAGCTTTCTTGAAGAACTGCGGCCTCTTGCGTGGGTCGATCCCGAAGGTAGTGAACATCCGCGTCAGAAAAATTAGATTATTTTCTGGTTTCTGTTATTGTTTTGCACTTTTAATATTAATGTCCAAGAAGATTTAACAGAAAAGGCATACGCTATTGTTGTTTTGTTTTGTGACATTTGTTTCTGTCATTCTCAAAATTCCCAGGTATAACTTTGTCAAGAATGTAAGACGAGGCGTGTGCAACTTTAGTGATAGAATGGTTTAGCAATATAATCCGCATATACCGCACGTCATATAGCGAGGCATGATATATAGATATACCTAAATTACCTAAATTATATAAATACCCAACTATTCTGGTGTTGCGCTAACGCATCGCGTCAGTATGGGTGATGGTGTCATGGCTTTTGTGCATGAAGGATAGGTGACGTCATCTGTGCTATCAAGGTTCCCCTCAGCCGAATGCCGGGCGTTGCATATTATTTTGCGAGATACAGATATAACCCTAGTTGGAATTTATAGGCCACCCTCCGAAAATGCAAACGTTTTTATAAAAGAAGTGGATCCGTTTTTACTGTCTTTGCCTTCAACCTCAATCTTTCGTATGGCAGGCGATGTTAACATTACTTAAATGTATTAGCTAAATCGGGGGTTCTTCCGACAATCTGTTCTTGTACAAGAGAAGAATACCTTGGAACCAAGCAGGTGACGTCATGCATCGATCACAACAACGTTGGAGCTCCGTTTTATCATGTTGATTCGGCTGTAGTCAAGCACAAACTGGCTGACCATTATTTTGTGGGCTGCCACATTATTTTCCCATGCTTAAAAAGGTATCATCCGAACACTTCCAGGTATCAATCCTCGACATAGCCAAATTCGATAGTTTGGTTAATGCCTTTTACTGGAATAAACTTATGGAAGGGGCAACCGTACAAAATGTTTACACTAAATTTGTGAATGTTCTTGATACATTTAAATACAGGGCATGGAGAGCCATAAAAATTAAAAACAAAACTCAATACAAACTTGCCTTGGCTTACACCGGGGATTCTTGAGGCGATAAAAGAGAAAGATAAACTTTCGGAAACTAACAACAACGCTCTGAGGAATTTATACAAAGTTCATAGAAATAAGGTAACTGCGTTACTTCGGTCTGCGAAGCTCTCATATTACAGTAAATCATTTTACGAAAACAGGCAGGACCTTCGAAAAATGTGGTGGACGATTATTCAAATATATGGCCGCCATCGAGGCCAATCAGCCGACATTTTTGGCAAACATTTCGATAATTTGCAATCTGCCGTTACTGATCTCAATGTTTACTTCGCTAAAGCATCGTCCATTACTCAGGCAGCTCACACTCATGGTTCTGGTATTATTATCAGTTCCGAGTCCTCTGCATTTCTTCCTTTCATCACTGCTTGCGATCTGCGCAGCTTCAGTTTTAAAAAGAAGGCACCTGGGTTAGATGGCATATCTATGCAACAGCTACAACGTAACTTTCCCGTTCTAGAAAATATACTTTTATTTATGCTGAACGGTTATATTGAACTCGGTTTTTTTCCAGATGAGCTAAAACTTGCAGTTGTTAAACTATTACACGAAAACGCCTATTTTAAACAGGTTGACAACTACAGGCCGATTTCTATTTTACCCGCAATTAGTCAAATTCTGGAAAAACACTTATCCAGAGTGATGACTGGCTTTCTGCAAAAAAAATAATAATGTCGAACTCTCAATTTGGCTTCGTTCCTGGGAAGTGGACTGTAGTACTTTTGGAACAATTATCTGATGTAATTTTCTCTGCTTTCGATGACAACGGCTCTTTTCCTGGATACAAGCAAAGCTTTTGACTCCTTAGTGCACACATTACTTTTGCGCAAACTACAGCTCTTGGGATTTCGGGGGCCTTTTAACAAATTATTAACCAACTATTTTTTAATCGTTCACAGGTAGTCAAGATAGGGGACCACGTCATTTATTTATTTATTTATTCGTTTATTTATTTGTTTGTTTCATATACCTCACTCGCTACCTATATACCTCAACTCGAAGGCATTTTAAAGTGTGGTGTCCCTCAATTATCCGTGTTATCTCCATTACTATTTAATGTTTATGTAAGTGATCTGTCTAAATATACATCCCAATGTCAAATGTTTCAATACGCCGATGACACTGTTCTTCTTGCCACACACTCTGTTTTCATTTCATCAATTGCAATGCTACAAAGTGACATAGTGTCTGTCATGGACTAGTTTTCCAGAAACTCTGTCACTATTAACAAACCAAAAACAAGTCTCGTTTGTTTCCACAATCCACATAAACGAATTGATCCCACTCTCCCAATCTTCCTTCATGGTTCACGATGTACCAATTGTCAATGCTCTCCTCTCCTACCATCGCCAAATGTAAAGTACATGGGAATTATCTTCGACTCCGATATGACATGGAATAGTCACCTATCTTTCCTTCCTCTGTAATAAGCTCCGGGCGTTATTGCCTTTTATTTACAATAGCCGCTTCATCCTCCCCTTTTCTGTGGGCAAGATAATCATTCATGCCATTGGTTACAGTATCCTGAGATACGATATAACAGTACTTTATCATTGTTCTTTCACATGGCGTCCAAAAATAAACTGTATATTACAATCATTGCTACAAAATGTGGCCTATAATATTAACATTCCCGGTTCTACTAGCTTGTTTTCTGTTTTACTGTTGCCTTCCTCTGATGCATTATTTTTTCAAGCTGTTATTTGCCGTCATATCTGGAATAGTGATTTTCTGTTTCCTTTTGTTACCACAAGACCACTAAGGCGTCACTCCATGTTTTGTACACGGCGATGTTATACGCGATTTGGCCGTTTCGTGCGAAATTATGTTATCGATACATTTAATTCCATGCCCACGGAATTTTTTTCCATTTCATCGAAACGCGCTCTCAAATTGTATGTAAGGGAAAACTCGTGTGACGCTGTTTGATGTCGGTTTGTTTTCAGTATTTATTTATGTAGTATCGGACCCCAATTTACTGCCTTCACTTTTTTTTGTTGTTGTTGCTTTGTCCTTTCTTTTGCCTCACTCCTGTAGTTTATTGTGTCCCTGAAACTGACTGCCGGGTACAGCCCGACAAGCCTCATTGGCTTGGGCTGACCCGTTTTGCATCTGGTGCTTTTACGACAAATAAAGCCTTTATTATTCTTATTATATGCGGAAATTTTCGCTTACGGACAACTCCGCCGACGCAGACACCGACACCAGATTTTCTGCGACACGGGGCCCTTGAGGTTATGGCGTTAAATGACGAACAATAGCTTGGCGGTGCAACCTACCACCCCGTTTCAAAGGGGACGCTTACAGCATCCATCTATCCATACCTCAATACAGAGAACTCGCATCAGTGAATACGTGTGGGTAAGCACTGGTGGGCATTGCAGGTATGCTCTGGGCGCACCGCACGTAAGCACTGCGACATATGTGCATGCGCACGCTATGACGTAGGGCTCCACCATTGTGGGTTCGCCATCAAAACTACTCTACTTATTTATTTGCTTATTATATTATGGATTGCAATGCGAGATTGCCTGGTGTACAAGAAAGTATATAGTACATTTCTAATGTAACGGTTTAGAGTCTCTATTTTCGCGTTGTAATAACTTATCATCACATACTTCGTAATAGTCCAGACTTATACGTTATGAATCACAAGTATCTATTTACTAATAATTAATCATATTTATTGGTAGTTGTGTAACTGATCGATTACATCTTTACTCGATAATGTTCACTGTAACTTATTTCAATTTTTCTGTAACCAATTAATTCCGTCTAGTTACTTTATCGACGCTACAAGCTGTAAAAAGCAACACATATTCGATGCGCTTGAATTTGGCAAAAACTATACTAGAACGCTCGCGGTTGTGCCTCCCAGTAGTCTCTCGGATGCTTGTGTTCAGACAGGCAGATCCGGGCTCTAAGTATTTGTTTCTTCATCTTAAAGCTCCAGCCGGTGTTGACCGGTTAACTGAACCGGTGCTACAGTGGGCTCGACATAACGATACGCACTTCGTGCGTTGATGTCAAGAAATTACCTAGAGACGCAAGTATCGCCTCATTGAGTAGCCACAATCTTGTGCGTAAGGTGTTCGTACATTACAGCTTCCCTCGAGCATGCACAACAAGCGAGTTTTCAATGTCGCCACTGCAAATGTCATCGAAAGAAAATGAGAGAAGACGATGACCAACAAAAATTTTGGAAAGCAACAGTAACTTCACATAAACAACGTGTGAAGGGCTGCCGAGGAATTTCTGGAATGTTAATAAATGTTGCGATCGTAACGTAAAAGTAATCGATTTGCCTTGAAATATTAGTTCAGTTACTTTTGTGAAGCACTAACTGTTGAATGTAACGAATTGCATTTTTGAAAAAAGCAATCGCTTTACAGTCGGCTACTTCTTTTCTGTAACGTGTACAAGTCTGTAAGAGGCGAAGTAAACTGAAACACACCTTTAGAAAAATTCGCGTCCCTCCGGCCTGGCTTTCATATACTGCGCGTACTTAAAGCGTCCATAATGCCTCGTCTTTTATTGACGCGAGCAGCATCATAACGTTTCCTTCAGCATGCACTTCACTGGCGTCTATTGAAAGCCCATTTGCGCTTCTCAAAACACTGTCCCCATTCCAGCCGTTTCGTTTATTTTCGCGTGCAATGATAGATGTATTCTGAATTCTCAACTCCGCAACAAATGAGCACTCTATCACCTTTCATGCACCAACAAGTGTTTACCAAGACGTCCAAAGGTAATGGCACGTCCCTTCGAAAACCAGCGAAATGCCCACAATGCGAAACAGAATCCCAGGACTCTACAACCAGTAACCTCTATCGTAATGGCCACACACTCGTGGCAATATACCCCAGGCTACTGCTCACCTCCTTTTCTTGCTTTCTCCCTAGTAGGGAAGGGTAGGTCGACCCAAGAGGCCCATAAGGAACGAAAGAAGCGAACGCTCAAAAGGGGTAACATAGAGCACACATAAAGACAAAGGGCTGAAACACAATTCATGTAGGAGATAAGGTCAGCCTCTCGCGTGGGACGCGTCGAGAGAGGCTTTAGGAAGAGGGCTGCAAAAAAAAAAAATGTGCAGCACATTCCAAAAAACTAGACGTCATACGACAAGGCTATAAATATGCCTTCTTTTGTTCTTTGTCTACATCCAATGTTTTCGTGTGGCAATGATAATGGTCGTTGGGAGGTCCGGCGGGAAAAGCCACTTCAGTCTTCAGAAAGGGCTATATGTATTTACACAGCAATAGTCTCGCAACTATTGCAAGGTAGCTGGTCTGCGCTTCATGCTTACATTAGCGAAGGCACCTCCTTGAAATATTTGGAATCAGCACTTATACGTTTCAGAGCACATCTATTTGTGTTGCACCAGGCAGTACTGTATGATAGATTTGGTACAGGCAAATAGCCCTACGCATGTTAGAATACACACGCACACGCATACACACGTACACACTATAGCAATCACACTCTTGATAAAATCCGTACCTTGGCCGAAACGTCTAAATTAAATGCGTGCTTTTGTTTGTCTATGTGCGCCTGCTCTCCTTTCGATTTACATATCGGCCGAGGTACGGATTTTATCAAGAGTGCGATTGGTATAGTGTGTACGTATGCGCACGTGTGTATTCTAACATGCGCAGGACTATTAGCCAGTACCAAATCTCTCATACAGTACGGCCTCGTGCAACACACACACACGTATATATATATATATATATATATATATATATATATATATATATATATATATATATATAAAGAGAGAGGCAAGGATAGAATGAAAGAGGATATTCAGTTTGTTTGGGGTCAGCAGCCGAGAGGCCCCTTCTCTGAGCTTGAGAAGCGCCTCCAGACGCTGCCCCTACTTAGACACTCTGATGACGATGCCGACACTGAGCTACACACTGATGCTAGCAACATCGGCCTCGGTGCAGTCCTCGTGCAGTGTCAAGATGGCGTTGAACGTGCTATCGCTTACGCTAGCCGCACCTTAACCTCTGCAGAAACAAACTACTCTATCACTGAAAAAGAATGCTTAGCTGTCGTCTGGGCGATAGCTAAGTTTCGGCCATATTTATACGGTCGTTCGTTCAGAGTGGTTACCGACCATCATGCACTTTGTTGGCTAGTCAATTTCAAAGACCCTGCAGGACGTTTTACCAGGTGGTGTCTTCGTCTTCAAAAATTTGACGTAACAATCGTCTACAAGTCTGGGCGGACGCACACTGACGCTTACTGTCTTTCGCACCCTTCACTTGCAAGTGATGCTGATGATGATGGTCGTTTCCTTTGCGCTGTCCATATATCTGACTTGGCTCGGCAACAGCGGCATGATTTAAAACTCGGGCAACTTATCGACTATCTTGAAGGCCGAAGTTCGCATCCTCCACGGACACTCACGCGTTCACCATCTTCGTTTTGTCTCCGCAACAACGTCTTGTATAAAAAGAATTTCTACCCTTCAGCGACTGGACATCTCCTTGTTGCTCCAACCGCACTGCGTGCCGATACGCTATCCGCCTGCCACGATGAGCCCTCGATCTTCAGGCCATTTGGGATTCGCGCGTACCTTAGCCCGAATTGAACAACGCTACTATTGGCCTAAGCTTGCCGAGGAAGTCAAGCATTACGTGAGAACTTGGTGCAACTGCCAACACTGAGAGGCTCCACCTCAGCGCCTAGCCGGTTTCCTAAATCCTGTTACACCACCAGCACAACCATTTCAACAAATCGGTATGGATTTGCTTTGGCCCTTTACGTCTTTTGCTGGCAACCATTGGATCGTGGTTGCGATTTATTACCTGACGTGGTACTGCGACACTGGAGCCTTCCAGAGAGCCACTGCCAGTGATGTTGCACACTCTTTCATCCACAGCATAATCCTCCGGCATGATAAACCAGCAGTAGTCATTAGAGATTGTGGTACAACTTTCAGAGCTCAGATGATGCAAGACGTCATGATGCTTGTTGGAACAGCTCATCGCCGAGCCACTGTATACTATTCTCAGACCAACGGTCTTACGGAGAGGTTAATTAAGAGAATCGCTGACATGCTTTTCATGTATATCGACACTGACCACAAGAACTCGGACGATCATTTGCCTTGCGTTCATTCGGATACGACACTGCTATTCAAGAAACTACTGGGTTCACCGCTGTGAGCAACCGCCATGCTGAACGCCATGTTCCTCTTCGAACAATACTACATTACCATTGACGCGGAGGACTTTACCCGGCTCGCAGACGCAGCTCGCATGCTTGCCCACGAGCGAATCCAGAATCAGCAATCCATAGGCTCCCAGAGGTATAACGTTCGCCATCGCAAGGTTGCCTACCAACCCGGTGATCAAGTTTGGGTATGGACACCAATTCGCCAACGCGGAAGGTCGGAAAAGATACTGCGCCGCTACTGCTTTACAGAGTCCTCCGTCCCCTCAGTGAGGTGAACTACGAAGTTCTCCCTGAAGACACCAGTTGGCGACCCCGTCGCGTGAAACCTACGGATATTTTCTATGTTTCCAGGATGAAATCGTACCTCTCACGTTGAAAAGGCCATTGTCACTTCGTCTCGCCTCCATCCCGCTTGTGTGACACTTTCTTCTTCACAGACTTTATCAGTGTTGCCATGTATGTGCTTTGTCTTTTTCCCCTTGTTTCGCATTTAAAGCATGGGGGCGATGCTTTCTGGAAGGGGGGTAATGTCACGAGCATAACAGTTAACTGGGTAGTGGGTTTGCCACTTCTGGAGAAGCCGAAGCCGACGAAGACGAAGACGCACTCTCACTGAAGGTGTCGGACGGGAAATGTCTGCTTCCATTATATTTAGTAGTTTTCGTCCCATGTATAGTAACGTGACTATATATATATATATATATATATATATATATATAGACACACACACACACAAAGGGGCGTTTCACGTAACTTGAACCAAGGATTAAAAAAAAGTAGTTTGCCGCAGCTGAATGAAACGAATGAAATAAGGCTTGCCGTCATGTGGCGCGCCTAAGAGTATTTTTTAATATTTCGCTTAATTAGTTAATTCACTACGATGAATAATGCAATATTTTTAACATTCACTTTAGCGCCAAGTACGTTTGAGAAAGCCCACGAAATCTGAAACAAACCCACGTGAACCCGCTCGTGCGCTCTCGTATTGCAGCGCTCTCAACAGTGCGAGAGTTCTATTTCGACCCGTGCGCAATGGATGACGGCATTGTGGCGCGAGAGAAAATCATAGCCGAGGATAAGATCATGAGGGCACGAGGAAAGGATGATGAATTTTATGGCTTGTAGAACATCGTCACTGACAACACGATCAGTAAAAGCCGCTAAGGGGGGAATATGCTAATACGTGACTGTGCGGATGGACAGCCCGGAAATGGACATCCTGACTTTTCAATGTAAGCAGCAAAGCTTAGCATCCATGACGCATACAGCGGCTCCTGTGTCCACAATTTCAGATGTGCGAACACCGTCAACAAACATTTTGATTTCGTTCGAGCAACTGTGTTGAGGACTTTCACATTTCGATGGTGTCACAGCCCTTGCCTCTTGGACAAGCACAAAAGTCCAGAATATCTTCGATGTAGCTGGTAAATGATTCACCCGGCTGCTGTGCATGTTCTCGCAAACGCGATTCTGCTCACAGCTTGCGCAAGCTGGTGCTTTCAGGATTGTGCTTGCAAACAAATATACAGCCTTGGAATTGAGGGATTAAGATGGCATACTAGGCCAATGACCGTAACTAGGCTGGCTTCAGAAGTAGCAATTGAAGCAGGAGGTAAGGCACCAAGGTAACTAGTAAATGAGCCATCTCAAATAACAAAGGACTTAATGAAGAAACGACAAAGAACGAAAGTGTCAAAATCAAGAGATGAGATAGAATTCTTTCTTTTTTTCTTTCTTTATTAATACTGTTAACCCTCGCTTGAGGTTTGTTACAGCGAGGGAAAATAGAAGAACACAAGCAAAGATGACATTTCATAGCATCAGGTTGTGTGCTCACGATACAAAATATCAATCAAGCATTAAAATGTGTGCCCATCCGTCTGATCTACAACAACATCCGGTAAGGCATTCCACATTTCAATTACATCCGGGAAAAAAGAATAACGAAAAACATTAACCCATGTGCCATAAGGCTTGACGGCTCTGCTGTGGTTTATTCTCTCGCTACGATTTGCAGGGAACTGGGCATATTTTTCCTTTTTTATCTTCAAACCCTTTGAAGTATCTGAAAAAAAATCTTAACTCTGGCTTCTTTCCTTCGGGTTTCCAGCAACTCAAGCCCACACGAACGCAGAATTGTCGTTACCGATTCCGTCCTTCGGTACCTTGAAGCAATAAAACGAGCAGCCATTCTCTGAATTCTTTCTAGTTTGTCTATTAAACCTTTTTGGTGAGGGCTCCAGACAACGCAAGCGTATTCTAAAGATGGACGTACGAGATTTTTATAAGCAATTAATTTCGCATCCTTCGTTGCATGTTCCAGATTTTTCTTCAGTGAATACAGTGTTTGTGAAGCCGTCGAGCACAGGTTATTGATATCTTTACGCCAGTCTAAATTATGTGAAATTGTGACCCCTAAATACTTGAATGCATCTAGATTTCTTAGTTTGTTGCTTGCAGTATTATAAAAGAATAGTGCCACACATTTTTGTTAGTAACATGTGTAAACGTCGATTCGTTGTAATTGATTTCCATGTCCCATTTTTCACGCCAAAGGTGAAGGGAATGAAGAACCCGGTTAATTCTGATATGGTCGTCAATGTGTGTTACCGTAGAATAAATTAAACAGTCGTCAGCAAAAAAGCTTCATTTTCACAGGGAACTCGACAATCTTTGTAATGTCGTTAATATAAACCAAGAACAGCAACGGGGCCGAAACAGACCCCTGGAGAACACCAGCAAGCACTTTTAACGCTGGGGACAAGCACTCGTGCACACACACAACCTGCCTGCAATTGTGTAGGTAGACTTCAATCCATTTTAGATTAGTGACATTTATTCCTGCTTTACGCAACTTGAAAAGTAATTTATTGTGTGAAACCTTGTCGAACGCTTTCGCAAAGTTTGCGCAGATGACGTCAATTTCTTCTTGGGCGTCTATAGCTGAAGTAAAATCATGAATAGTTTCTATGAGCTGGGTTGATGTAGAGAATCCCTTTCGGAAACCATGTTGGTGCTGATAAATAAAAGTCGTTATTTTCAAGAAAAACGAGGATAGACTTACTTGTGATATGCTTTAAGACTTTACAACAGACGCTAGTCAGGGAAACTGGGCGATAGTTATTTATTAGCAATCGGTTACCGCTTTTAAGAACAGGAGTTATGACTGCGATACGCCAGTCTTGTGGCAACGAGTGAGTTTGCAATGACTTAACAAAGATTTTATTTAAGAAAAATCACACATATTCCTCGTATCGCTTTAGAAATTGGATTAGTATTTCATCCGGCCCGCTAGCCTTCTTAGAATCTAAAAGTAGCAGTTGGTTAAACACGCCTGCTTGATTGACGACAAGATTTTCCATCCGCATGAAAAGAAAGACGGCTGACAGGCGTCTGCGCAATTGCTGCTAAGCGCTAAAAAAGAGATGGGAAGAAATTATTAAAATGACTTGCAATATAGCTTGCAATATAGCTTGCAATATAGCTTGCAATAATGACTTGCAATAGCTTTTTGCGTCACTATTACATTGTTAACTTGGATCTTGTTTATTTGCTCTTTTTTGTCATTCAGATAAAGCCAGAATTTTGAAGGTATTTAAATGAAGGTATTTAATGCGTTCATGCCTTGCCTACCTTGCTTTTTGCGTAAGCGCTTTATTTTGCGTTAATATGAATATGTCGATTTATCCAAGGGTTCTGTCGTTTTATATTCTTTAGTCGAGTTGGGATGAAACTATCAACGCAGTGTATTATGATTTTCTTGAGGCGCTGTCATAGTTCGTCAATCGATTCACAATCGTAGACAAATTCAAATTGATTAAATGACAATTCTAAGAAATCGAGAATAGATGTGCCGTCCGCCGCTACTATAGTCCTTAACTTTCACAGGTATAAACGGCTGGGAACGAGTGCTTGCGCTCGACACTAAGTGTACAAGAACCATCTTATGATCTGACAGACCATCTTCCACAGACACTGTATAGTCGCCTATTTTATTCGAAAGAAGAAAAAATAAATCATGGGGATTAACATGCCAAAACCACTTTCTGATTATGAGGCACGCCGTAGTGGAGGACTCCGGAAATTTCGACCACCTGGGGATCTTTAACGTGCACCTAAATCTAAGTAAACGGGTGTTTTCGCATTTCGCCTCCATCAAAATGCGGTCGCCATGGCCGGGATTATTCGAAAGAAGCACCAAGTCCAACAATTACCGAGATTCAGGCGTTACCGTCGTATTTTCTTTCACGATTTGCTTTATATTGTGCGAAATCATTATTTGAAGCAGCTTTTCGCAACTAGAAATTTCTACTTGCCCTGGTGGTAAACTGTCCCAGTTAACACAAGGTAGATTAAAGTCCCCGGTCATTATTAGTCTGGTGTTACGGTCCAAATGATTGCATAGGAAATCATTCAGCTTATCTAAATATTCGAGTGCAGTGGCACGTGGCCTATATAGTGGGCCAACAAGATATGCAGTGTTCGCGTAAGTAATTTTGCACCACACTGTCTCAGAAATAATACATTCAATCATTACAACATGAATGTGCTGTTTAACAATAATCGCAACGCCTCCACCACGAGTGTCTCTATCCCATCTAAACATTCGGTAGTTTGGTGGCACTATACAGTGACTAGGTACATTGCTGTTCAACCATGTTTTGCTTACCACTAGCACATGAGGGCTACAGCAACACGTATTCTAACTCAGCAACACGTCAGCAACACGTATTCTAACTCAGTTACCTTATTACCAATACTGCGTGATTTCAGTGACACGATTCGGAGCTATGAAAGGGTTGAAGTACATGGGGAATCGCTGGGACTGCCTGAGGGACCAGAATTACCATGCGTGTCGTCTGTCCTTTGTGCGCGATGCTTGTTCTTATCTCGGTGGTTTAGAAGGAAACGTGCGTTGTTTTCGTGTTCCCATACGTAAAGCTTATCGTTTACCTTGAGCTTGTCGTCAATCAAAAATACCTTCGCGCCCTTTGCCCTTTCGGCAGAAGCGCTCGCCCACAACTTTCGTCGCACGTCTACTGTTTCCTTTGCATAATCATTGCCGATACTAACTGACTTTCCTTCACGTTTTTTGCAGTTCTTCAGTACCTGCTCATTTTCTCTGGTATCATAAAACTTCATAATAACTGGTCTCGGTCGTTTACTGTTTTTCTTGCCAATGCGATGAATTCTTTCGGCAGTTTTCACTTGAACCCCCTATTGGAAAATCCTATTTAAATTCAAACTGGGTTATACAGGTTTAAACTGGTTCTAACAGGGACCTGTTTAGCAACAAACAGGTATAAACAGGACCAGTTTACACATGAACAGGTTTGAACGGGGTCCCGTTTGGCATGCAAACAGGTATAAACTGGACCAGTTTACACACGAACAGGTCTGAACGGGGTCCCGTTTGGCATTCAAACAGGTATAAACTGGACCAGTTTACACACGAACAGGTCTGAATGGGGTCCCGTTTGGCATTCAAAGAGGTATAAATAGGACCAGTTCACACACGAACAGGTCTGAACGGGGTCCCGTTTGGCATGCAAGCAGGTATATGCATGACCAGTTCACGCAGAAATGGGTCTTAACAGGAGCCCTGTTTGCAACTAAACTGGCTTATACTGGACGCAGTGGCACCATATAGGGTCGCCTGTTTGTCACAAAAGCTGGTTTAATCTGGAGCTTTGTGGCAACTATACTGGATGGCATCATGCATACCAGTTTAATGCTTGAATATAACTGGGGAGGAGCTTTTTTATTGTTCGACATCCTGACAATTTAACCCCTAGTGCTAAATTGGGCCATTATCAAGCTCTACAGAAATTGCGTGAACACCTCGGAACATTCACAGACCAAACTGCGATATGATAGCTGCGAATTTCAAACCGATTCCCGGTCCTGCCCAGTTGAAAAAGACAACAGGAATTCCTGCTGCAAATACAGAAATTTCTGTTGTACGACAGAAGTTCCTAACGTTTCTGTAGCTGCGACAGACATTTCTGGCGTTACGACAGCAATTCTGACGTCGCAACAGAAACATTCGGTCGCGACGGCCAAGAGTTCTGAAGTCGCAACAGAAGCACTTTCCGTTGCGGCCCTTTAAAATGTCAGCTTCGCATCGGTGGTGTACACTGCACTTTTCTCTTGCGCGGTATTCAATCGTGCTTCTCTGAAGCCGGCAATACTGATAGCACCGACACCGGTATTAAAGTCGACGTGGCCAATTGTTATAATTGTGCCGTGACGACGCGGCACCAGCAACGCGCTACCGGCCTCCTCAAAATCGGCCGCTGATCAAAATCATACCATCTGCGGGAATGGCTGCGTATCCGCTTTGTTTTATTTGGTAAGATGGGGCACACAGTCCTGTGGACTTACATGTGCGGTTACACTGACACATTAGTTAATTTCCCAGAAATATTGCACAAGCTTATGCGAAGCGGAAAAGGAGTTTTGGATTGTTTCACAAAGTTGCGTGAAAATCTTTCTCGCTCGGGTCTCATTAATCTGGTACAGCGCTGCCGTGAGAAGCCAGTATACTGTCCGGATCAAGACTCACCCACGAGTGTTTATGTAGCTATTTTGCATTGAACGCACGAATTATATGTGAGCTCAAAAGTGTAAAGAGCAAGAGACAACTGTCGAAATTAGCAGTAAAAACCTTCAGGGTCCCCGGTCACCGTTGTCTCTTTCTGAATTTCTTATTAAATATGGATATCGTTACAGCAAAATTGATGTTCTAGCATTCCACGATGTACCTGTCGATGGTAACAACACTTTTGCGCATATAGAGATACGGCAGTTGACGCGACCGGTGAAGTGAAAGCGCATCTTGGCTTTTAAAATGTAAATGTAAACAGCAACCCAGAGAGAGATTTATATTGCTAGCCTAGTCGAGGTGTGGGCGTGTTTGGCGTGGTGCGGTGGTAAGATGCTTGTCTCGGAATCGTGAGGCCCGCAGTTCGAATTCTGCGCGAAAGCTTTTTTTTCTACTTTTTTTTGTATTAATAATTTTTCTTATCCTTAAAGAGGTCTCTGTCAATTTTTAATCAAATATATTGATCAGAAGCTACAGAATTTTCGACTACAAGACGTCACACTACAGAGAACAGAACGACAGTCACAACGTCCCAAAATACGACAGACTGAAAATTTCCTGTTGTGTTATTCAAGTGGGTGAGACGTCTATACGGCGTATACGCACATTGCCGTCCTTTCTATTAAAAGCAACGTTGCTGAAACACGTCGTACAAGACGCTGTACGACTCGCATAACATCGAAATACAACGCCGTCACCATCTATGAGATCACCGAAAGCACGGTCGCTTTCGGTGGCGGCCTACAGATGGCAGCACAGGTAGCGCCGGTAAAGTTACAGGTGATATTATTTTGCCGTCTTCAGCCTTAGCTACATGTGAGTGCGCGCTGCATTGACCCCGTCCGATGCAGTTGTTTAATTGTGTGTACGCTGTGCCGAGAGTAATTGTGGTGCATTTTGTATTCATTGAGAATCACAAAACCCCTGGGACCGCGTAATGTAGCCCGCAGTATCCTTCGTGTGGTGCGCCGATGTCGAAGGTATGAGCCTTCGCCACTTTCTTTGTTCCGGGCCCACGAAAAGGATCTCCTCCTCTGGCACTCTCGCATCGTATCACACTGTACGGAAGAATTTGGTGAAAATTGTGCTCTTACGTCCTGTAGTTGATCCGCAATTCAACAGTGTGTGCGCCGGAAGGACCGTTGGTGCAGTCGATGCCGCGGCACCTGTGACGCTAAAAGGAGCGTTTTCCGAGTACGCCTAGAAAGGTAAGTCCGGCGCTTGCGCGCATTCTTCCTGTCTATGGTTCGTGAAGTGTGCGTTCTTGTACGTATCGCGAGATCCGTACAACAACCGAATCCGAATGAGTAAAGCAGCAAGAATTATAAATGTGCTTTTCAAATGGTTGTTCTTCATGTCGCAGTGCACATTTAGCAAAAAGTTCCATGGAAATTGCCCTAAAACGTATTCATGTTACCAACAGCTCTATCTGTGGTTTATTTACTTTCACCTATGAAGCACGCTAGCGCGGGTGGTTCTTTGATCTAAATGGGCACAAAAATTCAAGCAAAGAAAGTTACTGTTTGTGTACATAATTTTTCATTGAGAAATGGTATAGGCATTTCCAGAAGTAGTACGTCGATGTGTCGTCTTCACAGCTAACAGCTGCGCGAGATAGCACCCGATTTCTTCGTCGACGCATGGCCAGATTTTCAGCTTGTATGGAAATTCTTCTGTTTATAGAGTGTCGTCAGATGACGTGTATTAGTGTCCTGTGTGTTTTCGTGTACTTGTAAAGGGTTCCGATCTTGCAGAGAAGCCGAAATTACAAAAGCAATGTTTCTTTTTAATCGAAAAATCTTTCTCTTTTCTGTATTGTCTCTCCAGAAACAGAGGTGGTCTGTTGTAATTTTGAGCGCATCGTCCTTTGGGAGCAGTGCTTTGTTGCGCCGCATAAACAAATTAGGTTTTGGAACGCTTTTCATGTCCTAAGGAATTTTTCGATAGTACAATTCACATTTCACGTTATACAGCTGTACGTTTGTGTGAACCTTTTCATAGTAGATTCATGTTTGCTACAGTTCGATTTACGTGTTATTTAACCGCCTGTGATGTTACGGTCAGATATTTGCACAACCAGTTGCAGCTTCATGTAACTGGTTGTATGAGACTTTTTTCAAAATATGACGTGATCTTTTTATATCACAAGTTTGCAGTTTCAGCAGGGATTACAATAAATTAAGCATTTATTATTGTTTAGGGATGGCAAGATTTTGTGAACCAGAGGCACCTTCACATATGCACCTGCGGCACTTCTGCAGCCTCAACAGCACGGCAAAGTACCTGATATGCATGCTGTGACAAGGTGTGTGCAAAGCAGTCGCTGTCACTTACACGAGCTACAGATTTTGTTCGTATCATCCATGTTTGGAAACTCTCCTGAATTTTTCGTGGGTTTACAAATGTGGGCTCATTTTACAATTTTTTCAATGTCACTTTAGAAAGACAATGAAGTTGTGTTGGTTAAGATGTTTTAAAGCTGTTGAGAGATTAAGGGCATGACATTGTTAAAATGCGTGTAAAAAATTAATTGTAATGGTACTTGTACTGGTTTATTATTAGCGATGCAATATCTCTAACAAGAGCATCAGAGGGGCACTTGCTTTAGGGAAGTTTGGTCAGATAAATTCATGAAGCAGCGTAAAGCGGCAGCAGCAAGCACGCTGAGAAAGCTCTGTAATCTAAAAAAAAAACAAAGTTGTCAGTTACTGGTTTCAAGTTCGCTGCTGCTTTTTGTGCTGCACGACAAGTTAAATAATGGTTGATAATGTGTGCGTGATGTAATAGTTCTGCGCAAACACACGAGGTGGAGAGAAGTAATTATTCAAGGGAAAATCAGACATCCGCCCGCTCGTAGCATTTGCTACAAAGGAAACCCATATGTGTTCCTCAAAAGGAAAGCCGCACAGTTGAAGAAAAATTCGTCCTGGTCCGGGACTCGAACCCGGGACTACCACCTTTCCGAGGCAGCCACTCTACCATCTGAGATAACCAGGTGGCTAGCACATGGCAGGGCGAAGTCGAATTAGTTGACAACACGAAGCAAAGGCAAGGGTTTGACGTAATATTTTTTTCCCCTTTATTAATTACCTCTCTACACCTTGCGCGTTTCCGCAGAACTATTACGTCAGACCCTTGCCTTTGCTTCATGTTGTCGACAAATTCGCCCGGCCATCTGCTAGCCGCCTGGTTATCTTAGATTGCAAAGCGGCTGTCCCGGAAAGACGGTGGTCCCGGGTTTGAGTCCCGGACCTGGACGGTTTCTTTTTTTCAGCTGTGAGGCTTTCCTTTGGAGGAATCCGTACGGGTTTCTTTTGTAGCAATTGCTACGAGTGGGTGGATGTGCGATTTTCCCTTTATTAATAATGTGTGTGTGTATGCAACAATGGGGGTGCTGAGAGCAAGCTTTAAAATAATGTGTGCTATGTCCCCAACAAAGAATTTAGTGTGTGCAGCATTTTTACAAAATATTATGTTCACAGGTTGGCAGGTATGACATAATGTACAACGATATTGTACAACACTTTTGCTGTAGATGCCATATTCATAACGTTCATTTTCTGTCTACTTGAATCGTATATTTAGAATTTGGCCCACCTTCAGTTTGATCAAGTTACATAGGTAGCCCCCTCTGAGGTAAATATAATTAGGGGCTATTGTAGATAAGCATGATATACCTACTCACTGTATTGTGACATATTTTTAGGGACTGTGTTGTGAGGCATGCATATCCTTTTACCTGTATGTCTTGCTGCCGGTTGCCCGACAAAAGCATAAATGCTCTGCCCACCTTTATTATTATGCTTTCATGTAGACTTCTAACATCTGTGCCCACATAGACTCCATGTTCTTAATTACATTTTTCTAAGTATTCACTGTTGTGCATTACATTATTGTGTTACATTACTGTGCATTACATGCTTTTCTTTGTTTTATTTGGGAGGGGGTACTCATTTCTATAATATTGCAGAGAATAGGACTTCAAAACAAAAAGCCACGAAAGGTGGCTTCAAAGTGTATGATGCTTGGAATTCTACATTCCATCCCCTAAAGCGCTACCAGTAGTAAAACATTCCTAATTGCCTTTTTTATAAGCTAGCTGCCAGATACATAGTCCCATTATGAGAGTATGTTATTTTTCTTTCTTTGGTCTGACTTGTTTTGTTGAACGTTCTCCTGGTTAGTTCAGAATTTGTTTTCTTGCCACCTCATGCAATACTCCAACTGGAGCCTATGAGCTATGTGTATAATAAATAACTAAATTCCTAAAGCATGCAACAAACCATGCAGCATAGCATTTAAATGTTGCCAGTTTATAATGCTTCTTGAGTGCAGCGCAGCATGGAGCTTGAGGCTGATCTTTTCAGATGTAAAAAAAAATTGCAGGTTATGAAAATGTGGTCCTACAAACTGCTGGTTACGCATGTCAGTCAGCCTGTTGCAGTGGTCACAAGTGAGAATGTAACCAAAAGCTGGGCGTGCTCGGCCATTTTGCATATGGCACAGGATAAAGCTTCACCTCTGCTATTGCTTCTCTTATAATAATGGCGTTCGAGTATACATGCCGAGTTATGCTTCTGGGGACACTTATTAGTTAACCTTATCAGGTACACCCATTAGCCTTATGGGTGCTGTAATGTTGCAGTGCCTGCAGGATGGCCAGCATTACAATACACATTAAAATTATTGTACAAGTCATGCAATGGTATCGGGATTGGCCCACCAAGTGACACCCTTTAATTACACTATACCTGGGATCAGCCCAGCTCACTCAGTCAGGGAGACATCCATGCATAAGGGGAGGGGTATAGCAAATAGAGGGCGTTCAATTAATCTTTCTCACATAGATAGCTCATACATATAATCTTTCTTAAATTGCATGCTTTGTTGCTCAAAGTGAAGTTACTTATGTGCATAATGTCAGCATTTCGATCCTATTTATGCCTAACGAAAGTTGCTTTGTTCAGTGTCACTTTTTGTATTGTTTCGCTTGTGATTCTAAGCTCAGTTGTTTTATAACTGCTATAGGTATGGCTGGACCTGGAGAAGAAGTGTAAGCAGACCATGCTATGTTGCTGATCTGCGCTGATCTCCACATCCAAGTTGGTCCCGCGACAGTTGGGCGCCATTGTGCCTTGCTTCATTGACAAGGTGATATAATATGGTGAGCTTGTACTTCAATATCAGTATTGAAAATTATGTTAAGGAAAAAAGGCAAGGATTGGTCTTTATGATAGATACACTCATGTTCTTTCTTTAAGGTGTTCTTTTGACACTGTTCTCCATGGACATATTTTTAGAGAATTATAACAGTCCTTTATTGCAAAGTGCCATGGCGCTAGTTTATGCGTTAAAGTAGCACTCTTTCACCAAAAAAAGCCGTATTTAGCACACAGTTCACAAGGAAAGAAAGGAGGCAACAGGACAGAGTGCTACTAACAGTTCAGTATTATAGCTCGCACAGTAATATTGTACAAAAGGTGAAAGGGGGAGAATAGATCTGAATACATATTGTTCGCACAGAAACGAAAAGGATGCATCACATGGTGAGTGTGACATTTGTTTTACAATGATAAGAAGCAGTCTCACTGTCTAGTAATTCTCTGTATGGGGAGCTAGTGCTAGGTTCCTCGTTATACATATAAGAAAAGCCTCAGATATCTCTCCAGTGCTTTTGTCTTTATATTTTGTCACGATCAAGCAGCTTTCAAACATAGGTGCATGTGCACCGAGAGTAGTGCACTACCACTGCTAACTGACCCTCGCATCAAGTTTGCTTGGTCACGCTGCCAGTCATTTATACATTGGCCGGTTTATCCGATGTAGCCTCTACTGCATGAAATGGTATGTGATAGACACTGCACCTGTGTACTGGTACGTGCTTTCTTACATGATTTTTTTCAGAGATAGTGATGCAGGCCTTTTCATTATTTACATGCCTACACAACAAACCACGCATTATCTGTGCTTAGAAAGAATTGTAGGAAAATCTAGCATGAGGCAACTGTTCTCAGCACGAAACAAACTTGATTCGTTGGTTTTCGTTCATTATTGCGATCACACTAAGGCAGACAAGCTTGTAGGCTGTGCTTCTGCAATTTGTACAGCACACTGACAGCACTGGTGTGGGCCTAATCTGTGGGCTGACTGATGGCACCTTCTACGGCGCAGACCACTTGTGTTGGGCGAGGCACCAATGTTGACGTTTGTTCCCTTGTGCAAAACAGCAGTCCTAGGTTTAGAGTAGTTGTAGGAAGACAAGGTAAACATAACTTCCATGGCTTGAGTGGGCTCATTTCTCTTGGGGCATCTAGCTTTTTTTCTTGCAACTGTGCAGAGGTGCTTCCCTAGAGTCAGCGTGAAAATGGCATAGAGTTGTGCATTCGGGAACTCCTGAACAATGATCTGCCGTAGTTAGGGCCTTGCGAAAACGCACTGTCTACCAAGTGGTAGGAGGTGCATTATTCAGCCACTGATTTCCTGTTGGCATGATTGCACTCGTGTTGTCAGTAATTTCTTGGCTTGCCGAATTATCTTGAGGCCCCACGCTGATGATGCTACCGATGTCTTCATGTGCAGATTTTCAGGATGAGGTTTTTTGCTTTGCAAATGTTGTTGAAAGGTAGGTGGTGCTTACAGGTAGCTATTCTAAATATTAGTGAAATGAATTGGCCCATCTTGCTTCGTCAAACATCGTCACGCCGACATCAGTTGCACAAACAAAAAACCTGGCCTACTTGCAGCGTCGTGCACGAAGAAACAAACAAATCAGTTGCTGGATTGTCTTGACATCGCATACTAAGCTGAGACCAGAACTGCTGTAGCTACAAACCAGGCAGAAACGATGATGATGAGCAGGGATTCGCAGTAGCGCCACTTCGTGGGGCAGCAAGGAGGCTCCGTTCAAAACAAAAATGGCGTTCAGCAAGTAGAACCATGCAACGGTCAGAGTCGGTGCATGGTGCTCTCGATCAAGTTGGCTCAAGGAGTGTCTGAAAAATCAGACGAGAGGTTGCAAGGCGTCCGAATATTCGGAAGTTGTTATACATTATGGTCCATGGGGAGAATGGCAGTGCCGTGAAGCAGACCAAGTAATCATGTCCGGAAAATCAGTCGGCGACTGTACCTATACCTATGTGTCTATGTATACCTAGGTGCAACAGTGTTTGCTATGATCTGTGCCAGAATTGCTGTTGCCCGTAGATGCCCAACATGTAGGGTGTCAAATTGTAAAATACCTTGCAAAAGTGATCTACGGAAAAATACCGCTTCTGCTATATTTGGCTTTTGCAAGAAATTTAGCGGCTGCTGGCACCTACCTTAAAAGGCTTTATACGGTCTTCGCATGGCCAGGGCCTTGTACTTTTGTAAGTTTGCTTATCTCGAAATTTACCCCAGTTTTTATAACGTCAAGTTGGCAGGATACCTAGTCTCCTTTAACGTGTACCCAATAGACCTTACATAGGGGTTTTGGCATTTCCCTGCCATCTAAATGCCGCCATTGTGGCCGGGATTCAATCCCGTGCCCTCTGCCTGAGCAGCGCAATGTCAAAGCCAGTACACTACGGTATTTTGCTGGCAGAAGGGTTTAGTTTCTGAATAATTTATTATCTCAACCTGTCGGTGTTGTTTTTAAAGGTATTTCATGTTTGTATTCTATTGCTTCAATACTAGTAATTATTGTTAATCAAACGATGTGTCCATCTTTTTCCTATAAGACTTGCTTCAATCGCCTGCTAATTATGACAGCTTATTCTCCCACAGTAATCCATGTTCCCTTGAAACATAGGCAGTGCATGAAACCACATATTTTTCAATAAGATTTATTCATTATCTTCTATGACCGGAATGCTGAACCTTTCTTATCTGTGAAAACATAGGCGAATTTGCCTATGTGCTAACCTGTTGCATGAGTCAAGATAAATTATTGGCTTTACTTTTGCAGGTGGCCTGCTCGCTCTCACCCAAGCAACCCACTCCAGCGGTCTTCTCTCGGCAGACTGGATGCATCGAAATACCGTTAGAAGGTCCAATAAACAGTGCTTGGGACATTTATGACATGCTTTTATTTAAGCCGGAGGACTTCAGGCTTAATGAAAGCTCAAGTGGGTGTACAGAAATACCTACGTAAAGTATACTTGTCTTTTTCACTTACAAGTACATGCCAATACTTTGCCTGACATTTTTCACCCCAAAATTACGCTATACTGTGGATTTGTGAACAAACCATTACAGCAAAAAGCACTGCATTAAGACGAGTACAAGTAATCAAACATATACTAAACTTGCAAGAATTACATTTGCATACTTGTAGTAAATATGAAAATGAGGTACAGTCTTCTTCAGGGTGCATTTTCTTGTAGGTCATACATAGAGAACGTACTCGTGGGTCATACAAAACTTGTTCATGATTTATCACATCGGTGTTGGTAGTGCTAATCAATTTATGCCGAAAATTGTGTTCATCTTCGTATCAAGCAATGTACCAGGCAAACCTACATATGAAAGTGGCGTTCTTGTTGCGAACCTAATGCAGATCTACTTTTCTTCAATGCTGATCGCAAATACACAAGTGTACAAAATAGGTGTAAAGAGTAAATTATATTAAGCAACATCAATCCATTCTGAAAGGACCTGGTATGAATGTAGCAAAAAATAGGTCTGAACAGGGGCAAACAGGTCTGGGTTAGATAGGACGGGATTAAACGGGTCAGGATTAAACGGGATTAAACGGGTCAGGATTAAACAGGATTTAAACGGGTCAGGATTAAACAGGATTTAAACGGGTCATGTTTAAACAGGATTTAAACGGGTCAGGTTTAAACAGGAACAAACGGGATTTAAACGGGTCAGGACTGAACAGGATCAAACGGGGTCCCGTTCCATAACCCTATTTGATGAAACCCGTTTGAAAACAAATAGGATTTTCTAGTAGGGCCCCGAGTTTTTCATGAAACAGTTCATCAATGACAGCTGCCCTCAAGTCCGCGTCTGGGTCACCGCTTTCCTCCGAAATTCCAAAAACCAACAAGTTGTTACGCCGGCTGCGGTTTTCATACTCGATAAATTTTTCAGCCTGGAGCTGAACTATAGCCTCAAGATGCCCAATTTTCTTGTTCATTTCCTGTATCATAACAAGAAATTCAGTCAGTCTATGTGTTTTTGCGTTTAACTGCACGATGTTCTCGCTCATCGAGGGTAGTCGGCGATCAGTCGCCGCCTGATTCTCTATAATTGTTTGCAGCAGTTCGGCCGATTTAGGCCCGGGATTTTCTTCTGTGTCTCCTGGCACTAATAGCAACGTCATGGACCAACAGTCAATAAGAATGCAACAAATCCTGCAATTAGGGGAACTGTGAAAACAGGTAACAAGGAGGAAGTAGGGGATATCCGAAATTATAACGTGAGAAATACTAAGAAAGCAGTGAAAATTTCAAGCAGCATGGGATAAGTGAGAAGAAACATTGGCATAGGGCAAGCCAAGATCATGCACTCAAAGATAAGCAGGGCAAGATCATCAGCAATTTCGAAGATATACTTAAGGTAGCGGAAGAATTCTATACTGACTTGTACAGTACCCACAGTAGCCACGCTGCTTCCATTCGAAGTATTAATGAACAGGATGTAAAGGCTCCTTCTATAACTAGCCATTAAGTTAGAAGGACCTTGCAAGACATGACCCGGGAAAAAGCTGCAGGAGTAGATGTACTAACAGTAAATTTATTAATTTATTAATTTATTAAGTACTGTTAGCCTGAATACCAGGCCTTAAGCAGGAGTGGGTTACACTTCGGTACAAATGTACCTGAACCACAAAAAGAGCACACATACAAACGAATGGAACTGGAGAAAAGCGACTGGTGTGTCAAGTACGGCACCGAATTATATAATTTCAAATGGTAAAATGTTATATATATGAACTCACATCATATCGCAATAGTAGATATATCAACACACATCAAGACATATTAGACAAGTGCGTTGCTCAACAATTGACAATGGGAAGAAAACAAGAGAAAAAAAAGTATTTGGTTCGATGCGTTATACATGTCAATGCGATGCACAATATAAAGAGAACATAACTGTAAAAACATCAAAATAAAGAAAAGCAGGATATAAGTGGGACTTTCATGAAACGTTGCTAGATCATTGGTGATAACACTATCATTTCACGTTTTGAAGTGCGGCAGTGAAAGCGGCAACAGAAGAGCTCTCGATTACTTCTCTGGGCAAACGATTCCAATCACGGATGGTACGGAAGAAGAAAGAATTCATGTAAGTGTGGGTTCTACAATAAATTCGCTTAACTTTTTTAATGGAAAAAACGAGTGGGACGCTGCGCAAGAGGTTCCAAGTACGTGTTTTTGTCGATTCCAAGGTTATCATTGCATATCATGTAGAATGTTTTTAGCCTTTCGCGGTACCGTCTTGTTTGTAGGGATTCTAGATTTGAAGAAATTAATAGAGCTGTTGGCGATGTTTTGCTGCTGTACGAATTAAAAATGAATCTAGCTGCCTTTCGCTGAATGCTTTCTAGTTTCCTTATATTTGTATTTGTGTGCGGATCCCACACTGTCGCAGCGTATTCGAGTGTTGGCCTTATATACGTTTTATAGGCCAAAAGTTTTACATCGCTTGAAGCTTTGGGAAGTGTTCGCCGTAAGTAGCCTAGTTGTCTCGTGGCTTTCTTGTGTATGTGATGTGATCATTCCATCGAAGATCAGATGTAATAGTTGCCTCTAAATATTTGTAACTTGAAACTACAGACAGATTGTTACCGCTGATGCTATAAGTGAGTCAGTGGATTCATCTTACGCGTAAGTCTCATATTGCTACCGTTTTGCTGCGGTTTATTTGCATCTGCCACGAAGTACACGAATTAGTAATCTGGGCTAAAGATTTGTTAAGAGAAACCTGGTCGTCAGATCTGTGGATTTCGTTATATACGATGCAATCGTCCGCAAATAAGCGGATTGTTACCGGTATGTCTTGAGCAATGTCGTTTATGAAGATTAAAAAGAATAACGGCCCAAGAACAGAACCTTGGGGGATACCTGAACATGTAGGCAGAATCTGAACTGAAATCGTCGATGGACACTGGTTTCTGCCTAAAAGACAAGTATACTGATATCCATGCAAGGAGGGAATCGTTTTTGAGTAGAGGTCTTAGTTTCAAAAGAAGTTTAGGATGACATACACGATGAAAAGCTTTCTCGAAGTCGAGGAACATGATGTCAACCTGACCAGATTTATCCAATGCGGCGGCAAAGTTGTGAATGCTGTCTAGTAGTTGCGTTTTTGTAGAAACTTCTCGTCGGAAACCATGCTGGCGAGTGTCGATTATTTTGTTATCTTCAATGAAGCTGGAAATATGTTTAAAAATAATGTGTTCGGATACTTTAGCACAAGTGCAGAGAAGAGAAATTGGCCTATAAGACATAACAATGGATGAATCACATTTTTGGGTATTGTAGTTATTCTGGTGCATTTCCAATCACTGCGAATTTCGGCGTGTGACAGGGATTTCCTAAATATTAAACATAAGAATTTTGCACACCACTCAGCATATCGGTGTAGGAAAGCGGTAGGGATTCCGTCTATTCCAGATGACTTTTTGACGTCTAGTTTAAGTAAAATTGATAGTAATCCCCCCTCACTGATAGTGATGTCATCAATTGGTGGTACTTCTTCAAACGTCAAAAAATGTGGAACGATACCATCGTCGTCAGTGAACACCAAGCAGAAGTAGTTGTTAAGTGCATCAGCCACTTCCTTCTTCAATCAAAGATGAATCAAAGATGAATACTATCAAAGGTGAATATCTAATCAAAGATGAATAATATATCATGCATGAAAAGCTCGCGGCCCTTTCAGTTCTCTGGAACAAGGGATCCAGAGAGCTGAAAGTATGCCAACACTATACAAATTGACAAAAAGGGAGACGTTAAAGAATTCAAAAATGAGAGGTTTATTAGCTTACTTTCAGTACTGCATAAATTATTCACCAAGATCATTTCCAATAGATTAAGGGCAACACTGGACTTCAGTCAACCTAGGGAGCAGGCTGGCTTCAGAAAGGGATACTCTACAATGGATCATATCCATGTCATGAGTCAGGTAATGGAGAAATCTGCAAAGTGCAGTCAACCTCTCTATATGTATTTTATACATTACGAAAAGGCATTTCATTCTGTAGAGATACCAGTAGTCATGGAGGCATTACGTAATCAACGAGTACACGAGGCTTACATAAATATCGGAAAATATCAATAAAGATTTCACAGCTACCTTAATTCTCCGCAAGAAAAGTAGGAAGATACATATAAAGAAAGGGGTCAGACAAGGAGGCACAATCTTTCCAATGTTATTCACTGCATGCTTGAAAGAAGTATTCCAACCATTAAACTGGGAAGGCTCAGAAGTGAGGATCAACGGTGAATATCTCAGAAACCTTTGGTTTGCAGAGGACATTGTCCTGTTCAGCAACACTGCAGACAAAATGCAACAAATGATTAAGGACCTTAACAGAGAAGCTGTAAGAGAGGGGTTCAAGATTAATATGCAGAAGACAAAGACAATGCTTAATAGCCTTGCAAGGGAACAAGAATTCAGGATCGCCAATCAGCCTCTACGGTCTGTGAAGGCGTACGTTTACCTAGGTCAATTACTCACAGGGGGCCCTGATCATGAGAAGGAAATTTACAGAAGAATAAAAATTGGTTGGTGCGCAACGGCAGACATCACCAGATCCTTACTGGAATCTTACCACTATCATTCAAAAGAAAGGTGCAGAATCACTGCATTCTACCAGTGCTAACATATGGCACAGAAACTTGGAGGTTCACAAAGAAGCTTGAGAGCAAGTTAAAGACTGCGCAAAGAGCGATGGAACGAAGATGGTTAGGCGTAACATTAATGAGACAGGAAGATAGCGGTGTGGATCAGAGAGCACAGGCGAATAGCCGATATGTTATTTGACATTAAGAAAAAAGAATGGAGCTAGGCAGGCCATGTAATGCGTAGGATGGCTGACCGGTGGATCATTAGGGTGCAGAATAGGTTCCAAGACAAGGGCAGCGCTGTCGAGAATGGCAGAAGACTGGGTGAGGTGATGAAATTAGGAAATTCGCAGGCGCAGGTTGGAGTCGGTTGGCGCAGGAGGCCTGATCACCCTGCAGGATGAGGGCCTCTCCCTGCAGTTGTCGTTGAAAGGCTTTTGCTTATTTGTATTTTGTATATATATTCAAGTATGTCCTATTTGCCCCCGTATCTATCTTTCCCCTCCCCTCTGCAATGTACAGGCGCCGACAAAAGTGGTATACTCCACGCAGCGGGAGCCGCAGCAACGGCAAACTGCATCGCAACGCCATCTACAGGCAGCATTGGGGATCGAGACAGCCAATGGGTCCCCTTTATTATCTGCAAGCATGTCGCTTGACTCGTGTCACTGTTTCGTGCTTCAGCTCGCCAAAACGCCGAGCGACGCCGCAGCAGTAGCAATCTGCGTGGAGTATACCACTTTTGTCGGCGCCTGTACAGCTGTACCTTCGGGGTATAATAAATAAATTAGTTAATTATTAAAAAAAATAATAACGAATGAATTAAATAATAATTATTTGCTACGTCGTTCATTTTGCTCCTCGCCTATTTCGCATAGACATGATAGGCGAGGTTCAAGCATCCCTCCCTTTCTAGAGATCGCGTGCGGCGGTCGGTAAACGAGGGACGCAGCCTAACGTGGCTGATTTCGCGGCTTCTGGGCGCGCAAGTTTCGGGATATATTATGCCTCTCCTATGAGACGTGAGGCCCGGAAAACGTTTTGCGCGAAATATGTTTATTTTCGTATTCCATCAGAAGCTGTAGGTTAATACATCTTCCTGTGATCGCTTTTCTTGCTTCTCGTCTAAAGCTTTTCCGCTATTCATGAACTTTCCACCATGGCGCAAAGAGAAAACAAAACAGCAAGGAGAAATAAAGCGCCGCCTTATAACCACTTTCACCGATCGAAGCGACCGATAGTGGAGACCACGGCACAGCCCGATGTACGTGCCGCATTAGCCATTTCGGGGACCCACGGAGAACGTTGCGCATGCGCTTGCGTACTTCCTTTCGTTCGCGGTGGTGCTTTTTTGGTCGCGGTCGGGCAGGGCGCTGTATACGCCAGCAGTCAGGTCTTGCTCACCGTTTACGCGTACATGCGCAGCGCGCAAACACACACACACACATACGCACGCACACACATCTTGCCATCTCTACTACATTACCACCATACTTCGTCGTTCTTGTTTGCGGTTAGCCAAGCGCGCTGATCGAAAGTGTTCTCAGAGTTCCTAATGAGGCGAACGTCCTGCTGCCATCTGTTACGGTGGGGAATGTGAGGCGCACAGAATGAAACCGCCTACGTTGTGGACGCAGAGACGGAGGCTTCGTCTGTTGCTTGCGGCCCTCTCTACCCCGCCGCTATCACGTGCGAGAAACGCGGGCTAGAACTCATTTCAAGCTGTCTGCCCGCACGAATTTGCGTTGTAATATGAAAACCAGCGTAAACACGCAGCGAGCTGTGCATGCATGTGCGCGTGTAGCTCCCGCCAGCAAATGGGCGTATGGCGATCAGTATGCAGGCTGCCACCGAGCCCGCCCGTCCCCCGCCCTCACCCAAACGCCGCATCTTTCGAGGCCGCCGCCGCAGAAGCCCGAGCTCGCTTTCTGTCGCGTATGCTTTGGGCGTGTTCTGTCGCACCACGTGCACGCCGCAAACGGGGCAGTCACAGTGCGTCCGCCGAGGAGGCAAATGGAAAGCAAGCAAAGCCCCCATGAGCTTGGCCTAGTCGACGCCTAAACGCGGCATCCGTATAGGCGTCTGTACAAGGTGCACAGGTCGCCGCAGCCTCATGCATTTGCCTCCTGGTGCCGCCTTCGTCCACGTGAGGCGTTCATGGCGGTTTTATGCCGCACGAACGCCGAATCTGGGAGAACTGTGGGTCTTTTTGTTTGTTTGACCTGGTGCAAGTGTAAATGAAAGCCTGCTGTAAATAAAAGACTAAGGGCACTGTGCAAGGATACCTAACAGCCTTACTGGATTCACAGGGGCAATTTCAGGGAATATGTTAAAGCGTGTTATACGACATCACTGTTGGCCTGGTAATTCCTTCATGTTAGCCTTTCGGGATATTTGCCTTCTGTGTGGCGTCTGGATCCACGCTATATGTCTATTCACTATGTGAGCAGCCTACAGTGCCTGAAATAAAGTGCTCGTTCAAACGGTTGAAAAGGAGAAGCGTAAATGGCCGATCGTTAAAAAAGAGAGAAAGAAAAGAATGGTGGCCCGTTTCCGCGTGCTAATGGCAGATCATCATGAGACTCGCACGTTCTGCACTAGGCATAACGAAACAGGTTTTAAATGACGAGCAAACACGGATGAAAATGGAAAGCAAATAAACCTTCTAAGACGCGCATTAGGGGCTCTTTAAACACGTCCGAGTATGCTACAGATCTAGTTTATCTAGTATTAGTAATGTTGTGTAACTTTGTGCAAGGTGTGTATGCGTCTCCTAATTAGACGGCTTGCACGCAGTAGGATGCTCGATTTAAGTTCAATATATTCAAATGACTTGAATAAAGGGTATTCCGAGATAAAATACAGCGGCTTCAACAATACCACTAGAAAACTTCCTTTCAGAATAACCTTAGGAGGGTCCGACAGTCTAGTGTATGGCGATAAATCAATCTTAGTCCGCAAAGTTGGCAGGTGCCTGTAGTTATATTAACGCCAGAAACTCGCCGCAAGTCAGGCCGTTTTTCTTTTCGGGCCGTTAACTGACGAGAAACATCTTGCCACGGAATTGGGCGGACGGCAGCGCAAAATCTTCGCAGTCGTCATCACGTGACCCGGACGAAGCCCGTCAGAGAGCCTTCGGTGCCGGCCAGGACCAAGACTTGTATTACACGCGCCGAACGCGATTTTCTGATGTGCTAGAGAGTAGTTTTTGCTAGGGTGCCATACGCACGAACAGTGTTTAACTGTCTTGTGTAGATATGTTGTACTGTCGTCACTCAATTCCGGCCCACGTTCTTGTGTGATAAAGTATAATTATTTTTTCACTTGATTCCAGTGTATCCTCTCTCTGTTCTAGTCGCGCCATCACATAGGGATAAGTTGCGGTACTACCGCGCTCTCCAGGCGTAGTATCCTCTTGCTGTAACTTACATAGGGCGCAATGCTGTGGAAGGCTTACCGGGCATATGTAATATTGCGGTAGCTGTCTCGTCACTTCGGCTCTTTATTGGAGAAACTACATATTTTTTTTTTCTGTACAAGCTTGTCTAAAAAAACTTTGAGATTTCTGCAGTGGACACTGCCGAATATCAAAGAGAGAGAGAGAGAGATAAATGGGATACGAAAGGCAGGGAAATTAGCCCGAAGATAGATATCCAGTTTGCTACCCTGCACTGAGGAAGGGGTAAGGGGAGGCAGAAAGATAAGAAAAATGCACATACAAGGAAAGAGAGGGAGATTACAGAAAAAAAGAAAGAAACACACACACACGAAGGAACTCATGAGTGTCACAGTCGTTCAGACAGGTTGCGGGACCAAAGGAGCTTTAGTACTGCCTTCATCGCCTTCTGGCGTGAAGCTCGCATCAGCCGGCACTCTAAGATCATCTGTTCAGAAAGCGACCGGTCGACGAAGCGTGCCAAGTACGTCACAAGCAACAGTCTCTGGAAGTTGTAGCGGGAACAATGACAGTAGATATATCAACCTATCACAGACAGCACTGTCAGCCTTTCCGATGCGGCAAGCAAATGTATTCGTAAAGGACACTTCAAGCCACAGTTGGCAGAGAACCGTTGCCTCAATTTCGGAAAGTCCAGATGGAATGCCTAGTCGGAGGAATGGGTCCAGGCAGTGCAGTCGAGTATGCTGGAAACCTTACGTGCTCCACATGGATCATGTGGCATCACGATCGAGTATGCGAAGCTTTGTTGCTACATCTGTTCTTGATAGTGGGATGGGTTCCTTTCCAGCATTTTCGTGAGCCCTCCTAGCAGCTTATTCAGCAGGTTCGTTGCCCATAATGCCGCAGTGGCCTGGGAGTCACTGAAAAGAAATGTCATGTCCTTTTTTTGTTAGTTGGTGACATAGCTGCCTTATTTCCCCGACAAGTTGGCATCGTGGTCCACGACGTAGAGCGAGCGGATCGCAGACTATGCATGGCTGCCTTCGAATCGGTAAATATGCTCCATCTTCGTGGCAGGTATTCATGAATCATGTGAAGTGCGCTGCGAAGTGCAGCAAGCTTCGCAGCATTCGACGTTGTCCGGTGAGAAGTTTTAACGCGACAGCGTTAAGGAGCTCGTGTCGCAGAAAAGCCGGTGTCGTCGGCGTCGGTGTCGGTGGCTGTTGCCGTGAGCGATAAATCCCGGGAGGCACTTCATGAATAAAAAGCAACTAGCAAGATGGGCTGGGTGGGAATCGAACCAGGGACTCCGGAGTGTGTGACAGAGACGCTACCACTCAGCCACGAGTTAGATGCTTCGAAGCGGTACAAAAGCGCCTCTAGTGAATGCGGTGTTGCCTTCGAAACGTGCCGTAGAAAGTTATACTCTGGTGTATATCGGTATTTATGAGCATGTAACTTACAGAAGTCGCAGTTACACGAGTAGCGAAGAACGTTTCCGCTACATTTCTTCTGCGCTCTGCGCTCTCGCAGAGCCATCTTGCGGCAAACACAGAAGACCTTACACGCTAATAGCTTCGTCATTCAGCTTCGTTTGATTTTCCAGCCATTTATCCTGTTTGCGACCACCTTGCTTGTATATGTAACAATTTTTGCGGTCCCTGTTGTTATCCCCTGTGCCTTTTCTTTATTCGTTTTACTTTAATTCTGCTCTTGCTGGTGTGTTGCTACATTCAATACTTAGTCTAGCTGCCTGGTTGCCTGGGCTCCGCTTAAAATAACTACTGCCCGTGCCGTGAATCGCCGTACCACCGCTGTTGCTGCACTCGCGCTAAAATGTATCCCGTTACGCACACAAGAATCGTCGCGACCTGTTGGATGCTCTTCTCAGTTGACGTCAGTGACTGTAGCGTTCAGATCTCCCTGTTTACTGCAAGCAGTGGCCTTTCACTACCGCACCCCTGCCTTTAGATCTCTGGCGCCATGCGCGCTGCGATTTGCCCTTCTTTTGAAACATTTCGCAGATCGGTCACCCCTTTGAATACTTGCGTCGCGATTCGTGCCCCCCGCCCCCACAGCACATCTATCACTCCACAAATTATCACCACTAGAAATATCTCGTTCATTTTGTCCCATAGCGTTACTGTACAGGTGTCCTGTAGAGAAACTGTAGAGCCCATAAAGTAACTCTATTGTCCTACCTGTGATGCTTGGCTTTCGGTATCACTTCCCTAACCGGTCTGGCCGGAAGCGAGCAAATCTAAACTCACTCGCCTGCACCTATCCTCTCCGTTATCACCGATTCTACCTTCTAACGCATGTCTAAATCTCCAACAAATGCTAGGCGCTTTGCCGACGTTTGAATCAATGTGAGGTGCCCCCTGACGGCTCTTATCATTAGTCTGTGAGTTGCCTTAGGGATCTAAACCCCATAATTTAATTTATTTAATTTACCTATATATTAGGGGATAAATTATTATTGTAGGTATAGTATTAAACCCATAATTTAATTTTATCCGTTTTTAGGGCTTCTTAATTGGACAGACGGGCGCAAAGCTTACTTTATGTTCGCAGGCGGCCGTTTCGAAAAGCTTGATCATAGGCGGGAGCAGTCCTAAACTTAATCAGGCTGATGATGCATCATAATGGATAATGAAGGCCCGTACCCCTATGGCATCAACGACATTCAGAAAAGCCGGATTTGTTTTTATCAAATCAAGCATTGAATGGGGCATTCCTTTAAATAAAGTTCTAAAAAACCTGAACAGAAGGACCCCTGCGGAACGAGAGTGGAAATGAAACTAAACATTTACTTAATTGTTCATGACCAAAGAAGTGCGCAAAAAAAAGAAAAGAGTGAGTGGGCGCGAGTTGGAAAATTGAGGTTCCCTTTTTCGCCGCACTCTCGATTGCAATGCCATGGTCCTTCGCCATTCTGATCCTGCTTTAAAAAATTCAGTTTGCATAAGACTGGGCAGCCGAACGATATTAAATGGCTACTGAGCGCCGCGCAGTGTTTCGTGAACCTTATTTACATCAGAAGCACGGAACTGCCTCAACATAGACGGTTGCCCTGATCTCGAGCTTCGATTTACCCATGTATTATGCAGCAATGCGGGTTCATATATTGGTTTATAACGCTGATATGGGGGTGGAGGGAGAGGGGGAGAGGAGGGGCTTGCGGACTGCTTGAGTTTTGTGACCGCGAACTGTTTTCAGTCTTCTCTAGGCTGACAGTTTTTTCAGACTGAAATCCTAGTCATGATTATTTTATTTTCACCTTTTCTTTTTCACTTTGCTTAAACACAGCTTTTTCTTTCTTTTTTTTTCTAAATATAAAGTGTTCGTGTCACACTATCGTACAGTGACTGTCGGACGACCAGGTTATGTGCCTTACGTCTGCGATGAATTTTGTCCACTTAATTTCCCTCGCGATTAGCTGTTAAAGTGGACATAAAAATATTGCGCCATGTCTGTGATTTATGGACATCTCTGGCCATTTCTTTCCGGCCAGTCAGAAAGGAACGTTGAGAAAGTATAGGAGGGCAAGAAAAAACATTCTCCTCGCGAGAAAGTTGAACGCGCCGTCCCAATAAAGGAATACCCGCTCGACTGGAGCACAGGTGAAAGAAAAGGTCGAGCGCGGGAGGGAAGTTATAGGAGCCGGAGAAAGGCTCGGGGCCGTTTTGGCGGCGACTGCTGCGACGGCTCGATTACACGGCTGCACGTCGGGGGGCCCTCCGATCAGTGCCGGTTGTATTTCTTGGCGCCGGTGGGAAAACCTTCGCTCCGGTGGCTGCTAATGATTGTCAAGACAGCAGCCTTGTCTCCTCCGGGCGGTAGCTTCGATCGAACACACCACCTGCGGCGGCAGCCGTGATTAAAGATTTCACCGCGCTCCGGTGCGCGGACAAAGGCCGGAGTTTGCCAGTTTTTTGTTTGTTTGTTTTTTTTTCCCTGCTTGCTGTCCGCTGATTACGCACCCTGTGTTCGGAACGTGCATGTGGGCGAACGTGTGCCCGAAGCAAGTGCGACGGTTGAAGACTTCTGTTATCGCCTACTGTTTCTCCTACTGCAATGCTTTTCGTAGAAGGATTCAGTGGGTCGCGAGGGAGGCAGGTGATAGTACTCGCGTGGATTTTGTGTGAATGCTGCGTACCGTCGTTTCCGGTGATCGACGCTGGCATCCGCCGCACGTCTGGCGGTCAGGAGAGGCGGCGATGCCCATCTGCTGGCACTTGAAATCAACACCTTCTAAACTAGCCTAGAGGGCGTTGATGAAATTTGCTGGTAAAGGCTACGCTATGCCAGTGCACTGGTTGACTTAGTGACAGTGACCTCCTTTCTCACTTTATTTTTCTGTCTGATACCCAAGGCGCGAACTGGCAGGTGGGTTGGAACCTAATTGGAATGAAGCAACGAGCTATTAAATGGGTTCGGGATTGCATAGCGCTGACGTAAGTGTAACACTAAGCGCAATACAATTATGAATGTTCAGCAACTAGCCCCGTTCATTGCTTCACTAAAGGTGAAGCAATGAATGTGAAGCAACTACCTTTCTCTGAAGCCTCAAAAGCACCTTCGGACGAGTTTTGTACCTCCCAGGAACATGTAAGCGAAATATTATTTTTTAAGAGACCTATTAGGAGCGTAGATATCACGAGAGGAATATTTATGTCTCTCATTCCTCCTCAACATCCTCCGTTCCGACGGAGGGAGGCGAAGCCTATGGTGATGCCCCGCCCATGGCGTTACGTCACCAGGCTTCCGTGTTGCTTTTCTTTTTTCGCTGCTACTTTTCGCGCAAATTAACGAACGCTAGGGGCTGTTGTCAACGTGGTATTTCCGGTCGCCTGCTTCTGAGTGCGCGCGCCTGTGCAACTGGTGCTCCAAACCACTGATTGTAACGTTACCTGCGTGTTGCTTGTTTCAACAGTGTACGTAGCTACATCGGTAGCGCGCCTAAGATCTCGCCGATGGATCCCGCGCTCCGTGCTGGCTTTTTGTACTCAGTGTACGCACTGACCACCACGGGATCAGCGGCGTTGCAACTAAGCGGCAGCACCGCATCATAAGCTTCGCGAAGTTTGAGACCACTTCTGGTGTTCAAAAGTACTCGAAACAAACGATATACGAAGGCGGCGATGCCGAAAAGACAGTGCGGTCAAAAATTATTCAAACGGACGTGGGCGCGCTGGCTCTGGGCGTCACTGAGCCATGGCGGAGCGTCAGGAAACCACAGTTGGTTTTGCCCGGAAGTGCGTCATCCATACGAAAATTTAAAGTGAAGCTTTCGCTTACTTCCGCTATGCTTCAGTCCGTTTAGTTAACTGTGTTAATTAATATAACGCTAACAGCAGGAAGAAGTGCACTGATTCAAACACCCTTCTTGACTGATGTCAGCGATCAACCAGTCTAAGAGAATGCGCTTTATGACAAAATAAAGCACACAGAAGAGAGTGAGAAAATGGCTTCTTTTGAAACGAGCGCGTTTGAGAAAAAGGTGACTTCGTGCTCCGCTTGTGAGCCCCACGCGTCACGCACGAGTGCAAAACTTGGCTGAAATTTTCACTGCAGCATGTGCCATCCACTCAATGTGTTTTTTCGCAAAGCCCCACGGGTGGTTCAGGGCCCCTTTAAATCGGCCACGTACAATTTGTTTCACGTAACCTGAGCTAAACTTTAAAAATATGCAACAGCTACGTAGCTGCATGGACCGAACCGAGATATTGTTTTGCCGTCGCTTGGAGATACTTATATTATTTTTTGCATTCCGCATAATTACATAATTAGAGTCAACTAATTAATGAACATCCCAGTTATTATAATTTTAGATGAAGATTGTCAATGAGAAAATTGTAGAGAAACGTGAAAAACTCCCGATATAACTTGCTGTTGCTCAAAACCTGCTACATAAAAGCGTTTTCACGAGCGTGAAAGAAGCACGCGAATACACGCAAAATTGCAGTGCGCCTGGCGCTCGAGGCATTTTGCGTGCATTCTATTTCATTTCTTGTTTCTAAATTAAGGCTTTTTTAGGCTCATTTCCTTTTACTGCGTATCCTGAAGAAGGTAGCCATGTTTGGTACTGCCGACTTCAGGCCGTTCCTTGGCCGTCACTCCCGATGGCAGCCTTGTTGATCTAGGCTCCGCAGGTCCAGCCCTCAATTCTCCGTTCGTTTTCATGTTACACGTTGCAAACAAGGCTCGCAACAACGTCTCCGTATGTACAGGTTTACTTACATATGTTCATTTCAGCAATAGCTTACGTATTCATCGACTCCAGCTCTCTCATCGCTTTCTCCCCAAAAACTCCCGAATTTCCCGTTTTACAAAATTCGATGAACACGAGAATTCCACTTCCTCGCCCCTCAACAGCGTAGGGCCGGCGAACTCTACCATTGACAAGCGGTCTTACAAGCACACACTTGTCATGAACCAGTGGTTAGCTCAAATCAGCCCAAAAGTTCCGGCCACTCCTATTGGTTCCCTTCGCTGTTTCACGTTTTCCGCTGGCCACTCCTTACATTGTGGCCTTACGTTAGAGCAAACAAACAAACCAGCATAAAGAAACAGCAGCTATAAAGTATGCCGCTGAAAGCCAGAAGAGCATTTCTCTTCCATTTTTCAATCAGCTCGTTATCCGGACCATGCACTCGAGCAAGCTGCACACTGGAGAGTGCGCCGTGTAATCACTCGAAGACAGGCGCTGGCCTATGTGACGAAGACCACCTGGGACACGCGACTCCCATCTGCCCATTAGCCTCGCAAGGAGGGCTGCCGGCGCGCGCCCTTTTGCCCTTTGTCCGACACTGTGGAGGCGGTGGCGACCGGCAAGTGAAGCGTTTGTCGGCACCCGTATGCTGCGTGTGCCGGCTCGGAAATCCTGTGTGGTCAACGACCATCGGCTCGGCGACGCCCGCCAACACGTCCAAACGCCCTATCCTGCTAGCAGATAGCGCGTGCACTTCCCGGGCCCACACACATATAGAAACATTTCTGTAGTCTCCCTATGGCCGTGTACATGTAAACAAATAAAATATACAAGCCAAGGTTGTCGAACTTAACAAAGGTATTCATTATTCCGAGCCTGTTCCTTTCCGCGAATTCTCCGGACATCTCTCCTCTGGTTCTCCTAGAATCGATGCCGTAGTTGCCAATTGCTTGTTCGCCCTATTGCAAAAACCAGCGCCACTGGGACCCAGTGCGCCGGATTATGGGCCCAGTGCAGCGCGCTGGACGCTGGGGCGCTGGGAAGGCGCGGCGTACTGGGAGGAACTGGCTACTCGTGCGAAAAACAGCTCTAGCGCGTTAAATATGCGGTGCCTGGACACCGTATATATTTTTGTGAATACAGAAAGCAAGGAAGAGCGCTTTAGTGCAATAAAAAAAAAGAAAAAAACGTAAAAAATAAAATTGCTCCGACAAGGATTCGAACGACCGACCTACAGATCCCAAGCCCGTCACTTTACCACTACGCCACGCCATCACATGGAAATTTGCGGATAATTTGCCATGTCAAAGCCGACAAGCAGTTTGTTTCGCAGAGCTACGTCTCGTACAGACATGGTTGATGCGCTATCGCCCAGCAACTAAAACCTACGCCTGTACCAGAAATAAAAAGTGGCTGTCCGTATTCAGCAGTCAGGCTGGGGATCCCCAGCCTGACGTTTGCTTACTTTGGCATTGAAGTCCCCCATACTACAGTATACTGAGTTTGCACATTTCTCATAAACACCTTCATAAAACTGTAAACTGTTCTATTTCTTCATGATCACTACTGGAGGTTGGAGCGTAGGCTTGTACTACCTTTATTCTATATCTCTTATTCAGCTTTATTGCGACGACTTCTACCCTTTTAATAATGCTGTAGAATTGATCAATACTACCCGCTATGTCCTCATGGATTAGAAATCCTACCCCATATTCCCTCTTAGCTGGGAGACCTCCGTAGCAGAGGACGTAGCCGTTAGTCAGCACTCACCAGTTCTTCTAACCTCACGGAGGCCAGTAATATCCCAGGCAATGCGTGATAACTCCTCACAGAGTCCTGCTAAGCTAGTCTCGCTCGAGAGGGTTTGCGTGTTAGAGGTTTCCAGGTTCAGTTTTAAGGGGCTGCCAGTCCGGATCCAAAGGTTCTTAGCACTCTCTGCCCTGTCGCAGGTCTGACCGCCGCATTGGTCAGGTGCTTTGCAGCCGCTGGAGACGGAGGGCCAAGTGATAATTGCAGGAGTCATGAAGGAGATAGTGGCTGAATACTGCACCAGGGAGGCCAATTCCTGTTCTGGTAAGTGAAGGCGGATAATGCTCACACGGAAAAATCCTTGTAATGCGAACACGTATACAACGATTAAAATGAAATAAGAGCAACAATGGAATACAAGTCATTCTTCTCCTAGCGAAACAAGGCGCTTCAATAAGTACACAAAATACAAACTAAACGAAACACATACTAGAACATGCTAATGTATATTTCATGTACAATCACGATTGGGCTAACGAACAGGTGATCCGGAAAATATTGTCAGGAAGTATTAACTGCTCTGTCTACATTTAAATGAATTTATGCCCCCGATGGTTCATTGCTTGTGATCTACTGATCGAGTCGGCTCCATTCTTTAATTGTGTGCTGAAAAAATGAATACGAAGACCACTCGTTGCGATAAGCGCATTTGATAAGTGCCCAAATGTGCTTATGGCAGGAATAAGAAAACTGTGAAAAGATAACGTGTATTGCCGGATTAATTCTATAACTGGGGACGAAATTCATAAAGCTTCTCGTACGTAAGTGATCTTTGTCATTGGACGGTTGCCTTCGCTAATATTATTCCGGCATCAGGACTGATTGGAATACGATCTTACGAACAAATCCAGCGTAATATATTTTTGTGAATATGAGGCCTATTGTGTATTACTCACCGCAGGAAACTTAGCCGAGATTTAAAGAATAAAAAGTAATTAGTGAACATTTTTAATTACTAACACTATTGGTCATTTACGGATAAATGCTGATGTCCGCTAGTGGTACACAATCCTTCATCAAAAAAAAAACATCGTATATACCCCGCATCCTCTATATTTAATATTCAGTAACAACTGAGACAGTCGTCGCAGAAACACCCCTTATCTCTTTCGGCATGCGCATGTCTTAACTTAGTTAACAAAAATTAAATTACGGTGTTTCACGTACCAAAACTGTAATCTAATTATGAGGCACGCCGTAATGGGGGGACTCCGGAAATTTCGACTACCTTGGGTTGTTTCACGTGCACCTAAATCTAAACCCCATCGAAATGCGGCCACCGCGGCTGGGATTCGATCCCGCGACCTCGTGCTTAGCAGCCCAGCACCATAGCCACTAAGCAACCGCGAAGGGTTGCCTTAGCTGTGCTTGCACCAAATATGGAAGTGATTTAAGTTATATGGTAACCAAATGAAATGCATTGCTTCAACTCGCTCATCTTATTTTTCATTCGGTCGTCGGAAGCGGTTGTTTGTATTCTTTTTTCTTTTCCGGTCCAGAGCCATGTTCCTTTTCCTTTGTCTCGTGCCCTTTCTCAGTTACTTTCTCGCTTACTCTCATTGCGTACGTGCGTATGGCTTGTAGGCACTTGTCTCTTTTTCTCTGCTTGCTTCTATCTCTGTGTTCGCACATGCATTTGCCAGTGTTTGAGTGAAAGGTGGCGACTTTTCACGAATTCTTGTCCGAGCCTGATTACATTTTCAATGATATAAGTAGTCTTTCGTATTCGCATACTTCATATGCTCCCCTCTGCCTACTCCGATTGCAGTAAACTAAGTGTATTACAGGCAGACAGAAAAAAGACTTTACAGTGTCCTGAGAAGCTTTGCCCTAGGGCAGAGCTGCGGGCCGCTGCCACGTGGGGACTGGTTGGCCGAACCTAACCACCGCATTGTGGGCTGTCTGGACAGCCCAAGTTTGCCGTGAAAGTTCTGAGCTCTGGATGGCAGAGCTCCATTCTTCTTCCATGATGCGATTGGGCAGCTGTAACGAGAGGCATCGCCAGGGCATGTGTTCGAGATTGCTAACAGCCCCACAGTCGGTGCAAGTAGAGCTAAAAGCCTTTGGAGCGATCGTATGGAAAAGGGCCAAGTTGGGATAGGACTTAGTCTGAAGCATGCGTAAAGTGGACGCCAGAGGTCTAGCCAGTTTTCTGTGAGGAGGAGGATAAGTCCTCCTACCCAGATGATAGTGCTTAGTGATTTTGTTGAGAGTAGTGAGAGTGTCCCGAAACTCGAGAACCCCGGAGACTGAGCTAGCTCATGCTCCCGCGCGGTGGGTTAGTGCGTGCGCTTGGGAGTAGGCGATGTCATTGAGATTGAGCAAGGAGCCAATCTGGGGGTCGGAGGTGCGCCGGAAACCACGTGATGGTGTGCTGAGAGATTATCTTGCACTTGAGAATCTTGTGACCCTCCTCGGCGATGGAACCTGAAGCGAAAGCCCTGACCGGCGATCTCGAAGAAGTGAAGATTTGTGATCTGCTGTTATCTAGCAGTGCTATAGCAACTGTGACCTGCTCCACTCTGGATGGTGTTGAGCACTTCAGCGAAGCTGCATTCACTAACTGTCCGTTGTGATCAACGAGGGCAATGGCGAAGTTAGGCGACTGCCCATATTGGGCTGCGTCGACAAAATATGCGAAGTAGGGATTGTCTTTGGTACTTTTGAGGAGGGCGGGGGCTCTTGCCCTGCGTCTGCCTACGTTGTGTTGAGGATGAACATTACGGGGAAACGGTGCGACTAGTATGTTGTTCCTTTGATCTTCTGAGATTTGATATTTCCGCTCTTTCATGAAGATAGGGTTGATCCCAAGAACCGCCAGCATCTTCTTTCCACCCGGGGTACCGGTAGACGGGCCAATTGGGCTGACTCCTGGGCCTCGATTATCACGTCCAATGTGTTGCGCACTCCTAGTTGCATAAGGAGGTCCGAGCTCGCCCGTAACGGAATGCCTAGTACTCTTTTGATACTTTATCTGATGAGCGTGTTTAATTTTTCTTCTCTGAGTTACACCAATTGTACATGGCTCCCACATAAACTATATGGCACATGAGGAAGGCGTGGGATAACCTGAGGAGGTTGTCTTCCTGAAGTATCCACGCCTATTCCACACTCTGTTGGTAACCCTGATCATGTTCTCGGTCTTGACTGTGAGCTTGTTGAGCGTCGTAATATTACTGCCATTGGCTTCGATGAACATGCCCAAGACCCGAATGGTGCCTACTTTGGGCATGGTACAGCCGCTTTTAGTGCAGAGTTTGATGTCTATTTCAGACAACGGTTTCCAGCCTCTAGGTTCCAACCTCCAACCTCCTGACTGGCCCGTTGAGGAGAAGCTCAGACTTGCTCGGAAAGCTAGTAAGCCCCATATTTTCCAGGTACATCCCTGTTTGATCTACATCCTCATGTAAGCCTAATCAACATCTCCTTCGCTTCCTCCAGTGCACCAGATTGTCAAGTCATCAGCGTAAAGCTCATGATTGAATATTTCTACGAAAGCCTTTGCGATAGTTTCTTTATGGCAATGTTAAGAAGCAGTGGTGTGACTACTGCTCATTGTGGCGTGCCTGTGGGGCCCAAACTGAAATTGTTTTGCTTTGCAATTTAAGCCTCTTGGAATGAAATAGTGGCCGGTAAGCCGATGTTTGGCGTTTCTGCATAAGACATATCAAAGGAGAAGCGCATTAGTGGCACTCGTATCTTGTTGTTTTTGCTTTTTTTATGCAATTTCGCAACTTCTCACCGGAACTGAGCACAGTCGAAAGTTCTTAACGGTTTACTATTTATTCATTTATATACAAACTCAGTTGCCAACGCGCGATTGTCGAGCGTCAATAAAGAAACGTTTCTTTTATTTTTTTTTTACTCTACGCATTTGTATTTCACGAGTCACGTCCACCGTCTATACTTACTCCGAAATGTGTTTACAGTCTTACCAACATTGCCCATTGCCCACATCCCGACCAGCAAGCTCCGGAACCAGCTCATGAATGTGAAAGACAGGTTACCTGTTGAATCACTCCCAGGAGTTGTGTATAAGATACCATGCGCTGATTGCCACAGAGTATATATTGGTGAAACACGGAAGTTCTCCAGACGCCTCAAGGAACAAACGTGATGTAAGAAATAATAGTCACACGATGAACGCCATTGCCGAGCATGCGCAGGAACATAATCACAAGATTTACTGGGACAATGCCACTGTTGTTGCCAAAGAAAAGAACGTGTCATCCCGACGGCTGCTAGAATCTCTAATCATTCAATCGGCGCCAGCTACGATGAACCGGACACCAGGGACTATGCCTGCCGTTTACGCACGTTCATTACGCTACGTGCTGGCTATATAAGTGACGACGATTTCCTGTCCAACTCAGTGAACAAGGAACCCGTACGCGGTTCCGAAATGTCAGATTATTCATCAGACTTGGTCAGTCATCACCAAGTCATCAGACTTGGTCAATTTCCTTCATTTCCATGCCTGACCAGACGAACTTTCGTCGAACCCTTAATAAAATTAAGTCTTAAATCAAGTTCCATATATGTCCCTCTAAATAAGTTGAACGTATATTTGCAAATGTGTCCCGCTTATTTAATGGAATCTATGTGAAATGAGATTAACAGTGTGTCCATGCCATGTATCTTTGTTATGTGTACGACAAAAGCCCAGCTATGGTGAAAATTCTTAAATAATTAATAATATGGCAGTCGAAAAGAAACGTACCTACACTCAAATACTCAGGCGTGCAATTATGCAAACGTTGATGCGGTAATCAGTAAAGCTTCTAAAGCAGCTCGAATTTATTAAGCGCAATTTACACCCTGTGAACCATTCTACTAAACTTCATGCCTGCATAACGAAAATGCAATATGCCGCCCTTATTCGGAACCCTAGTCAGCTATACTTAATTAGCAAACTTGAGGTCATCCAAAACAAAGAAGCCCCACTTTATCACAGGAAAATGTTCGCGCTTCCATAGTGTAAATTATATCAAAGCTTCATTTAAACTGCCCGCGCTCGAGAAGCAAAGGCTAATCGCGCTACTCGCCCACCTTCGACGGGGTCTTTATGTATATTTATTAATCTTATGCAACTGGGTGCTGGGGCCCGTTAGAAGGTGCCGGCTACTCTTGTTCTCTTAATTAATAACTGAGCTCAACGAGAGAAAAAAAGAAGCGTCAGACAAAGTGTAGAGAAAGGACTACAGTGGTACTAGTTCTAAAGTTCCCATGCACACCACAAAAAACAAGTTTCTCAGCAGTTTCCACGCTTCAGGACGTATGTGTTGACGTACACGCGGGACCCCTCGTTGGTGGAAAACACAGCAAACACAAACACGCGCAACAGGACCAGAGCAACACGAGAATATGAGTGAATACGCGAAAAACGCATGAATGTGAATGCTAAAAAAATAAGAATCGCTTCGACGAATACAGCGTCGTGATCAAAGTTACAATAATAAAATTAATAACTTCAAGAAACTGTACTAAGGCGCGTGCTGCACTGTGTTGTTTTCGTTCGTCGTTTTCACAATTCCGTATGAAACCAGCCCATCTCATTTTTTCACGCTTGAACACGCATTTAATGCACAGCCCAACCTCGCGCGCGCTAACTTTCTTCGTAATTCGTCACTCTTTTTTGCAGCTTATCATTTTAAACACTGGCCGAGCGAGGTTGTAATGGCGAGCGACCACGATTCATTTGTTAGTAAATTTAAGCACCTGGGGCACTATAACTTAACGCTATTCCAAACTTTTATTCCAATTCTGGAATCAGTCCTCCGTGATTGGTCAAACAATTGTCGGCCCACTCCCACTTCGCCTGTCGCTCACGCGACGTCACGAAAACGGGGAAAACGCCCCATCGGATGCGATTTCTGCACACCGATTGTGCATGATTAGACCGAACGAAAGAAAAATGATTATTTCTGATTCGACGCCTTTTTCGCCATAATATCCCGCCATTGACCAAACGCTATTCGGCTGAGTCCACTTCGCTTGTCTGCCACGCGATCTCACAAAACCGCGAAAACTCACCGCGCTAAAGTGACTTGTGCATGTTAAGGACGTATAAGACGTATTCATATGCCGAAAAAAACTGAATTTTTTTTATAGCCGGAAACTGTCCCGTTCCAATAGAAATAGAAGGTGGCTACACAGCGATTTCTCTGGCACTAGCTACTCGGAGTGGCGTGGGAGCATGGATATATTTGCGTGTAATACACAATTTTTCGCGGCAGTATAACGTTATCGAGCCCTTTCGGAGCGTATACATCACTTTGCCAACTTCTCTTTGCCGAGGATCCGTTCTGGCGTCATTTTTACCGTTCCGTTGCACGCCGCCGCGATTTTGGACCAGCCACTGCAAGCTAAGGGGAAGCGGATGAATCGCAGATGCCGGCACTACCCTCCTTATCTATTTATCTACTTTCGCAGTGCTGGCTCGGCCCCATCGAAGCACTCTCCACTTTAGCGTCCTCCTCGCCTCTTGTCAGCCAATCCGATAAGAAAATCTGCTCAGTGTAGGCGATGCTATTCGCTCTTAAAGCAAAAAAAAAAAAGAAAGAGTCATCTCTTATCAACGAGTAGCGCGTTTGATTAGGCTTTTCAAACAACGCTGCGGGTTACCGCCTGATGCTTGCATCGGTGGCTACGTAAATTTGACGTCAGGAAATCAGAATAAAGACATATTGGAATAGTTTTACGTTATCGGGCCCCTGTTCAACGTAAAGTTGTAAATTTTGACCGTATTCTCACTTGTGCTTTGTTTTGTGCATTGTATTTGATATTGCATTATATTATATTGTACGTTATTTTCATGTTCACATTGCACGTGACCACGTGCTTTTCTTATTTCTAATATATAGTTTGTGAACGTGACCCCTCTATATTGTGGTTTCCCCCTATGTAATGCCCGCAAGGCCCCTTAGGGTATATGAATAAATAGATAAATGCCAAGTCTCCAATGAGAATGTAGAAAGAGGATCACTGGTCGGTTCACGGCAGGTTGTATTTGCATATCCATTAATTAAATGCGCGAAGAGTGCGCCAAGAAAATGAGAAATGATGTTGGTATCTTTTAAGTAACGAGTTAAAATTTCACTATGTTTTTGCCCTGACTGCACCATATACAAGCAGACCACGCAGCACGCTTCGGGAAACGTTGACGCTTGCACGAGAGCGCTGAGCTACGTGATTTAGCCTACGCGTTTGAATCTAATAAGTCTAATGAAGAACAAAAGCTGCAGTGTAAACAGGTAAAGAAACGACTAACTCTGCCCCTGGAATCGCGCATGATTGACTGTGGTAAGTGCGCCAGGACCAATTATTCATATGTGCATTGAGGCATTGCTACTGCACACCCAATATTCATATTACGTCATTGTTCTGTGAGTAACAAAAGTTCCCCGTTCGATTTATGCTCGAGCACGCATCCACCTAATTATTACGGCTGCTTTTCGCCCCCAAAATCCGGTCCACGGTTATCCGCTAAACAAGAATCGATTGGTTGCTTCGCGGCCGGCTCTATGCAAGACAAGGCGCAGTGACCGCTTAGCCGTAATTAATTATATTGTCTCCGAAAACACGCCTACAGCCTCAACTGGCCAGCCCCATCGACCGCGTTCGCTTTTGTCGACGCCGGGCGTAGAGTTCCAGCAAGAACCACGACGGGACACGGTCTGGCACCCAGCCACCGCTGCTGCTGATAACACGCGCTCCTCAAAGGCGGCGCCCGGTATATAACCGGCCCGTAGGCTGCGCATTTGCAAAGTCTGCACGCCTTCCCCCCTCCACTCACTCCCCCCCCCCCTATGCCGCTTTCCTCGGCCTATTACCAGGCGCATCACTAACGCGACACGGGAACGCCATGTGATGCCTCTTACGCTACTGTTCCTGCACGCTGGCTTTGGAGCGTCGTGGGAAGCAATATGCAGAGTTAATATCGGATGAAGTTCTTGCGCCTATGGCCAACAACCGCCGCGCAAAAGAGCGCGCTAATTGTTATCAAACAAATCCTAGAGGAAAGTAGCAATGCTGGTGGTATTATTGCACTGACGCACGTGGTATACACTATGCACTCCTGTCTCTACAAACGTTATTGTCGATGAATTTGTCGGCATGGGTGCGTTGTATGGTACGTGGTGGGGTCGTTACGGCATTATAGGTATGTTCCCGTTTCTTATGTTGTAGTGCCGTTCTGTGTGCACTCACTGCAAATGACTCGTCTTCATATACCATCTATATACTACACCAGTGTATCAAAGTTTTATAGGTATAACACCTCCTTCCTATTCATGAGACAAGAAGAAGCTAGTGTCATATTTTTGCACCAACAGCTTCGTTTCATTAATACAAAAGGCACGCACACGTATCCTCACATAGGTATAACAAATACACCTGCACTGTGTACATCTGACGTCTGGGGAATTGCAGTAGTATGAAAAAGGAATGTACGGATACCACGCATTGTGGGAATCAATGCAATCGAAGCTTTCTGTGCTCTTTGCTTTGATTGAAGATAATTAGCGGTGATATGGATGGCGAATCTGTAATTTCTTCAGCATTTAGTCCAATATAAGAGTTGATGTTAAAGGTTAGCTTCCGTGCACCACTGCTGTTTGTCTGCGTAATACACAGAATCCACAAGAAGACGTAATTGCTTGAAGGGCTTTTGTGCGCCATTGTTCACAATCTCTGAGAGGGTTGAGCATTATTATTGCATCACATGACACATCGCATCGTGGCAGAAGTGCTAAACATTAATTGAATTATGGGGCTGCACGTGCCAAAACCACGATTGGATTATAAGGCACGCAATAGTGACGGACTGCGGATGAATCCTGACACCCTATTGTTTTTTACCCTGCACCTATATATAAGGCACTAGCGTTTTTTGTATTTCGCTCCCTTCAAAATGCGGCTGCCATTGTTGGGATTGATTGCGCGACTTCGAGCAATGCTATAAGCGTCAAGCCAATACCGCGGAGGGGCACAGAAGTGCTGATTTGGCGTGCGACCGCTTCCGTAGCTTCGCATAGACCATACGGTGTTTTAATGCTGCTTTGCGTGTGCACGCCTTTCTTCTGCATGCCTTGCGTCAGTTGTCCGCTTGACAAATCGCCATGGTGTTTATATTTCAGAAGTAGCAGAGGCGTACCGTACAGTACCTTCAGTTTGCCCACAACCGCTGTTTCCCTTTGCCTTCTCACGTCAATTTTTCCCCTCTCCCGCAGTCTCCCCTGTATGGGAACTGTGAAAGTGGCAAGGCTGCTATTCACTTGTTTCGCGACTGCGTTTGTTCTACCCTTTCTCTGCCTCGTCTCTACAGATCTATCTACGTCCCCTCTCGACTTGCACGTTAGTCGAAAGGTAATTACTGCAGTTTCTGCAATGCTTTTGAGGGCGATCAGGGATAATTACAGCTGTCCAGAGGCTAATATGGCGACGCCCAGGGAGCTACAGACGGCATTGTGTACATGCGACGCGATTGAAAGGTCCAAACAAGTTTCTCGCGTCGACTTGCCTTTCTACCCCACTACTGCCATGTATATACACATGCTCTGGATCACCCCACGACGCGGCGTGTAAAACAGCAGCAGCGCAAACTTCGAAGGAAGAGACAAAGAAAGCGTGGCTTTAAAAAGTAGCTTGCAAATAGTCATGTAGCTAATATATTTTCATCGTGAATCGCGATAAAACGATATACTTCAGCATATGATATATTAAAAGTTTGTCCCGCCTTTTCTTTTTCTAACAGGTTTTCATTTTATACGAAAGGCGATTGGTTAGAAAATATTACTTTCTCTGTTACCTTCTTATATTGTAACATGTACGCGGGTAGATATAAAAGATTATGCACTAGGCCCTCCACATCACTGCCAATGGGCTTTGCCGGCAGAGGTTTCACTCCCGTAGCAAAAAAGTGGCCCAACTCGTATACGGTGCTAATGAGCTACAAGTTCCTTCAGACCTAAAACGAAGAAAAGATGAAGTGCGATGCCTTCGCAACCGTATCCTATGCTCCCGAAGAAAAAAAATAGTAGCTCTGGAAGGAGGCAGCTTCTACAAGACGCGCCAATTAAGCCACGGAGTTACTGCGCTGGGACAACGGTGATCGAAGTTCTTCCGCTCTCCAAGGGGATTGGGCCACCCCGTCGGCCTATACTTATTCCCTGTAGGATCACACTTTCAAGCTTTTTTTTTCTTTAATTCCTTGCGCAAAGCTGTAATATATTAAGCAGGATCCACAGACTGGGCTTGCACAAGGAGTATCGTACTTATTTTGTTAGAGTCATTATATGTACAGCTTGACCACAGGACAAATATTTACATGAAGGCTTCGTGCTCTTCTTTTGTCTGCTGTATTGGGAGAAGCGGCCTATAACGCGCAAAATTATTCCCAGCAGCAAGTCCAGGGACCCGCCAGGACGAAGACAGAAGGTCGGCTGAAATTAGTTATAGCAAAGGTGAGAGTCATTAATAAAAACCAAGCGCCCTGAAAATGCACACATGATATAAACAACGACAAACAGGGTGTCGAGCCCTGGCTCTGCGGAATCGGAAACCGGCACTCCAACCATCTGTGCTACCATTCCACATTTCTTCACAAAAATGCGTCATGTATTGTGATCATATTGCGTAGCATTAGCTCTGAGTTGTGGCAAAAGTTACGAGGATCATGAGACCTGCTGTCTTGACGATAAATTAACGGAACATGTATCCTCGCTGAAGGAACGGTTAAGTCTCGCACCATATTGCCTCAAGTATGGGTGCTTCTTGCCCTTTTGGAGAAAACTGTAGAATCGCTCAGGGAACTGAACACTAAGCTAATGAAGCGCACGGAAGACTGCGAGGAACGGCCACAGCAATCCGCACAGACCGCGCGACCCGCGGACACCGAGAAACGCATAAGCCGAATAATCGAGCAGAGGCTTGTGCGGGTGATCGACCAGAAGATCTAACTATGGTTTCAGTAGCTGGAGCAGTTTTTAGAGCAAAGACTTACCCATATTAGGAATACCATGATTGAGTAGTTCGGAAAGATAAATACAATCGTCCTCAAGTTGGGGAAAGGCTACTCACGCCCTTACCAACACGATCAACAATCTAACCACCAGGGCTGACGAGACTGAACGGCGCCTTGCCATCCTTGCTCAAGAAAGAGGACAACTAAAAAAGAAGCTGAAGCCGAATCAGACTAACGTACAAACCACTCCTACACTTCAATATGACGAGTAAGAAAAAGGTAAAAGACGAAATGCCCAAACTCTGGCAATGGAACCGTCGATCGAAACAACGGAGAAAGCAAAACCTTCTACAATTCACCTGCATTCATTAACCGGACGTCATCGCTCTACAGGAGAGAGAAACTGACAAACTCAAACTCCGCCGCCATGAGACCCACATAGCCAAGGGGAAGAGAAGGACGGCCATTCTCTCGAAGAAGCAGCATACAATGCAACATCATTACATCAATCACAGAACGGAACATACCTCCGTAGAAGTAATACCGATAACGATACTCTAGTCCTTCATACTAAACGTGTACAGCTCGCCATCTGAAAACCTAAACAACTTCAATACGCTCCTCAAGGCCGTCAAAAAGATCACCAAAGGATAGAAATTAATCGTACTGGGCGACTTCAATGGACCCCACCTCGCCTGGGGTTACCTCGTCACCTACAAGAAGGAAAGCAATGTGCACGACGCGGATCAACAGCATGGCTTGATATTGTCAAACGACCCCCATTTTCCAACCAAGGTGGGAAACAGCGTCTACTGGGACACAAGCCCCGACCTCACCGTCTCCATCGGCATACGGCAGGTACAGTGGACGAGATTAAACGAAACCTTGGGGAGCGATCACCACATCGTTCAGACAATAATACACCATAACACCTCCCTTAGGACGGGTCAGGCCAAGATCATGGACTGGACCGCGTTCAGGAAACAAGAGCTCCCACACCTGCAAGGCATCGAAGACTGGACGAAGCGAGTCATGGAAATGGCGGACAAGCACACCAAGACAGTCCAACTCAGCGTCGACAACCATGAGGTGGACCCCCACGTGCTCCACCTGCGGTAAGCGAGGCGAGGCCTGCTCAGGAGACGGAAGAGGCAGAAAAGAAATAGCAAACTCAGGCTCTGCATCGACGCCATCACGAGGCAAGCGGAAGAGTACGCCGATGACCTGGCCAGACAAAACTGGAACCAGCTGTGAGACCGGCTGCAGGTCACTTTGAGCAACCGCCGGACAAGAGCGATCCTAAAGACGCTGCTAACCAAGGCGGAATCGGAGGCCGTCAGGAGACAACACATCCAGGAGTTGATTCACAACTTCCAGGGGACGGAGTAAGACATCCTGGAAGCCATCACTGAAAAGTATCTGGGCCCTCAACACCAACAGCCCCTGGTCACCCTACCAGAGTACACGGGCCGACTCAAACAGGAGCTGGACCACCCTTTCACCGAGGCGGAGATCCTGGCCGCCCTGAAGAAGTCCACAAGGAGCACGACGTCCAGGAGAGGAGGAGGAATAAACTTTTAATTTGGAAACAGTATTTCGGGGTAAGCCCTGGTTCAACTCTCGGTGGGAGGTCTCCTCATTTCAGGAACCCTCTGGCCTTCGCTGTTTCCTTGGCCCTGGCAACGAGACGTCGTTGTTGTTCCAGGTCCTCGGAGACTAGCTTGGCCTCCCACGTTTCCATGAGGTCTTCGCTTTGTTTGGCGTTGCAACAGTCTCTCGGTGAAGGCAATGCGTCTGTGTCTGACAAAATAAATAACTAGACGCTCCGCAACCTGGACGCTGAGGCCACGAACAACTCCTAAAGTACCTAAACCAATGCTGGGAAGGCGGCAAGATCTTTGCAGCGGGGAAACATGCAGACGTGACCATGATACCGAAACCTAACAAACCTATCACTCTACAAAACTTGCGCCCGATCTCCCTCACGTTGTGCGCAGGCAAGCTTTCGAACACATGGTTCACAACTGACGTTCCCGTACTTGGAGGAACAGGGATTCCTGACAAGTATTATGTATGGCTTTCATCAGTGGCGTAGCCATAAATTTTCTTCGGGGGGGGGGGGGGAGGCGCTCACGTTGCAGCTCGGCCTCCTCCATATATAATCTGTCAAGGGATCAAATACATGAATAATACCTGCATCGCCATTGCCAAAGTTGCTGCAAACGAATTCTTGAACGCTACGCTATGTGAAGAGAAGTACAATATTTATTTTCTCATAAAAAGTGTACTCGTATGTCCCAAAAATTGTGCACGCGAAATAACTAATATTAACGCTTCCTTGTTTTTTATCTAGTTAATAAGTAAAAAAAGTATCACACGAACTTAAGGACTGAGTCAGTCCGAAATCAGCAAAGCAGTGCATGCTGCTAATATGAAAAATGTAATGGCCATGAAATGAACAAGTTGAGGACAAATATTTTATGAAACTTCGTCATTAAAGAACCTTCTTTACATTTTGGCAGATATGTAATTGCCAAGGGCAAATCTCAATCACGCTGTCGTTTTGTTTCAATGTATTGCGCAGGAGCAGCTGTCACCGGTCGTGTATTGTGAGTAATCGCACCAAAATTATAGTCGCAAGAGACAGCAAATATAAAAATAAAAGTTCTGCCAAATATACGAGTACATTAGCGATGCGAAGATACAATGTAATATATAAATGCGAAGCTAGAGCTAGACAAAGGGCAAAAGATTGTCACTGGAAACAAAGTTCACTGCATGTAAGCACAAAACATCGCAACCGGATATTTAAATGTACGTATAACTCTCCAATAACATCCGTATCTAAGAAAACGTCACTGTATATTATGCATCATACAAGGCAAATAAACATGTTGCGCAATCACAGATTTACAGATAACCGAATCCTAACCCCCACCCTCTCCACTACACTTTTACTCGCACATACAGCATGCGGCGCGCGGTCACGATGTTATCACCCTTCGACTTATTTATTCATTTATTAAATACTGCGGACACGTGGTCCAAGCAGGGAGGGCGACATACGGTACATACAATGAAAATCAGATTGACAAAACAAACAGAACCATGAAATTACAAGATTAGGAAGTGGATTCAATTATACAATTCCATTCGGTTATAGCTCGAGGAAAAAAAAAAGAAAACTTATGTGTCTGTTCTTGCAAAGCAAGGGGTTAATGCGTCATGTCTGCGGTGGCGATAACTGGTCGATAACTGCGATAAATGTGTAGATGGGTCGAGGGATAAATTGTTGGTGTAAGGTAGTTTAAGGAATTCAAGTCTCTGTTTCTTTTTTCTAAGCTCAAGTAGTTCAAGGTTGTTAATTTCCATAAGTTCGATGAGGGAATCACATCTGGAAAATTTGTTCAATATATATCTGACCGCTTTCCTCCGAATTTTCTCAAGACTATTGATATTAGTTTTTGTGTATGGATCCCAAACTATGCAAGCGTATTCCAGCTTAGGTCTAATTAGGGAGATGTAGCATAGAATTTTAACGTTAGATGGGGCTTTCTTAAGTTTGTGTCTCAATAGGCATAGTTTTCTGAAGGCTGAAGTGAAAGTGTTAGTTATGTGATTATTCCATGATAGTCTATTGTTAAGGATCACTCCTAGGTATTTATGGCTAGTGAATTCATGAAGAGGTGACGGACCTAACTTATATGTGTAAAGCAGGGGTGATTTTTTATGTGTCATTCGCAGTAGTACGCGTTTATCTGTGTTCAGTGTCATTCCCCAGCACCTGCACCATGCAAGAATATTATTTAAACTACAAGGTAAACTAGTTGGATGATGGAGAGAAACAATATTTGAAGGTGGTACACCACCTTCAACTGTGTTAACAATATCATTAATATATAGAACAAAAAGAAGAGGACCGAGCACACTGCCCTGGGGAACAACCTATGTGACCGGAAGGCAGCATGATTTTTCGCCGTTTATCTCAACGAATTGTTTCCGGTTAGACAAAGAAGCAGACACCGAAGAGATAAACATCTGAGGGATTCCTGCATTTTCAAGTTTTAGAAATAATTTATCATGAGGGACTGTATCGAATGCCTTACGGAAGTCAAGGAAAGTTATGTCTATTTGTCCGTTCTTGTCAAGGGTTTATGCAAAGGAATGAACTACAGTGACCCGCTGTATGACAGTCGAATACTCTCTTCTGAAATCGTGCTCAAAGTTAGTTAAAATTCAGTGCATTTCTAGATATGTGGTTATGCTTTTTGCTATAAGTTCCACGAGTTTGCAGCATGCTAACGGTAAAGAAATACGACGGTAAGTTTCTACAAATAGACGGTCTCCCTTTTTTATGAATCGGTGCTATTTGGGCTGTTCTCCAATCACTCGGTAATTCAGACGACAATATTGAAGCATGGAATATTATAAGAAGAAACTTTGATAAGGTTACAGCATATCTACGGAGAAACAAATTAGGGATATTATCAGGCCCACTTGAACATATCGGTTTTAGGTTCAGCACCATAGAGTGTACACAAGCATACCATATAAAATTCACATCAAATGGTTGGTACACTGGGCAGTTACGTGAAGAATCCCTGGGAATCGAGAAGACACTGTGAAAAAACATATTAAAGTGATGAACAAGTACAACGTTCTCCGTAACCATCTGTCCATTTATTGCCATTTGGGATATTGGTTTCTTCTTCTCGGCAATGTAATTCCAAAATTTGCTTGGATCGTTTGCAGTAAAATTAGGCAGATACGAGATAAAATATTAATCCTTTGATCTACGCACGGCAAGTGCAAGCTTGTCTTGTACTTCAGATATAAAGTTTGGCTGCGTACGGACCTTTTTTAACCTCTTCATTTTACGTTTCATATGAATGATGTTGCGATTGATCCATGGTGTTTGCAGAACGGGATGGGTCAGAATGGGACGGCGATGGCAGGAATACGCCTGGGGTGTCCATATATTTGATATAGCAATACTATAATAAGAGTATCCACCAAGTGAAGCGTCCCGTGGCCCATTCCTTTCCGCTAAAGAAGTAACAAAATCGCTCTTTCACCATGCGACAATTCGCTGCGCCGCAACAATGTCTTTTTTTTTTCTATTGTGAGGTGGAGGCACCGAAACGAAAAAAAAAAACGCAAAGGAAAGCATGTTGGCCACAATCGAATGCTTACTTTGGGCACCTAACATGATGCTTTACATGATGATTTTTGCTCAGAAACTTTAAAAAAGAAGAAAACAGAGAGAGGCAAAAGGAAAGGAAATACGAACGCTACACTTACAACTGTTTATTCCGAAAACAGAGCATCCTATATATACACAAACATACACATGCGCAAACGCATAAAACACTCGAAGAATACCAGTCCGCCCAAGGCATCGTTACCCCCTTTTTTAATGCTTAGCAATCTCAATTCTGAATCATAAACCGTAAAATAAGTTTGCTCGCGCAAGCTAGACCAGTGGTTTGGATATGGTAGGCCTCTAAGAGTTCACGTGCTGTTTTGTGCTTGCTTCTGCCTAGGATCCTGACATTAAAAAACAGTGGTTCACAGTCGGGACAAGGCCAGCAATGTTAAAAAAATTTAATTATGGGGGTTAACATGCCACAACCCCTTTCTGATTATGAGGCACGCCGTAGTGGAGGACTCCGGAAATTTTGATCACCTGGGGTTCTTTAACGTGCACCTAAATCTAAGTACAGGGGTGCTTTCGCATTTCGCCCCCATCGAAATACGGCCGCCGGGGCCCAGATTCGATCCCGCCACCTCGTGCTCAGCAGCCCAACACCATAGCCACTGAGCAATGTTCAGAGAAGTGCGCAGTTGTATCCTTCTTTAAAATATTTGCGTGCTTTCTCATTCGGTCGTTGACGCAGCGCCCAGTTTGCCCAATGTAGCAATTGCCACAGCTGTGCGCAATCAGATAAACTACTCCAGTGAAGCAATGCACGGAACGCTTAACATGCCGTACTATACACCCGTTCGTAGTACCACCCGTGATTCAGGGGCAGAGACGGGCCAGCTTGTTCGGGACGGAAAAGAGCACGCTCCATACCTGTTCGCCACCTTCCTAAGGTTATGGCTAACCCTGTGAAGGTACGGGACCACTTGTGCCTTCTTTCGAGCGTTACGCTCGACTTCATCGCCCTCTTTAGGCTTTTTGTTGCCTTTCAGGTTCTGGATCAATGTTCCCCCACTGACATCAACACAGAGCAAAGGAAGTCGGCTTTTAAAAGCCGCTCAACCTGATTGTCAAAACTAACTTGATTCTATGATCACACAATTTTTTAAGCGCAGACCCCAGGCAGGTTGTTGCAATCCCTCGTTTTAAGTTTTCAAGTGGGCGTAATCGTATGGTAACACCTCCTTTTTAGCGCGTGGTAAGTAGCACCAACAAACATGCTTTAGAAACGTCATATCTAAATCTAGAAACTGCAGCACGTTGTCAACCGAAATCTCGTGGGTATAAGATAGGTCATTTCAGTGAAGTTTAAATTAAATTATGGGGTTTAACGTGCCAAAACCACTTTCTGATTATGAGGCACGCCGTAGTGGGGGACCCTGGAAATTTCGACCACCTGGGGTTCTTTAACGTGCACCTAAATTTAAGTACACGGCCCCATCGAAATACGGCCGCCGTGACCGGGATTTGATCCCGCGCCCTCGCGCTGATCCCGCAGCCCAACACCATAACCACTGAGCAACCGCGGCGGGTATTGCCGTGAAGGTTACAAATGCCTAAAACTGCGCTGATTTCATCACTGCCAGTTGAAGTTCGTCCAAAAGGAATAAAAAGTCTACATATCTAAAAACTTTTATTACATGCGTGTTATTAAGACAGTTATATCCATTTCGGTATGGTATATCCATTTCGGAAAAATGGTATATCCATTTCGGAAAGAAATATGTCCTATAGCAGAGGCGCTAGGCACGAACCAATACATATGGCCTTTTTAAGTATGGTTGGTTGTCAAAAAGAATAAAAGTACTTTATAGATAGCCTTCCAATAAGGCCAGAAAATTGTCATAGCTAAGACCAATTGCGTTTTGAAATACCGGTTCATCACGTTCATCGATGCGTGCTTTGATGCGAACAAACAATTTGCGATGCGTAATCGAGTAAAATTATTCTTCTATACCTCGAGTTACGCCGGGAGTGAGTCATTTTTGCTTTTCCCTATGCATTTTTGCAGCTTCTTTAGGTTGTTGTCTTCGCATAAACGAAGCAAATCTTTCCTCACGCGTGATGTCTGGACTTTTGGGGGGACGATATTCTTGTTAATGGCATGAGCGCTTTTTCTTTAAACGTACCTTTAGGCAAGATAACCAAGCCGCCATCTTTGCTTGCAGCAGGCACAGGTCTTTCTGCGTGAAGTAGATTACAATACGCTTAATTGAACGCTTTTTATCTCCACATTCGCGATTCGCAGCACTTTTGTAAAGACAATCGGTGCCCTCAAGTAAACACCTATCACGCTGTTCCACTTCCGCTTTCGCCGCCATACTTCTATTCCCTGCAGCTACTTTATGCGCTCTTATTTTTGGTTCCATTTGGGCCCCTAATGTGGCTACCGAAAGGAATATCGCAGAAAACGTGAGACGCTTGGTCCACAGAGAACCATGCGCATACTTTTCGGCATCCTACACTTGCGAGACAAGATTTTCCGGAGAGGTTGCGCTCACGCTTACGCGTTGCGATACGTCAAGTCCCCACAGTGATGGCGGCGAGCGACAGTTGTTTCTTTTTCTCGTCTGCTAGCCAGAAAGCGTCCAAAAATCTGCTAGGCTAAAATCCACTCAGCCAGACAAAAACTAACGCTCATCGAAATCCGCCGCGCGGTGGTTGGGGCAACACGAGAAAAACGCATGCGCTGTGGATGGCTCTGCAAGCCTGCGGGCAGCGAGAACAAGAAAATTGAAGAGGCTCAAAGTGTCCTCACGAATAAAAGTCAAAGTAGAAAAAAATGAATAAGAACGTAGTTACCTTTGCTGGCTTTAGTGTCTCGACATGGACGCTATTGGCACAGGTGAAAAATATGTCGATAATCTTTTCTGTGACATGACGGCACAAATGAACCCCTACAACGCTTCGTCTCATCGGACCTTGCTGCGTGCCTTGTCAACTTTGTCTGATAGTGCGTTGATTTGACTTGTCTCGTTGTATGGTCCGAAGTACGATTTTAGAAAAGTCAATGCACCTTTGGCGTCAAATGTTTAGAACAACATTAAACCCACAAAGTTCCACAATGGAAAATCTAGTGCACGACTTTGTAAATGTCAATGCACCTTTCGCATCAAAAGTTTGAGAACTTTATACCCATAAAAATTAGCAATTGAAATTCATGTGCTCCGTAGATTCCGCGACCTCCGCGAGATGGCGCGACGAGCCGGCTCGCCATCAAAACGCCCTTGAAACTTTGTGCTCGGATGGGGCTCCTTGCTTAATGTGATTCCCGGTGCACGGGCGTTGCCGCGAAATCCAGCCCGAGTTCGCAATGTTCGCGGTGAAATGTTTTTTCTTTCATTCAGCATGAAAGACATAAAATCCTGAATGATTTCCGGCGCCGCGGCTTGTTTTTTGGTCGGCGGTGCATGACAGCATGAAAAAATTTCGTGGGAGGGGGTGAGGGGAGAGACTGGAGCCCCATACGCCAAAGCAACCCCGCGCTGGGGGCCGCCGACGAAGTGGCGAGGAGGACTCCTCCACCTAAAACGGCACTGCTGAGGTAGCGGTGGCAGAATCGCCGGACACTCGACGCCCCTCAAACTGCGTGCAAATTACTGGTGGGCGCGTTCTACGAACAGCGACCAGCGGTGCGGTGGTGCCTTTCAGGTTTGGGAGCGGGTTGCTTGCACGTGCGGTGTGCAAGAAAGCCTGTTTGGCACAGTGTATTGTACGAAGGCGTACGAAGACGACGAGAAAGTTCGCTACGTGGACGCCGCAAAGTACAGAGGGGTGGAGGCGCACGCCGTCAGCGTGAAGAACGGCAAATGGAAGAACAGCTCGCGGCCGCATCGGTTGTCACACGGGAAACAGACTCGGCCGAATAAACAGCGATCGCCCTCGGCGCAACCACAGTGAGGGGAAAGGAACAAGTAGTGGTGATAACGTACTCGCAAACGGCGTGTAGGCACTACCAACTTGGAAGGATAAGTGCTCCAGCTTTAGACATGCTCAGAAGGACCACGAACCTCCCGGATATATACATAGTGTAGACTTCAGGGCACGAGTTCCTTCCCTGGCGGGAAACGCGGCAGCACACGCCTCAGCCCGAGAAGGAGCAATCCGCGCTAAGCCGCCGGGAGTCAGCGCCGCGGGGCACCTAGACGAAGGTGTACCCAGACGATACACCGAAATCGTGCCGCATTACAGACTCAGCTGAAGAAGGAATCCTCCATGGCATCCAAAACTGACGAGAGTGGACGCCGTTGCATGGAGAAGGCTACAGACGAACATGTTTCCGACGGTGGAGTGCTCCACGCGATGTATCCGACATGCTACGACTATGCCTGCAAGAAATGCTCAGCGCCGTGCACTCTCTACCATATGGTATGGGAGTGTGCGCGCAACAAGGCACTGCCCCCGATCCTCCACCCCCTTATTTCGGAGCAGTGGGAGAACCTGCTGACTGGCTCGTGCTCTGGGAACACAGCGCGACGGGCAGCGAGGGACCACGGCGTCCTGAACTTAGGACGCCGCCCACACTGGAGACTACCATCATCGTCTGCTCTTTAAATAAAATATCTTTTTCTTTCTCTTATTCTGGAGGATTCACCGCAAGGCATAAAGAATACAATAAAGTTAGACAAAAGCTTCCAACTCGGCGTCATTCAAGAACTGCAGCAGTGCCATTACAAACTTGTCCATTACCCAAAGGTCGTTATTTTCAGGTAGGTATGGCTTCAGTCCAGCCTTTCTTAAATTCTTAGTCTTATCGTCCACGTTCCAAGACACATCCAAAGTGGGTGTCGAGCTTCTGACATTGTCACAGAAGCCGAGCACTTGGGACACGTGGAGCACTTGGAGCACGGGCAGGTGATCAAGCTATAGTTGGGTCTGCTGCGTCGCTGAAACGTTTCCAACCATGTGCCTGTACCCACTGCACCTCAATACTAAGGTGTGAGGTCTTATGGATTCTGTGGATCTCTTGACATATTTCTGCGGCTTTTGTTACTTGCTTAAGGTGTTTCATCGCACAAGGTGAGTCAGCGTAATCTTGCACTCTCCTGATGGTGGACACTGTACAAATTGTCTTGATGACACCGTGTATGGTTTTAAATTCAAGTAGTAAACGGCGTTTCTGTCTCATAGGGGAGAGAAGACCGAATCGCGAGGTGAGATAGGCCCATGAAGGCGATTCGTCCTCCCTGCGAGGAAGCTGTCGCATCTGTATACACAATACGGCGATCCTCAGGCACAGTAGTCTCACTAGGGGTTACTCGATGGTCATGCCGGTGAAGCCTCTTAGTTTTGTTTGTAGTGACCGATGCATGGTACCACGCGAGAAGGTCGTCGTTCGGCGTAATTTGCGGAGGCCGTCTAAAGGAACGGGGCTGAAGCGCTACTACTGCAAAATTGTGGCATTCATTTATCACCCTGATTTGTTCACGTTGTATCAGCGCTGTGAAATGGTGTTAGGCTGAGTGTGCTCTTGTAGAATGTGAATGGGTGTGAGGCCAGGAAGTGCTGTGATCGCTCGCAAAGTATTTCTATTTATGACCTGTAATCTAACACATTGCTACGCAGTGAGTCTCTGGAACTGCGCCTTTCTTAGCGCATTGCCGTTTCTTTAAATAAAAAAAGATATGTTGTAGCTTGCTCAATTTATGCGCATGACGCGGGGTGGAAACTAAACAAAAAGAATTTTTGCGCACTTAGAGCGTTGCGACATTTCCAGACGTCTCCTCGGGCGTCGCCAAATGTCACTGTGCCTCTTTGCTAAACTTTATTTCATTACTTTTGTTTTGAACAACCTTTGTTTCGAATGTGCGCAATGCATCATTGCTGGAACAGTCAGCTGCTTTAACTTTATTGTTCTGGTTGTTGTTAATATTATCAAATAGAAAATCGATAGAAAGGGTTGGCTGGCGGCGGCCGTCATGAGGGGCACATTGCGCCCAAGGAGAAGTGACGGGGAAGAAAAACAAAGAAGAAAAATTAGAGTGGTGAAGTAACAAAAAAGTTAAATCCAAAGAATGGGCACACTGCGCATTCTATCCTAATTGCACGTGAGAAATGCTATGACGCAGTTATGTATTAGGCGCAAAAAAAATTAAAAGTTTTGGTAATAAGTAGGCGGCAGAATCACTTCACTTCCTTCCCATTCAAGCACATGGCAGTCGCCGATCTCGGTTTACTGCAAGTGATGTTGCAGAAAAATGCTTGGAGCATTAGGGCCAAACAATGAAATCTTCCTTACCTCAGTAAGGAAGCCTTCATTGCTGTGAGGCCACCTTATGTCACTCTGAAAGCTTCCTTTCTGAGGGTCCCTCAGTGAAGGCTTCCTTGGTGCTTCCTCACCGTAAGGTAGCTCCGAAGATATATACCGCGATGCGTTCTTACGCCGCTCCTGGCCCAGAACGAGCGCTTCACCTCTCTGCTTAGCCACGTGACGTTGGCTTGCGCATGCGCGCTCGCGCCTGCCTGCGGAGAAGCGTGAGCACGGTACATCTTGCCAGTCATGTTCATTTCAGTCGCACATTCGGCATGTGTGGCGTTCCCAGGCGTTGGAGGGCACGGGCGTGCCATCGTTGCTGGAGCCCATCAAGTTTTGCGCAATAGTGTGGTACTTTTTTACGTATAGTAAACAGAACTTGAAGAAAGCGTGCACGCGTCTCTGTGCTAGGGCTTCAATTTAAAAATTATGCGACGATATAACATATTTTTATTGAATAATGATGTTCGCGTGAAGCTTTAAAGAGATCCCTACGAACCCAGGCATGCGGCAACCGTTCCTTACGTGAGGACGGGCGAAAGGAGCTTTCCCAATACGCTTGCTTCCTCCATCGGTCCTTCGCAGTAAGGAGGCTTCATGTCAGGTTAAAAAGCGTTCGAAGGAAAGGAACGTTTCATTGTTTGGACCTTAGTACGCTGCTCAGCTGTCGTTGCCTCCCTGAATCTGTTCCCTTAAATTGAAGCGAGAGGAAAAAGGAAGGCAAGGAGATCAACTAGACTGCCGAGTTGGCTACACGATTTATGGAGAGAGTGATGGCGGAGTGAAAGGGAGAGAGAGAGATAAGACCAAAGTTGCGATTAATCATGTGCGGTAGACGAGGCATGGCGTATTTATGCAGTCGACCACTCTAGTATGTTGCCTTGAGGAACTGTAGAAGCGCTATTTTGGCTTTCTGGGCAGACGACCAGGAAGGCCAGGCTCACAGGAACTCTGCTTTGGTACACAAGAGAGCCTGGCGTTGTGAAATCAGTTTTGTGACCTACGATCTCTCCGGCAATGATCGCGCCAACTCAACCAGTCGACCACTGCATGTTCACGGGCTACGTTTTGCAAGGACGGATTGTGCTTGTGAGCATTGCTACCCTTGTGCACTAAATCTCGTTAGGGGCCATGCCCAATGGGCATGCACGAGTCTGTTGTATACTCTCGGCAACTGCTCTGGCTTACGCTCGGGCTACCTCTTTCTGAAACCGTGGGACAGCGGTGCGGAGTTTCTTCCACAAATAACTATTCCACCTCGTGATGTCTCTCATTGGGCTCGCTACTGGCACTCCCATCGACATGTATACGGTTGTGACTAGACTAGTGACAATATATCCTGGCAGTGTGCTGGATTGTGAGGGCGTCATAAGTGATTGGTGGTTTCAGACAGGGCTGAGGAGAATTGAAACAATGATGAGTTACACACTATTGCAATGCGTACTTGCATCATTTACAATTGCAATAATTACAAACGTTGGTGCTGATATTCAACCACACTCCCTGCCCCTCGCCACATTTTCTTAAATACACTATATTTAGGAGATGTTGGCGCCTTTAGATGGCGCAGGCTAGTTTTTCCCATTAAACAAATATATACTATGACGCAGCAAGCTTCCAGTGCCCCCCCCCTTCTTGTACGACGCAATTTCCCGATTCATTCTGCACCGTCAACCATTCTTCATTCGCACTATAACTGTTAGACGACAAGCCTGTGTCTACGAAATCCCATTTGCAGGACAGTGATGATTCTTCTAGCGTCGGCTGACATGTGTGCGAGTCGTTGCCTGTGGCTGCAACTTTCTTCCTTGAGCTCACACAAGTATAACGATTCATCACTTGTTCTCCCCCGACCATAGTTCTACACAGTCACCATTCTTGCAACCTTCGGCAAAGAAAGCGGATCCTCGTCCGATAAACTTATATTTTACCGAACTTTCATTCTTCCTCTATCTTCTGTTAACACAAAAAGAGCGATATGAACACCAATTTCGTGCTCCGCGAAGACAGTCGGGCGATCTCAGTCCGGCAGTGCCTTGATCAAAAACTATTTTCTTAGGACAATAGATATTTCAACCAGCCAACGAATTTTTATCACGCAAGACATCTTCCAGCCGTCTTTGCTACGTTTTGGGTGAATTCGACCCGTTGAACAGACATGTTCCAGCCTTCGACAGGAAGCGACGAAAGGACGGGCACGTTTGCGAGCGGCACACAGGCCGCCACCGAGTAGCGCGACTAAGACTTGGAAGCGATGGTAACCATTCTTCCGTATTTACCTTTCGGCGTTACAAACGCCCGGCTCCACTAATTATAACTAATCACTCCCTCGCGGTAACCGCCTGGGCCTGCGCCACCAACGCGGTGCCTCTTGCGCTTTCCTTCCCGACTGGGAAGTCACCCGAGAGAAACGGACGCGGTCAATTACCGTTTTGCGGGGCAGGCGAGGCAGCTGTCAAGAAGAGACGACACCGACACCGGGTCCCTGAGGTCCTGACTGACGAGAATAAAGAAGCGATAAATGTAGCGCAGAGAGAGAGAAAAAAAGAAAGAAAAATGCAGCAACCACCTTAGCAGGTGGTAGCAGCAAGTGCCTCTAGCGCCCAGTCGCGCAGCAAATTCCGAGCACGCTTTTTTCACGCTCAGAAAAACGCTTTTATGTAGCACGCATTGAGCAACAGAAAGGTGTATTGGAAGTTTTTCATGTTGCTCTACAACTTTCTCAACAGCTGCAGCAATTGTGCTCGCCAAAGATCATTCCATCCAAGCATACGTTTCTGTGGATTGTCTCAGGACGCATATCCGCCATCTTTCCCGCGTCCCTGATCATCACTCGGCGTTCTTGCCATCGCAGAAACATTTTGCAACGTTTTGTGAAGTTATAATCACCCACACAGATTGTATTCCATTAGGATACATACCAGCAGCAAGGCGTTCATTGCCCTTGTGGTGTCTCCAGCAGCCCCAGATGCGCCTAAGTATTCCGGGCGTAAAGAAGGCCAGTAACCCAACAATAGCTGTGAAACAGAAGACGCTGCTATTAATCAATGAGACATACGGGAACCGAATTCACATATATACTGATGGTTCTGTGTCACCTACCAGCTTTTCAGGTGCCGTTGTCATTCCGACTACGAAAAGTACAAGGAAATAGGACCTCCGATTGAGCAATTATACTTCACCTGTTTGTACTACTGTTTGTACCTACTGATGAAAATAAATTGAACATGCGCGTGAGCCACTGACGTGTCCCACATAACAACATCAACGGTGGCAGAGCTTGGTGCCCTGCGTGCTGCTGTCAAATATCTCCTGCAAAAGACACCTCAGGAATGGGTCATTTCTTGCGACTCTAAGGCAGCACTTCAGAGTCTCCATTTTGCCCTATATGATAGGACTCATGAGCAGCCGACATGACAGAGATCACCATCAAGCTATCGCTAAAGGGCATGAAATTATATTCCAGTGGCTACCTGGACATACCGGCATTGCTGGTAATTTCCTCGCCGATGAAGCCACCCGGTCTGCCCATCTGGAAGCCCGACCAGTTCCAATCCCCTTATCCCGAGCCCACGCTGCAAGAAAGCTTCATATTGTGGCTAAAGTTATGACACGCAAATACTGGGCTTCTGCCAACCTCCCGAAGTGTCATCTTCATAGGTTGGATCCACCCTTAAAGTTACAAGTGCCATCAAAAGTTCCCTTCTCTGAGGCGACAGTGTTGTGCCGCTTCTGGCTCGGGGTGGCATTTACGAAGGCCCACTCGTTCCGCATTGGAATGGTGTATACGCCCATGTTGTATACGCTCATGTTGTTGGAATGGTGTATACGCCCATACTCCCAACTACCTACTTGGGGCAGGTAGTTACGGCGGATCCGGATCATGAGACGGAAATAATTAGGAGAATAAGAATGGGCTCGGGTGCGTTTGGCAGGCATTCTCAGATCATGAACAGCAGGTTGCCATTATCCCTCAAGAGAAAAGTATATAACAGCTGTGTCTTACCAGTACTCACCTACGGGGCAGAAACCTGGAGGCTTACGAAAAGAGTTCTACTCAAATTGAGGACGACGCAACGAGCTATGGAAAGAAGAATGATAGGTGTAACGTTAAGGGATAAGAAGAGAGCAGATTGGGTCAGGGAACAAACGCGAGTTAATGACATCTTAGTTGAAATCAAGAAAAAGAAATGGGAATGGGCAGGACATGTAATGAGGAGGGAAGATAACCGATGGTCATTAAGGGTTACGGACTGGATTCCAAGGGAAGGGAAGCGTAGCAGGGGGCGGCAGAAAGTTAGGTGGGCGGATGAGATTAAGAAGTTTGCAGGGACGGCGTGGCCACAATTAGTACATGACCGAGGTTGTTGGAGAAATATGGGAGAGGCCTTTGCCCTGCAGTGGGCGTAACCAGGCTGATGATGATGATACGCCCATGTGCGACTCTTGTGGAACCACAGAAACGATTGAACACATGCTATGTATCTGTCCTCAATACGACGGCGAGCTTGAAGGTCTCCGGACAGCATTGAACCAGCTGGACTCTAGACCATTACACCTCGGTAATGAAGATCTTTGGACCATGGCCGTACGCGTCAATGGCTCAGAAAGCCACGAAAGCGCTGTTGAAATACCTCAAGTCGACAGGTCTTGGCAACCGTGTGTAGACTCGGTGCGGACCTTCATATGTGCGTGGAACTGTGGTCTCTCTATCTCCTCTCTCTCTCTTCTTCCCCATACCGCTTCCTCCAGTGCAGGGTAGCAAACCGCACGTGCATCTGGTTAACCTCCCTGCCTTTCCTGTCTTCTATTTCTCTCTCTCTTTCTACAATTTTCTCAATGACACTTTTCATCTAATTATAATATTTATGAAGTTCATCTATTAATTAAGAGTACTTATGTAATTAGGCAGAATGCAAAAAATTACCTGAGTAGCTTTGAGCGACGCAATCGACATTACTTTGGTTCTGTCCAGCTACGTGCCATTTGCATATCTTTAAATCTTGGCACACGATAGTTGGAACACACTGTATACAAACATAGACAGGTAGATACGGTCATATGTAGCCTACTGAAAGTGCTCGAGGTACCCTAAGAATGCTAACAGACTAAAGAAGTTCCAGATGGAAGCGCATTATTGTATATTATCTAAATAGCTATCCCGTTAATTTAATTTACCGGACATTTACCGGCTGAAAGAAATGACACGCAGGGATTTCGATTTCACCTAATAATCGTGCGGCACGTAAATGTAGTTAGATTTTCCAAATCGCTTAATGAAATACGCATGGCCCAAAGAAGACCCTCACAATTAGGTCGAGATTCGCTATGGGCGCCGCAAGGCGTCCAAGGCGAGGAAAGGGGGACCTGTGTAAGCTGTCAGAGCGTCACCGTCTAGCGCCAGAGCCAGGATCCCAGATTTCGAGTCAGGGTTAACCACGCGGCCGCAGGGTACGGAGCGAATTTGGCGCTGCCAGTGAGCGGGCTGCCGTCATCGATTGGAGCGTGCGGGCCTCCACTCTATGGCTGCCCATTGTCTGCCCTCTAGAGGCAAACGCCATGGCTCTACATTCATCTCTGCCGAAAAAAAAATAGAAAGAAAAACGGCACAATGCCAAGTTAGCTGAAGAGTGCTCCACGGAAATTGCTCCGCTATTGACTGCATTTAGGCTACTGCTGTAGAATTTGTTAGCCAGGCCAACCACGAACAAGCCCATGAAGTACCGCCTCGCGAGTAAACAGTCATGCTCAATTCTTTTAATTTATAAAGGGCCCGCATTTTCAATCAGTTTCGCGTGCTCTTTTACAAGCGCCGGAAATTCGACCCGTAATATTGTAGTCAACGGGCATGAGAGACAGCGCAGAGACGTCCTCGGTGTCCCGCGTGCCTGCATGGCTTTCACTCTGTGCTCCAATTTTTGTGTGTGCCTTACAGACCTGCTCATCTGTGCGACAGCCAGCCAGACTTGTGCTTCACAAAACCAAGATCCTTTCTTTCTCCTTTTTTCAGTTGTTGTGCAGCGTTCAAGGCTAAATCATTAAAATGCCGCACTTTAGCACTTCGTCCTAAGCCACCTTTTAAACTACTGTTTTTTTATAGCCAAATGACTCACAAACTGAAAACACTAATGTCGAGCGGACACTGAAGGAGCCCTAAGTTTTCTCACATTTTGGACTGTATATTTCAGAAATTGTGTAGCATGAACGAGGCACAATTAACTGTACTGACATTTCAACAACCTGTTAAAGTGACCGACTATTTTTTATGTGAAACTGCTCGAGCTTGCGTGCTTTCCCAAATGGGATAACTTCGAATGCCATTTTATAACTTGGAATCTGGCGCATCTGCAATAGAGCCTCTGGTTGAATCAATGATTAACCTGTGTTGTGCAATTGTACAGTGAGTAGCTGCGCCTCCAAGGCAAAGTCCTGTAGTCCGGGGACCCATAGATGGCTGCCACCGCCTTGGCACTGTGCATCAGCCACTCCTCCCACGAAAGAGGGGTTGCAAGTTTGGAGCAGGTTGGGAAATGTTAATATGACAGCACTACTAGATAATGTACAGAGGGGTGGAACAGCCACCGCATGAGTGGTGGTGAGCTTGAGACAAGTTTCAAAAATCGGTGTCGTGAAAGTATTCGCTTCCATTTGTGGCCAGGGAGTGACACCGTAAAGGATGGTGCTGGCGAAGCGTAGCTCGGCAAGTCGACATGTGTACAAAGTACATTGTGGCGGATGGTGACATAGTCATCTCAGGAAGCCCTGTGTGAGAGTTGTTTGGGCGGAGCACGAGCGCGCTCATTACCAGGATTCCCTTGCATGCCCAGGCACGCAGAGAAACCGGCGTGTTTGGGAAATGGAGGAAAGGAAGGTTCCGAGTAGGGGTGTGGTGGTTGGATAGATAGTGTTGAAAAGAAAGTGCCAATCAGGCACCTTGGAGCCAGCCAGAATGCGAGCTGCGGTAGAAGGAGATAAAGGCAGGACGCCGAAAGGGTTCTCCTAGCAACCGCACTCTTGCACAGGGGGACAGAAAAAGAAATGCGTTTCGTGGCTGCTTAGATAGGCTTGAGATCAGAGTCGACTAACTCCGTAACAGCATGCGTTCATACACCGGGTATGGTGTCCGGGAAGAAGGCAGGAACGGCGCTGCAGCCCTAGGCATAACCCCGTCGGAGGTGGCTCAAGCGATGGTCGCGGTGGTACGACAGGCGGGTATGGAGTACATGCAGTGAGTGAGTGCATTTAGTGAGGGAGAGCTGTGTCTGCTAGCACTTTATACGCGTGCACACTGCACATTGGGAAAGAAAAGCGCCCTGCTCAGGTTTCGCTGATGACAACCCCGTCCTTCTGTAATGCACGCGCCCGTATTGAGCAACATTTCCGCCAGATTGTGCTTATGTTGCAGTCCGTCAAGTACACTGCTTGCATAATAAGAAAATAAGCTGAAATTAACCCTTTTTTGGTGAGAACTGCCGCATTGTCCAGCCACACAGGAGCCAAGGAAAGCGTTGGGGAATTGTAACTTTCCACTCCAGGATATGGTCATATTTGGCGTTCTATTTTTTTTATTTACAAAATACTGCAGGCCCGCAAGAGGGTTCAAGCAGGAGGGGCAAAAGCACATAAAAATATTTCCAAGCGACGCCGTCCAAATATTCGCTTATAACAAGATCATACACCTAGCAACAAAGAGGAGTAATAATTGTAGAAGCAGAAAAATGAAAAGAAAAAGGCACGAACCATACAAATATTAGCAAATAGCAACATCAAGTGCAGGGCAATAAAGCGAAGCAACATAATTATATATAAAGTTGTTGACGCCCTTGCAACAACCAAATTGTCAAAAGCATGTAACACATGCACGCAGATATACATACCAAAAAGAAGGAAAAAAAAACATTCTACGAGGCCGTTACTGAAGCCAACGAGACACAGGATAACTGAACACAAGAAAAGAGATAAGTGTAGGTATAAATTCGCAGTACATTAATGCTAGTGATGTTAAAGACTTATATGTTCTAAAAATTCAGCATTAGATAACTGAAAAAGGTAGGTTGTTCCAATCTATTATGTTACGTGGAAATAAAGAATATTTGAAAAGGTTAGTTAGGGTATTATAAGGTGCTAAAGTGTCATCATGACGATGCCGTGTTCGATGTGCTGTTAGTGGTTTTAAATAAAGATCTGGGCTTATAGAAACAAGAGAATATTGTCGAGCAAAAACAGAAATTTTAGTCTATTTTTCTTCGTAATTGCAGAGTCTGAATGTTATGCTGCGTCATTAGAATAGAGGGAGAGTCACTTGTACGATATTTAAAATAAATGAACCTGACAACCTTACACTGTATCATTTCAAGAGCCTCGATGTTAGTTTTTGTATAGGGATCCCAGCCAATGCTGGTGTATTCGAGTTTAGATCGAATTATAGATGTGTATAAGCCGTTAACCTAGTTCTAGGAGGTGTAGGGTTTAGCCTATGCCCAAAGTTTCCTGAACGAAGAGTTACATATGCTAGAGATGTGAGTACTCCAGCTGAGATTGTTGGCTATTGTGATTCCCAAGTACTTGTACTCGTTGACTTCCGCAATCAGTTCGGAACCTAGTTTGAACACAAATGACAGTTTATTAGTTTTCTTTTTGGTTATTGACATCTACACCATTTTACTGGTATTTATTTCCATGCTTCATTGACGACACCACGAAAGAATGCTTTGAAGATTAGGGTTGAGTACTAACTGATTTTCATGGTAGTTGATTTCATTACACAGTACACAATCGTCCACTAATAATCTAATTTGAACCGGGTATTTAATTTCATTTGTAATGTCATTAATTTATATCAAGAATAGTAAAGGACCCAGTACGCTGCCCTGGGGCTCTCCAGATGATACTGGAAGTTCGTTGGATAAGTGATCATTAATTGAAACACACAGCATCTGGTTAGTCAGATAAGAAGCCACCCAATTCACTGAGTAGGTTTGAAGGTTAATTGATTCTCGTTTATTAATAAGTTTGCTATGTGATACGATATCGAACGCCTTTCTAAAATCTAAAAATATTGCATCAATTTGACCCGTCCAATCAAGAACACTAGCAAAATTGCGGATAACTGTTGTTAATTGTGTTACAGCAGAAACACCCTTGCGAAAACCGTGTTGGCAAGAAGAAAGTGTGTTGTTATCCCCTAAGAACTTCTTAATTTCCTTACCTATGATATGTTCAAGTAGGTTACAACATGATGAAATTAGTGATATAAGACAATAACTTGTTACTAGTGTGGCGTCACCTTTATTCAGTACAGGTGCAACACGCGCGAAGAGCCAATCCCCAGGCAGGGTAGCTGGAGACAAGGACGTGTGAAATATAATAACTATAAAAGGTGCTAATGCTTCGGAATACCACCTCAGAAAACGTTGGGTATGCCATCTGGACCTGGGGAGGATTTAGTTTTAAGATTCAGTAGCATTGAAACAACACCTGGTAATTACACAATATCAGGTGCAGAGTTGCATAGCGTACAGTAGTGAAATGTAGTAGTATCAGAGTTTGAAAAAAGCTCTGTGGAAGCATTGATTAAAATATTGCGCAATATTGTGCTTTTCATTGGTCATAATCCCCTATTGTACAATATGGCTGATTGCCTTGTTCTTTTTTCTTAGAAGGGCCCAAAAATTTTTCGGTGCGAAGCGAATAAAATTTGGCAGTGTATGCTGGAAGTACCGACGCTTAGCATGTCCCAACTTTTGGTTTAAGTTATTCTGGATTTCCTGGATTGCGTCACGTGAACCACATGGCCATCTTAAGCGCCTAACTCTTCTTTTCAGGTGTAAGATTTCTCTTGTTATCCAGGCAGTAACTTTAGATGTTCCTTTAGTTCTGCTCGGAATAAAATTGTTGATGCACTGATTAACAATTTTTTTAGATGTGTCCCAAAGTACAGTAATATTATGCCCTCGGAGATTGTCGAGGCATATTTCGAGGTAATTGAACGCTTTCATCATTGGCTCGAGAGAAGTATCTAATAGTAATTGTCTTGTTTTTACTGACTTGACACGAGTTCAACGAGCATGGGAAATACACGAGTAGCTGACATCAATCAAGAAGGATGTTTGGATCAATCCCACTGTTCCCACTATTACTGTGCATATTTAATGATGCACTTTAATAAACAGGCTGAAGTAAGCGAAAATCAGCCTTCGAATTAATTTTGATGATAATTACGTACGTCCGGAAGAAGCCGACTATCGTCCGCTCACGCTCGGCCGCGGCCGCTCGCGTAGCAATTAAACTTTGGCCATCCTGCTTATCGGTGACGTAGCCGTCGGGTCTCGCTAATTTCGACTAGTTTTGAACGATCAAGTAGCCTCGAAATCGCGAAACTTTAGGCCAGACCACTCGCACGCTTGACAGCGCGCGCTCCCTCCTGGCCACTCTTGGTTAGACGCCTGGGCAGACTTATTGAGAGCGCTTCAGAATACGCAAGGTGGACATGGCTATGATCCGTCGGTCAAACTGGTGCAAGACAAAGCCCGTCAGCGCCACGTAGCCCAGGCAGACATGAGTATATGAGCGCGAGCGCGCGCTCATGCCTTGTCGCTCACAAGGCAAACGCTGCTGTTGCACGCAGTGTTGCCAGATTGCCCCAACAAATATAGCCAAATGATCTCCAAATGTAGCGAAAAACATGTTTAAACCGGTTGATCATGTTCTGCACGTGTCCTATAGATGATGCCCAAATCGCACCGCGTATTTCCGTCTTAAAAATTACCTCCGGCGCATACAACCACCACAACACTGGCCTCAATGTCTGCGTTAAGTATTCTAGTGAGAGCTGCCACTCAGACGTGGATTTGGACACTGCTTATTGTTACAATGAGCCGAAGGATTTCTTTTCCGATTTACAAGTGACGTTATAGGTATTTACTGAGCCACGTTCTCAGCTCATTTTATACACGCCTCGCTTTACCTGAGACATTTTTCTGTAAGAGTCGTATAAAATATTGCCAACTCTAACCTCGAGGATCAGCTTCAGCTGGTCACGATCAAGTGCCCAAGAGGCGGCCCGAGCTCAAGGCGTTTTGGAATAGGGACAATTTTGCTAAGCTTGATTCATAAAATAAACATGTTATATTTCTCCCCCTTTGTCTCTTTCTCTCTTAATTTTGTATTTTTTACTCGAAAGCAGCTCGACGCTAATTTAGCAAATGCTGCCGCTTGGATACACACTGGATTCTGAAAAATACTTGAAACTTTCTCGCACTTTACTGGTGCGAAGAAGCAGCAGTTGTGACTGCAATTCGCCTTTGAGTGGGAACAAACAGAACGACCTGCTGGCATATAACAGAAGAGGTGAATTTAAGTTTGTAGTTTTAATTGTCACCTGGATTACGGCGCTGGCAATAACACAGGTGCTATTAGTATCCAAAAGAGTTGAACTGCACACTATTCATACAGGCATTCGCTGGCAAGATTCGTGCGATATATAAAAACAAGTACGCAAGTTTCGGTGGATGCAGGCACGAATGCGCGGGTTGCCAAATTTCCGAGGGGGGTTGTGTACCTTACTTTCAGTGTGACTTGAAAAACAAATAAAGAAATATAATTCCACTGGGGAACACACAAAATTGATTTATATGGGTCGCGCACGGCTGTCGTGAAGTTAAGTACAAAGTAAACCTCTTTGTCTAACAAAGAAGAATAGAAAGTCGGTAGAACACTATATATACATTTGCAAATTTTCGAGAAATCTTTGCCCATTAGTCACTGCGATGTGTGCAAAAATAATAAAATATGGACGTAGTAACAGCACGACAAGCATATATTATATATGTCGAACCCAGTTTTCTTTCCTTATCACAGCTGGAAAATGTATCACAGTGCATCACAGCAAAATGCAATGTAATAACTACAAGCAAAACGAGAACAAGGGGAAAGCAGGAGCCAGAGTTTCGACAGGAGGGCTTGTCTCCTTCACGGCGACATATGCTTTCCTCGCCACAATATATATAGGTACGGTTTAATTAGTGCTACGTGTTACAAGGAAAGCAGAGGGCGCTCACCTTGTTCCTGCATTTTCCGTCGGTAGAAATGATGGAAACTCAAGACGATGAGCAAGACGAGAACAAGATGAAAGCAGGAGCTAACATTTCGACAAGTCGACAAGTCGACTTTTTGAATGTAATGACTAGTAAGACGAACAAAGAGGAATTTAGATGATCATAAAGTACGCGTGCATATAAAAAGTAAGCCATGATCATAATTACTCGTACGCCCATAGTTTATAAGGACAAAAATTGTCGTAGGAGTACTGCACGAAAACCGATGAGTTTGCCTGCCAACCTGAGGTTGGCAAGGCAATCACTCACCGACATTGGTGAGCAATTGTCTTACCATCTTCACTGTGGACGAACATCTTTGTTTGTATGTTTACAGAACTTATCAATGCAATAATCTGCTACGTTCAAGAAGTACCATGAAACAATCGCAACTTTCACGTAATACAAATCTGCTTCACTAAAACAAAGAATGAAAAAAAAAAGGGATTGCCTAGAGTCCCAGTTAAATATTTCTCACAGCGGGGATTTACGCAAACGGATTAAAGATACAATCTAGCCCCGTTTGAATTACATTCCACTGCAACTTGGACCATATAGAACAGCAGAGTTGAAATGCGACAGAAGCTGTTCAGCTTGCTCAAGACTTTTGCAGCAGTCCCAACTCTCTGCCAGACTAAACTTAACGTGAAGGAGAACTTGCAATGTCTCATTCGATATGAGGTTTCGCAAATCATTCTTTGTCAGCGAAACTTGGCTGAATACGTGTTTGACGGCTGCGTTCGAAAGAGGCAGCGCAAGTAGGGACAAAGCAAGCTCAGTCAACTGGGGGAATATTTATCGTTTAAAGCGACTTGCGGATTTTTTTCGTAAGATTACTGGGCGAATAAATAACGCGGTGATTTGTGGGAGAACCAAGTAATAGGCTTCGAGGAAACCCTTGATAAGCATTGAAGGACCACAAGCGAAAATGGCGCGCCACGACATGCGTGCGGATACTTGATCTGTTGTGTAAGTCCACATAATAGTTTGGTGCATAGCAGACGGCGCGGAACACGTATTCGACAGCTGTCGGCACCACCGTTTTTCTTACTGATGCACGCGTGAACGGGCAGCAGATGGCGTCGAAATCAGGGCAAGAAGAAGAGAGCTTAGCGCTGGAAGGACGTATAAACATGGTAGCCATGACATAACGCCGTACTCCAAGTGCCGGAATTGCCTTGATACGCAGCCTTCGAGATTGCTGACATATCTTTTTAGCAGAAATGATCTTTCGGTTTTCATAAACCGGCGTTCCTGAATTTTGTCAGTGTTCACGTGGTCCTCGGGACTCTGAAGTCCTTAAGACAAAAATGGCCTAAATATAGCCATGTAGCCAACTCGGAATTTTTGACGGGCCAACCCGCATAAAAAGTCGCTTAATTTGCGCATTAATAGCCCAATCTGGCGAGCCTGGTTGCATGTAGCTTGCGGTCTGCTTCGAAGCGTGTATACTGCCGCCGCTGCGGGGTTCCGCGACGAGTCCGCTGGCTGAGCGCAGTGTTGCTTGCTGAGGACAACCGCGTTTGGCTAAAGCTTGGCGCGTCGCAGTCTTCAATATCGGAAGCAGTGGCGTCTACGTGAACATCCAAAATCAGATTTGAACGGCGCGCCACGGTGACGTTCGGTAGGCGGGGCGTTGTGGGCATACCCCACACCGCCGTAGCCTGCGGAGTGCAAGGCGTTGGAGAAGGAGCAGAAGCACTGCGAAAGGCGCCTTTGATATTCAGTGCTGAACACATCGAAGTACTTTTTGCAGCAAAGTATTTTTGAAATATATAACTTGGAATGCGTTTCTCCACATCGATAAAAAGATGTTGAGGAGTCCTTTAAGGTCGTTGCGCTATGTAATATTAGTTGAAAATAAGTACAGCTGCAAAAAATGTGGGGATCGGATATGGAGGTCGAAAGAAACGTGTGTCTGACAACGCTGCTTCAATGTCATCATGTGCAGTAGAGGGATGTTTTATTTCGCCAGGCAATATCTAAATTACTGAAGAGATGGTTCAAGTCGAACGTAATCTCGAGCTGAAAATACGGCATTAAGTGTCAAATTACAATGGCATTCCCTTCTAGACACAGAGAGAGACGTTGTTAACTGTCAAGAGAGTTAGTCCAGTGATATAGATAGATCGAAACTGTCATAAGCTTATAGGGTGGATTTTCAACTTCGAATGGAATGACGATGCACTAGAGGCGTCTTAACCAAGGAAGGATATAGGTTGCGTTTGCAAGGTGAAGTTTAGCAATAGAAAAATCGTAGTTTCGCCCGAAAGGCGAAGCATCAATTGCGATAGCGAATTAGTAGACAGCTATAGGAAGTAAGGATAGTAGTCTTGTCGTCCGTATCGACTTGTACGCATTCGCTTATTAACTAAACTAACAAACATGGTGTCAACAGTCTATTTGTACACAAACTGATCGCATGAATAGGCCGCAAGCGCAACTGATGGTTCCGAGGCGACGGCAATTCCTACCGTAATCGCGGATGCACCGCCGTCCGCTACCAGAGCCTTCTCGCCTTTTATGTGGTCTTTCAACAGCAAAAACTCGGAGAGCTTCAAGAGTAATTAAACGCTATTTATCGGCATATCGCACATCTTCATTTGCTCCACCTATTTATCAGACAAGTTACCTTAGGAAAGGTTGTAGCCAAGGCCGTTGTCTCGCCCTCATGTTGCTCACGGCCTGTTCATAAATCCTGCCCATCATTTGGATGTTCCTCATAGTGCTTTTACTGCTATTGCATTGAATGTTTTGGGCTTAAAACATATTTGCAGGTTAGTTGAACGGTATTCGCAAACAATGGCTCAAGCTCACAATAGCGTTGGTTCCGTTCGAATAAGGAATGAGCAGACATAAATTTAAGTCTCTCTCTCTCTCTCTCTCTCTCTCTCTCTATATATATATATATATATATATATATATATATATATATAAGATTTGAAAAAGCAAAGAAGACAAACGTTAGGGCATGTGTTTTACTGACGTTTCGGCCGGAGGTCCGACGAAGGCCGGTTAACTGCATCATAGAGGATAATTTAGCTCATAAGAAACAGAAATCGGAGCCTTAATGCTTCATAGCACTAATCAAATATAAACAACGTTTTCTTTTTTTTTAACTTTCGCCGGGTAGCACGGAAAGCAAGAAAGACACCTAGATAAAAATTACTCTCAAAACGCATGGACTGCTCTCTTAAACGACCCACTGACTACAAAGCGACGAACTTCATCCGCTGTAACTAACTACAAACAGGCTAAAAAATACAACAAAACACGAAAACACTGGTACAGGTAGCTACTGGTCAGCTGATGGGGCAGACTTCTCGATGCACCCCTGGGAACGACAAAATGCTTTGAACCACAAGACACTTTCTCATTTACTTCTTTCAGAACACCAGTTGTTGCTTTACGCGTATAGCAGCGGGAGCACCTGTGTAAGTGTGATAATTCAGAAAAAGTTCGACTTGAGTGAAAGGGGAGTGAATGAAACAAACATATGGTGCGAGGACAGACTGGACTCGGCGCCAGCTCTCCAGGGTTGGCGGCCGAGATCTCCACCCTCTCCATTCTTACGACGAGCCTTAGCTCTTCGACCCCTTCCCCCTCTCTTCATCCTTTTCGCCTTTCACTGCTGCTGTCTTTCGGGCTGGCCGAGCAACACCCGGTCTTGTTGCGCCAGCTGTTTCCTTAAACGGGTAGGTCTCCGCGTTTCCCGGAAGGCTGCCAGGGAAATAGGTATCGGGAGAGGCGATGGTGGGGCCGGGCCACGTTATGGCGTGCGCTCGGCTATTTAGCTGAAGGGTGGACGGAAAATGTGCGGCCAGCGTTCCAGCCGTCTCCTCCCACTGAGTCGCCGCGCATCACCTTGCTTCCGGAGCCGGCTGGAGCGGATCGGCGAAAGGGGAGACGCTACAGCGAGCGAAGAAGGCCCTTTGTCGCGCTGGCTGCATTGGCCGGGCAAACCCTTTGTGCGAAGCCCGATGCTTGGGCCAGAACAGAGACGGCCAGTCGGCGACGAGCCGCCGGCCGTCGCATCGCGGTCATCCAAAACGCGTGTGTTCCTGCAGGGAATCGCGCGGCAAACTCGAGCGCGAGTGACTTCGATGGCGGACACCACTTCAGCTGCCAGTTAGCCACTTTTGCAGGCATTCGTTGAGCGTTATCTTAACATCAATGTCTCTGTGTGTGTGTGTGCGTGTTTTCGCCTTTCACTCCATCTCCTCTTTCGGTCCTTATTTTTTCTTTATTGCGATAGCAATTATATGGACACCCCAGGAACATTTTTGTCGTCGCCGTCGGCGTCGCCGCGATGTTCCGTTTAAAGTCCACGGGCGATAACACCGTGGCCGCGCGTCGTAGGCTGCATGTGCGAGTGAAAGCACGCTAGGGAAGCCGACGATCGCGGCTTAATCCGGCGCGCCCGAAGGAAGAAAGCGAAGAACAAATGCGTCGTCTTTTGTCACGCGAAAGGCCATGGGGTGATGGGAGGGAGGGAGTGAGGGGGGGGGCGGCGTTGGGCTCTTGCAGCAAGTGCGCATTTCACGACGGGGAACAAAGGGAATCGACGATCGCGGCTATATCTCGCGTGTCATATATGGAGGACTCCGCCAACCAGTTCGTACTTTGCATGGCCGCGCGCGGTCGCACGTGCCGTATCTTCAAAGGGATCTGCAGACGGCTCATACCTTTGTGCGCGCTGTGCTCTCGCCGTTCTTGCGTTGAAGTGATAGACCGCACGAAAGCCACTTGGCTCGCTGCTGCTGCCAGGCTTGCTCACAGTATCGTTTTGACCGCGACTGTCGGTGTTCATTGAGTGCGATGTGTTCGTGTCTTCTTGTGCGCGCGGACACCATGCTTGTCAATTCTGTTATTAAGCGAATGTTACCAAGAATGTTACCAAGGCGCTTTGGCTCCAGAATGGAGGATATACAACATAGATACCACGTCGTGTGAAAATTGATGTTACGCGAAGCATATCGCAGGTACCTGCACCCTTAAAAAATATCGTAGTGGTTAATACTTAGTGTCACACTCTTTGCTATCTTGGTATAAGTGCAGTTGGTTACGTCAAAGTTAGTAACATTAGTCCCTAACAAGGTAGTCACTGTTATTAGTGCGTCTCAACAGCCGATTCCGAACTCACTTAGCAGCACCGAATTAAATGTACGTTTCAATTCTTTAACAAATATACGAGACTCGCTCTGGAATATGCCACAGCTGGTTCTATGCATGCAACAGAGGAACGCATCTTTGTGTCAGATGTTGCTAGCTGCGTTTTGAAATGGCTTCTCTTGGTACCCATTCTGTCACCCTAAAGATCCAACGGTTAGGTAATCTGGGCATTACATGACCTGCCCAGCGCTTTTTTTTATGTAAATTAGAATATCGGCTATACCCGTTTGCTCTGTGATCCCATCCGCTCTCTATCGGCCTCTTAACGTTACGCCTAGCATTCTTCGTTCTATCGCTCTTTGCGCGGTCCTTAACTTGTTCTGAAGCTTCATTGTCATTCTCCAAGTCATTGCCCCACATGTAAGCACCGGTAAAATGCACTGATTATATACTTTCCTTTTCAATGATATCGGTCAGGAACTCACGATGTCTGCCGTATGCAATCCAACCCATTTTTATTCTTCTGTGAATTTCCTTCTCATGCTCAGGGTTCCCTGTGATTAGTTGACCTAGGTAAACGTACTCCTTCAGAGACTCTAGAGGCTGATCGCGATCCTGAACTCTTGTTCCCTTGCCCGATTATTTATCATTATCTTTGTCTCACTCGTCCGCAGTGTTGCTGAATAGAACAATGTCATGGGCAAACCGAACGTTGTTGAGGTATTCGCCGTCAATCCTTACTCCTAAATCTTCCCAGATGAATAGCTTCAATACTTCTTCCAAGCACGCAGGGAATAGCATTGGAAAGATTGTGTCTCCTTGTCTGACCCCTTTCTTTATAGGTATCTTCCTAGTTTTCTTGTTTAGAATTAAGGTGGCTGTGGAATCTCTGTAGATATTTTCTAAGGTATTTACATAAGCGGTCTGTACTGCTTCATTACACAATGCCTATATGACTGCTGGTATCTCTACTGAATCAAATGTTTTTTCGTAATCTATGAAAGCCCTAAGAGAGAGTTATTGTACTCTGCGGATTTCTCGATAACCTGATTAATGACACGGATGTTATCCATTGTAGAGTATCCCTTCCTGAAGCCAGCTAGTTCCCTTGGCTGACTAAAGTCCTGTGTTGCCCTTATTCTATTGGAGATTATTTCGGTAAATATTTTATTTAATACTGGGAGTAAGCTAATCGGCCTATAATTTTTGAGTTCTTTAACGTCTCCCTTTCTGTGGATTAGTATGATGTTTGAATTCTTCCAGTTTTCTGGGACACTTGCAGTCGATAGACACTTCATAGAGAGAGCCGCCAGTTTTCCTAGCAATATGTCTGCTCTATCTTTGATTAAATCGACGGTTATTCCATCCTCTCCTGCCGCTTTCCCCCGTTTCATGCCTTGCAAGGCTCTTCTGACCTCATCTCTAGTTATAGGAGGAGTTTCTGTATCCTGTTCATTATTGTTTTGAATAATGTACTCCTGAGTCATCTGGGTACTCTATAGGTCAGTATAGAATTCTTCCGCTGCTTTTATTATGCCTTCGAGATTGCTGATGATATTACCCTGCTTATCTTTCAGTGCATACACCTTGGTTTGTCCTATGCCAAGTTTCCTTCTCACTGATTTCAGGCTGCGTCCATATTTTACGGCTTCTTCAGTCTTTGTCGGCTTATAATATTGAATACCACTTATTTTCGCTTTGATGATAAGTTTTCACAGTTCCACAAATTTTATCTCATCTCTTAAGTTTGACACTTTCATTCTTTGTCGTTTCTTTATTAAGTGCTTTGTTACTTGGGAGAGCTTGCCGACTGGTTGCCTTGGTGCCTTGCCTCCCATATTAGTTGCTGCCTTTGAAGCCAGCCTCGTTACGGTTTCGTTCATTACCTCTATGTGATCATCATCATCTCTCTGTTTTAAGGCTGCATATTAGTTTGCAAGTACCAGCCTAAATTTGTTTGCTTTTACCCTTACTGCCTATAAGTTGACCTCTTTCTTCTTGACCAATCTTACTCTTTCTCTGTTCAATTGTAAAGGTCAATATGTCGTTACTAGCCTTGAAAATGCTCACGGGAGTGAAGCCTTATGTTTGTGTTTTCGCAAACACTTAGTAAACGCAAGCGCATACCGGTTATGCTATGTTCACACTACGGTCGTAACGCGCGTAACAGCTCTTTTGGCGTATCGAACGTAACGGCTGTAAAAAACGTTACGGCAGTTAAGCCGGCACCTTTGTTCACATTTACTGCTGCTTAAATTATGGCTTTTACAACAGGCCAATCAAATTTGGAGCTGCAGAATCGACGTCATGACAGAGGCGGTGGCGTAGAAACTTCAGCCAAGGGCGAGGAACGTAAATTCCTTATCCATCAGGTGCACTGACGGAGCACCGATACAAATGTTAGTACGAGCGTCAATCTGGCCTGCCTCGATGAGTTCCCTTACGAGCCTGCCTTTGGATCTGTTTTTAATCTCGGTTTTATTGAAAAGGGGCTTACAGCCACAATTCCTGCAGTGCGCAGCAAGGTGCGCGGAGTTGCTGAGGGCCTTTAACAATGAAGAATATCGACACGTGTACTTATCTTTATCGGGCAACCACGTTTCGCCGCTTAACAACTGTAATCGCACAGCGAGGGACGCGCCTGCATGTATCCGACGTTTCTGGAAAGTTATCGACGCTTCTATCCGCGTGTCTGTTGTCGCTAAACCTTGTGTTATCAGATTTCATCGCGTGACACGAATGGTGTAGAACTTTGTGGAAGACACGCGGGTCCCATCAGTTAATCTGGAACATTCGACGACTGATCTATAAAAGCCGACGCGCTTGACCCGCTGATCAGTTTTCCGACGATCGCCGACCGTGTTCGCCGCTATCGTTGTGCTATAAGTGTAGCCTGTTTTTGTGGGCACAAATTCGCCCAATAAAAGCTAGTTTTGTATTCCACCGTATTGCTTCTTTCTTCACCGTCACTACCACGTGACAATATTCTCTTAGCCTGTCATTTAGACAGCGCCCCGGTTGCGCAATGTAAACTATCCCATAGTCGACTGGTATCTTATATGCCACTTCGGTAGCACAGGAGGTGAGCGGTTTCGTGTGTTTCTTTCCACGGGTCTTGTTCTTATTGTGGCCGTTTCGCAAAGGCACACAACCGAGGAAGCTTGAGAGGAGCTGTGAAGACGAGGTCGACGCTGTGTTTTTTCCCGATTCTTTTTAGGCTGTGCGAAATCGTTTCGTCTCTGAAAATACACTTAGTTGCAAGTGAGCCTCTTTCCTCTCCCCGTCTCCTTTTTCCGCAACGCTTCTGCGCTCCCCTTTGCAAAAATTATGTCAAACCAGCTAGCCCAACAGCTTACTATTCCATTAGAGAAACCGAGGTCAGCGTCGAATCGCTCTGCCTGAAGACGAGTGCAATCAAGGGCCCGCGGCACTGCGTTAACGCCGTAGTACGTGAAGGTGCAGGCTCTGTAAATGCCAGTATGTCGTTACTAGCCTTGAAAATGTTCACGGGCATGAAGCGATATATTTGTGTTTTCGCAAACACTTAGTAAACGCAAGCGCATACGGGTAACAGACGTTAGTTGTTTTTCAAGCGCTCCTGTTTTCAACAAATTAATCCTGTGCTGTAAGAAATCAACTTCAGCGCATTTCGAAATGTAAACTAAATAAAAAAAACGGCTATATAATACAACAATTTACAAAACTCGTAACGTAGAGGGGTGATCACGCTCGTCTAGAGCTTCGGCAGCGTACGGCGGAGCAAATGAACTGAACTTTAGCGTAGCTGTTTGGCTAAGGACAAAGTACTTGCGCCTGAACGGGTTTCACGTTTTTCCACTTGCGTTTCGAGTTGTTTCTTCGTAACTTGGTACCTCGCTTAAAATTTGTTTCTTCGTTGCGCAGAGCTCGGCTCGGTCGCTGTAGACAAGTGGGATCCCCTCTGTACGCGATTCAATGTCATGCAAATGTATTACCAGCTTCGTAACTGGTTGCAGTGGCTCAGGTCGTTACGCCTGCCTTGAAGTACATGTTAGTACATGAAGTACATGTTACATGTACATGTTACATGTTACATGTTACAGTTACAGTTACAGTACATGTTACATGTACATGTTAGTACATGTTAGTACATGAACTACAAGTACATATACCTTAGCAGAGAACACTCGCTACGGCACGGTTTGAGGGCTGCGGCACGCTGCATATGTGATTACTATTCCCCTTTTTCCTCATCGGCTCGTCGACGAGGAAAAAGGGGAATCAAGTGCGTCGCAGATTTCTATCACCGCGTGACTGGTTCGGAGGAGGGCCGCGTGGCGCCGCCTGCGTCGCTGGAATGACTGAACACGCGACAGATGTGCCGGCGACGCAGTGCATGCGTGACGCTCGCTGAAGAAATTGGCCGTAATTTGAATTCTAGTTAAGCCCACGAAAGCAAATCGTCATAGGTTCTGATTATTTTGACAAGTTTCTATTATGTAATAATATAGTCCGAGTTGTGCTGTTAAGGTAAAGAGGTCATAAGTATCAAAAAAGAAAAAGTGAAATTGGAGAAGGTGGTAGCAAGTAGATAGATTCAGATGCATATTGACAAGAACCGAAGACGAAGGAGAAAGTTCACAGGAAGTCATCCAAAGGAGGAGAAGCCTTATTCACAGGCCAGTGAACAACAATTAAAAGATAGTAAGGCGCCAATGCTAACGCATTACAGTCGTTCAAGTGCAGCATGATGACCTGTCAAACAAACCTTACAAAGCCGAAAGAATTTGGCTGGCTTTCGAGTCTGCATTACAGGGAGTTAAGAATCAGACATTAATCTTCTTGACGCGAGTGTAAAATGGAAAGTCCGTACTTTACTGAGGATATTATATTGAAAGGTGGATGATAGGTTTTCTGGATATACTTCTCCAGGGTTGCCAATCTGTAAGTAACTGTTGTGGTGATTCGAGAATTTGTTTAGTTGTAGCGGAAGGCTATATTGTGACGTGTTCTTTATGGATGATGAGGAGTTCCAGTGTGATCCAGGAAAGCAGCGAAGAAACGAAATTACTTTTTAGCACTTTCACATTTCACGCTTGTATCTGTTTAGAAACGACGTGTTATAACTGTGGCTTATGGCCTGGTGTCTAAAGCCAATTAAACTGTACTTAGGGCTACACGCGAGTTATTACGCATCAAATGGCATCATCTCACACGTAAAAACTGCAACACGGTAACTTTTTAGCTGCAACGGCTCTATTGGGCCACCGATTGTTGCCACCAATTCAAATTCTACACTTTTTTTCTTCCCTCCGCCAACAATAGAACTAAAAACTTTCTGTACGCCTTCTTAGGAATTCATTTTTAATTATCGCAACACGATGTGGCTGCTAGGAACACATTGGATTTGCTAGGTGTAAGTAGTATACACCCCATATTTTCTAGTCAGGAGCACACTTCAGCGCGAAACCTTTTGTGGAAAATACCACGGCCACGCTGTCCAACAAACATAGTTCAGCTAGGCCTGCTAACTTTTCGGAAATCTTCAGATGTGCCAAATTGAAGATGTGCCAAATTCAGATGTGCCATTTGAAAACAAATTGGTACGAGACAGTGCAGAAAGAAATCGCAGTTTCGCCCGAAAGGGGAAACATCGATTGCGATAGCAAATTAATAGAGTGCTATACGAAGTAAGGATAGTAGCTTTATCGTCTGTATAAACCTGGAAACATTCGCTCACTAACCTAATTAACAAGCATGGTGTCAGCACGCATAGGCAAACATGAACACATCACGCTCGATTACTGCGGACGCTCACTGACAAAATGCTGGCGTGAGGAAGCAGGGTAGCAGCAGCGAGCGAAGTGACCTTCGTGCTGTCTATCGCTTCAGCGCTGTCTCCCCGCTTACCTCCCTTGCGCGCGCGTGATTGAGTCGCGATCATCGGTTCCCCTCGCGCGTGGTCGCGTAATACGCAGTTGCTGCCGGCGTAGAACGCCCACCCCCCCTCCCCACCCGCCCCCTGGGGCTATTCGCTCAACAGAATAATGTGCATCTTCTCTCCGCTTTCCTCCCCTGTGCACGTGATTGAGTCGCGATCATCGGTTCCTCACACGCGTGGTCGCGTAATACGCAGTTGCTGCCGGAGTGCAACGCCCGCCCCCCCTCCCCACCCTCCCCCTGGGGCTATGCGAGCAACAGAAGAAGGCGCGTCTTCTCTCCGCTTTCCTCCCTTGCGCACGCCAGATTAAGGCGAAATCGTCAGCTCCCCTTGCACGCTTTCACTAACACATACAGCATACGGCGAGTGGCATTATCCCCCTTGAACTTTATACGGAACATCACGGCGACGACGGCAGCGAAACTGCGCCTTGAGTGTCGATAGGATTGCTATTGCAATAAAAGAAATGCACGAGCCCCTATACTTCAGAGATAACGCAAATTTTGTATAAATAAAAAAAAGTCTACCAAACTTCGCATTTTCAATACGGAGAGTGCATGCTTCCGGTATATAACTGGCTGCACAGTTGCCTCACGTCCATAAGACGTGCCCTTCGAGAGCGCCGGGCCTCTCGCGTGATGATCGTCAGCGGTGCTCTGAATTCAAGACACGCGCCTTGCGAAATAAACTGCAAAGAACAGGAAGCGCCCAGAACCCTCGGGCACGATCGAATGTGCTGTTCCACGTCCGAGGATTGCAATCTTGTCATGTCATCCATTTCTATATTGAATGGCTAGGGTCGCTGCCCCACCAAGCATGGGTGAATGCGAACTGTTGTGGAGAAACGTCCTCGGTGACTGCTTTGGGCACACAAGAAAACTACTTAAAAGTCTCCTTTTTTCAATCAGCTTCTTTCATATGCGCTTCTTACTCTCTCGGGTCACTACATACCTTGTAGCCTTGCTATTGCTTGGCCAGTCTGAGTCCGATTCCGGCTTTTATGTTTTAACAGGAAAACATGGGGTGTCGCTCTCTTTTTGACGCCGTATCCAAACCGGTGGCGTGCACCTTCATTGCAGCCACCTACGTTTCAACTTGCAAGGCAGCGAAGCGCTCTTACTTCGTTTGCTTACTTATCTCGTTACTTACCTCGTTTGATTGCATGAACGTAATAACAGAGCCTACGCTCATTAGTTGCGTTTCTGAAACGCTTCTGCACTTGCGTATAACCAATTACAAAAAAGAGCAACATTGTGTCAGGCTCCATTACCGCAGACATGAGGGATCATTTGCCTGTATTTATGTATTTCGAACAAAGCGAATTACAAAGAAACGGAAGGGATTACCCCTACACATTTATTATTCAAGATATGAACACGAGAACACTGGATATTCTTGGTCATAAACTAGAAAGCATAGAGTGAATAGCATTATTTCAGTGCACAATGCTGACGAGTCGTATGTAATCTTTACAGATTTTTTTAGAGACGCACATGACAACTCGTTTAGAGCTAGAACGATAAGTAAGCCGAAGAGAATCAGGTAGCCATCGCTTACACTTGAATGCTTGGACTTAATAAAGAAAAAGAATTCAATGTATTCAGATATCATGCATGCATGAGATGCCACTGCTTTTGCCTAATTTTAAAAAATTATAAATTTGCTTGCAAATTTTTTATGTAATTTGAAAAGTGCGTGTTACGAAAGCTCGTTTTTACAATGTGCCGGTCGAGGGGAAGATTTACGACGACAACTTAACAAGCTCTTCAATCACAACAATAGACTTGATGAACTGCAGCTTGCAGTAGATAATAGGCCTATGAAGGACCTTGAACAGGCAGCCCGATTCAATACCTATGTGCTCATTTTGTATCAGACGTCCACAACAATGCAGCGATGAACTTTTAAGCGAACCTAACATTCCCTCAGAATTTTTTTTCGACTACGCCCTAGCAAACTCATTCCGTATTCTCAAGCCTGAAGAATAGTAAAGCTTGAGATATTGGTGGACTGGTATGGTATTGTTATCGCCAATCAAGTGTACACTTCAACTTCATGTCGATGTGCTTAACCACGTATATAACATCTATCTTTTTACGGGCATCTTTCCCGAAAAAAGGCAACACGTGAATGCAACAGTTTTGTATAAGAATAGAGGCAAAAGCGATTTTTCAAATTGTCGACATGGTTACGTTCTCTCCGTTTTTTCTAGAGGTTTGGAAAAAAATAATTGTTAAAAGAGCAACCCCGTTGTGCGAAAAACACTCTTATATTGCCGCAACAGTTCGGTTTCGCCAGCGTATGCCCACAGAACTCGCTTTAACGCAGAAATAAATATTATTGCAGGATGTTGAGGGAAAAAATGTATGAAACCACGCGTCGCTGCATGCATACTAATTCGGTACTCAAATCCTAAATCAAAAATGGAGCTGACAGGTGGAATAGCAAACTGTGGTATTGAGGTTATAAACAGGATAAGGTGCCTCATATCATCATCATCATCATCATCATCATCATCATCATCATCATCATCATCATCACCATCAGCCTGGTTACGCCCACTGCAGGGCAAAGGCCTCTCCCACACTTCTCCAACCACCCCGGCCATGCATTAATTGTGGCCATGTTGTCCCTGCAAACTTCTTAATCTCATCCACCCACCTAATTTTCTGTTGAGCATACGCTCGAGGCTGGTCGTATTAAGTCAAGTTGGTCATTTCGTGTCATATGTGGGCGATGTGGTTGGGACGTGACACAGATGGGGATCTTGTTTGCCTGTTGGGGAACGCCACGTTGCACACAATAGGGACTTCGTTTGCATCATGCCCAGTGACACTTGTACGTTCTGAATTTTGGCGCTAATTTTGCTGTATAGATTTTATTTCTTTGCTTGTAGCATTTGTTGGACTTTATTGTAAGAAATATCAAATAAAATATAACAAATGCTTGCAATTTCCAATAGGTAGTTAAATATTTAAGCAGTTATACGAGACACAAAATGGTAGATTTTTATCGATTTCCTGATATTGAGCCGCGCTTGGGACTTAATAACAGGAGCATATCAGTTTAACTGCGGCAAGTGAAGCACATTCGCTAGGAGCCTGGCCCTAGAGTGCTAGGCATTGAAGGTAATAACTGAGGTAGAAAACTGCTCAAGCAAACCAAACATTTCGTGATGACCACACTCTGGGCACATGCTTCTCTCGAGATTTCAAAATAACCGCATATGTTTCCCTATTATACGGCACGGAGTTGTGCAACGTCTCCATTTCGGCTCGGTGCCTCTTACCCGGGTATTCAGAAATGCTTCTTACCTTGAAGCGCATGCTCCACTTGATATAAATGACGCCTGCCGTGAACGGGCCCACGACGCTCATTGCGTTCCTTCCGCGTGTTCATAACAGGCGTCATTTAGATCCAGCCAATTAGGATGCATTTCTGAATAGGGGGATGTTGTTACTCGCACGCGATCACGTGGTAACGACTTTTCTCGAAAGTTAGCTTTATTGCGTATTATTGTGTAACGTTCCGCCTATACAATCATGGCAAAATACAAAAAGATCACGCGCGACTCCCTGAGAGCCCGCTGATACAGTATCAAGCATTCAAGCGCATATTCTGACAGAGTGGAGCACGTTTGTTGGATGCCCCTGAAGGATGGCAAACGTTTGATTCAGTGCGTGGCATAACGACCGTACGCATCTCTTCTCCTGTGCTTAGAAAAACCTTGAAGATGATATTCCGCCCCATTCTCCCTGCGAATAATGTGGTAAATGTCGGCATTTATTTGGGAAATTATTTGCTATGAGACAGAGAAAGAAATGGATAAGAAATTTGGCCTAAGTGAAAGATTGGGGAATTAGACGTTTTGCAAAATGGTGAGCGCCATCTGGCGCACAACAGGCAACGCTGCAGCGCTCTGCGTGCGAGAGTATGCAGTTAGAAAGCGAGTTTCGTTTCTCGGCTTCTGCGTGGTCTCGGCCGCGGCAATCGCGTGCGTTCACTGCGGCAAAACTAATTGAAGACGCCGTCACTCCGTTCCAGTTCTCGTACATGAGATGGACCTCCGACTTCTCGAAGCGTACCATCCAAACTGATCGCGCGTGGCAATATCTGCATTCTATAACTGCCACTATTCGCCAGGCTAATCGAGGCTCGGCACTGAAATAAGAAGATTACGTTAAAAATATCGTATATTCGGAGGCTCATGGTTCTAGCACGGGACTGATGCGAGCGGCATGCACTCCTTCAACAAAGAGTGGAGTGCATGTCGTCAAAGCACATTGCCGTTGAGTCGCCGAGTGTCCACACTTGGCTTCGCAGGCCGGCCGCGCTCAGCGACCACCGTGCAAGGCGGTTCGCCTTATTAGCTCTTTGCTGCCGACGGAGTATAGAGAGAATTAACTCTGTGTTCATTTGACCATGACATAATTGTACAGACACTAAAATGTTCACGAGAATAAGCGCATTATGACTCGCGGCGTTTTCATTGCAAGCGCCGTCGGCTGCTGCTTCGACAACTGAGAGCTAGGCCTACCGTCTTGAGTGATCGGCGTCTGCCGAGAAAGTCTGTGGGCCGAACGTGACGCTCTGCTTAGGAGAGTTTACCGAACTAATATGGCCCATCTGCAACACAGCGAAGTTTCACGAACCTGTTTGTCTTATTACGACGGCCATTTTTCGCACACGGTAAATACGGGAAAGTCTCAAACGGCGCGCCGTTCCATCGACTGTATAAGCGCTAATTGCCACAGATGAAGACGGCAGGCCTTGCTCACTGGCCGTGGGTGTCGCCAGTTAAGAAGAAGCTTCTGCTAGCAATTGAACGCATAGTTTTTTGCGAACTCTTTCATGCATGCATGCATATTAAGAGGCTAAATAAAAAATACATTTGAATATCTGTACACCGTTGGCAGGAAACAGCAAACCAGGCGAACTTTGTCGCTTGGTGGTCGCTCCGCGCTGCCTGTCGGCGACACCATCTGCCCTCGGATGGTGTGTTTCGATCACTTTAGTGGTGTAGTACTGGGCGCTAATTGTCATATCAGGCGCACTTTTGACGTCACTTTGTAATATTTATCGTAATTACATGTCAGCGACAACTGAGTGACACCACTGCGCTTTCGCATGCGCTGTCCGTCCTCGTCCATCTTGAGCTTTCCACATTCCGGCAAAATGCGGCTGCGTTTAAGGGTGTCTCGAACCTTGCAGGCCGTAAAATCTTCGTGGCGCTGTCATATGACTATTCAGTAGTCGCAAATAGCGCGATGAGAACCGGCTCTGCGGGGAGCGAGCAAGTCGTGTGCTGTGATGGCATCTCCAGCCGTCGCTTATCCATGCTGCTTTCCTCGCCGGATAGCTCTTCTCGGACGGAAACCGAAATGAACACGTGCTCCGTTTACCAGTGAAGCAATTTGTTCGCAATACGCAACAGAACTAGCCGGCCTTTTCACGAAAGTACCACGATCAAAACCACCACAAACCGGCTTCCCAAGGCGCGCTAGGGCTGCGTTGGTTGTTCGTCTGCTTCTCGTACCTAACCATGTAGAGGGCGCTCGGGACAGTGTTAGCGCATGCGCAACAGTATTTTTGCAAACCGCCCATTGCTGAGCTATTCCCGATACCGAGATGACCGGATTTCAGTGGGCTGTTGTGCCTGGGGATCCCTCGGAACAAAGCATGCTTCACCGGCAGACATTCAGCTGTGGAGCGCCATTGACGCTTCGTCGTTTACTAAAGGCGACTAAATCAGTGGCACTTCAGACTTACGGACCAGCAGTTATGTTCCGTATCATCGACATTTCGTCGGCGCCGAGATGACAGGCGAGACGAGTGCCCACCCGGAATACGTCTGGACCTAGCGCCGACAGTGACGCGTAAAGAATGACGGCTGACTTCACGACGACAACGCCGCCCTCCGTCTACCGCGAAGGCCAGTCTCGCGATCCTCGCAGATTGACCGTCACAAAGAGAGAAAGAGAGAGAGAATACAGAGAAAGGCAGGGAGGTTAACCAGAGGTAGTTCCGGTTGGCTACCCTGCATGGGGGGAAAGGTTAAGGGGAATAAAAAAGGAAAGAGAGTGAAAGGGGGGAATGGAGAGAAAGCGAGCCGAGCACTAACAAAGCGCGTACACTATAGAGCGGTAAGGGGCAGCGTTATTAAAGTATATCGTTAAGCCCCGTATATCGCAGGAACCTTAATAACGAGCCACTAATTGATAAAAGGGGCCATTGTCGAGGACTCCCGTGGGAACGGCGTTGACATCAATTTCACAGTTTGTCAAGTGGTTGCCTCGTATGCGGGAGCGATTGTGCAACGTTGGAGACCAAGGAGTCCGGCAAAAAGGTGGGACGTCATGGGCGGGATACTGTGAGCGGTTCGGCGTTTGTGATTGGCCGAGAAAAAGAACAGCGAATTCCCTCGATGAGTGAAAAGGAAAAATAAAGGAGAGAAAAAGCGGTTCTGGACTGCTGTGAGGAGAGGCTCGGGCATGCAAAGACATACGTAGTGTGCTCCGAGAGTCATGGAACTGTTAGATCATTCGATCATGTACATTTGTATATGAACCTTTTTCGCATCTCTTGAACGTCGCTCGGGATCTTTCTTTTCTCCCAGCATCTAGCAAGGCACCATCCATGGAACGCCCGCGGCTGCACGGACCCCGGACTTGACAACAGGGTCGAAGAACGAAATTCGTGTCCACCATGTGCAAGCTCTGTGCTCAAATCGGAACATCTAGAGAATCAATCAATCAATCAATCAATCAATCAATCAATCAATCAATCAATCAATCAATCAATCAATCAATCAATCAATCAATCAATCAATCAATCAATCGCCAGTTTGGTTCTTCCCTTGCTGGACGGAGCCCAGTTCTCCCTTCGATGTTCTCTTGAGTGAGGCCTCTGTGCCGTTCTCCATTGCCCTGCTCTCCCAGCCATTCCCCCGATTCTCGTGTGCAGCCGCGGCAGGCGTGCTATCCTTAATGACGCTCCTGCCCAACTTCGCTGACTTTCAGCGAACTCAGGCGCGAGGACCTGGGTTGCTGAGAGGCGGAGTTTCGTACTGAGCATGAGCGCGCCTAAAGCCGGTGGGGAGAGTTTGCGCACCGAAGAACGATGGCCCGGATTTCGCCAAAGCCTTGCCCCGGTCGAGCTCCCGCTTTGTCTCGGTACGTATGCACCGTGCTGTTCCCTGTCCAGAGCCCAGAGAGTGCGATTCCTCTTTTCCAACTTTTGCGTGCAGAAAAAAAAAAGGAAATCTAGCTGCGGCCGATCAATTCACTCTCAGACTAAGTGGAAAAAAAGTTTACTGACTGTTGTTGTGCGCACTTACACAATTTTCTTCGCCCCGAATGTACATAAAATTACTACGCAACTCCTGACTTTCTGATGCGGGTAATTTTTCTTCCATCTCATTGTGATTTTATATCTGGGGTTTGGGTTGGGGAAAATGTTCAATGCACGAATGTTGCCGAATACGGGGTGATGCACAAATATATATATATATGTATATATATATATATATATATATATATATATATATATATATATATATATATATATATATATATATATATATATATATATAGAGAGAGAGAGAGAGAGAGAGAGGAATCCTTAGCGGGTCTTTCCTTTTTTACTGACTGTAATATTCATTTTGTATTTGCTGGCTTTTGCACTGCATCCGTGAACCTCGTGTTAAGCCCAGTATCTATACGATTTGTGTCTATTGCGACCCTCGCTTATTCTTCACCATCAACTATATGTAAGCGTAACACCAGCTACCTTATGAACGTATTGTACCGATTACCATGTTCTCCCATTACCATATTTTGAAGTTTGATGTCGGGTGGAACACACCACTCATCAGTGATCAGTGCTCTATTGGTCGGACAAAAACAAAATTTGTCAGTGAATTTCGCCTTGTTTTTTTATATTTCAACTTAAAAGGAACCTGATACAATGGCACCTACACCATTCACCGCTTTAGTTGATTCTCCAGTCGGTACTTCTGTTCAAGAATGAGTGCTCGTACAGCTGCTTGATGTCCCATAAGAGGCCCTGCAGCTGTGTTTGATCTTGGTGCTTGAAAATATTCGAGCTCTTTTTTTTTTCATGCGCTGGCAAGCGCTCAGAGAGCCGCATTAATTGCCTCTTTCAAAGAATGGAGCCCGTCAGGGAAAAGAACGAAAAGCATAAAGGAATAACGCAGGCGTTCCTAATTTACTAACAAACCGGTAAAGTGCAGATGCCAAAGGAGAGTGCGATGCGAGCAAGGAAAGGACGCGGGGCAAATACCGCGTCAGTCATTTCGCCTCAGCGAAGGCAACGGAGGAGATAATGCGTTTTGTTTTTCTTCTTTTCGAGCAAATTCGCCGAGATAAAATATGGTAATAATGCAGATAGGTGGGAATTCATGAAGAGCGGAAAAAAGAAAAAAAAACATACTGCGGTAAACGCCGAGCGATAGTCACCAGATCGGGACGAGCGCGTAGATTATGCGGCTCCATCTGCATAAGTAGATCGACTCGGTGGCTCCAAGTTCCGCTCTTCAAGTAAATCACTTGCCCCGTATTTCTTTGGAATGACTCTAGGATAGTAGCGAAAGTAAAGAAATGTCACCGAATCAAAAAAAAAAAACTGCGATAACCGTAGTGCGCTAGCTTTTCGCGTTGTATATAGGAACACCCTTGTTTACAAGCTCCGTCACGGCACACCTATCAGCTAGCTTCCCGGTTTCGCTGAGCCCAGGTCAAGATAGTGGAATCGACTGGAAACGTGGGAATCAGAATCGATGAAGACAGCTGCTTCTGTATAAGCGAGTAGCGGAAGACAAACAAGAAGTTTTTAAAGAAAGTAAGTTTTTCGTCTTTTTTTTAAACTTTAGTCCCCCTCCTCCTCCTGCTCCTCTTGCTCCCCCTCCTTCCTTCCTTCCTTTCTTCCTTCCTTCCTATTCCATTTTTGAGCCCTTCTGCATCCATAAATTAGGTGTAGATGTTTTTTTCTCAGCCTTCTTTATAAGCACACAATGTTTTCCAGGAGAAAAAAAAAGTACATTTACAGCGCGCGCCTACGAAATTTTGTGTTCTTGCAGGTCGCGCGTTAGTGTTGACATATTGAAGTGTGCACCAGCTCAATATTTAGGTCCCGACGTGATCACTACCGTGTGCGCTTGAGACGGTAATAACGTATCTGTAAAATTGGTGGAGCAGGGGGTTAGGGGGCTGAAATGTGTTGTATGTAACAGCGAGTGCCGTATCCTTTCATGTCGCATATATCTTTTTCGGTCTTTTCGTCATTGGCTAGCACGCAGCCACACCTCTACTATCACCGAGACCGGCCACTGGACGTTGCTAATGATAAGATTCTGCAAAGCTGTGCAGATCCCCACAGGAATCCATGCTACGCGAAGCATTCTGCAGGTACCTGCATATCCAGCATTGTTAGGTGTTACGCAAAGCGATACAAGGTGGCCCGACGTGTCTGTATATTGGAATCGATGAAATTCCCTTACGCTGCCTGTCGTTCAAAAGACGGGTTGCGTGCACATTCTAGCTCGCTAAAAGGAACAACCAGCCGCACCTTGGCCTCGCATTGTAACACGTGTGGGTGTTTAGCTCTTTGACAAGGCCTGCCCAATCAGCAAATACCACGAACAGCGAGCATGTGCGATTTGGAAAGCCTGTTTCATTCAACAGAGAAGTAACACTTGTGTTAGCACGCCGTCTGTTTTCCTGCATAACCAATATACGTACAGGTTTTTTTTTTTTTAGCTGCACCAAATTTTTAAAAATTGCCTGCGTCAGATAGCCCAATTCTAATCCTTGATCTATATTACTCGATCAGGTGGTCATTACTTCTACGAGAAATCAAAATACGTAAATGAATAAGTAGCACAATTGCGTTAATTAACTTTTCAATTATTAAGATTACGGCCCCTATTTCAATCTACGAATTATAGCTGGTGAGTTCGCAAGGCGTGTCCTTCGAACGAATTCTCCGGACTGGACCAGTTTCTAGATATCAATTCTCAAAGTGACCGGCGAAAATGCATTGGCGTTCCAGTAACTTTTGTTTTTAAAGAAAACGCTGTTTTGTCCGTTCAAGCACAAAAGTAACTGGAACACCAATGCATTTTGTCTGATACTTTGAAAATCAATATCTCGAAACTGGTGCAGTACTGAGAATTTGTTCCAAGTGAGTACGCCTTGCGAGCTCACCGGCTATAATTCGTAGATTGAAACAGTGGCCGTAATGTTAGTAATTAAAGAAATAACGGAATTATGTTACTTATTTAATTAAGTATTTTGACTTATCGTAGAAGTAATGGCCGCCTGATCGAGTAATTTAGATCAATGATTATAACTGCGCCATCTACCACAGGCAATTTTATAAAATTTGGTGCAGTTAAAAAAACGCTTTGTAGATTTAATACCTCGATAACCGCTGGTTTAGTTTTACACACATTGTCACCCACCACGCTCCTTTTGACTATCCTCACTTCTACATTTTTTGTCTTTTCGGTTATTAGTTGCTTACATGCGTTCTTTGTTAGCTTTACCTCTTTTCTTGTTGTCTTCTTTCGTCTTTTTTTTTTCATTGCTTTCTTTTACAGCGAACCTTTATATGGCTAGGCTGCCGTGAACTTTTCAAGTGCGCGAGCAAAACCTCGGCTCCGTCTCTTTGCCGTCGTTCCCTACCGATCTGCCAGGGTGGCGGGTACGTCAGGCGTGTCTTTACCGCGTCTACTTTGCGCCGGGCAGCAGCGCTCAAATAACGTGCGCGGCTAGTTTTCTCTGGCTTCCCGAGGTGGCGGCGGTCGTCCATGCTGGAGCACAACAATAAAACCAGCGGCTGCTGACCGAGCAGCGCACTTCATTGAGCAAATGCCATTGGTCGTGCAAAGATTTGACCATGGCAAATAACATGTCCAACCTTGTACCCGAGCTGATCAGTGTGCACCGTAGCGACCACAAGGCCATCCTCACCACCATCACGACCCAAAAATTATGACCCCACGATGACGACAAATGATGACAACCGATCAAGACAATGAATGTGTAGGCGTACCTTTCGTCCCGATGACCACCCATCAAGACATTAAATGAGTTCGTGTGTTTGTTCAAAATTATGTGTTACACCTGTGTCGTGTGCAAACCAGCTTCGCTGGTCATCCACCTTTACAAATTGTAATGGCTCATGATTTTTTTTTGCTTGCTTTTCTCTTATTTTTCAGAAGTGTCTTCAGTTTGCCCGCATGATAGATGCAGTTAGTTATAGTTGCCGGCTGGCCGTATCTCTTCCCTCATTCGGTGCCTGATAACTCTCAACTTTAGTTTTGTTTTTGTGACGTTGGCTATCGACCTTGCGTGCCACTTTTTTCTTGTACTGCTCCTCGAATAAAATCAATGCTTGATAGTCAGTGCCCGTGTTGTTGTCTACTTGCAATCCTGTTGTCTGCGCTGTTTGTTCAGTATATTGTCACGTGGTCCTGACGTCAAAGAACACAGTAGCAGGGGCGCTATGCAGGATGCGCCGAGTTTGGCGAAACTCGGGATCTTCACGAGCTCTGGCGACACCCCAAAATGAAAGCACGAATGGTACCGAGACACAGTTTATCTTTCGACAAGCCTCCAGTTTCATTGGTTTATCTAGATTCACTCTGGCTGGCTATCATTTCTTGGGCGTTGCCTTCTGGGCGGTCGACAAACTGGGGCTCACGTGATCATACCGTCGGTGCATGGTCGTGCCTTCTTTCACTTGTTTGTCGTTCCACCGAGTGCATTACATGCAGAAGCAAGTTGTAAAACAAATGCATTTAGTACAATATTATTAGTTACTTTAACGTGGTTTAGAAGCATTTTGAAGCTTACGAGACGTGCACTGAATGCGTCTTAGACTAATTTGTAATTTAGTACCCTTCGCATTATACCACGAGGGAGCGCTGTAGTGGCGTCATCACATCCATTCACCGGGCAAGCATGGCGGCTAAGCATCAGGGAGGCCCAGTGTAAACAAACCCGTACAACGAGCTTGCAGTGCGCGACGTAGTGATCAGGCTCGACGAAGGCCACTATTTCTTGGATAGTTCTGTTCCTCCGTGGGCAATCTTCCCGTGCACCCGGTAAGACTGCCAATAGCTTCGGCGATTTTACAGATCGCAACGCGCACCTTACTGTTCACGGCGAAGTGCTGAAGAAACAACTTGTCCGGTGCTGCTTCTGCGAGTGCGCCGAGTTCCTCCACTCTGCGTGACTGCGAGCGTCACGAACATTACATTGTGTGGGCAAAAGGTAGACATCCTATATAGCTACGAAGCGACGAGGTGGTACCGACGATGGATCTCGCTACCAACACAGTGAAGGAGACTTCGACAAACTGCAGATAAGTATATTTCTACTGTTTCATATTTAGCATAATAAGAGTGCACGGATTAAGTCACTTTCGTAGTAACGAACTGAATGTCCAGCAGTTTAAAGAAGGCAGTGAGAACCAATGAGTGTTCGTGCTTTTACGTGCAAGTGGGCCCGCGAAAATATGGAATAGATGAAGGTAACCTCCACTAACTTGGTAAGGCAACAGAAATTCATGAGTGACATTAAGCTAGAAAATTTATGGAAGAGTATCTTTATCCAAGTGAAATATCAATAGCAAGTACTGATATAAAGCAGGAAACTTATAACAAAAATTTCATGGGTTGAACAGCACATGGAAGGCATTACCGAATCGTGATCGCCACGTTACCGATATCCTTGAAAAAAGTCTAGAATCATTGCATTCCACCGGTTATGCAATATGGGACATAAACCTGGAGGTTAACAAAGAAACTTGAGATGTCAAGGACTGTGTAGAAAGCGAAGTAACAAAAATTGTTGCAGATAGCATTAAGGCAGGAAGACAGTGGCGTAGTAAACCGTGGCAACTGATATGCTAGTTGAGATTAAAAAAGAAAGGAATCGGCAGGCAGGCCATGCACGTATTCGATCACTTGTTGCCAATTCATATCAGGTGATTACATAAGCATTACAGAATGAATGTCAAGGAGAGAGAACTACAGCCAAGGATGGTAGAAAATTGCGTAATGGGAAAAGAATATGATGTTTGTAGGCATAGGATGCAATCAGCTCGTATAAGACGGGATTGTAGGGTGAGGCATTTGTTTTGCAGCGAACAAAAATAGGTTTGTGGTGCTGACAGTAGAGACTCGTGAAGGTGCAGGGCCACCTCAGCTGCTGGCACACTAATCAACATGACAATTGGCTCTGAAAAAGAAAACCCCAGTTTTGAAAAATAAAGCAATGTTGTCCCAACGCATTGTTTTACTATGCATACTACACTAGAGGCTTCCACATTTAAGGGCACTTGGTACTAATAGTGCAACGAGCATTTTTCTTTGTAAATAATGGTTTGTACGTGGCTGATTCATTCCAATACACTTTTTTGCAGCAAAACATTCTGCTGCTGGAGCCACTCAACCGCCTGGTGGCAGTAGGCGAGCGCCAGGCACGTGCTCTTGAGAGTGTGGCAAAGGTCCAGAGGGCTGCTCCGCAACAGTAGTATCGGTGCCCTCACTGCTCTCCTGTCGAGCCCACAGAAGGCACCTTATAAAGGAGCTTTCAGTTTAATATTTTGATTATTATTCAGGAACATGAATAAAATTATTGCAGTAAACATTGTGCTGTGCATATTAGGAGACTTATAACATGCACTTTGTGTCCCTTCAAAATAGGCAAAAACGTAAGACAACCTGTGCCGCTCTTGGACCATGTAAATAAAAAATACACTAATGCAGCATACACGTCATCATGCTGTTTGTTCTTTCTATGTGCAAGAATACAGTGCGTGTTCATTAGCCACAAGATGAACGGTGTGTGTAATTCACAATGAAGAAAGGAAACAGCAGGAGCTTAATAATGCTATCACCTATAGACTGTGCATATGACTGCAACACTCCCCAATTCAAATGTGCCATGCATTTACAAATTACATGCATGTTCGATACCACATATTCTTTAACATTGTCTTATAATTGCATGTACCATATTTCACACATCTTAAGCCCTTGCATAGCACACTTCTGGTGTATCCATTTCATAGGCCAAATAATTGTACACTTTGTCCTTTTGTGTTGTATGAAAAGCAGCATCCTTTACAGTCGGATAAAACTTCAGAAGACAGGAGAGGCCCCACCCAGATGACCAAAGCGCAGCAGCCGATTGCCTACACGTCTAAAGAAATAGTCCCTCTCCAACGAGCAATATTAGTCTGTCTGGCGGCACGATATCAGTCTCGAGTGCGTGCCCATTGGTGCAGGCTTGTGTTCACCTGCCTTAAAGTGCAGATTCCGCAGCCTCCTAAAGTTGTATCCGACTATAGAAACACGTAATGCCTTGCACCAGTTGCATAGGCTTCTGCAATGCACACAATGATCAGGAGCAGAAATCTATAAAGGCATCCAAGCAAAGCCGGCTGGCCACACTTCCATTATGAGGGGCTGAAAAAGGTCTCGCCAAATATTCCCATGACGTCCTTGAAAAAGAGGTGGTGTTTGGCACTTCTTTAGAATCAAAAACAGATTACACTGAATGTTGTGTAGCACGTCAAAACAAACTGAGCTTGGTTATTTGCACAGCATGTAATGGGAGGTCGAGCTTCACATAGGAAACAAACTGCTCTGTCCAGTACAATTTTGAGGCCGGTATGGCACCTATTATGGCACCGGTATGGCACCTATTATGTCAACAGTATCTATATACAAATTACACTTTTCACAGGCCATTGATTTCACCATTATTTTTGTGTGATGGTTCTTTCAATCAGCGCTTGTATTACATGAGCAGGTGGATTTGAAAGCAAAGCTTTGTTTGCAAACCTTCCGACTTCCATAAGTGTGTGGCAAGGCACTGGCATGTTGTCGAATAGCTCACACTTCCTCGGTCCTGCACCAAAGAAGCCCAATGCTCTATTTTAAGTTGGATCGCACAACAATTCAACGGCACACAAAGGAGTGTAACACACACAGCAAAGCATTCTGCTGTGTGTATTTCTCTTTGTGCCCCGTCGAATTGTTGTGCAATTAAACTTCAAGCTTCTATACCAATACACCGTCTTCAACCTCACCAATGCTCTAGTTATTAGGCCACAATGGTGCACATCTTTGAAATTTCCCAACACAAATTAGTTCTCCAAAAAATCACAAATGTTAAATTTTGCAGCACAGCTGTATGTATGAACGTGCCATATTCTTTACCACTAAACTCACAGGAATCAAAGAGGCAAGCATTAACGAGCCTTGCTGCCGCCGTTACCATTATCATCATGACACCAATGGAAAGACAGTGCCACGTTTCAGTAAAGGGAGTACCGGAGGGAAAGGTGTGATAGCGAAGGCTTACAATAAATATAACAGTTACGAGACATGTTCAATGCCAACATATGCTGCATGTCGCTCAGCCTACTTTGGCAATGCGGCAAGTGTTTACTCGTTTGGGCATATCACGTTTTGTGTAGTTATTGCTCTAAAGCTGTACAAATGGTCTATTTGCTCTGCAAGTTTTATTTTTATCATGGTAGGTTAAAGACCCACTTTTCATTGGCATCTGCACCACATTTCTCCCGATATGTAATAATGCCTTGGTGGTTCACGACATCTTCACGTACAGAGAGTTCTGCAGAGTATCGGATGTGCATTGTTCTAATGCTTAAGAATTAGAGCCCCATTATGAGACGAAAATATACAATTTATCCATCCAAAATAACGCCGCCCCCCCCCCCCAAAAAAAAAAGAAGATGCACTGAACCTCTGGCACATGCATCGACAGTGAACAGAGCAAACAATCTGAAGTATTTTCTTCATGCAAGCCAACACACTAAGATTCTCAATGCATTTTCATTTCGCCACAAATGCATAGGCACAACCGGCTTGGCGCAACATCCACATCTCGCGCTGCAACAAATTGTGCAATGCCTCGCTGTTTCATAGTGCGGCCGATAGATTACGCATGACCAAAATTCAGCATTGTGCATACTTAGTAACTTCACCAATGAAGAACCCCAAGTTCTTTATGAGATTAGGATTCATAGGTTACTTCACACAATTAGTGATATCCATTTATCTATTTATACTTAACCCCTTTCCCAAGAAAGTGAGCCATTTGGAAGGCACCCTGACAGATAAATAGAACAATCGACAAAAAGTGATCAACCAGCGAAAAAGTCTGTTAATCACAGTAACGCTGACATTGAAGGCGCCTTAATTCCTACGTACGTTCCTTCGACACACCCGACTACGTTCGTAATGTTCCCACGAAGTGGGAAGCATTCTTTTATATATGCCCGCTCCGCCGCAGTATTCTGGAAAGCTAGCCACCGCTTACGCACTGCCGCATCGATAAGCGCGTCAGACACATCTCTGACACAGTGGCTAACAGTAGTTTGATGGCGTCCGATGTAACGCTCGGCGCCGACGCTTCCCTGAAAACTCCCAGTCCCGTAGAAACGGAGGGCACAGATGACTTGCTCTAAGACGGTGAGCGAATGAAGCCCGCCACGCTGTCACCGCAGACGAGAGTCTTCGCCTCGCTCGTCACACAGCCAGCACACTGATGTCTTCGACAGGCGAAAATGACGCTGAAACTCCCCGCCGGTCATGCAGGTGAACGGGTCCGGACGGTCATACTGACGCTTGCTGCCGCTGGATGCAATGCCGCTGCCGCTGCTGCTGCCGCCGCCATGTTCCCGAGTTGAACTCGGAGGGGGTTTCGCGATGTACGAGTTTAGCACGAGTTCGCCTGTCAATCAAAACCAGAGGTCACGCCCCGCGCGAGGCATGTAACTATTGCGCGCGCACCCACTACAGTTGGGCCACGCCCAACTTATCTGCCGGCAACAGCGACGCGGTGTCGAGCTGAGAGGCATCAACAATCTTGACCGCCGACATAAAACACGCACAACGCACTGTCATCGGTGATGTACTGAGCACCACTATCGAAAACAAAGCGTTGACTGTCGCTGGCACACATCTTCTCGGGCTGAGATGGCCGCACAACACGGTTTCATTGCCTGCATTGCGGCGCGTAGCGCACAGTAAATAATTATCGGCACGTCACTGTAGGTGCTTGCAAGGCGTCGAGGGGGACGACGATGCTGAGGAGGGCTTATTGCAGCAGTGGTTTCAGATAGCTGCTCTGTCATCGGTGATGAAACGGAGCCACAACGTCGTAAACACGATCAGCGTCCGAGAATCGCTCGCTCTTCTAGGCCCAGTGCAATGACATTTCTTCATCACAAGCACTGCGCACTCAACAGTTCCAACACATCTCTCCGTTCGAAATCTGATTTCATAACTGCACACAAGAGTCCTCACCTGCCAAAATGCGAGTGCTGCGGTGTCGTTACGATATCCATCTGCGATCGCTGCTGGCTCCAGCAGAGGTAATCCGCAAGCACCTTCGACTGCACAACACACTCATATACTGCGTACGTGCGCTCAGAGGCGCCTTCACTGGGCAAGCGATGGCAAGGGATGAATTCTGTCGCTGGGGAAGCACGCACGTTTCGCAATGTATCGCAAAGGCTTCGCGCACAAAGATAAACTGGTACATTTTCACTGAACTGCGACACTACGCACTCTAAAATAACATACCGCCATTTTACAGCGACAGCTGTTGTGTCGTTTTTAGTTGGTAAAGCGGGGGCCTTAATAGCCTAGTGAAGCGCCTGCGATGAACAGCCGTACCGCGGCGCTGCGTTTCTATTCCCCTAATAGAGAAAGAGTGGCCATGACCCTCCATGGATCATGACCGACTTTATTGAGAATAGCACTGCAGCGCCCCTAGGCGACTTATCACCGTATGAACGCCCTCGTGCGTGCGACCCGTTTCAATGTACCGCTTCTAAGCTTTCGCCTCCCTGTCGCCACTCACGGCAAGATGTGCAAAATTTAATAATTTGCTCGATCTCCGTTTATCATCACAAATTTCTAGCATTGAAAACGAAAAACACATACCTAAAGAAATAAAAATGTGCGTTATTTTATTTGTCGCATTTTAACGTATTCGTTTGAGTGAAAGTGTAGGTGCAAGAATGCGCCGCATGTACCCCGTTCGCATTGGATGGAGGATAGATAGATAGCGCCCGAAAGATGAGGCACGCCCTTGACGCGCCCGGGAAAGGCGTGGCAAACGGCTCACGGCAAGTGTGCTGACAGACAGCGGGGCAGTCACGGTATCGCTAAGTTGCGATAATCCGTTGATAACAATACGCGGCGCTGGCGCGTTTCGTTGTGCAGCCTTCTGCGCTTGAAACGTGGAAGCAGCGTGCCGCGCAGGGTGCGCTCATGTTGTCATACGCGACTTTCTGTCTACATATTTTTTGCCTGCACCTTCGGCCCGTTGCGCGCTATCTCCGTTCACTGACTGCCGTCGAGCAAACTCGGGCAAAACTCGGGTGAAAGAGAAACTCGGGGCATCCTGCATAGCACCCCAGTACTGTGAAAGACAAAACTAGCTTTTATTGGGCGAACCTGTGCCCACAAAACAGGCTACACTTAAAGCACAACGATAGCGGTGAACACAGTCGGCGACCATCGAAAATCTGATCAGCGGGTCAAGCTCGTCGGCTTTTATACAGCAATCATCGAGCGTCCCAGATTAAACGTTGGGACCCGCATGCCTTCTAAAATGTTCTACACTATTCGTGTCAAGCGATGAAATCAGATAACAAAAGGTTCGGCGACAACAGACAGCGGATAGAAGCATCGATAACTTTCCAGAAACTTCGGATACATGCAGGCGCGTCCCGCACTGTGCGATAACATTTTTTAGGCGGCAAAACTTGTCGCCCGATAAAGACAAAAACACGTGTCAATATGAAACGCAAACCTCCTTATAGTAGGCTGAGCACCATACGGGCGTTTAAAGCCATCGAGGGTTTCGCGTTTGGTACGAACCGAAACTGCTGACGCGCCCGGGAAAGAGCACGGCCACCCGTTCCCAGTGCGATCAACTATAGTCCAGTATTTGATGACATTAGAGCACTGCAGTCCTTGACGCGAAGACTCATTGTCGTGTTTTTTTAAATTTTATTACGAGAGCTTTTTATTGTAGGAAAAGGGACCACACGGGACATAGGTTGCACTAAACGCTGTTATCGATTATTTCTGGAGGCACTTCACAACTTTTCCTTCGATGCCTTACCAATTAGGGAAGGTAATAAACAAACTGCCTGCTATCACTTCAATAATATTTTTTGCCAAAAAGAAACAAAAAGACTTACAATAACTGCTGATCGTTTAAAGTCACCGTCATTTTTTAATTCTTGGCCACATATAATTGGGAAAGCTTACCCATTATGCATACTTTTGTCACACGAGGTTGGTTCGAAGTCAATTCTATTTTGAGCTGGTATATATATTTTTTAACCCTAACATAACTCTTAACACTAACATAACGAACTTACAATCCTACTTTTCCGACAACAATGATAGGACATATATACGATGACGCGCTTTCTTTCGTTTTTCTTTTATGCAGAGCTTAACTCCTAACAATCATGCTGTTGACTTTCTTTGAACTCGAGCTTTTATTGTATGAACGGGAAGAATGAAATTATTCATGCACGACTCCGCTGCTGACTTGGAGTATTACGCAAACTAGAAAATTTTTTCCGGAGATCGATTGAGCAAACCGTTGTAATGGCGCATCAGAGTACAGAGCAATATTCTTGGCTAAGTATAGGTATCAAGGTGGCAGACAAAGCATCGAAATGAAGCGCACCGTACATCGAGAGATACAATGTTGTTCATCTCAACATATGCAGGAACGCCAGCAAGACCCAGTTAGTGGTCCCATCGGGCTACGAGATTATCGATTTCTGATTCGCTCAAAGCAGTCATTACCGTTGTTGTGATTGCTTTCTGATTTTGTGTACACTCATAAGCTGCGTTCCACCCTTTCCTTTTCTACTCTTCTTCACTATCGGCTACATTCTATGAGTCAGCCGTTGAGAGCGCGGACACTTTATTATTTGCTCATCGCACAATGCGGCTTGGTGAACAGCGCTAAGCCCTTCGCGTTTCACGAAAAAAAAAAGAAAGAATGTGCTGCTCTCCCGTCCTAAAGTTATTTAATAGAATTGGTCTACGCTCATTTAAAGCACCCGATCAAGGTTGCGTGCCTTGGTCGAACACCCTTTTCTAGATTCGATGCAAAAAACGCTTCGTACTTTTCCGACTTATCCGGCTGCACAGGTATTGTGTTTCCCAAGCTTTCCTAGCAGATTAGCCGAATAACTTATGAAAGGACACGCCCCGCAGGAAGCAAGTTCGCGCTCTCTTTCCTTCAAAACCTTGCACATACTGCGTCTGTTCAAGTCCACGCCCAAGTGACTGTCTGACACTTGACACGCGTCCTATTGCTCCCGAAGTGCGCTTACGATCACGCCTGAAGTGGCATTATGATCGACGCTGCTCTTTCTGGCTATTTTGTGTTTATTCTACTTATGAGGTTGCACACTTTCGGGGGCATGTTCAATATTACCGGTGGTTTTACAGATAAAGAAAAAAGAAAAAAATATCGCCGCTTATACGGAGGTTAAAAAAGTTAAACTATGACGCTTTACGTGCCAAACACACGAGCTGATCATGAGGCACGCCGTAGCGGGGGACTCCGGAAAGTTAAACCACCTGAGGCTCTTTAACGTGCACCCGAGTACACGGGTGATTTCGCCCCCATCGAAATGCGGCCGCCGTGGCCGGGATTCGATCCCGCGACCTCGGGCTTAGCAGCACAACACCATAGCCACTAAGCAACCACGGCGGGTTTACACGGAGGTGTCCAACTATCGTCCACCAAAGTTTAAGAATATGCGAATTCCACGTAGCTGGACAGAACCGTGGTAATGTTGATTGCCGTCGCTTGGAGATACTGAGATTATTTTTCTACACTCCGCCCAATTAAATAATTTGTCTTGATTAACTATTTAACTTCCCAAATAATATAGCTAGATGAAAAGTGCTAATGAGAAAATTGTGGAGCGACATGAGAAACTCCCTATACAGCTTTCTGTTGCTCAATACGTGCTACATAAGAGTATTTTTCCGAGCGTAAAGAAGCCCGCGAATTCACGCCAAATGGCTGCGCTTGCCGCTCGAGGAATTTTGCGCGTATTCACGGGCTGCTTCCACCATCGGAAAAACACCTTTAGGAGCTCGTATTGAGTTTTTCATCATGCTCTACAATTTCCTCATTGACAATTTTCATGTAAGTATATTATTTGAGAAGTTGATCAATTAATCAAGACCAATCACGTGAATAGACGGAATGCAAAGAATAATCTGAGTATCACATACGCGCGCACAAAGATGGCACCTCAGCTCGCTCCCGCAACACTTGCAAGCAAATCCCTTAAACTCTTGCCGGAAAGCGAGCAGGAAGTACGCCGTGGTTCGGGCGAAAAACTGCCGCGTTTCTGTCCCGCGCACCAGACCAATTTTTAATTGGAAAGGTTAAAAGCACGAAGTTAATCATGCAGACCGGCGCACTTTTTGTTAACAAACGCCGAGGTATACGAAGCGTCCGTTGTCGTTTATAGCGTAAGCTACCCTCGGGAGCCACCTTCTGGAGATGGCGTTTCCCAACGCAGCCGTTTCGCTGAAATACTCGAGAAATGGTGCGTAAAAGTGCTGTTTTGAAAGCAAACTTATGAAAGCCGCAAGATCACTCCGCTTAAGTATACGGTTTATTAAGAGGCCCTAATAGTGTTCTACAGCGTAAAAAAAATGAAAGCTAGCCTTTTACATAGAAGAGAGTTGAGACTGATTTTCCTAATGGCTAAACAGCGTGCTTCTTTAACCTCTAAACATATATAAACTCAATCAATAGGATATGGTGAGTGGGCGTTCCTGAAGTATGAGCTCGGAGACCTTAGCGGTCGTCCCCTTTATTATTTTTTTTTCCTTGTCCTGTCGGGTCTCCTGCTCGGGACTTGTGTTGGCGCCGAAGTGAAAGGGGAAGAGGAATGGTTGCCGCCACTGTGAAGTATCGGCGTGCTCTTTAACGCGTAAAGAAAGCAATACATGTTTGCCCAGCATGCAAAGCCTTGACGCAATAGCTGGCGCAAAGTTATGCTGAGTAGGTCTTGCAAAGTTTCGTGTGGCATAAGTGAGCAAACATTTGTAGATGTGATCTTTATTTTCTTAGGAGAAGAAGAAAAAGAAAGCTGTATTCAGTGACGGCTCGTCTATAATTCCATTCAGTTCTTGATATTTCCGCCACAGTGGGTGTGAGCGATACTTAGTGCGCAACCAACCAAGCCGCCGACTATAAGTGTGTTCTAGTTCGGGCCAGCATCCTAGACTGTCTACGTCGACAGCTAAAGATACAGCAGGAGACAGCTTCGAGGCCGTGTAAATGGAACGCGTTCCGAGCTAGAGTGTACTCGACAATGGTCAAGTGGTCCGAGTGGCGCTCTGTCACTGAGGCGCCGCGTGTGGAAAAATTGTGTGAGGGCGCTGCGAGTGAACTGGATTGGGCTGGAGACGCGTTTCGCGGCATATTCAACGTAACTTCGCTCGGGGCGCTGAGACCGATTGTGCGCGTAAGCTCTTATAATGGTGCTTTATTTCAACTACAAATTCATATTGACACCTCTCTGCTACGTATACACATTTCAGGCGTGGGTTCTACAACATGACGTTTTCAATTTTGCTGTCGTTGTCAAGTGCGTAGTCTGCTAGCGAGCGCGCGTTCGTTGCGAGGATCCTGGCGGACGTGCCCTGTTTCTGGCACAAAATCTGTGCAGTAAATTTTTTTATGGTTTTACTTGCTTTTACTCTTGTGGGCTGGTGCCAATTGTAACTTTAGCCAGGTGAACAGCTCTACTTAACATTGTTTTTTTTTTAAAGTAACTCGTAATTTTTGCCACAGAAGCCGCCTATCTGCAACATGAAGCTACGTTAAAAAATTTTATTGATGTCGTGTCATTTTACGCGCGCTTCTTGTTGATATTGATCAGGGACACTGCATCAAAGGAAACAGTATTCGGGTGATATTAACCAGATTTATCAAGTGCGTGTCGCGAAAAGATGCAGATGACCAATGCACTTCTAGGTAAATCTATGAGTATACATATATATCAAAAACATATACGTAAGAGAAAAATTATCAAATATTCTAGGTGCACTGATTGAAAGACTGAAAACTCCCGATCGGAATAAGCGTGTTTCTTTTAAAAGCTGCGCCAGCACCAGGTGAGCCAATCGATTTTCCGCGAAAAGGAATCAGGGCAATTAATGGACGTAAATATGAACAATAGTGTTAGGGAAAAGATATTGCCTATGTACTCAAGCTGAATCGGGGAGATCGGGAAGTCTGTACCAATGTAATTACCATGGCTTGTGTGGTGAGCTCCTTCAACGTGCCAGCAGGCGAAATGAAGTAGAAACGTATAGTCTAATCGAATGGTATTTGCCATTCAGATGGTATTCGACTTCAGAATCCACTATTAAAAATTATCAAAAAGCCGTTTTCGTTCGAATGTAACGCATAACAGCACTTTTGAAGTTTCGAAGGTGAAGGGCCGATGCAAGGTGATGACGCTTATTCCGAATGATTGTGATGCTGGAGATCCGTGGCTGTTACGCAGAGGTGCATCAGTTCCTGAGAGAATTAACGCATGGGTGCGAATCGATTCTGCTGACAAAGCCTTAGCTATCATTCAAGATAAACGCCCCGTTCTGGGGCAGCCTGTAAATCTGCAAACTTGATTCAGGGAAGGAAAACATTTTTTTTACAGTCTCACCATGTCTGCAACCCCTTAAAACTGAGTGCCCAAGGTGGTACCACATTTATCTTCTTCATCGAACACAGCAGATCTACAAATATTTTTACGTGTATGTGAGGCATGCTGTTCCTTTAATTTCTTCATTATTGTCATTATGATAGTGCACCGGATAACTGAAAGCCGCCGTTTATATTACACAAGCTGTTTAGTTGAGTGGACGTACAGTTGGGAATGGCATTACATTTAGTTATGAAATATAAGATAAGCGTCACATGCTTTCCTGATCAATCAGACTCGAGAATAATTTATTTCTTTTGCACCCCTAGAAGAATCCCAAGGACACAGCTACTTTATTTCTTTTTTTTTAATTAAACAAATTCTGGCGTTTTACGTCTGGCAATATGAGTGTGAGGCACCCTGTTCAGATATCACCACCTTGGGTTCTTTAACGTGCACGTAAACAGAAGTACACGAGTGTTTTTCTATTCCGTTCCCATCGAGTTCCACGACCTGGTTTGAACCCGTGAGCTCGAGTTTAACAACGCAACGTGCCATATCCGCTATAGCCACTAATTATAGGCTACCGCGACGCTTTTTTTTGTTATTCTTGTTAAGCATGGACTGGACAAAAAATTCACAAGTCTTACGGGCCAAAGATTAGCATATAATGACTACCTAAAACTGTTTTCGGCGCCCGAGGTCTAACCGCAATAAAAGAACCCGCACCAATTACTCCGCATTCTGTTAAGCGAGGAAGATGGAAACATGAATGGAATGTTGCACTGCAGTTTTTTTCTCCTTTTTCTATAAGAATACTTCCTGTAAATCTGACTACAGGGCTCTGGGTGTGGCAAATATGCTTTATTTGTTTGAAGCGGCAATCAGGAAGGTTACATATGTTTTTTTGTCTACGTTTTCACAAGACTTACGGATGGAAAACTATATGCGCAATAATACAAACACGAGAGATACATATGCTGCTTCAATAACAAGGAAAGTATTTATTCCTAAGGTATAAATACATGTCATATGCAATTATATACCCGGTTTGAGCGGTCTGGACTTATATACGAGCGCGTGGAGTAGTACGAAGGCCCCTTCCGAGAAATATCGCCAGGGCTTTGCAACGGCGCGACCTTGATGCGGCCCAATCCACTTAGATCACAGCGCCGCCACAGTATTTTCCGTCGTCGCGCGCCTCACTGCAAACCATGAGCCTCCCCAGCCGTTAACCCCATCCAACCGCGTTCTAGTACACTCTATTCCGAACCATCAGGAAGACGTATGGAAGACGCGTCGGTGACATGACGCCATCTCGCGGTGACAAAAAGAAATATTGAGAGAAGCACTAATTATTTCTTTATTTTATGTTTTTGTGTCGGCGAATGTATGAAAAACACGATGTGACTTAAATTAAGAGCGCAGGAAAGCGTGTCTGCGTTTTCTTGTGTGCAAACGACCTTCCTGTCAGCTTTCCAAGCGCCCTGCTCAGTCGCCATCTTGTTTGGACCGGAAAGTTGCCTGCATCGTTATTGACTTGGATGTTGTCTTCGCGAAGCTGTCTACTTTGACGTCTTCGTGAGAATTGGAACGAGACTTAAGATGGCCCCTGCCCACTTAGCCGTATCCTTTGCCGTATACGGTGGGTATTGGTACACAGCCTCTATATCACTAGTTGTCCTTGTTCGCACGAAACATAGAGATAGGAAGACGCTTTTTTCCTATCCTCCATGTCGAACTATACCATGGATGAAGGAAATCAGCTTATTGCACATGCCACCAAAGCGGCTGGCGGCGCGGCGGTAGAGCCGTTTCAAATAAAGTTTCGTTCATTCATTCACGCATGCATGCATGCATGTATGGAGCAGAAGGCACTGCTCGGTGGTCGAGAAGGGGACAGACACAGATTATTCTTCCCTCTCGGGCTTACCTTGCTTTACGTTTCTTACTGCTGCATTCGTTTAAGTTCTTTGCCTACGGTGCTGATTTATGGATTCGCTACCAAGAAGTGGCGGTAATCGATAATAGCGCGTCAGCCAGTTGCAACATCTGGTGTTGTGACCACGACTTGCAGATGCAGCGTTTAATGACTGCAGTAATGAAGGCAACTTGCTGGTACAGTTGTTTCGGGTTGAAAAGATGCATTCTTCCAGCAGATTAATTAAGCACGCAAACGCGGACAGAAATGAGCAAATGGGCTGTGCCATTTCTCTCCTTGTCAGCGCGTTAAATTGGTCCGCTGGAGGATGCCATGTTGTCTGCCATGGCATTGGCGAATGCATTTGAGAAATCTCTAGTCGCACAAATCTCTTCCCGCGGGTATGCGACGGCAGACTTAGATTGCCACATGTCTTTCTAGGTCAAACGCGTGGAACATTGCTTAATCCTCATCGTGCATGTGAAGGGATCCTTTTTGCGCCCAGTCTGGCCAGTTTAGTTTGGGTACAGCAGTAATGAAATATATTTTTTTTCGTCAGCACGAACCGAATTCCATCGATCAAACACGGCTTTTGAAGATGTTTTGGCTTGTAGATTTCTGCCGGTGCGTTTCTCACTTGACTACCTAAGTTACGTTACTTGCAAGAATTTGTAAACGAATCATTATAAAAAAGACTAGCGCAAATTATCAGGGACAAAGACAGAGAAGACGACAAGACGAGCGCTCGTCCTGTCGTCTCCTCTGTCTTTGTCCCTGCTATGTTGCGCTAGTCTTTTCAATAATGATGACACACCAACTAGCCCAGCTTTCTGCCTTGGTTGTAAAGGAATATTTGTGTCTAATTCCTATTGGAACCAATGTACCGATCAATGCATTGTCTTGATTCAGGAAGGCAATCAACTTAAAAGAGTTGACAAGATGGTGGTTTCAGCGGGAATTAAGACCTTCTATTTTACCTCGCACACGAGGACAATACCTGTGAAACTATAGGTGCCGGACAAAGGATTTTTCGCACTATAGGGTGCGCACTTATTAATATGCAAGAAAGGTTAATTCATTGAGCAGATGTTCTTTGACTGTGGAAATGTTGTCCGTGCACCTTTGTGATGCGTTTCAGCATGCGGTTAAAAAATTGTCACTTAGGCCTCAGAGAACCCGCTTTTCTTTCTGTTGGAACAAACGGTCGCACTACTTTCCCCCTAATTAAGTTTCTTGCTCTATATAGCATAGGAAAACGCAGAATTGTCATTAGTTATGCGGAAATTAGACATGCGTACGCCTAGTGCAATGCAAGAGATGTGGATTCGTCTCTCACCAGCGGCAAATTGTTCTTTCGTCAACTTTCATTCCCCCTTTTTCTTATTATTCCTGCATTTCCATTTAATATAACAATTAATTTTTCCCTATGCTCTCTCTGCCTTCACTGTCTATTCGTTTCGTATGGTTGTAACCAACGAAAAACGAGCGCGTCGGATGCACTTACTTATATTGCCCAGCACGAGACTACTTCGAAGAAAAGAACAGTAATTACGTTTGACGTAATAGTTCTACAGAAATCCGCAAGGTGGAGAGAAGAAACTACGTTAGACCAATTCAGTAATTACGTTGTCGTATAGCATCTTATTTTTATCGGCACAGCAACATCTCAGCCCATACTGTGCCAGGAGATGTCCTGTAGATATCATCAATGGTATGTTTTTTTTTTCTGTGCTCTTGACAGATGTTCCGCGATTAAGAAACTATGTGCAGTAGGAAAATACACAGCAGTACACATCGAAATGGTTGCCGCGCCTTGAAAAATTGACCACCTGGATTCATTTTAACGCGGTGGCGCCAGCCGAGCGGTCGCAGACGTTTGTAAGACGTTATTTATGCCGATTTTGCTTCTTTTGTATGTTTTTATATTAAGAGCGTTTGGGCTGCATTAAAAATGGACTAAAAAGTAGTGTAATGGCTGTGAGCTAAAACCTTCTACTGCCAATGCGTGGGTACCACGTTCTAGCCTTCGCGGTTCACAGTTAATTTTTGCTTTCTTTATTTATAAAGTTATCGCAAAGCACTCAGCGTTCTTGCGATGGTCACCAGGGGGCATCGAAACAACGTGAGCAGTCAGCGCGTCACCGTTATCGCTGTGAAAAATGGAACACAAAGACCAGTTAAGGTGTACGTTTCCCAGCTACATTATGTGAGCTTCTTAATGCAACAAACTTAGAGGAAGAGAGAGCGCGAGAAAGGAAAGGCAGAGGTTTCAATAAGTTTCACCAAGCTTCAGCAAGTGCCTGTTGCTTTTTTATGGTTCTGTACGACAGCTAATATATTGTTATGAATATTGTGAGTTTTAGGACTCTAGTCTAGACGGGCTTCGGCACTCAGGGCCTTAAGGGCTTTGCTGAAGTGTTTAAGGACATGCGAATTGTGCGACCGTCTTTGAATGTTCTTGCTCATAGCATCGCGTTACCTTGTGAATTTTTCAGTTTCATTTTTCTTCTTCTTTCTCCTTTTATTCCCTTTAGCCCTTTACCCAGCACAGGGTAGCCAGCCGGTACTTACACTGGCTAACCACCCTGTCTTTCCTCCCCTTTTGTCTCTTTCTCTCTTGGGAGATCAAATTTACACGTCATGTTAATCTTGTGATTGACCTCTTCATATTGTCCCACTATTTGAAGTTGCTTGTAGTGCTCATGGAGAAGACATGCAGAAACTCACCTCGCTGTAAAGAACAGAAGCAGCAACAAAGCTTAGCATGATCGCGTAGGATGTCACAGGAGCCAGGTTTCCGGCATACCCGTCTGCGTCGCCTGGACCCATCCTCCCACTCCCCGTTCCATCTGAACTATCCCGAACGGAGACAACTATTCTCTGCCGGCTATGGGTTGGAGCATATTTCACTAATGCATTTGCTTGCCGCACTGGAATGGCTACAGTGATGCCTGCGGCAGCGAGGACACCATCGAACATCTCCTGTGTCATTGTTCTCGCTACAGCTCCGAGAGACAGTCCCCCGTGTCAGCGTTGGAAAGCCTCGACGACCGGCCGTTTTCTTAGCAGACTATCTTGGAATGCCGGCTTATACGGTCTTCAAACCACATGGCGATGAAGGCACTACTGAAGTTCCGCCGGTCAAGCTACCTATAGTCCGATGACTCTGACACTGCCGTGTCCTTCTATGTGTGTACATGTGTATGTTTTTTTTTCTTGTTAATATTACTTTCTGTCACTGCATGTGCTCTTCTTTCTTTAGCTTTCCCCCCTCCCCAGTGCTGGATAGGGAACTAGCTATTTTTCTCCCTGTCACCCTTTTCGCCTTTCGCATCTCATTTTTCATCCTATCTCCCTTCGACTATTTGTCAATCTAATCAAAGCCAAACAGTACAGTAATCTGGTACTAGTGGTGAATCATAAAAAAAATGGCCTTTGTGCTTGCAGTCGCTCAACCTAACGATGAAGAGGGCTACCTGGTTACTTTCCATTCTTTGCTATTGGCGAGAAGTGCCGGAAAGAGACAAAAAGCACATGGACACAAAACTGAAGATCTCCAGTTGCGTGTCCCTGTTTGTTGATCGTCGCCGGCCAGTATGCTTTGCACAAGTAGTGAAAGTTAACTTTCAGAAGCGCGGTACCGATACCTTCATCCGCACTAGTTATGCGGATGCGCAGTCGCCGCAAGACTTTGGCCGAGTAAGCTAACAGAGCTCCCAGCGGCCTCATTTGTCAAGCGGTTGGGTGTCAAAATCAAACGCGTGTGGTTTTATAAAGAGGGCAGATTAAGCTTTAGGCTCCGCCACCCCAAAGGTACACCTAAATTTACACTAAATCCCCTTTATACGAAGTATAAACATGCGAATCCACCACAAGCTAGCGCTGTTGGCTGGTTGTTAAAAACTTCATGGTTGTTCAACTGCAGTCCTTAGAAACAAGCTAACGGCCTGTGCGTACGTTCCTATGCTACATTCTGTTGCACGCTGTTAATAATAACGAAAAGAAGCACTCGTAGCTCATGGGTAAACTCCAACTTTATTATTATTATTATTATTATTATTATTATTATTATTATTATTATTATTATTATTATTAGTAGTAGTAGTAGTAGTAGTAGTAGTAGTAGTAGTAGTTGTAGCAGTAGTAGTTGTAGCAGTAGTAGTAGTAGTAGTAGTAGTAGTAGTAGTAGTAGTAGTAGTAGTAGTAGTAGTAGTAGTAGTAGTAGTAGTAGTAGTAGTACTTGTAGTAGGTTTTTTTTGTGAAATAAATACGCCTGGAATCGACTGGAACAGCCCTATATTTCATTACACTCATTACAAAGAGAACATGTGCAGCCTGTTCTTGGATACCTCTGGCCTTTAATTCACTTCAGCAGCGTAACTTGATCATTAATTGCTGTGTTAACGTCTTAAACATCTGCTTGTCAAATGCTAAAATGGTAGATGTCTCACATTCTGACTTTTCCATTGTGCATCTCGGCAAGTTTCAGGCGTCACTGAAGCTAACCGTCTCTGTGTCAGACCTCAGGCAGAGCTCCTCCAGCGTCTTCAGCGAATCCCCTCGCTTTGCTTTCAAGCGCGGTGACCACGTTGGTTTACACGATTTCACAACGAAGCTGTTTACCTCTAGCCACCGTATGCGCCCCCCGCATGCGTTCCTACCGGAAGTAGGAACGTATGCGGGCACACAGACATGTGGACAGGCATGCGCGCGCAGCAGACTATTTGGGGGAGAAGGAGAAAGACTGTGGTGACTGCGCCTGTGCGCATGGCCCGCGCTTCTGCGGTTGTAAAGTCACGCGCGTCTGAGGTGCCGGCACGGCTCTAGCAGCGGTTGCGGCAGACGCATAGGAGTAAAGCTCCGCCATACACGTTTTTGCCGACCAGGTTAAGTGCCGCCAGCCTACCCTCCTCCTTCACGCTCCTCCCTCGCTCATCTCCTCGGCTTCTGGCGTAAAGCGGAACTGACGTAGACACAGTTTCTATGTTTAGCTGGAAGCGACGTCACGAATGCATGCAGGTGCGAGTGTGCAACAAGCGAAAATTCAGGAACCGGAAATCCCGGAAGCGGAACAACCGAAAACAGAAACCCCGGAAGCCGAAATTGCGGAAGTGGAACTGGTATGAGCGACGAATCAGGGAATAACGGAGCACATCAAAGGTTGGCGCAACTTAGCGGAAGCGGAGGTGGCGCGTGGATGGAGGGGTTTTACATGGGAGGTCCGGTGACCACGGCGGCGTTTGTGCCGGCGTAGTGTGGTGCCATATGAAAAAATCTATGATTTTATAATGCATGCAGCCCATGTATGCAGCCTCAATAGGTTCGCGGGTAATCCGTCCCCATATGAATGCTGCGGCCCAACGATTTTTTTCTCCCCTATCGAATGCTCACTCGTTAAAGGGAAGCTGAAGAGTCTGTCGAATTCAATAAGACGCTCATATACGGATGCGGGAACCTTATAAACCATGTAAGTCAAATTTGGGTTTTTTTTTTCAAATAGGAGCGACGTAATCGTCGGTTGAAATTGCGCTGTAGCTCCGCCCCCCGTCGAATGCCGCGCGCTGCTGCTGACGCTGACGATGCGAGCGGAGACCGGAAACCGCGGTGTTGTGACGTCAACTGTAGTGTTTTGCTCCTTCGCAGCCTGCGCGACCGTGCCTGACCGTGCTTGTTTCTGCGTGCGTGCCGTCGTAATCTGCTTCGATCGACCCTGCATTTCTTTGTTGGTGCGTCTGTGTGTATGTAGAGTGGTGGTCAACTTACGCAGCATCAACTGATGTGGTGGGCCGATCATGCCGTCTTTCTGTGCAGCCTACGGTTGCACGAACACCAGCGGCCGCGACGATGTTGTCTTCCATTGCTTCCCACAAGACAAGAAGCTTTTAAGGAAGTGGGAAGCTGCTGTAAAGCGAAAGAATTTCAAGCCCTCAAGAACAACACTGCTGTGTTCCAACCACTTCCGTGACGACGATTATCACCAGAATTTCCACTAGCAGGCTTTCTAAACGCAGCGCGAAAAGATCGGAGCAACGAAAACAAAGACGGCACGAGTGCGGACTGACTGATGATAACTGGTGTTGGAAGGCCTTATGAATACACGAACTCGCCCAAACCTGGATTTTGATTTACTGCGAGCTCCTTCATGTTAGCACGCTGAACGGAAGGTGCATGTTTATTTCCCGCCCTCGACGCAGGTTTCGTCGCAAAGCGCCGCGAATTTTCTATTTGCACGTGTGTTGTAAAACAGCCTGCATGCAGCTATAGCATAACGCAGTGCAAATGTAGAGTTTGCATGTGCTGGAAAGCCGGCGCACGCCAGGACGCTACGCTCCCGCCGTCTTTCGCGCACAGCGAGAAACCGACCGTCTCACGTAGCCGACGGAATTCGCCGCCTTTACGACTTCGGTTACGAGTAGTGTGCGGATGGCGCACAGATGAAGGTCACTACACGTACTGCATGAACCGGGAAGCTTTTCACGCGTTTGAACCGTATTTGTGGGTTGCCGACAGCTTTGGACAGCGCACAAATGCCGACGACCGCATCCGCGCTTACGTTCCACGAGGAGGCATGCAAGAACACAACACTGCAGTTGTTTGACCGGAAACGAGCTCACTAGATCGGCGAAAGATCGGCGAGATCACTAGATCGCTTTGCAAAAAACATACTCACCAAAGAGCATTTCCAACACGAGAGATCCCAAGACTTCGCTTTCGTTCTCGTCGAAAGCACTGCTCGCACCAGCATCGTTTGCTTCTTCGAGAGGCCGGCTCTTTGCAATCGGCTCGTACATGTAGGGAGCAACGCCGAACTCTTCAGAAAAACGCAGTCTCTCTAAATTTTCTATTACCTCTTAATTTTCCATTACGGCACCAAACTACCTGGCACCGCGCTTCATGTGGAGCGGCAGCGGTCGGTCGCTAAAGTTGACGTCACGGGTCGCCCGACCAATCACAGGCGGAAACGAGACGCGCGAGCTGGGCGTGTCCGCTGCTGCACTTTTCGTCGAAATAAAATATATTTGCGCTTTCTTTCGCTCAATTTCGATACGATATTCGAATTCGGAGGGTTGAAAACCATTATTTACACATGTTCACTCATTTTTTCTGGAAAACCTTTCAGCTTCCCTTTAACAGAGCTGATGTTTAGGACAAGGAAAATCAGGTCACGCAGCTGCCGGCTGTCTTGCAGCCCATTTCTCATCTTTATACAAAGCTTCAGGTTTTAAAGTCGCAATCACTAGCACACGTCAAATTCTACATCAAGTGCTTTATCAGATGTAAAGCTTGTCAACGAATGCTTTAAGCACTTGAAGCCATTCCTATCCTGCGGCCCAGATGACATACCTTCCGCCGTTCTGAAAGCTTTCGGCATTATATGTGCCCCAGGATTGTCATTTAACTTTACCAACTGTTCGAATACTTCCACTTTCCCTCACCAGGGACGTAGCCAGGGGGGGGGGGGGCTTATGGGGCTTCAGCCCCCCCCCCCGAAATTTTTTCGTGCTGTCCATGCACCGCCGACCAAAGCGAACCCCGGCGCCCGAAATCATGCTGGATTTTGTCTAGAATGTCTTTTTGACGCTCGAAAAGACATTTAACCGCGAAGATTGCAAACTCGGGCTGGATTTCGTGGCAACGCCCATACACCGGAAGTCACATAACGCCAAGCAGTCCCATCCGAGCACAAAGTTTCAAGGGCGCTTTGATGGTGAGTCGGCTCGCCGCGGCATCTCACTGAGGCCACGGAATCTATGGAGCGCATGGATATCAATTGCGAAACTTTATGGGTATAAATCTCATAAACTATTGACGTGAAAGGTGCATTGACATTTCCAATGTTGTGCTTTAGATTGTCAATTGCGGAACTTTGCGGGTTTAATGTTGTTATAAACATTTGACGTCAACTATTGACGTGAAAGGTGCATTGACATTTCCAATGTTGTGCTTTAGATTGTCAATTGCGGAACTTTGCGGGTTTAATGTTGTTATAAACATTTGACGTCAAAGGTCTATTGACTTTTCTAAAGTCTTACATCGGAACATACAACCAGACAAGCCAAATCAACACACTAGCAGACGAGTTGACAAAGCAGGCAGCGAGGTCCAATGAGACGAAGCGTTGGGGTGGTTCATTTGTGCCGTCATGTCACATAAAAAAATGTCAACATTTTTTTTTAACCTATGCCAGGACATCCATGTCAAGACACTAAAGCCAGCCAAAGTAACTGCATTTTTATTTATTTTTTCTACTTTGACTTTTATTCGCGAGGACACATTGAGCCTCTTCAATTTTTTTTCTTTCTCGCTACCCTACCCGCGGGCTGCCAGAGCCAGCCAGAGCGCATACGTTTTTCTCGTATGGCCCCGACCACCGTGCGGTGCACTTCGGTGCGCGTTCGGTTTGCTCTGGCCGAGTGGATTTTCACCGGACAGAGTTTTGGACGCTTTCTGGCTAGCAGACGAGAAAAAAAAATGGTCGCTCACCGCCATCACTGTGGGGACTCGAAGGATTGCACCGCATTCCTTGAGCGGAACCTTTCTGGAAAGTCTTGTTTCGCCGCTGTAGGATACTGAGCAGTATGCGTATGGTTCGCAGTGGACCAAGCGTCTCATGTTTTCTTCGGTATTCCTTCCGTAGCCCCATTAGGTGCCCGAAGTAGGCATTAGATTCTGGCCAACATACTTTCCTATGCGTTTTTTTTTCATTTCGGTGCCTCCGCCTCACAGAAAAAAAATACATTGTTGTGGCGCAGCGAATTGTCGCATGGTGAAAGTTCGATTTTGATACTTCTTTTGCGGAAAGTAATGGGCGACGGGACGCTTCAGTTGCCGGATACGTTTATTATATTATTGCGAAAGCAATTATATGGACACTCCAGGCGCATTGCTGCCATCGCCCTCATGTTTCGTATAAAGTCCAAGGGTGATAACATCGTGACCACGCGTTGCATGCTGTATGTGCGAGTGAAAGCGTAGGAGGGGAGGTGGAATGGGTGAGCCGATGATGGTGGCTCAGTCTTGTGTGCGCAAAGGAGAAAAGCGGGGAGCCAGCGCGCCGCCTTCCGTCGCGTGCAATACATCGGGGGGGAGTGGATGGAATGGGGGCGGAATATTCTGTGAATCTATGATTGTGCAACATGTTTATTTGCCTTGTTTGACGCATTATATACAGTTACTTCTTCTTACATACATAGACTCATTGGAGACTTATACTTATACTTAAATATCTTGTTGCAAGGTTTTGTGTATACATGCAGTGAACTTTGTTTCCAGTGACACTTTTTTGTCCTTTATCAAGCCGTATTTTCGCATGTGCATATCCCATTGTATCTTTGCATTTCTAATGTACGAGGGAGAGTCAAATGAAAGTGAGCCTACCCTAACCGCGCAATAATGGTTCGGTTCATTATCTGCGAGGCATGCGTGTAGGAGAACGGCATGTCTCATTTACAAAAGTGACACGCAGGTGTGAAGATAAATGTTCTTTAATGCTCTCATACACTGTGTTGAATGTGGTTGCGTCACATAATGGACACTTCAAAAGTTGAACAGCTCGGTGTCGCGAAGTTTTTGACAGCTGAAGGTGTTTCCAAAACAGAAATTAATCAACATATGGCTGCCGTGTACGTTGAACACTGCATTTCATTGACCACTGTGAAGCGATTGAGCAAACGGTTCAAAGGACGTTGCAAAGACATTCCAAGACCGGGCCAAAACCATAGTGCAATCACCCCCCACACAATTTCAAAGGTTTATAAGCTGCTGAAACAAGAACGGAGGATGAGCATCGATGAACTGGCAGACCATCTGAACATTAGTCACGGCTCGGTTCACGCCATAATTCATGAGCTTCTCGGTTATCGGCTCTTTGGTGCGCAATGGGTCCCCAAGATTTTTATCCATCGCGAGAAGACGGAGAAGTTTCGCTCTGCCTTGACTCATCTGATCGGGTATCACAATGAGCATGACGACTTCTTGTTTGCAACTGTGATCGGGGACACACCTTGGTGCCACTACTACGAGGCTGAAACACGACGGCAAAGCTTACAGTGGAAACATTCGAATTTACCACGCCCAAAGAACGTAAAGGCCATCATTTCCGCTGGAAAGGTGTTGTTGACTTTTTTTTTTCGATCTACAGGGTCCATTACTGACAGAATTTGCTAAATCTTGAGAGGCTATCAATTGTTTCCGATATTGTGAAACGCAAGAACGGCAGCGTGTCGCAATCAAGAACGAACAACGTGGAAAATTGACGAATGGGGTCATCTTGTTCCACGACAATGCCTGTCCCCACGTCGCTTATGTGGTTAATACAAAACTGGCAAAGTTAAAGTGGGAAACGCTCCAGCATCCGCCATACAGCTCAGACCTGTCACCTTGCGACTTCTACATTTTGGGGCAACCGAAAAAACTGCTCAAGGGAACCAGATACAGACTTTTTGAAGCAGCAATCCAAGGAGTTTTATAAGACGGGAATCACGCAACTCGTTAGTCAATAGGACAAATGTTTAAATTCTCATGAAGACTACTTTTAAATAAAGTACCCCGTTATTGCCTCATTCATTTGACTTGCCCTCATATATCTTGCAGAACTCCTGATTTTTATACGTGCTCTCTGTCGCGACTATAACTTCGGGGCAATTACTCACGATACACGACAAGGGACAGCTACTCCTGCGTAATACATTAGAACAAACGACAGCGTCATTGAGATTTTTCACTGGCCATTGCATATATACAAGAATGTAAGCACGGTTCTTGAATGACAAAGTTTAATTAACATATTTGTCCTCAGCTTGTTCAGTTCATTGCCTTTTAATTTTTCATATCAGTGACATGCACTGCTTTCCTGGTTTCGAACTCATATAGTTCTAAAGTTCGTGTGGTATTTTCTTTACTTATTAATAGACAAAAAACATGGAAGCATTGACGTCAGTTATGTTGGGCACAATTTTTGGCACATACTAGTATAATATTTTATGAAAAAATACATATTTTACTTGTATTTACAGTGCGTAGCTTTCAAGAATTCGTTTGCAGCATCTTTGGCAATGAAAATGCAGTTATTATTCATGTATTTGATCCCTCGATAAGTTGTTTAAGAGGAAGCTTTAGCTCGGGCCCAATCCGACGCGGCTTATATATTCAAATACTTGTAAAACGCAGAAACGCTGTTCTGAGATAATCCTGCTAATCGCTTTTATTGAAATTGGTTGCATTTGAGAGAGAAAGTTAAATCCTAGTGTCTGTTGGAAACAGAACTTCGATTTAGGGCCTGAATTTTGTTTAAAATATTTTGGAAAATACGAAAGTTTAAAAAAATAGAAGCACGACGTTTACAAACTAATAGATATGCATGAAGAACAGATATTGTGGTTCTGTAAACGGCACTTATTATAACAGTCAAAGCGGACAAGTTTGCTGTGTCAATTTGTATCTTACGTGAATTGGTTACGTTGTGTACAAGGGTTCTGCAAAAGCCGTATATCCACAATACTAAATTTTTTTGAGATTCATGTGTAACATATCTGTTTTGTCCGCTGTAGATGTACTATTAGATGCAATCCACAGAATTGTGATATCAGTTTTCATTGTTGAGTCACGGAGTTTTAAACTTGATAGTTTCGTTTACTAAAAATTTTGAATTTTGGCCAATTTTTAATAAATAATTGACCACCTAAATGAAAAATTCGAAGCCAGTAGTCACTAGAATTAAACCTTTTCTTTTAAATGCAACACACCTCCTCAAATTTGGTGAAGTGGTTGCAGGGAAAAACGAATTCCCCGTCTACATGTACTTAAATAGGAGCACCCGGGCTAAAGCTTCCTCTTAAGGAGGAGGCTGAGCTGCAACGTGCAGCCACACACACACACACACACACACACACATATATATATATATATATATATATATATATATATATATATATATATATATATATATATATATATATATATATATATATATATATATATATATATATATATTGGGCCAGTGGCATAGCCCCCCCCCCCCCGAACAAAATTTCTGGCTACGCCACTGTCCCTTACATATTGAAAACTGCTCGTGTTCTTTCCGTCTTTATTTGGGAAGCTTTAGCTTGTGGCCTACTCCCATTTTTCTTAATACGTATTCAGGTCTTTCAGATTTAGCTATTTAAATACATGTGAAAAGGAGAAATAATTTTCTAGAAGTACCGCCGGACCGATTAGAATAACTTCCTTTTCTGTTCAACTTGAATGATAAAGTTAAATTCTAATAACTTCAAGTGAATTCTGATTTAAAATTTCCCGAAACTGGTAAGTTTGGAAAATAGAAACACGATGTTTACAAATCCGTAACTCTGTGGGAAAAACACATATGACAATTCTGCATACTGCATCTGTTCGATCATCTCAAGTGGAAAAATGTAATTTTTGAATTTATGTCTTGCGTGAAATTGTTTCAATGCTTACGCTGGTTCTGCATCAGTCACACTCACAAATAAGTGGTATACTCAAAAGTGTTTTATAATACACCAGTTTTGTCCTACTTTACGTGTATTACGATGTCGAGTTTACAGAATTGTGATATCATTTTTTATTGCTGAGTTACAAAGTGTTAAAGCTTGACAATGTTTTTTTTTTTCAATTTTACAACTCTCGATGATTTCTTTAAAAAACATTTATGGCTTAAATAAGAACTTTCCTGCCTACGATTAGTAGATCTTATATTTTCCTTTTCAATACAATAAACATCATCAATGTTTTCGTAGTCGTTCGTGTGAAAAATGGCTTCTCGGCTACCATGTATTTAGATAGCAGCTGTCGAGTTACATGCTCCCCTTAGGTTGACTGTAAAGCCGATATATAAAATTATTACTCGACATTTCTTCTGAGTGCCAGATCTAACATTTTTTAGCTTAAACATTACAACATATTGCCCTGTAGTCGGAAGATCTCCTTGATTCCGAATCAGCATAGATTTATGTCTAGTCTCTCAACTATGACCTCTCTGCCCTGGTACTGGTCAGTCGCTCACTGCTTCTAGTTAAGCTTATCCACTTCCATGTGGACTATTACGTTGTTAATCTCATGTTCATCTATCTTCTTGATAGATCATGTTATGACAACGCCAATGGCCGGAACGTGTTCATTGTACAAGGAAACTAGCGTCGTCCCTAAAGGGCCAGAATTAGGGCCATTCAGTCCTAAATTTTTGTTCATTCTTCTGCCTACTCGGAATTAACCTTTCCTTCTATATGCCGATGACGTTAGGATGTTAAGGAAAATTCCCACTGTTTATGACTGTCATGTCCTGCAGCTCGACCTGTTTTCCTTTTCTCAATTGTGCGAAGATAATGACCTCGCCTTGAATTCTGCTATAACCAAAGCTATGATTTTCCCTTGCAAAAGAGCAAGTATTCCGTTTTCTTATTCTGCTGAATCTGTAGGGTGCTTAAGGTCTGAGAGCAATGACCTTGGCGTACTGTTTGATTCAACCTTACACTTTTCTGCTAACATTAAACGCGTCGCAATGCTGCGTCTGCTATTTCTTGGTTTTGTTCCCAGACTATTATGAGAATTCATTTCTAGAACGTCTTTCCTTAAGTTTTGTGCAACAATTTCTCTTCAGCAACTTGAGTACGTGTTGGCGGGCTGGAATGTCGTTTACAAATACAACAGTGACTTCATATAATGGGTCCGTAAAACCTTTCTCAACATATATGATTATTTCTTTTCTAACACCAGTACTACCTTGTTTTAGCACTGTTGGATTATTGCCAATGCCCTTACTTCACTGCCGACGTAATGACGCTGACCTTCTGTTTCTTTTAGAACTCATCCACTGTATCCTCACCTGCCTCGAACTCCTCAGTTGTGTCATGTATCGTATTCCGCACAAGGTGACCAAAGTGTACAGGGTGTTTCAGCGAACACTTTCAAAGGTTGCCTGTGGGAGATACCACAATTCTAGTTCATGAGCCGGTCTACTCGAAGCGGCGCACAATACTTGCAAAAAAAATTGACATGCGAAATCGACTAATTAATAAAGAAATCACTAATTAAGTTTTTAACTAATTACATTATGGCCCCTGTTGCAATTTACAAATTCTAGCCGTGGAGTTCCTAAGGTGGATTCACTTGGAACAAATTTTCGAGATGACACCAGTTTCGAGATACAAATTCCCCAACTTTGCGGAGAAATGCATTGGCATTCCAGTTAATTTGTTAACGAATCGTCGTTTCATGCACTGAAGCACAGAAGTAACTGGAACGCCAATGCATTTCTCCGCAAAGTTCGGCAATTTATATCTCGAAATTGGTGTCGTCCTAAGAATTCGTTCCAAGTGGATCCGCATTGCGAAGTCCACTGCTAGAATTTGTAAATTGCGATACGGGGCATAAGATAATTAGCTAAAACGATAGTTAGTGAATTCTTGTTAATTAGTCAGTTTTGCATTTTAAATTCTTTTTTGAAAATAGGGTCCGCGGCTTCGAGTAGACCGGCTCATAAACAAAAATTGAGCTATTTGCCACAAGCAACCTTTAAAAAATTTTAAAAGTGTTTGCTGAAACACACTGGATAGGCTTTTCCATGTTCCTTCCCGCCATAGCCAACACTCAGCTGTCTACAGATTATAAAGTATTTTTAATACTTACTTTTATCTCGATATTTCAAATTAGTTGCTGCTCTCATTGCATTGATCCAAGTTTTGCATTGATGCATCATAGTAACTTTCCCACATTGTGCAATTATTTTTCTCCTCCTTTCTGTTGTGAACTTAGCTTGAGTGTAAACTGTCCTTTTTCGTAATTCTCATTTCATATTTAATGTGTACGTTTTCTCGTTTTATGCCCAATTGTTCTCTCTTTTTATGTTTTCCCAGTTTTTTTTCTAAATCTCTTGTAATTATTTTAAAACCCTTTTGTTACTCTATCCCTGCATCCCGCCAACGCTGAGACCTTAGAGAGAGAGAGAGAAAGGCAAAGGAAAGACAGGGAGGTTAACCAGAAATTATCTCCGGTTGGCTACCTTGTACTGAGGGAGGGGCGAAGGGATGCGATAGGTGAGAGAGAGGCCATAAGTCTGCCGGCAAGTGTAAGCTCCTATTATGTTTTCCCCTATAATTTTCGTCCTTACAGGCCCGGCTCGATGCTTTAATGGTTCGTCGCTCAGCAGTCGCGCTCCGGCGCCTTTGAGAGAGCCGGCCATGTTCTCTGAAAACAGGCCCAAAGGCGACACTTTCCTCGGCATCTTGCGAGTAGCGCGCATTCGCGCATCTAATGAGCCCGCGTACATTCTTCGAAGAAATCATTACCAGAAATCCCAACGATCCACCGATCGACATTCGCTACGCTCCGAGGCATGCGAAATCAACACTGTAAAACGTTGCGCGAAAATCTTGGCGCGGCGGCGCGCGACCACGGCTCGGTGCAGCAGATCGTCTCTAGGCGCTAAAAGCCGATCCGCGGGGACGCCCGCGCTTTAATATCCTATTCACGTTGCATTCATAAATCACGCCCACATCGTTTAGTCGCCGCGCTTCGTTGAGGGTCTCAAATGCCGCTTGGCTATATCACACTTCGCTTCGATATGAATGAAGACTCTCATGCATGCGGGCATAGATCACGTATTAATCGACGCGGTATACGTAGGCAGTACGTCTTTAGCTCACTTCCACGGCTGCTCGTCATTGTTTGGTTTCTGCCTTACGCCGTGGCACCCACGAGCAATTAGTTCTAGAAATCAGACTGCTGCTTCACCACCTCACGTCAATAGTCATTCCCATAATTTTATTGCACGTAGATTTTATAGAATTTACATCAACTCTTTTAGGCCCCTTTACAGCCACGGCACATTAAGATCACAGAACCCATCAGTCCACTGCGAACAAACTAACACTAGCATGGCTCTCTTTGGCCACACCTGACCCTTGCGCCATTAAACATCAGATATTCATTCATTCATTCGTTCGTTCGTTCGTTCGTTCATTCATTCATTCATTCATTCATTCATTCATTCATTCATTCATTCATTCATTCATTCATGCTTCATCACCTCGTCGAGCAAGGCCATGTCATCACGTTACAGTGGATTCCAAGCCACTGTGGCATAACGCACAATGAACGTACCGATGCCGCAGCACGATCTGTACGTGACGAAGACTTACAAGACCATTCTCACGAAGAGACGCACCAATGAAAATTCGTGTGCTTGCAAATGAAGCCATAAGATCTTCATGGAGCACACCAAGCTTGAAGCACACACGTCTGCACCGACTGTACCCGTCCCGTTGACTTCAACCCCCATCTCGACTCGCGACAACAGTACTTCGTTAAACATTTTTTTTAATTATGCGGTTTTACCTGTCAAAACCACTTTATGATTATGAAGCACGCCGTAGTGAAGAACTCCGCAAATTTCGACCACCCGGGTCCAGACCACAATAATAGGTCCAGCATCACTATTGGCTGGCACCTGCTCTTAAGAAGAGTTGTAGCGTAAAAACATTATGTGAGCACAGGTCCTGTTGCTCGCAATATTCAGCCCAAATGAGCTAAAGCAAAATTATTAATTTTCTGTATACAGCCTTGAGCCGCATACACAAATAGATTACACGCGTAGGGAATTTCAGAGAGCTGCATGCAGAAAATTGCAGTAGATGTGTGCCCAGTAAGAATGCATCATTTCTCGCAGTAGCCTCATAGATGTTTGCATTACGTAGGGCAGACCAATCCTTGTCTTGGGTTCTCAACGCATCGGAAAGCTTGTTTCTGTTGTGGTTAATGACAGAACACGTCGATTGAATAGGCACGTTTTTCTACAGATAAGACTGATCCATGAAAGTCTAAGCGGTGCACCAATTGTGAAACGACACCTTAACCGAAGATTTGCCCTGCCTCTAAACACTTCAGAAGAACTTCACAATGGCCTAGTGAAGTTCCTCCGAGGCATATATCTCGTACATACCACCCGTGCTGTTTATGTGTTCTCTCCTTCTGTCCCCGTCTTTATTTGCGGTCAATATGATATAGTGCAGAGGGACCCTATCGGGAGAGCCATAGAAAGAACGGGATATTTAGAGGTCCCTCGGAATGCCGCAAATAGTTGGGCGTAAATGGTGACGTCATGCCACGTTACCACATCGCCGCTCACTCTGTTCTGCCACCACCACCTCGATAACACAAGACCTATGCACTCCGATTTATTACGTCATGCTACCTAGATTCATGCTAACGTGATGCTACTTGATTGTGATATTATGGCACTCGAACCCGCGACCTCTGGTGGGATTCGAACCCACGACCTGTGGTATTAATTAAGGCGAAGCTAATTAAGATATAGTTAAATAAGGCACTCGAACACACCACATTTAGTGGGAATCGAACCCAGATGGACATAAGGCGAACCGGCTTTATCTCGAAGTTTGAGTCCAATTGACATCCTTAAGGTCGAGATTTGAACCCAGAGCCTTCGGTGCTAATTAGGAAGGCAATAATTAAGGTATGGTTAATTAAGCTAGAGTTTATTAGGGTACTCCAACCCATGACCTGCATGTTTGTTCGGGTGAAGTTAATTAAGCAACAGTTAATAAAGGTATAGTTAATTAAGGCACTCGAACCAACGACTTTTGGTGGGAGAAAACAAGTAATAGGAAGTAACAACGCACTACAATGAAAGTGTGAAGTAATGCAATGAATTTATCGTGAGCGGGCATGCTTTTGCTTTCATACTCTTTAGCGTATGCTAAAGTGACTGTTAATTTTGATGTGAAAACATCAAATCGTCACCCGCGGTGGTAGCTCAGTGGCTATATTGTTAGGCTGCTGAGCATGGAGGTAGCGGGATCGAATCCCGCCACGGCGGCCGCATTTCGATGGGGGCGAAATACGAAAACACCCGTGTACTTAGATTTAGGTGCACGTTAAAGAACCCCAGGTGGTCGAAATTTCCGGAGTCCTCCACTACGGCGTGCCTCATAATCAGAAAGTGGTTTTGGCAGGTAAAACCCCATAATTTAATTTTTTTTTCAAATCGTCCATTGAGTGAAAAAGCCGGTGTCTGTAGAAGCGAAACGGTACCTAAATCCGATTGGCTGTGACGTCACTTCACGAGCGCACCTAGACGGAGCATAATGGGGTAATCGGAACACCTGTTGTTCCACGGCAGCGCGCCAGGTGTTGCGTGAGGGGAGAGGGCTTCGCCGCGACGCCACGTCACCAGCGCGCATCGACGGAGCATGTACGGCGACTCGACGCCGCTGGGCGAGAGGTGTTGTATTCGGCAAGACAGTCACCTGGCGTGCGCGTGCCGCCGTCTCGCTCTTGGAAGCCGGCGTGTGGTCCGTGCATCTCTCTCTCACGCCCACTGGGCTTAGTTGCTGCGCGCGCCGGCCGGCCTTGATTGCCGCGGCAGCTTCCTCAGTCTCTCGTCTAGCAGGACGTTGGGGGCATTAGCGTCCTTGATATATCAACAATATATTCTGAATAATTTTGGTCCACAGCCAACATGCTAACGTAGAAACTAAAAAAAAAATTTGCACCAATTTCATCGCAGGACTCAGTAACATACCCCGCAGCAAAACTAGAAAACATTACTGGCAGCGAAAAACTCGACGGACCGCTCAGTGGCGTTCAATTGGAGATTGATGATTCCGCATTCACCACTCATCAGGAGTGCTTAGGTGTCCTGGGGCCTTTTATCTGCTCAGTCATGCTCCTTTCTTTGCCCTGTCTTGGGAAGTCTTTCCTTGCAGTCCTTCCTTTTTCAGTCCTGTAAAGCGCGCTTTGCCGCAAACAGAGGATTTAGGCCGCTAAGCTTGCTTTACGAGTAATGAACAAAATTATGAGCTTACACTTAGAAACCGCTGGTCCACGCGGAAAGTTAAAGTTTCTGGGCCCCCTTACGTTGAGCACCGTCTCGCATTTAGGAGAGAAAGAGAGCACCGAGGGAAAGGGTACGGGAGTCACGCATACGAGCGTCACTTTTGCTTGCCTTATCCTGGGGGCAAATAAAAAGGGAACTGAAAAAGGAAAAGGGGTAGATAGTGAGCACTCCTTGAACACAGGAGGACGCACCGATGCACTATATACAAATGGTTCCTCAGGCCTGGTACACTTAGAAAACTGCGCTGCTTTGCGAATTGTGTGTTTTTTTTTTTTTCGCGCCAGCTACGGAGATGGCCGCGGTACTTTTTTAAAAGCGCTTTTATTTAAACCCAGAAGATGTTCTGGGGGCCAGAGTGTACATTTATACAAATGAAACGCTAAACCTAAAACCCGGCCGGAACTTCATAGGCCAAGCTTCCTGTGCGGACATCACCGTATTTGCACCACGGACTATGTGCAAGTGTACGCGTGTTTTCAAACTGTTCGCTGTCTTGGCTCTACCTAGAAATGAAAATTTTTCCAGCCCAGTAAATGCAGTTGCGGCCGCTGGTACCCTTTTGACGTGCCATACCTCCTTGTTTTTCCTCTGACGTGGACGTTTTTTGTCAGTGCTGGAACACTGGACGGCATTGAGCTTTCTCAGAAGGCGATGTGCACTTGGTTTAGAGCAGGCTTAGAATCAGCTATTGACACACGTTCCACCAGAACGACGGCACTCTTCACTAGGACTTTCTTAAGCTTGTGTGAACGCTGACCGACATACTACGCACGCGGAAGCTCACCTGCGTGGTATCTATTTTGAAGGATAAAAAAAGCTCACATGAGGCATACGTCTTTCGTCCTGCTTCTTTCACCTCGTATGTTCCCAAGGAAATGGAGGATACGGCATGTATGAGAATAAACTGGTGTGTTGAGCCCAATGATAACTTGACTTTTAGGCTAACGTGCTTTCGTTTTCAGCTGCGAACAGCACAGAATTGTAAATTTGCTAAGCCTGATGAAACGTTAAAATTAAATTGTGGGGTTTTACGTGCCAAAACCACTTTCTGATTATGAGGCACGCCGTAGTGGAGGACTCCGGGGTTCTTTCACGTGCACCTAAATCTAAGCTTGTTTTTCGCATTTCGCCCCCATCGAAATGCAGCCGCCGTGGCCGGGATTCGATCCCGCAACCTTGTGCTCAGCAGCCCAACACCATAGCCACTGAGCAACCACAGCGGGTCCTTGTGAAACGTCTTATCAATGATGGCTTAGTATCGACAAATGTTTTGGCGATGAAGTTGAAGTGGTAGCCTAGTACTTACACCGCGTATAGCCACTCGTACGCTCCAGTTCACGCATTAGTTCACCCACATAATCTTTTACAGCGACGTTGTTAAGGGCTACTTTCCCCACTATTGCGTTCGCGTGTAGAAAAATATCCTGAAGATAGTGCAATGCCGGGGTCCACGCGGCGGAGGTGCAGTTCGCCATTAAGGGGCCTTCGCCGGTCACACCTTCGCCGGTCATCCTTCTTCAGAGTGGAAGGGCACTGAGTTGTTGTTGTTGTTGTTGTTGTTGTTGTTGTTGTTGTTGTTCGCGAATATTGATGATTTACATAGAACCTGAGTGTGATTACACATGCGTGTAGCCGGAATAGTTAGGCTGCAGAAACAATTACGACGGTATGCAGAAGGTTCGAGCTAGGCAGGGAGAATTCATTTCCTCGAGTGTGGTGCCTCTGTGTATAAATATTCGCAAAATATGAGGCACATAATTTGCGAAGAACATGGCCGTTAGATGCAATGCTTGTTCGCGTATAGTAGAGTTACTGCATATTCTGCCTAATGGTTAGGCATATTCGCCGTGTATACAGGATGTTTCACGTAGCTAGAACCAAGTTTTTGGAATGCAGTGGTACACATTAGACAAACGAGACAAAAGGTATACCATTCGCAGCCATCTTGAGTCACTTAGAAAAATTTTTAAAGTGCGAGTCATTTGCTAATTCTTTAAGTTCAGCTATAGAAAATTGTAAATGTTCTTTTTAAGGCATAGGTCGCATTTGAAGAGTTGTTGAGTGTGTTCAGAGAGCTGAAGTGAAGTGCTTTTCCGTGATGTTATTTTCTATGTGGTCCTTTTTACTGGGCTCTAAAGTAAGCCCACCGAGCGTTGAAAAAAGACCCAAGTGCGGGTCTGGATGGCAGCGCTCTCCGCCGTGTTTCGAAATAACGAAGCACGCATGGAAATCGCAAAAGAAACAGAGCGAGTGGCCACAGCTTCAAGCTTACATCAGCACCTTCATTTTGAACATCGAAATTCGTCACGGTCCCAAATGATAAGAGTTAGGCTAGCTCTGAACACGAGTGCAAAAGCACTTGCCGGCTTTTTTTCTGCGACTGGCATGCGGGCTTCGTTCTTTCGGAACACAATTGAGAGCACTGCCATCCAAACACACAAAAGAGCTATTAGTTAATTTTGTTATTCTTTGTGGGCTTTTTTTAGAGCCCAGGAAAAAAGGACAAATATAAACGATAACGTCAAGGAAACAATTTCGTTCAGTGTTTCAGAGCATGCGCTCGAATTTTGCAAATACACCTCTGGTCTACAACGAACATTTAAAATTTTGCATATTTAACCTTAAATAATTAACGAACTAAACGCCCCTAATAACTTTGTCTGTGTAACTCGAGGTGACTGCGAACAATATACTGTTGGTCTTGTTTGTCTGATGTGTACCACTCTTTTTCTAAAGTTCGGTTCTAGTACCCGAAACGCCCTGCAGATTCTCAAGATTCTCAGGCCACTGAGGCCGTGTGGAGTTTCTTTGAGAGGTGGGAGCACACGCCACCATTTAGCGTTAGAGCCCAAAATTCTAAGCAGTCGCATGGGTTTCTATTGTTATTATTGTTTCATAAATCTATAGTTTATTTAACCCGCCGAATAGTTCGGCTTGCATTATAAATTATCTTCAACAGAAACTCTTATAAATACTGCCATATAAAAATGTCAGTTTCCCAAGTTTCTGCACATTTCACTCGAAGGCCTAAATTAATCCGAAATTCAAGTCTCTCGTGTCCCGCGACTTGTTTCGGGACGTTAAACCCCGTAATTTTGTTTAACTTGGCCCCGTTAATGGCCATCTTTTGTTTTTTTCCTTTTACATGCGCGCGCAGTGCGAGAGGAAGCAGGGTTATAATATGCAAACAAGGTATTTTCCCATCCTCTGTCATTTCCTAGGACTTTTGCCATGGAATGCGCATCACGACAGAATTTTGTCTATGAATCCCTGAGTCCCCTGGTTTCGATGCTGAATACTTCTCGACGTCGCCTTACGGCCGTATTCTATTGCAGCGGCCAATAAATATTTATAAGGGAGGCTCAAACGTCAAATCACAGATATTCTGAAAGTCGTCTCTCAAGCTTCAACTTGTCTGCACTTGAAGCGCTTCATTTCAGGCAGTTATGAAAATGACTTCACTGAGGGACGCTTCTTTCCTACGAGCGGGGTCAAATCTATTTTTTTTTCATTTTCCTGGTGCCAAGTGTGCCGTCAGAACGGTTCCCCGAATTTGCCTTCTGCGTATTTTCCTCGCTCATATAAGCGCAGATCTGGAAACACGAGTGCGCTACTAATAAAATTTCGTTCTCCTGATTGCGTTGGAAAGAGAAAAAAAAGAGAGAGAGAGATTAGTTTCATTTACAGCCAGTTGGGAAGTGTGTATTAAAATACCAAGAGCGCACTCGTACCTTACTTTGAAATGAGCATGAATTCCAAATATATACAAAAACTCTTCAGTATAAATTTGTAAACGCAAGCGTGACCAATTCAGGAAGTGCCACGCTTAAGATACGACTAATCTTCTTTGTTTTCTTCAACATTTTTAAATTCTAGTTAACGTTATTCCCATTCTGAAGTGCTCCAGCAAAATGTTGCGCTGCACAAGGCATACAACAAAACTATAATAACGTGTAACAACAGCTACCATACAGCATTAGAGGACAAAAAACCACGGTCCCTGAAAACGCTAGAAAACATTCCACAATGCACAGACTTCAGATTGGTTGTTACTAATTACTACTGTTGGTTATGTTATAGAGACAAAGAGTACAAAAGAACATTAAAACGAATGAAATTGACAGCCTACGCCCCGAAGGCTGACCTCAGTGACGTCAATTAAGGCGCACTCTGGAATTTGCTCGAGAAGGAGGTTCGTGAGCTGCTCGCCTGTGTGTTCGGTCACATCGGCCACGTCGGCGAGAAACCGGACCATAACGGCAGCCAGACGTGACCACGTGCTCAACTTCGCGATGACCGCAACCTCGTTACCATCACCAAGTGGTTTCGGAAGTGGCTCTCCCGCCTCGTCTCCAATAGTACATCCCTGGCAAGAAGTCGCAAATTTACTTCATCCGCGTGTAGCAGAAGTGACCTGATCGTCTTCATCGGTGGGAAGGCGGTGCCCTACGATATGGTGTAAACTCAACATCGGCCTGTCGTAGCAACTCGCCTCTGCACCCCGCCGACGCTGATGGCCGAAGCACGAAAGGATCCCGATCGTATCAAGTGCAGATGAGTGCGCGAGTAAAGGACTCGGATAGTGTCGCGGATTCGCCTGCCGAACGTGACGAATACCCAGCAAGCGTGGCAAAATTTCAATAAATTCATGCAGGTGTTCACGCGACTCTCTGCAGCACCAAGCTTGGAGTTTGCTTCATGAAGTATGACTTATGGCTATGGACGGAACACGCCGAGATGAATATACGAGAGAAATATCGGATCTACTATGCCTTGCTCAAAGACAAGTCTTATGTGAACTGGACTGCCTGCCGCAAAGCCAAAGGAGCGGCGAAAAGCGACATTGCCCCATGGAATACCACCTCTACGCCAGAATCTACTTGCTCGATACGAAAGGGTGGTTGCGATGTATTCTGCCGCATGAAGCGTCAGCATCAGCAAACGCAGCACACATAGTGCTTCTACTACGTTCACGATGAGAACAGCAAGCCGATCACTACAATAACTGCTGCGGAGTGTTGGCGGCAGCAGTGCGGAAAAAGCTCTACTAAAGATTTTTATAACCCGATCATTTCCGAACCAATTCGCACTGCCCTCTCCGGTTCCCTCCCACCCAAAGTGCTGACGCAAATGAAGCCCGACAAGGCAGCGGGACCCGATGACATTACGGCAGAACTGTAGCGAACCAGACCTCAGAACTCCGCTTCTTGGGTCAACCGCATTGTTGGTGAGTAGAAAACGCCTGTCAACTGGCAGGAAAGCACGACTTTGCATGTCTGGAAGGCGACTGAGACAAATTGCGATCCGCCTCAGCTCACCACATTTCTGGATGGCGTTCGAGCGCGTCCTTTACAGGCAGACCAGTGAACTCTAGATGACCCATCCTTCGGACTGTCAATCAGGTTGGCTTCATGAATCGCAATGGAATAACTGCCACAATTCATGCTGTATGACTGCTCCTTGAGAAGTGCAGCGATAAGCAGTGAGCACTGAGCGTCGCATTCCTAAGCCTCGAGATGATTTCGACCGGGTCCCGTACAAACTGAGGTGGCATACGCTCCATGGGTACCAGGTGCCTAAAGAACTTGTAACCTGGGTACAACTACTCTAACACGACCCCCCAAAGTCAAGTTCTAAGCGCTTTTTGAATGTCAACGCCGCTGCATGGTCGGCGTGCACCAAAGCTCTACGCTCACACCACTGCATTCACGCTTATCATGGATGCCATCACGCACAATTTCCAACAACCGGCGTCCTATACACTCTGGTCTACACAAATGGCATGCTAGCAATTCGCCGCCCATGTCAAAAGAAATCTGCAGCAGCTCGCGCACACGTTGAACGACCACCTAGCATAGCATAGTATCCCACTGATCCTCAAGAAGACTGAGCGCCTGATGAAGGGTGAGAGCGAGCACGTTACGATAAAGTCAGCGGAGTCGATCTGACTTGCACTGAACATTTCAAGTACCTCGGCTTGACAATCCTGGCCAACGGCAGCCTGAAGCACGAAGACAAGACAACGCCCCCGCCGACGCAGCCGTCAACGCCCCTGGCTGATGTGACACATCGGCAACCAGTGCTCTGTGGCTGCCGCATGAAGGATTTACTTCAGCGCAGTACTCCGACCTGTCGCGCTATACAGCTGCGAGTACTAGTCCGCCGCCAAGGATATCAAGCACTGCTTCGAAGTAAGGGAGGCGAATATGTTACGTTGGATCAGCGCCATCCCGCGCTTCAACAACGTTTGTAACCATGACGTTTACTGGCGTGACGCCGTCTCTCCGATCACTGATACTGAGCGCGAAGCCCGCCTTCGATGGTATGGCGTCGTACTAAGATTTTATATTCACTCGGTTATGCACATCGGCTGTAATTTCGAAGTGCCGAAATCGTCTGAAATGCATTCCGAAGTAGTCATTTGCAGACAAGCTGCATATCGACTTCGCTATCAAAATATTCCAGCCCAAGCCTATCGTCAAAAAAAAAAATCGTAGTTGCGATCCAGACGAGCTGATCCCTCAGTCGAATGAGACAAAGGCCAATGATGAAAACGGTTGTGTTGAAATTTCGATTGACGCTGCGCCATCTTGTAGCGTTCGTTCTAGAATACCCCTAATTGGAGTTTACTAACGCATAGAAATACCTTTCTGTTCACGGAGGCCCAGAGTCAGTGGCAGAACTGTCTTCGAATAGAATATAGGGTGCCATCGACATTTGCAGAATTTTTATGCATCAGTATGACACTGTGACGAACTGCCAAATGCTGTTACTGTCACATATTCCCGCGGCGCTATCAGCATGTTGTCCGATTCCAACGCTCACTCACCGCTACTTCTCAAAGAATTTGAGGAGAACCATGAAAGCGCATCTCAATGAAGCAAAATTTTTGGTGGCAAATCCAACATGCTCCCAACGAAAAAAAGAGCCGAAACGATTTGCTCATGTTGTGTAAAGGCATACGTGGTTGAAAGGTACCAAGAGCAAGTTTAACGCAATTTTCCCCTCGCACATGAGTGTGCTTTTCGTATAGGTTCGCTCTATACTGATATTTCTCAGCACCCGTCTTTAAGGAGTGTTCGCCATCTGAAGATAAACGTTTAGGACTCCAGCACGAAGAAAGCCGAATGTGCATGATCAGACGTTTGCCCCAGTTACACGGAGTAAAGACTTTTCTTTACTATGTCGACAGTATATGTCGTTGTAACAGAGGATAAAATTGGTTTTAGGTAGATTGTTGAAAGAAAGTTGCAGTGCGCTACCATGGCTTTCTAGATTATGTTTGCATGCTCTAACAGTAGTTTTTGACAACAAAATTCATTGTGCTGAACATAAAGAAGTATGCAGACAGACATACTAGTTAAAGGGACGTCAATCAGAGGAAATATGGAATTAGCTGCGAGGTATTCAACAGCGCCAATATATATTCTATTCAAGCCCGATTACCCGGAATGTCACGTATACCCTATCAATTTCTCTATTAATTACACAATGATCTTGCTTTCGCACACGATGTTTTTTTAGGACCGCAGGATCTACGAGTATATAGAACTCTATAAGAACCTCATCTTTCATTCAAAATAAAGCTGGAGCTTGAACTTAAGTTGCAGTGAGAAGTGGCTATATATAGTTTAGGAACTCGGCTTTCTTTCAAACGTTTTCTGTCCATTATTATGGTTTCTCGAAACAGTCAAAATTCTAGCTGGATGCGCCGCAACCTTGTCTGCGCCAAGCACTGCGCTCGAAAACGGCGGCCGAGCATTGTCGGGTACCACTGATAAAGTTATTCGTAATAACCGTGAATTAGGCAAATTATGGAGCTTGGCCGTTCCATGAAAACGCGATAGCCCGCGAGTTCCAATATTCGAAGTCCCCGTATGTCACGTAGTGACGTAGATCACAATATGCGGCTAATAACTAAGCTGGGTTGAAATAAAGGGGAAAAAATTGACCGACGATTACAATAATCCCTAATAAGAAACTTGAGCCCAAATCTATAGATGTTTTCACTTCGCGATATATTGGCTGGCGCGGACAATCTGTCTCGTGCAGCACATTGCAAACGAAGTGAAGTGTGGTGCGAAGTCCTCGCTAATCGGGAGCTCGCGAAAGGCAGCGCGTGGGTGACGCGTCGGCGCGATTCATAGCAACCGCCGCAGCCAGCCCTCCGCTCTCGCAGCACTTTGTTTCCATATATGGTATCGGTAGACGCGCTCGTCCCATGCCATCGGTGAACAGACGCCGGCGCGCTACTTTGGCGCAATCTCATAGCGGTCGTAGCCGCAGAGCCAGTCTTGCGCAGCACTACGCTTTTCTTCTCACGCCTTCGCCGTACTCTCCTCCTCCGCTGTACTCCTGGCGCTCTCTTCGCTATCGCTTTCTTTCCTATCCCACTACTCTCCGCGTTCACTATTTCATCCTTCGCAGTGCTCGTTCGCTCGGTTACGCCGAGGGACGACACTCAGGGAAGCCGACGCTAAACGCATGAACGCGTGCCTAAGAGCTGTGCTCTAAAAAAAGAAAACATGCTCCGCATGCCAGATTTTAACCAGCGAACACACGTTCATTTCATCAATGATCACCCGCTCATCGAAGGCGCTCAGCGTGTACAAAACATGGTGCCTCACCAACAGGCTTATACCTATCACAAGCCGCCAGGGGCGCTTGGCGTTGGTTCCCACTCGTTCGATCCCAGTGCAAGTGTGGTATTACTTTTCTGCTATGTCGCTAAGTCAACACTTTGGTAGGATACCGCATCGACGTCACTATTTACACCATTCTAAGACTTTCTAACCTTAATATGTCAGCTCAGTGGTCGTAAAGGTCATGGTGCGGCTAGTGGTGGGTAGCAGGAGAAAAAATGCTAATGACCACATCTAGAATCTCGGCATAGTTAAATTCACACGCAAATAATGAAATACAAAACAAATGAACAAAGAAGGCATTTAAGTTATGCATTTAATACAAGATTATATGATTCCTGTTCAAATTGAAGCGAACATAAAGTGGGAGATATGGTGGAGTACTCCAGAACGAATGTACGGTCTTTGACGAATAGAAGCAACTTCAAGTGCGTAAGCATAATAGTCGCATATAGTAACAAACAGGCCTGAAGTGAGCCAAAAATAAAACAGGGGCTCGCACAGAGGAACAGCTTGAGAAACCGCGTTAGCAGAATGATGCGCAGAAAAATTATTCATGAAGTACATTCCCCGTTTCTTTCTCCTTTCTTCTAAGAACAGGACGAGGGTTTAGGGACAAGACTTAATTTAACACGCAGGTTTGTTCTTGTAGGCTATGCAACTTTCTCAGTAAAGACCTGTTGCACATGCATTGAAAGTGTCCTGCAGAAACTTTTTAACGTGATAGAGTTAAGGGACCGTGTCGCAGAAAATGCGGTGTCGGCGTCTGGTCCCGTAGCCGGCGTTGGCGTACCGTGAGCCGTATATTTACCGTATATATTCCATACGGCACTGACGTACGCCTTCTATCCCAACAGTTGCTCATCCCTTGTCTTACGTATTTGAGAAAGTTATTCCTCGGAATCTTGAGAATGACAGGCCACAAACAAATCTCATAAAGGAAAACACCGGCAGCGCATGCCTTTTATGTTAAGTCCTCGCAGGCTGAAATATTAAAAGTGCGAAAGAATAACAGAAGATCGACCCACGTAAGAGGCCGCGTTTCTACCAGAAAGCTCACCTTCATGCATAGCATTCGCCGCCAGCATTTCTCGGTAAACATTACAGTTACATATGCTGCAGTTGCGGGAAGTGGGAGAAGAAGGCAGGAATCTTTGAATGCTATCGCCTTTCAATCTTAATAGCGGAGCTTAAGCACCCTCAAAATTTTCTAATCACGCATACAAATCACCGGCTTATTTAACATGAAAATTATCCTGTCCTTTTGCGCAACAGGTTTTATGCTTCTGACAATTTTGTCATTTCGTTACGACAGAGGACTTTCAGCTGTCTTTTGCCTACTACGGCACGTGCGTTCTTAAAGATTCTTTTCAGTGCGCCGATTTCGCAGTTATTACGCAAAGCGATACTACTTCTCATTCAGAGCGCTCTGTCCACCGGTACAACGCTGCATTGTGTAGTGTTAGTGCGGAACGCTGCTCCTCCAGGTTGGATAATATTTTGCTTCAAAAGCTCATTCTGATTCGTTCCCTTTCGAGCTCACAAAAGTGGAAAACGTTGCAGTTTGACCCTGCAATACCTGGCGCAATGTTCTGCGTAGAAAGTCTCACACTTTATTATACACTATCACGTGGAGTAGTCAGTCAAAACTTCGGGTGATCAGTCTCCTTTGGAAGGGGGGGGGGAGTAAACTTTATTCAGTAACGAGTCTGGTCAGCATCATTTGGTTTGCGCAGGTAGCGCCCCCCGGTGGTGGTAAGGTTGAAAGTCGGGGTCGTTTCTTCCTCTTCTTTTATATCCTGCCTTTCGCGTCTTACCGCGCTTGCTTCGTTAAGATAATTTCACTTTGCTCCTAGTTGAAGGATAAGCTGCGGAGCATGCCCTAAGCAAGCCATAGGAGATTGTTGCGCAACCGAGCTCTCCCCGGGCAGTAATCTCTTCAGCTCAAGCATCGGAGGCAAGGTATTCAACTGGCAAATTGTTGGTGAGAAGTTCAACTTCTCAAGGGGCACTGCGGATTTTTACAGCTAAGCTGTATACCTCTACCCCTAAATACATTTGTCGTAGCCCGTGGGCAAAAACTCAACCAATCATAGCGCTACGCGCGCACCAGGTGCGCAGCTGGGTTCCTTGCAGCACCACCAGATGACTCTCGCCTCCACGCACCCGCGGCAGCGGTGGCGGCGGCGCTGGCCGTGCGGGGGAAAGAAAAAAAAGAACTAGAAAGCTCGCCTTCGTGCATAGCGATCGCCGGAAGCGTTTTCCGGTGAAGATTACGGTTGCATAAGCTGCAGTTTCTGGGAAGCGCCAAGAAATAAATTATGCGCAGTGGCGTCGTGCCCAGTCTGGGTAGGACGCAGCAGTTCCTGCCAAAAGCAAGCCACCCACAGTTAGGACGCCCGTCGAGCAGCGCGACTACGATGAGCGACGAAAGAAACAGCAACGTGAATATGCACAACGCCGTCGCGCTCAGGTTCAGCAGGACCCAGTTCAATGCTACATCACATTGGTCTATCGGATTAGGTGATACCGCAGCTTCGTTGGCCAGCCACCTTGGCAGAGTGGATTGGAGCCGATTCTTCTACTTCATTTTTTTAGACTATCAAGGCACTTTTTCATTCTTGCGAGGGTGAAGGGTGGACATCAAAATAATTCAAAATAATTAGGGAATAAGCCAATAAGAACTATCACTGTGGAAACACGCAAGAAACATAGAATGCCCTTAGCCAATAGATGCTAGACGTGTTTAGGTGCAAATCTAGAATGCTTGGTAGCAAAAGCATCTTCCAAATGGCACGTGAATATTGAAATGCGGGGATATATTCGCGTTGTACAAGACTCGAAGCGTTTTTGTGCAGATAGAAATGAATTACGGAGGAAGTACGGTCTGGAAATCAATTTTCTGTGTCCTAAAAAATTTAAACGCTCACGTAAATAGTAACAGCATGTCTCGAACCGGCGAGAACGGTTTCCTGAAATTGTTGTTTTCATGGCATAGTCGCAAAATTGAGAGCCAGAGTATCAATAAAAAGTTATTTGTGCGCCACCGCGCACATTTATGCTACGGCCGAGCCGTTTCGACGGCCACAGATAAAATTCTCTAACAAGCTGAACGCGATGTTCGCTTATTCGTTCATTTCGCGTCACGTCGCATCACTCTTCGTGCCACTGCGCTCAGTTCTGTGATTGGTTGAACGCTGTTACCTACGTCAAAGATTACGCGGGAGTCTCGAATAGCGAAGCTCAAGGTGCCTCACGTCGTGGTGGTGCGTGCAAGCTCCACTCCTAATGCCGCAAATTTCTGAGCGCGTTCGCTTACTGTATTAATCCTGTTTGCCAATCCTGTTGAAGTAATCTTGCCTTACGTTTATGCGGGCGAAATGATCACGCGGAGTGTGAATCCTGCCACGGAAATCTCCGTACTAACAATGCCTTGGAGAGGGCTTGGAAAGCGCACCATTAATGAAACACGTTATTATGGCGTTATTAAAAACATTATTGACCCTGACAGTCATCTTCGCTCTGAGTACATGCGCACTTTAGCTGCACCTTTTCTTCGTTAATAAATACTCAAACCTGATGGGAAAAAGGTGCATATAAAACTTTTATAGATTATATCCTGTCCAGCATACCAACTGATAATACCACGGCTGAAGTAGTGGACTATGATATAACGGACAATTATTCGGTATTTTTTTTTCACAGACTCCGTAACATCGTCTCAACCTAGAACAAACATCCAATCATGTTTTTATTCGAATAGGTTCATGCGCATGATTTGGGCGATTGACTGGACTGACGTTTTTTTTTTTTTCAAGAACAATGTGCACTAAAGGCTCTTGAATCTTTATCTGCGAATGTATCAGAGTGCACTAGCCTATGCACGAGTAAATTTGCATTTACGTGATGGTTTAGCTCACCAAGAAAGCCTTGAATCAATAGCTGTTTAATGCGGTCCATATTTAAACAAAAGAAAGCCACCCTTCCTAAGAAGATGAAAGCTCAGCCATCCAATAACGCATTGCTGTCACCATTGCAAACATATTCGAACGCTCTTGCAGCCGCTCTAACATGGTGCTAAACGTAATTACTGCGAGAATAAAATCAGACAAAACGGAAATGACACCAGACGAAATTGGCAAGTTATTAGACAGCTTCTAAGCACTAATACTGCTGGAAATCGCATATCGTGCGTCACCTACAATACAATTAATTTTACCAACCCGAAATAAATAGCTAACGTTTGAGTAACGATTTCCGTGCCATAAACGGCTTACAGTGCGAGCCTCCTTTACCCAGCCTGACGCGGAGTCGCAATTCATTTTACTAATGCCCTACAACGTCAGAAGTTTGTTATAACATCAGATCACTTAAAACTAGAGGTCCTCGCAACGATCTTTCCGCCCTCGAACATTAGGCAATTGTCTAAAAAAATTTCACAAGTACTAGCACATATATTCAAAAAATATTTAAACATGGTGTGTTTTCTAATTGCCTCAAAGCGGGAAAATAATCCCAATCCTTAAGAGAGGTGATCGTGAGCGCATTAATAATTATCGCCCTATATGCATATTAGAAATTTTACCAAAATAATACCAACTACTTTACAAACGCTTAGATAATTACTTATTCAAATTCAACGTATTGCTTCCTGCTCAATTGGGTTTTCGAGAGGATTTGTCGACAGAACATTTACCTAATGCATATACTGACAAAGTTATTAAAACATGTTAGTCGGTTATCTGTTTATTGATTTTACTAAGGCGTCAGATATACTAAATCGCGTCATCTTTCGCAGCAAAATGGAATAATAAAGCATTCCTGCATGGCCCATATTTGAAGTTATTTCGCGAATGCCATAACAGAACGACCACAAATAGTCGGAGTGAATTGCTCTTCTTTTCCTCTGCACCCCTAATTATTTATGGACGCGTTCTTTAGCGATCAATACTTGGTTCGTTGTTGGTTCCATTATTTGTTGATATCTTACCACAAATATTAACGAAGGCCCGCTGCCTTCTCTACGCTGATTAGACCACCATTTTCACATCCGAGAGAAATTATTGGGCACTGCAAAATAAATTTAACAATGATCTCGGTAATATTCCTTCATGATGCATGCAAAAAACACGGTACGCAGGTATCTATTGAAAACAGTGCTTTTCGTATTTAATGGTCTATAAACATAATTCATAGATTGATTACTTGTATCACATAACAATCAGATAATCACAGGATCTGAATCAACAAAATTTCTAGGAGTTGTTTTAGATGAACACTTTAATTTCCATCGTCATGCCCGAACTCTCATTCGAAAAATTCTCGTCATTATTAAAACAAGCTCCTTTTTGCACTCAAGCATTCTCTTGTCTTTGTATTATAGTTATATTCACAGTCATCCTTCATACTCCCTCTTATCATGCAGTAACAAATACCCTTCACATCTCCAACAACCAGAAGTCTTACAAAAGAAGGCGTTACGGCTGATGACACTTCAACGGCTTACATCTCACTCTGTTCCTATTTTTCATTTATACGCCTTCAATGTTTGCACACGTTACACACACATAAGCTGTTATTTTTTTATAATATTTAGGAAATATTGGCGCCTCTAGAAGGCACCTGCTACTCCTTTTCTCGTTGAACACGTATATACATGACATACAAAGCCGGCACTTAACAAAAGAAAGGAAACGACAAAGTCGGGCAGTCAGGTAACATAAATGCACTGAAACAGTTTACCACACAAACCACATCAAAAACAAATTTGAACATGAAGTCATCCCGCATTAATGTAGAATAGACAACTCACAACACATTAGAATGGAAAGTCAGCTCACATACAATAAATGCAAATCGCAACAGATGTCAGATAAGACACCCTAGAACGTGAACTGAGCTGTCATACGCTGAATACAGAAAACATGAAGTCAGGTCGCACCAATTCTAATGGGCACAGATAGGAATTGAAACTACAATCAATAAGTTCTAGCAATATTAATCTTTACCAGAAATCTTTGGAGGTCTACTAGCGTTCGCCGTTGTAACGTAGATGTTGGCCATGAGCCTAGAATTGTTTGAATGGTTATGGGCCTGCGTTCCATTGCCATTAATGTGCGTATTGAATGGTGTACTTCAGTATTATATTATGGACATTCCAGCAATATATAATGTATGTCTTCCTCCGCGTGGCTACAAATGCATTGCGGACTATTAGCGCGACAAATTTTATCCAGTAAATGTTTTGTAAACGTGGTGCCAAGTCTGAAGCGGTAGACTAGTGTTCAAAAAAGTCTGCTGGCGCTTAATGTGCGGGGTATATGAAAATCAATGCAAAGGACAACGGTAAGTAATACTGAATATTTAGAATTTTGATCAAACCATGTTTCTTTGTTATTATTCACGTTCCGTCTCATAAATGTCGAGAAGAGTATTCAAGGCTTTGCTCGTTCTAGCCTCAATAATACTAATAATACAGTTTTCAGCACATTTAAGTCTATTCCTTCCTAAAGGTAGAAAATATATGAAATTTAGAATCATATCTTCATGAATATCACTTTTGCGGAATTCCATAATGATATAAGGCATGCACATTTAAATATTTCAAGTGCAAAGCTGAAGAATATTTTATGAGTGCATTATCGAAATTATATAGTGTTGTTTAATGAGTGAATAAGTATTAAGAAGTGTAATGGATTTATTATTGTTCTTTTTTCTTGCTTTTATGTTGCTGTAAGATATACTTCTCCGGATTGCTTGTTCCACATGGTAGCATACACCCTTGTTTTCTGAGCGTTATACTAATCCATTCCTGCAGATTAACACGTCCTTTGTATCATGTTAGCTGCTTCTATTTGCCACAATTGTGCTTAATCCCATTTGTTTTCTGTGAGGACTTCCCTCCAACAGTTCTTACTTTGGAGCATCCATTTGTGTATTTATACTTCAACAGTATTTTATGTATCGTAGTACTGAAAATAAATTTAATAAAGAAAGAGTAACTGGGGCATTTTTCCAGCACCTACATTTGTGATAGAAACTCGGATTGTAAGAAACTTCAAGGAAAGACAATAATATTGCCCTGCAATTACGTTAAAGTAAAGCGAATACTCATTGAAAGGATGTTTGTGCATTCCACTCCCATTTGATGGCGGAAGCAAATCGAACCCGCGTCTATAGCAGAACGACGTGACCGTCGTGAAACTTAAGTGTCTCGCATCATAACGAAGAAATGCAGTCATTTGATGAAGCTGAACAGCAATAAAATCAGACAAAGATGTTTCACCACTGACGTGCTGCTATTCAGCGTTACCAGAGTAAGGCCGCGTGAATCTTTACCACGGGCGCTATAACGTAAAGCTATTCCAAACTTTGCCATTCTAACTCTGCAATCAGCCCTTCTCGATTGACCAAAAACTTTTTTGAACCACCCCCACTTCGCCTGTCTGTCAGGTGACGTCACGATAACCACGATAGCTCCCAATCTCATATGACGCCTACACGCTGATTATGCGTCATTGGACCGAACGAAAGAAAAAATAGTTATTTCTGATTCGTCGCCTGTTCGCCATTAGCCCTCAGCTATTCGTCAAAAGTATACGGCCTGCACCCACTTCACCTGTCTGTCACGCCACGTCACAACACCGCGATAAGTTGACACGTCAAAGTGACGTGTACGCGTTAAAGATGCATTAATATGCCGAACAAAACTGAATCTTTATCGGAATAGCTGCAGGGTGCCTCGTTTCAAAATGAATAAAAAATGGCTGCCGCCGATCGTTCAGGCACTGGCTACTCACACCTGCCAGAGAGCCTAAGTTTGTCGGCGTACAATAAAACTTTTTGCGAGGCCATGCAACATTTTCAGGCACTTTCGTCACGTTTACGACCTCGTTCTGCCAACTCTTCTTTGCTGAAGATCCGTTTTAGCGGCATTCTTAACCTCCCGTTGCATGCCACCACGATTTTCGACCAGCCACCTCAAGCCAAGGAAAGGAAAGCAGACCAACCGCAGACGCCGGCACCAGCCTCTTCATTATCTTATCGATTTTCAGTGAACTGGCTCGGCCCCATCTAATTCCTCTCTACTCGAGATTGCCCCTCGCCTCTTGTCAGCCAATTAGATGAGACAAGCCACTCACTGTAGGCAATGTTATTCGTTTTTAAGGCAAGCAAAAATGAACTATAAACAAGGAGAGCGTTTGATTGACCTGTTCCCACAACCCTGCGGGTCACCGCCCGATGCGTGCGTCGACGGGTACGCAAATTTGACGTCAGAAGATATCAATAAAAACATATTGGAATAGTTTTACGATATAGGGCCCCACATTTAAAAATTAATATGGAGAAAATATGCGCATGGTCCTGCAGTAAAATAGCTTTATCTGTTTGTGATATGGATAGGCTCATCTGTGTTTTGATAGGGTTCAATTTTATTAAATAACATAAGGAACACGAAATATACATAGAAAATTCAAAAGTTCATCTATATTAATTGATTGTTTTACGCTGCTCAGTGTTTGCCACAATATTGTTTCCCGGTATCAAGAGACGTCTCAGAACGGGTCATGCATGTATATCAAGCACTCATAATATCATGCCCTATTGACCACTTGTTATGAACCAAAACACTTGTCATTATATTGATTATATATCTTTATGCTTGTCTTGGTTGGGTTCGCGCTTATATTTTCGGCAGCAGTGGGATGTGGCTAGATGAAATTTGCGCAAGTTTCCTTCACGAAAGCTCTCGTAGGTTCTATAATTTTTTCCCATCAGTTTACGGGCCGCCAGGCTGATAGAAGTAGTAGATATTGCCAGAAAAAGAAGGAATCAGTAGAATATACTTTTCCTCCTCGCATTTTGTTGGTCCCACTGCTCGCATTTGCCCTGCACGCACATACGTGGTTTGTTTGCTAATTTGTTTTGACTGTGTTGCAGAGTTTGTTTTTGAGTGGCTCCCCTTATTCTTGTTGTTGCTGTTCTTTTTTTTTGTCGTCAGCTTGTACTATGACACGTCCCGGACCAGGACGATTTTTTCTTCAACTGCGAAGCTTTTCTTTCGAGGAACCCATATGGGTTTCCTTTGTAGCAATTGCTACGAATGGGTGGATGTCTGATTTTCTCTTTATTGATTGTTGTACTATAGTGAATGCTGCAGAACTCCGCAAGGTGGAGGTATGCTTAAGAAGAGAAAATTTGCACCCACATGTATAGGTTAGTGTTAAACTTCAACATAATCCTACTACCAATTATCATCATCATTTATTTTTATTTTCCCCTTCAACGTCCCGATGGTGCCTTACATAAGGGCGTAGCAAATACTGTATATATATATATATATATATATATATATATATATATATATATATATATATATATATATATATATATATATATATATATATATATATATATATATATATATATATATAATAGAGATGGGAGCTGTAAGGCAGCGCAAGCACAGAGTTGAAAATATAGCAATAAGGTTACAGAGCATAATACAAAAAACAATATATAGTATGATATATGACTGCACGAATATTACGTATTAACACTTTTAATAAGTAGTACAAAAGGGCGGAGTAAATACAAAACAAACATGTTAGCTATATGAGAAGCATAAGGCGATTCTTCTCTTATTCTAGCCTTTGCTGTGCGTCGTTTGCTCGTCGTCACCTCCATTCCTTGCTTGCGTCCTTACGATCATGCACAGCTCAAGCAGGCACTCGTACCTCTTGAGGTGGCATGGACCGCTGCTAACACTTTCCTCTCACTTCATTCTCCTTGATGCCTGCGCATCATGCACGCTTAGCTAAGGAACATTACAATGGTGATGTGGACGTAGATGAAAATATATTTAAGCCTGTGGACAGGTGCTTATCCCTCCTGTCCCAAAGCGAGACGGTCATGAGAATTCTAAGCCGTAGGGTTGTTAGCCCGAACAGATTTTAGAAACATTCTTCTAGCAGCCACAAGGTGTCCGAATGTAACTACACTAGGGAAGGCGACTTCAGAGCACCGCATGATTAGCATAGGACTGAAGAACGGACGATAGACATAAACAAGCGTGGCTTCAGAGAGGATTTCGGGCATTCACTAACATAACCGGATTTCATTTCCCGGCGGGTCATCAAGTCCCCCCTCATTCTGCATCCCCCTTTCCCCATTTTTTTCCTTCTTCTCCTCCTCCGGTCGTCCTTCTTTTCCCAGAAGATTTTCCCCGGTGCGTACGCTCGTGCTTGTGAGGAGCGATAATTTTTGTTATAATTAGCCAGCATACGGGAGTGTGGTCCGGCATCTGGACCTGAGCGGCGCACTGCCGGCCCTCGCGATGACACGCAACGAGAATGCGGAGAAGCAAACGCGGAACAAAGCCAGCGTTGCGTGCGGCCCGACGTGGCCCCGTCGCATGGGCCGAAGTCCAGGCCGCATCATTATGGCAGCCTCATTTGGGACTCCTCCAGTTCGTGGCACCAGTTACGGAGGCTTGCTGCGGGCTCCCGCAACTCTGCCTGCCGCGCACAGAGCCTTTCTGCGGTCGCCACTGCGCTATATACTAATCCCTCGCATAACGCGCGGAAAAGAAAATTACCGCTTCCTTCCTGCAAGAGGAACACCAGCTATGCACTTTGGACACTCGACCACCAGCACCACCGAAACACGGCAGTGCAAAAATGAAAATAAAACAGAATAATAAAGGAATAAAAATCAGATTCTAAAGAAAAAGCAAAGAAAAGGAAACGTGCCATTTATAAAGCGCCGTCCAGAAGACCGTAACATGAACAAAAAAAAAATAAAGCTGTGTGACCAAAGCCAGAACCGCTCAACAGTTCTGCGTAATATTTGCATGATTCGTTTTCCTTATTCGCCTGCCCCCCCCCCCCCCCCTTTCCTATTTTTTCTTTTTTTTCACATCATTTCTTTTTTCCGTTGTCAGCTTTACGAGCTCCCATTCGGCTCTTATTGCATTGTTCCCAGAGTGGGTGTAATGTTCTCGAAGAAAGGCGATTCCTTCAATTTCTATTTCTTTTTTGTTAACGCTTGAATCCATCCCACTAACCGAACATCTTAGATGACGTACGAAATTTGCTTATCCCGCCATTTGCGCGCTGTAGCTAGAGGACACACGCCGGTAATGTGCTGCTGGCTGTACGGCAACGTATTTCAAGACATTGAAACAACAGTTCTGACGTCTTGTTTTCATGAATATGAGTGCGTTGTGGCTAAAGTCTGTCATTTTCCCGGAATGTACCCAGCGGAGGTGCACGATTGCTTCTACATTATGCATGCTGCTGTTCTGAATAATTGCAGCTGCTGAACCAACAAAACAAATAAGTGTTATCTATTATGCAAATAGTTTGCCTTCACCGACACGTAGCGCTAAGCTTTAGCGTGAGCGCAACAATAAAAGCAAGCACTGTGCATGCAGTACGCGCACCATGTATTATATTGCTTGGCAATACACCTATGTTTACTCCACTACGTTTTGCATGAGCTTCATTTCCATGTATGTTGCAGCCTCGCACTGAGATTTCAAGGGAAGCTTTGGAATACTAAGTACTAATTTGCAGGTCATTTGTGCGTGATAAAATCGTAGACCTTTAAAGTGAATTCTGCGACAGTTATGACCACTAAAGAAGCTGATAAAGTTGAAGAAAATGCGGTTGGTTACCCTGCACGCAACAGCGACGGAGGGGAAAAAATGGCGGCATATTTATGCGTACACGTGAGGAAACACGTCAGGTGGTCAGATGTTCATATCTGGTGCAATGACATCCCATAGAGTAAACGCGGACGGAAAATTTGCACACAGAGGACACTTTTGCCGTTCTCGTGTACTTCCAGTGGCGTCATTATACACCAGAAATGAACAGATAGCAATCAGCCCAACATTCAGTACTTTTGAATGCGGTCAGAGCCTGCTATACTATAGCTTCATTCCATTGCACTACAAAAGCAGAGCACTTGTTTCAAATCTTACATTGCGGACATCAATTCGAACTAGCAGCACATAGCCGACCTCATTACAAAGCAGGCATCACGATTAACACTTCTATTATGGGCGTCTAATTTGTTACGTAGAACACAGGGCTGGTTCTTGCACACAAAGGACAAAGGAGTCACCGATTAGCCGTACGCGACCGTTA